>NC_138373.1:59142627-59185239 GCF_054177405.1 Leptonychotes weddellii | reverse complement strand
GAGTTCAAGCCCCACTTCTGGCTCCATGCCAGGCGTGAAGCCTACTTAAAAAAAAAAAAAAATTGTTTTTTTGCATTTTTAATGGGTTGTACAAAAATAAAAAAGGAATATGTACATACAGAGATACATGTTGCCTGCCAAACCTAAAACATTTAGTATATGGCCCTTTACAGAAAGTTTGTCAATGCGTATAATTCTGTAAAGAACAGAAAACCCACCCATGTACAAGATCTTTCATGATCTTGCTCCATCTACTTCTCAACTTCCTCACCTGCTTCCCTCCTTGTTCTTTCTGCTCCGAAGCTACAGAGCCGCCAAGGAGGCTGCGATATGCCAGGTGTTCTCACGCTGTTCTGCTCCCCTGTCCTGGGACTCCAGCTCCGGACGCAGGCTAACGCGTCTTTCACACTTCATTTGCAGCCCCACGCACCGCATGAGACCGATCGTTTATTTACTCAGCTCGGCCTCTCGCACCAGGCCACCTCACCACCCTTCTCGGCAGCAGTTTGTAACCGGGGGCTCCTTGAGAGCGGGCCACCCTTCTCATCTCTGTGGCTCACCCAAGGCCTGTCATGTTGTCCCCGTGCAGTGAGTCCTTACTGTGTTTCGTGGGCTGCACTTGGCACTGACCATGAGTTCATCTCATCCATATCCATCTGTTTCCTCAGCTTTAAAAGGAGAAGTTTGAACCCGATGATCGCAAAGTCCTCCTAGCCCTGAAATATTACTCCTGAGAAACAGATCTTCCAATGGACTGGGAACTAGAAAAAATGTCTTGCCTACATCTCCTCAAAGAATTTCGAAAAGCGGTGCTATCCCCCAGAGCTCAGGAGATGGTTTTCTTTGTCTTCTGATGATCCCTGGCAAAAAGCCTCTTTCGAGAGAAGTTGGGCTGAAGGGCCCAGGAGCACTGACTTCACAGAGGATCCGTGTGGTGGGAAGTAGTCATGTAACCAAACCCAAGTCTCTGCCCAACACGCAGCAAAGCCAATCACATCAATCAGCCAGTTGGACATCAGGTTTGTAGCAAGGAAAGAGTTTATTCTAGGAGCAGCCAAATGGGGAGACTGGAGGGCAAGTCTCAAGTCCGCCACCCCACAGGGGGAGGCAACAAGTTTTTTATAATCACAGGGGTTGAGATTACAAACATTGTGATGAAAATGGTGGGGATATATGGCGATTCATGAGGAACATATGTAACAGACATCCCATGTTCATTCGGGGTGGAGACCTAACATCAGAAGGAGGTTAAATTCAGCCCCTGAGTCGGGAGATTATTTTAGGACAAGGAGAAGGGGCTATGGGCATGCTCTGAGAGCCAGTATAAACCAGATGGGGTCGTGGGCTCCTTATCTCCGGTAAGGAATGCAGGGCCCTCCTTGCTTGTTCAGAGGCTGGAACCATATCAGTTGACCTTGAGTCCAGGCTTCTGCAGAGACAGCTAGTGGATTTGTTAGTGGGGTCTGAAAAAAGACATACAATAGCTGACTGGGGAGAAACAGTTCTCTGAAAAACAAGCTTTAAACTTTCTTCTAGTTTCAACCTCATTAACCCTCTGGGGCACGGTTTCAGTTGACTCTCACGTGGAATCTTGAAGGTGAAAGGCAAGTCAATATTCAATTATCCTGTACTGAAAACCAGTTCAAGGATTATCATTAAACTTGGTTTTTCTACCTTTCTTTTATTTTCTCTCTTATTTTTTTTAAAGATTTTATTTATTTATTTATTTGAGAGCGAGAGAGCACGAGCTGGGTGGCGGGGAGCGGCAGAGGGAGAGGGAGAAGCAGGCCCCCCGCTGAGCAGGGAGCCCGATGCAGGACTCGATCCAGGGACTCCAGGATCATGACCTGAGCTGAAGGTAGATGCCCAACCAACTGAACCACCCAGGTGCCCCTACTTTCTCTCTTATTATCGTAAGTTAGTAACCAAAAGGTAAAACCGACAAGGACCTGACAATCAAAATTCTTGTGAAGGTTTCGTAAGAAAGAGACCAGAACCATGGTTTAATTTGTATAGAATAGAATCCTATTCTATTTAAAAAGTAAAAAGTTACAAAAGGCAAATTTTCTTCCCATTTGTGACTCCCATCCAGCCCCAAATTCTCTGTTCCCAGATTCTCAGGTGTCTTTTCAGAGAAAGTCTATGTATATACAAGAACATAGATTAGATACCTATCCCATTTTTTTAAACACAAATGGTAGTGTTCCGTTCACGCCATTATGTACCTTGCTATGCTTGCCTAAAAGTATATTCTAGTTTGTAAGACTAAGTAATAGCTCCCCAAGGATGCCCACATGCTAATTTCCAGACCCTATAAACCTTATTTGGCAAACAGAACTTTGTAGATATGATTGAATGAAGGATCCTGAAAAGAGATCATTCTGGATTAGCCTGGATTATCCGGGCGGCCCAATGCAGGAGAGAAGCAGAGAAAAAGATCAGAGGATGGAAGTGAAGGTCAGAAGGTCAAAGATTTGAAGATCAAGGAAGGAGCTATGAGCCAAGGAACACAGGCAGTCCTAGAAGCTGAAAAGACAAAGAAAAGGATTCTTCCCTGGAGGCTCCGCAAGGAATTGGCACCGCCAACACCTTGAACCTGGCCCAGTAAAACTGATTCTAGACTTCTAACTTCTATATATGAATTATAATAAAATTGCTTGTTTTAAGCTACTAAGTTTGTGGTCCTTCGTTGCTGGAATAGTAGGAAACTAATACACCTGGGGATTATTCTATACATATGGATCCAGTCCCATGCTTTTTACTGTCCATATCATGTGTATGACTGAAACATAATTCATGAGCATTGAGATTGTTTCTGTGTTTTACCATTACAAATAATGCTGCAAGGAATGTCCTGTACATATCCATGTGAGCACATCTGTAAGAAAAAGTGAAATTGCTGCATTACTTTTTTTTTTTTAAGTAAGCTCTACACCCAATGTGGGGCTTGAACTCCTGACCCGGAGATCAAGAATCCCATGCTCCACCAGCTGAGCCAGCCAGGTTCCCCTAAATTTTAATAAAGGTGGTCAAATATCCTTAAATTACATTTTATTTTTTTGCGTGTTCCAATAAACCCTTATTTATGGAAATTTGAGTTTCATATAATTTTCACATGTCACAAAATATTCTTTTTTTTTTAATTTTTCTCGATCAGTTAAAAATTTTAGTCCCAGCTCAGGGGCTGTATAAATCAGGTGATAAGCCAGATTTAGTCTACTAGCTAGAGTTTGCCAAGCCCTGGTTTAGTCTAGCTAGTCTGATTTAACTAGAAGTTGTCAAATCAGAGGTGAATTTGCACTTATTCCCAACTGAAAAGTTTCATTAAAAAAACAAAACAAAACATGTTTTAGACTTATACAAAATGTTCTTGAAGAAAAAACATTAAATCTAGTTTACGAGTGCAAGTCAATCTGAAAAAAATTTTTACCAATTAGTTTGGAAAAACTTTCAATGTGTTAATTTCAATTGCAAAAGTCAGTAATGTGGACTCTTCTCTGACTCAATATCAAGTTCAGCAACATTTTGTTATATGAGACCATCCTTGAGGTTATTTAAACTTATTAACCTCCAAACCACTAAAACTTTCTGCCCCTGCTGAACTAGTACAACCGCAGAGTGGGGTCCAGGTAGGAATGCAGGCGGGCACCAGAGGAAAAGTAGGAGTAGATTTGGCTTGTCTGCCTCATTTTGCTAAGAAGACTCAGAGATGTATAGGTTTATCATACTCTCTCTAAACTGAATTATTTTAACATTCAGTGTATTTCCTCATTTTTCCTGTTCCTTGAAGTCTTCCCATTTGAAGAAGCAGTCACCTCCTCCAGGCTTTACTGACTGACTGATGGTTTTGCTCTAGTAACGTGCTAAAGCTTGTCCACCAGACTCCCAGATCCCCACCATGGCCCTCTCCTCTGTGGTCATTGTCAAAATGAGTGTTCTTTGTGGGGTAAGATGGCAGGAAACTCCTGCCTTTTTGAGAGTGTCACTCTCCTCAATGATACTTTAATATCATCTGTTGCTTTCCTTTGTGACTTGCCTGATCCAATTCACAGGAAAGCTCAAGAGTCCAGTGGCGGGACTTTGTTCCATCTTGTTTTCACTTTAATCATGAGGAAGCATCTTTAGGACCTATTGGTGAGATGCCCCCAAAAAGTCACCTCCAAGTTCCAGCCTATCATTGTCACCTCACAAAGCACCCCCCCTTGAACTTGAGAAGCATGGAGCAAGCCAGTGTAGTGATACCTGCAGCCAGGGGCCTCCACCTCCTTGTCAAGAGTCCCCAGAGTGTCCTCTTGGGGCAGCCTCTCATTTCCTGATCGAAGCCACTAAGGGCCAGTCAAAATCTCTCAGTCAACCCTCCCTGCCCAAGAGCACACCGGAACTTCTGTTCTGCCCTCGCGGAGCTCCCTCTTTGAACGGTATTCCCAGAGGGCTTCACTGAAGGAAGAAAATGGTCTTGGAAAATTCAAAATGGAAAAGGATCAGCATTTTTCAAATCTTGACTCTTGATGACTTAGATATTAGAATGCACTACAAAAGAAATGTAAATTTGAAGTTGTGCCTTTTTAAAAAATTTCTGAGATATACAAGGAAAATATATATGGAGGTGTCTAAGAAAACTCAGCTAATAAGAAAGAAAGAAAGAAAGAAAGAAAGAAAGAAAGAAAGAAAGAAAGAAAGAAAGAAAGAAAGAAAGACAAAGAAAGAAAGAAAGAACCGGAACTCAGCTAATTCACCTCTGCTTCCTGATCAGGAAAATAAGGCAGGGAGGGAGGTTAAGTGACTCGAGAATTCTATACATATGGATCCATTCCCGTGCTTTTTACTGTCCATATCATGTGTATGACTGAACCTTGTGGAAGGGCATATACTATTTAGTGACAAATTATATTGTTATATGTATGCAAATATATACATAATTTTATTTATATATAAATTTATATTTTATATTTGGAAACATACATGTAATTTTATATAAAATATATTCATTTGTATATAAATATAAAGTTACATTTTTGTATATGCAAATATATACACAAATAAATATTTTACAGAGAAAGGCATGGATTAGTTTCTTCTAGTATGCCCACTGGTAAAACTCTGAGAAACTTAACAAGACATGGATAATTTAAATGAGGTCCCAAAGCAGGTGACAGCCTTTGATAACCACATGAATCTATAGCTATCCTTCATTATCTATTTTATTGGTGGAGAGGTCAGTAAGAATAATTAAGAGCAACAAAAGGTGACAAGGACCGGCAATAGCTTTGGTCGTGTGGCAGAGAAGTCAGGATCAAGGAGCGACCTTGCAGACCTTGCTAGAAATCAGGGGGGATTCACCAGCAGTTGCTGCCCGTGAAAGTGACATACAATTGAGGAGTCGACACTGATGTACTTCTGTGGTTGTTGTTCTAAATTATCCCAGTCTTCTACCTACAAACATGTTTAAAATTAAAGTTAATTTACAACACAGGGAGAACAAAATGCACCAAAACTGTACAATATTTGCTTTGATAAAGAAAGACGGCTCCAAGAAACAAGTTCTCCAGTAATCCTGTCTGACTGCTAAGGCGATTAGCCTGGAGTGGGTTCTGCGAAGGGAGGGTGGACCAGATGATCTCCCCGAGAGAAGTCACAGAGGTTTTCCATAAATCTCCTCTCCTGGCAATTTAAAAACCAGAGATAAATGAGTGACAGACCCAACCATGCCTGTCTTTGCTGTGACTAAGTCAGGGCTACCATCCCTCTAAGTAGCAGGAGGTAGTACCCTTTCTCTTTTATTTTATTTTATTTTATTTTATTTATTTATTTGAGAGAGGAGCAAGAGCATGAACTGGGGGTGAGGGGAAGGGCCAGAGGGAGAGGGAGAGAGAATCCCAAGCAGGCTCCACACCCAGTGCAGAGCCCACCGGAGTTAGATCTCAAGACCCCAAGATCATGACCTGGGCCCAAATGAAGAGTCCCACACCCAACCAACTGAGCCACCCAGGAGACCCCTTTCTCTTTGAATGAGGTCACAATCATTAGTCACTCCAGTGTTATCCCCTGACGTAATTGTGATTTTGTTACAGGCAAAGATGAGGTGTGGCTTGTCTTGCTCTGCATCAGAAAGACAATCCTCGCTGCTTTCTTGGTGAACTAAGCTTGAACAAGCTTGGGCTCCACCCCAGGACCCAGCTTTCAGACAGGCAGTCACTCCCCCACCCCAAGCTGCTGAGAACAGTTCTCTACACAGCACATGGATAGTTATGAGCCCTTGACGCAGGCATGAGGAGGTAAAATGGCTCCATCAGAACACTCTCCTCACCCGTCCCCTTGTCGACACTCAGGAAAAGTCATCTGTAACTGCAGCCCAATTGATGAATGATTGCCCTCTTCGAGATCCAAGATCCAAGCCAAGTTTCACTGCACACTGCTCTCTCTGGCCACAAATGTGGTCTGTCCTCAGCCTTTACGCCTTGAGAGGAAAAGATGAGGAAAATTCTTATCCTGTTCCAGCTCATCCCCTCTGATGACTCCATGGAGTAGACTGAAGCTGTTGACAGAGTTTTCAAAGTTAGCGAGTTTTTCTTTTTTGTTGGTTTTGAGCCAGACCCTCTATCAGTCACAATTACTGAACTTTAGGCTACTTTAGTATTTTCAAGGCGACCTCCAAAAAACAGGTGTCATAACGCGTGCGCATGCTTGAAGAACGGAATTTGTTTTTCTAAGAGTTACTTGCCTGCATCATTTTCAATGGTGACTAATTTTTTCACCCCCCACCCCCCAGTTAAATTTAAACCGTTCTGTGTTCACTGCCTCATCTTCATACCTTGCTGAAGCCATTTCTCCTACTAATTGGGGAGATTCCCCACAAACCCCCAATCCCACCTGATCTTCAAGTGGCCCCTGACTCTTCCAGACTGTTGTCTATAACCTGAGAGTACATACTACCTGTCTTTCTCATCCTGGCTCTTAGCTAGACTCTGCCTGACATTCCGTGTAACTGTTTCATGAGGGTCTATCTTATCTGAAATTAGCTTATTAATTCCTTGAGGACAAAAATGTTTATTTTCCACTCCTTTCACATGTGTGTCCCTGCTTACCCCTCCCTGATTACCACATACCTTCACATGTGGAAAATTACGAACTTCTTTTTAAACTTGAAATTACTCCAAGCAAGAGAGCAATAAATATGAAAGCACTTCTATAACTTTCCCTTTGTGATCTTTTCAATTTGTACTACATTCCAAGAAATATGATTTAAAGCCAGTCATTTATTTTTTCTGCTGGTCCAACATTTAGGGAAATTTTTATGCAAAGAATGAGATCTAGAGGCTTGGAAAAATTATTCAAATTCCATTTTCTCCACAGCTGACATCCTATGCAGTGTATGACAGTCTCTCGTGCCTGATCAGCCCCTCATCGAGGTATGCTTTTATCATAATTACAGTAAACATTTCATTGACTCATTACTATATGCTAGATACCATGCTAAGTGTTTTACATGCATTATCTCATTGAATTCTCACAATAATCCAAGAAGATAAGAAACATCATAAGCCTTATGTCACAGATGAACAAACCCAGATGCATAAAAATTTAGTAACTTGGCCAAACTCAGACCTGCACTGGGTAAAGCCAAAATTCAAAGTGAGGTTTGTCTACACCCTCGACCAGAAGCATCAGCAGCCTGTGGAACTTGTTAGAAAAGCAAATTCTCCACTCCCATTCCAGTGCTGGGGGGTGTGGCCCAACAATCTGGAGTTTAACAAAGTCTCCAAGGTGATTCTGATACTCTAAAGGAGTCATTTTTTCCTAAAGAGTCAGAGAGTAAATATTTTGGAATTGCAGGCATATACAGAAACAGCCATAGAAGACATACAAACAAATGTATGTGACTGTTCCAATAAAGCCTTATTTACAAAATTTTATTTACAAACTTTATTTACAAACCTGAGGGCTGGGGTCCACCCACCTCTGTAATTCTTATATAAGAAGTGTTCTGGCCACCTGGGTGGCTCAGTTGGTTGGGCATCAGCCTTCAGTTCAGGTCGTGATCCCAGGGTCCTGGGATTGAGCCTGCATCGGGTTCTTTGCTCAGTGGGGAGCCTGCTTCTCTCTCTGCTTCTCCCCCCTGCTCATGCTTGTTTCTCTCTCGCTCGCAAAAAATAAATAAAATCTTTAAAAAAAAAAAAAAAGAAGAAGTGTTCTGAAAGTAGCTAGGGCAAAACTTTACCTTATTAAAGATAGGTAATATTCTCAGTGTAAAAGTTTTAATCAACCATAGTTCAATAAAAAAAAGAAAAAAATGTTTTTAATCATACACACACCAAAGAGGGAGACCCTGGAAGAAAGGAGGGAAAAGATTTTAATTAACAAAGGTTAGAGTAGTTCAGAAAAAATTTTTTATAAAACTTTATTAATTTTCTGTGTAAGACTGATGAATCACAGACCTGTACCCCTGAAACAAATAATACATTATATGTTAATTTTAAAAAAACTTTGTCAATTTTCTTTTCAATGAACTTGCCCAATGAAAAATTATAAAAATATTTTTCACAAATTGACTTTATTACTGATGATAAGTTGAAACATTTTTAATAGCCTTTAAGCTATAAGTTAATGAAGTCCCTAGCCCTAAATGGATTTTCCATAGAATTACTCTTAAGTATTGTGTTGAAAATTAAGGTAATATTTGTATGTGATAAAAAATTCAAAGTATAACGAAAGAAAAGTTCGGTTCTGCCATTTCCCTATGCCCACCCTCACTTCATTCACCAGAGGAAATAGCGTTGTTACCCAGCCCTCCTGATGATGGTCGTTATAACACTAAACAGTACAATTATTCCTTGTACTAACACTAAGCAGTACATGTATTCCTTGATTCCACTCTCTTTTTACCAAACATAAGACATTTTGTGCACCCACACTACTTTCCACTTCACCTCCCACTTTAATCGTCCAATTTTGTTAACTTTATTACTTTTACGTTGTTAAAGTTTGTGTATTTACCTCATTTAGTGATTATGACAATGTTATCAGTACTTTACCCACTGATTGATTCTAAAATTTTGATCTCGTAATACAGTACTTACAATATTAGGATTATATAAATATGATTCCAGGCAGAACTAATTAATATGATTGAGTCCTTAGAGAAGGAAAGATGATCAATTCTAGGTCAAAAACCACTGCCACTTTAAGGAGAATGTTCCAAACTTCTAGGTCATGCTTAGCTGCCACTGTTTCTTCTACTTCATGTCATCCTCATTTATTCCTTTTCTCTTTTGCTTCAATAAAACTTCTTAATTTTTTTTTCACATGGTTATGAAACTTTCTGAGTTTTTCCTTGACTGAAAATATCTTTATTTTGCCCTCATCTTTGGTTGATAGTTTAGCTGGGTATAGACTCCTATATTCAGAAGCAGGTGTTGGCAAACTATGGCCCACTGGTCAAATCCAGCCCACCCCCTGTTTTTGTAAATAAAGTTTTGTTAGAACACAGCATTGTTTATGTCTCCTTTCATGCTACAACTGCAGAGTTGAATAGCTGCAAGGGACCACATGACCCACAAAAACCAAAATAGTTACTTTCTGGCCCCTTACAGAAAAAGTCTGCCTCCCTTTATTTAAAATCCTACCTCAAAATGTCAAGTCCCCACTCCATTGTCTCCTTGCTGATGAGGACTTGAAGGATTCTGCTCTATTGTCCTATGTTGCTGATGTCAGTCTGATTATTAAGCATCTATAGTAAGCTTGCTTTTTTTCTCTCTGGAAACTTTTTTGAATTTTTTCTTTACACTTGTATACCTCAAGTATCACTAGGTTTTTGGGTTGGTTTATTTTGTTTTGTTTTGTTTTGTTTTTAATTTACCTGTTTTAGTATTTGGTCAGAACTTTTCCAATTAAAGATTCATATCTTCCTTTATATAAGGAAATCTTCCTCTCCTATTTCTTAATTTATCCTTTTTATTTTTTCTATTAGCTACCTCTTTCCTAGGAGATGGATATTGATCTCTACTCCTATCTTCATACTTGCCAACTTTTCTCTCATTCAAATTTTTTGTTTTTTGCTTCATATATAGGAAGATTTCCTTTATTTTTTTTCCAAGATATTTCATTAGTCCAGTCCAACATATTTTTCAATCCAGCTATTGATTTATTTTAACAATCATATTTTAATTATCCAGAGCTCTTCTTGTCTTCTTATTGCTCTTGTGTCATAACTACTTATTCTTCCTTTTTTTAAATATTTATTTGAGAGAGAGAGAGAGAGACCAAGCAGGAGGAGGGGCAGAGGGAGAGGGAGAGAAGTAGACTCCCCACTGAGTGGGAGGCCCAACATGGGGCTCCATCTCAGGACCCTGAGATCATGACTTGAGCCGAAACCAGATGTTTAACCAACTGAGCCACCCAGGCACCCCACAGCTTATTCTTATTTTAAGGATATAATATCATCCTGAATTATTCTAAGAATGCAGAAAATAATTTTTAAGTTCTTTTTAGTTCTCTGAGTTAAATCTCTTTTCTTCAGGATCGGTTGTTCTGTTATTCATATTAATCCTTCTCTTTCATGAAAGTGGTGTTATCAAATATCTAGTGTTATGTCTGTGACTGAAGGACAAAGCTGACCATCATGGGAGTATAAGATTCTCAGGACTCTGTTAAGTGAAGGAGTTCTGTGGGCTCCCAGGTAAGCAGAAGTACTGACAGGCAGTGACACTACTGTGTATGAGCAGGAAATCTGGAGACCCCTAGGGTTGCATAGGGCTTGAAGAACTTTGGCATAGATGTCTGAGCAAAGCTGCCTACCCCCAGCGTTTGTTACAGAAGACTGGGAGTTAATCCAGCTTTTTTCTTTAGGCCTAGCACCCACAGTGTCTTACTCTTCAGTGTTGAGAAATTATTTGGTTTTATCCAGTGTCACAATTTTCCCATGTTTGTTCTGAGATTGAAGAGTGGGGAAGAAAAGAGCAGCGGAGAAGAGGAGCTCTAGTTGAAGAAGGGTATCTCAAAGATCTGAATTCAGAACTTTAAATTAATGAGTATCTTCCCCCCATCTGCCACCTACTCTTGTCCTTTATGCTTGATAACTCCACGCTTGGAGCTTTTCCAGCGGTCCCTTATCTCTGGAATCCCCTTCTCTGCTTTTTTTTGTTGTTTGCTTTTCATATAAATTCATCTGCTTTCTATCTACTAGCATTTATTCACACTTTATGGTTCTTTTGTTGATGTCCAGCATTGTTGTGGTTTCATTAGATAGATTTTTACATGGACAGACTATGAACAGTTAATCATCTCAATGGGACCTTGAGAAAGGGTGAAGGTTGATATATATGCTCAGTCTGCCATCTTGAACCAGACGCTCAGCAAAGTTTAAAGTATATAGAATTTGTCTTTTGGGGACATCTTTACACTTCCCTCCTTCCCCCCCCCATCAAATTACATTTTCAGGAAATTATCTGATAAATATGTCATTTAGTAAATGCTTCTTTTATATACATACACACATACACATGAAAAGAATAGAAAAGTTTAGAAGCTAAATTTTAATAGAAACAAAAGCCTTTGGCTTAAAAAAAAATGAAGAATCACTTTAGAATTTTAGGTGCCATGAAGGTACAAACTTTCAGGGGTGCTAGGGTGGTTCAGTCAGGTAAGCAGCCGACTCTTGATTTTGGCTCAGGTCATGATCTCAGTGTCCTGGGATGGAGCCCCATGTGGGCTCCACGCTCAGCAGGGAGTCTACTTAAGGATTCTCTCCCTGTCTCTCTGCCCCTACCCCTGGTTGTGTACACACTCTGTCTCTCTCTCTCTAAAATAAATAAACCTTAAAAAAAAAAAAAAGAAAAAAGTCCAAATATTCAAACATTTTAGGGGAATTTTCCTTTTATAGGAACTTTGATTGCCTGCGATCAATGAATTTTCAATCTGAACATTCCTGAACCCAAATACATCTCCCAATCAGATGAACTAATGACTTTTTGGTGATATTTTTGATCAACTAGGGAAGAAAGGTAGTATTTTAAGAAAGGCTATAGACCATACCAAGCTAACCACATCAAGGTAATTTTAGACATCTCATTTTTCAAAATGTCTAATACTGTAGGAATCTTTGAAAAGTGCATAGAAAAGAATTACACATACATACATTTCAAAGAAACTTCCAAACCAAATATCCTGCCTGATCATAAATAATACCTTATCCAGATGTGAAAAAACCAGAACCAGAATACATAGAGCTGGAAAGGATAAAGGTGGGCAACACATGTAAACAAACAGTTCTAGGGTAATGATCAAAAGAAAAACCACACTTCCATTGTTAACACTCTCTTTTATTCTACACGTAAAACACATAAGCTAACACTAATAGTTGAATTTTTGTAATTTCATCCATTATTCAAAACATACTTGGTTTTACTGTAACAGACACGTATTATGCATTTGCGTAAGTTACTATAAATAGCAATTGTAGAACAATTAAGATATAGGAACCTTTTAAAAAGCTGGCAGTTGATACATTCTTTGGTCCCCTTCACATGGCAAATAAAGAAAGAAAAACTAATTTCTTAGCTCCCAATCTAATCTTAAATTCTGAACCTTTTTGACTTTGAAGCTGCTCCTGTCTCTTTTTCAAGCATGTGCGCTCACACGTGTGCATGTGTGTGCACACACATACCCCTTGCTTTCCATATCAGTGGTCGGGTGGACCAGGCCGATGGCCAGATTCAGCCGCACTCTACAGTTATCAAGCATGACAGAGCTGGAAGGAAAACATCTGGTCCAAGGTTGCCACTTGCCTTTGTAGCAGAGAATGTTCTTTGATCTCCAGCTGGAGTTCCCTATCAAGTCTAGCAGATCAATTAGTTAATAGACCTTTCCCACTGGTAGTCTCACTAGCTGACTACCTAGGGTAGAAATATGTTCTATTTATCAGTCCTTCTTTTCCCCTTTTACTTTAGGCAGATCCTTTTTTCCCTTGAAATAGCATAATTATTAAACCACTTCAGTCACTTCTGCGGTTAATGATTACCTTTCGTTGGTTCCACTCTCAGGCTGAAACCTCTTGGTGGGTTTTAAATACACCACTCCATGACTATAGCTTCACCCCATACTACAATTAAGGTTAGGAACAGCTTGAAATACCATTATTAAAACCAACATCTTGTCCAGGTTTTCTTAGTTCCCTTGGGGAATTGAAATTATCATCGTAGTATCTGTTTCTCCAAAGACTCAGAGAAATAATAGAACGTTTCACCTGGATTTCATTCTAACAAACTTGGTTCATTTTCCTTATATTATGAGGGTCTGTTCTAGGAATTTAAACAAACACATATAATCTTTTCCTAATAATCTTTTTATCCCCTTTGCAATGACATTACTATCAGCGCTGTTTAGAAAAGAATAATTACTTTCCAGAAAACCAAACTGAACTATTTTGGGTCTTACATATAGAACTCCAGTTGGTTTTAATGATTTTAGTGGGGTCAAAACATTATAACTGAACTATATATTTTTCACCTGAACACAAAACCATTATCTCGTACTATATTTACCAGTCCAAAAAAAGATGCTCTAAAATAATTTCTTTTCTTAAAAACAAGATTAGCCAATTGACTGTACTCTTCAGGCACAATTAAACCAGTTTTGCACAGGGGACAGACACATAATGCTCCAGTGAGCTGACATTTGCAGCCCTGCTCAATGCATCTTACTGCAAAAGACCCCAGTCTGATTTATATACTGGGGCCAAAATCAAACTGTGCGGTGTTAACGCCAGCCGTGACCGAAATACCTAGCTGGGAAGAAAACATGGCGGCTCCTTCCCAGGGTGCAGCAACACCCCCCAGGCAATTGAGAGCGCTTCGCCCAGATGAAATTGCAAAGGGAATTTCAGGAGGCAGAATGTAATTATCCCCTTTGCAGTTTGGCATGGACAAGAGGATTAAACAGTGCTGTTCTTTGTCCCAAAAACAAAACGTGCCAGGAGATCTATGACAGACACAGCCAGGAACATGAGGAAGGAGCCTGGAGTCTTGTTTGTTTTCAGTGCCCTATTTTTGTCCTCCATAGGTCACCAATCCCTATGTCCCCCCAAACTGGGACAGTCCTCAATGTGGTCCCTTTTATGGCACGTTACTACCACTCGGAATGTTTTTTAGAGGAGGCTAGATATAAATGCTCAGTAATATCCCTGTGAGCCACTGTCTCTGAGCTCAGTTAAAATGAAGAACTACTTATAACTCAAGTCTCCAAGCTTTGCCTCGCAGGAAGCTCTACCCCGGGGCTTTCATACAGAACCTTCCAAAGTCCTTTTTAGATGGTGACCACTCGTGTAATTATTCTCTAACATAGAAATAAGGCAGCTGTAGACCCCAAAGGGTGTCTTAGAGCTTATATCCATAAATTTTATAATAATTAACACTTGTAATTAAGGTTGGTAGGAAATTAAACTGCTGTGGGTGGGTCTTGACAGGTTCACCACTGTGTACTTGCAGAGAATTAGTACATGTCACTTAACTGCTTGATTTATGCCAAAGTTCACCCACAAGATCCACGAGGCCAGGACACAGCAGAAGTAGGCTTGCACCCTTACCCTTGGTGTTCATTGACTCCACTACCACTCCACGGCTCAAGGCATTCTTTTTTTTTTTTTTTTTTAAGATTTTATTTATTTATTTGAGAGAGAGAATGAGATAGAGAGCATGAGAGGGGGGAGGGTCAGAGAGAGAGGCAGACTCCCTGCTGAGCAGGGAGCCCGATGTGGGACTCGATCCCGGGACTCCAGGATCATGACCTGAGCTGAAGGCAGTCGCTTAACCAACTGAGCCACCCGGCTCAAGGCATTCTTGACATGACTCTTTCCCACTTTCATTCTTATTGACCCTTCCGTGAAGGTCATCAGGCTAAATGACCATCCCAGAATGCGACACTCACTTCTTCTAACATTTTTTGACATTGGTCCAACCAGCACCCGAATGACAACATGCCCAAGGCCCATGGCCCTGACTCAAGCAAGGCACAACTTGCTGATGAAAGCCAGGAAACAGAATTCTAGAAACCTGGAGCTTAACTCCAACCAACGTCTACGCCCTGACTTTCAAATCCTTCCGTTTCCAGAAAGGAAAAAAAAAATTTCCAAGCTTCCCAATCAGAATTAGTCCTGAGCCACCTAATACTGATAGGTTATAGCTGCTGAGTGAAATAGAAGCCAAACCTAGATCAGTTCTCTGAGGTGACACACTTTCTGTTAGTGTTTGCTCTAGATAACAAATATCCTCTTAAGGATGGAGCTAGTGAATTCCTCTTTCCCAAGAGCCACACTTCACCAAGTGGCCGAGGTCAGATTTTATGATGTGCAAACTTGGTAGGGAATAAACATCATCTAGAAGTCAGCACATTTCTTACTTGGGAAATTTTGTCACCTCCAGTAAAAATGTTCTGGGTCACTTTCCTACAAGAAGAGTATAAAATTGTGATTCTAAGTCAAGCCTAAATATTAAGATCTCTTCTGGTCTTTCGGGTCAATATTTTGCTCTCCCATCTTGATATTTTTTTTTAAGCAAAAATCCTGAAGTTTTTTATTCCAAAAAACGAAATGCTCAAAATAAGCAACAGATTGCTTCTACACGATGGCCCCAAATCTGTTTGACTCCAAACCCCAACATCTTCCCTCACTGCCTCCCAATTACCTGCTGTGGAAAATCTTTTTGAAAGACACTTGGCTTGGTGATGAGGAGGATTTAACTGCTTTCCATAAAAAAAAAAGCAAGGTACCAAAACTTTTAAATGACTTGCCAAGAGTCACAACGTGAATGCGAAACAGCCGTACTATGTCCGCTTTTTCTGTAAGGGCATGATCACATGGAGCTCTTTGGGGACGCTGACGGTAGGCCAGACAGGGTGACCAGAACTTTCTGCTCTGATGCAATGAAAGCCCCCCAAATTTTTCTCGTGAAGTCCTGTCTCCAGCTCTCTCAATTACGTAATCTCTGGGGGTCTGTCTCTAGTCAGGTCTGCACTTCTGAACTTTAATTTCCTGCATCTTGGGAATATTCTGTGTGGTGCTTATTTCTCTCAGGCTTCATAGGATACTCTCTGAACATGGAGTTTCATCACATAGGGACTGGGCTGAGAGATCCATTTTGCAGAGCTCCTCTGGTTCCTGGACTCTGTCTGGAAAGCCCTCTGTGAAATCAGTCTACTGTGAATGGGACTCCTACTTCCTGCTTTGGCCGAAGCCAGCTTCCCTTTCCCTCCGGCAGCCATAGAAATGTTAGTGTTTCCTCATCCAAAGTTCACAATGCGCGAAGTTTCCTTTTCACGTTTGCTCAACATGCTTGTCTGATTCTGAGGAGGACTTGTCACTTGATGACATGCAACCTAGGTAAGAACACTCAACTCTAATTTATGCATGAGAGGAAGACTTGGAAGTTAAAACAAGCTTTTAAAGGAAGACTAGAGGCTCCCCAAGAGCCCCAGGGTTTGGCTCGGACTGCCTCTGTTATCCACACTTCTATCGTCCAGTCTCTGCTGCGCCCCAGATGGACTTCCCACGAAGCAGGGGCATCAGGGCATTACTATAACCTCTGATGAAAACACATCTTTTCTCCAGTGGAACTGCGGGGCAACTTCCAATAGTCCTTTTTGAAAGTGGATGGATGTCACCTGGCAATCAAGATGCAAACAAGTTTCAAAGGTCAAACTCTTTTTTTTTTTTTTTGAGGCCTGTGTCCCCATGTTCTCAGTTTTGATGGAAACTTATAAACTAATTACTGCCTAATACTTTATTTTATACACATCAATCATTAATAACTATGTAGCCGGTGGCCATAAAGTATGGGAAAGCATGAGAAACCCTAACTTCTAGACTCG
Source organism: Leptonychotes weddellii (assembly GCF_054177405.1). NCBI lineage: Eukaryota > Metazoa > Chordata > Mammalia > Carnivora > Phocidae > Leptonychotes > Leptonychotes weddellii. Next base: position 59,168,382 of record NC_138373.1, on the reverse strand, counting down.
ACCGTGATGTTAGCTAACCAATTGTCCTTGGGAGAGTGACACAACCAATCTGGACCTCAGTTTACTTATCTACAAAAGCAGCCCTTCAACAGGGTGATTTCCTGGGTCTCTATACCCTTAAGAATATTGAACGGCTGTCAGCCTTGACATCTACCACTCCACACCCAATGCAAAGTTTTGTCACAGGCTCCACTGAAAAGGCACGAACACGGCATAGACAAGCGTCCCAGTGAGTCTTCACAGAGCCACTTGATCTTTCTCTCCATCACAAGATTGCGAGGACCACTTTTTTTAACAATACCACCCACCCCAGAAACAGGAGGGCATCTAGAGGGTTGCTCCTTAAACAAAAACATCCACATGTAAAAGCCTGCCTTGGAAAAGTTAAGGTAAACATCTTTTGGACTTGTTGCTGTTGACAGCATGTTTTCAATTTGCAACGCAAATTCGTCGGAAGCCTTTCTGCCAGGGAACCGGATGGCCCAGGGAATTGGTAATTGGTAATGAATCGTGCAGCCTTTCAGGTCTGAATGGAGCCCCGCTAATCGTGAATTACCTGATACTGTTGGAAACCTTTGCAACATGAGCCAAAAACCCCTGGATTCATTCCCTAGCTTAAAACAAGAGTTAAAACTGTCTGATTGGCGTTTAGAAGGAGAATTAGGAGAGCACCGTGCACAGGGTCGGAAGTGGACAAAGAGAGTGAACTAGGGGGTTCTGTTCTGAAGCCTGAGGTTTTCCCCCAGGATGTTGGGGGTGGGGGAGTTTCCCAGGAAAGGTCAGGCCTCAGGAAGTGGAATGAATGTACACCTCACATTCTGCAAGGGTCAAAAATTCCAGTCGTGGAATTTTCATTTCTTCCTGATCAACTGTCCCGGTCCAGAGGCTCAAAGCACTCTTGCAGCAATTTTCAAGGTGAAAAAGATTTTACTCTTTATTGTTTGCTTTCTGAGCCCACCTTGTCTTTAAAAAACAGAAGAAGCTCATCATCAGAGCTTTACGAACTAACCCAAACAATGAATCTTCTTTTCTGAGAGTTACCACAACGAAGCTCTACATTACGATCTGGTCTGCTGCGTTTTATTTTCAGTATTTGCAGTCATCCTAAGGGAACCATCTAGCAGAAAAACAGAACTTTTACATCACTAGCTTTCCCTGCCTATTCCAGCTCCATATTTATATCACTACTTTTCCTTTACACTCTTTGGTTTATAGTAGCAATAATTTTCCCTCATATATAGTCCAACGAACAACCAATTAACAAATGCCCAGAGCGGTAAGCATTCTTGGCTGTCTTGCCTAGTCAGTCATTAATTTGGTGAAGGAAGGGCTAACAAACTCATAAAGGGAACGTGAATTTTAGAAGTTAGTTCAATTTTACATTATTAAAAAGGAAAATGTAGTAAAAATAATAAGAGCTTTGCCAAAACTCTACAGCAAAGTCAATTAGTCTCACAAAGAGCCTGGGAGTCTACGATCTGAACTTGCATTTGGAACCACTTAACCTATTAAAACAACTCCAAACTTCATCTCTTGCAAATCATATTTCAGTGCTCATGGCTGGATCCTAATGAGTAAAATTCCTTCCCCATCCTCGATGCAACACAATTTAAAGTATTCCGTGTGTCTGCACATTTCAAATATACACATGTGACTTAATGTGTGCAGAGTTTCTTGCATATATGTGTACACACCTATCATAAAAATTTCATACACTAAGTATAGTCTTATACGACATATAGTAAAGTACACGCTGCATCATATATTGGTACACTGTATACTTTTAAGATGCCTTAAAAAAAAAAAACAAATTTCAAACAAAAATAGCAGCACTGACATTACAAGTCTATGGTAAAAGCATAACATGTCTGAATCAGAAGAGAAATCATTTTTACAATTTTCACCATATTTCAAGTATGAGGGGGATGCTGTTTCTTTAGTTAAGACAATTTGGTAACTGACTAAAGACATGTCATTTGTTCAATCAGCATATCACTATGGGCAATAAAGATTTTGTTTTGTTCTGATTAAGAGGAAAAAGTTAAAATGCTAAGTGAGATTACTTTCTTTTTTTTTTTTTTTTAAGATTTTATTTATTTATTTGACAGAGAGAGACACAGCGAGAGAGGGAACACAAGCAGGAGGAGTGGGAGAGGGAGAAGCAGGCTTCCTGCCGAGCAAGGAGCCTGATGTGGGACTCGATCCCAGGACCCTGGGATCATGACCTGAGCCCAAGGCAGACGCTTAATGACTGAGCCACCCAGGCGCCCCGTGAGATTACTTTCATAGATAATTCTGCAAAATAGTGTTTTCCAATCAGTTAGATGAATCAGCTGATAGGGTTTGTTGTTGTTTTTTTTAAGAAACACATATCTTATTTCATTGAAATCTGACATTCCTTAAATGAAAATGAAGTTGTACCTTTGAGACCCAAGGCTCTCAACTCTGAGCCTCTATAAAAATCCCAAGCAATTTCTATAGGTTTTCCAAGGAAGATTCAGCTCTAATTAACTACAATTTTGTCCATATTTTGTTTTTCTACTGCATTGAAAGAATAGCAGGGGGTGAGCCCTGCAGAAAAGAAGATTATTAAAACTTTAATAACCTGAGCCTTTGAACCTTTCCAAATTCTTTACAATTTTCTCACATTTCCAGCCCAGATGTCTGCATGTGGTTATCGCGCCAACGTGAACATTTTGTTTACAATTTTATTCACCTTACTTACTACCTCCTTTTTAAAAAAGCAGAAGAACACACAGTAATTTTGTAGTTCTTCTGAGCAAAGGAATTTCGTTATTCTTAAAAGTAAATTTGCAAGAATGATTTTTATTCATTTTTAAGTTAAATATTTCCAACAACGTGGCCATTTCTTCCCCCCTGCTAGAGGTAAATTGTTAAACAGCCTAACAACTGACCGATGAATCAGAGCATTCTTTTCAATCAAGCTACACAGCTTCAAAAGACTGAAAAGCGAATCCACTTTAGAAACCTGAACTCTTGAGATTGTTACAAAAGAAAGACCAAAAAGGAGACATCCTTTAACATAATCAGCTGCTTGCTGTTTTCCCAAAGAAAGGGATATTTGCATACAACAAAAGCCACACTAGAACTGCCTTCCATGGAACGCAATATGGCAGTTGCATTATCCCAACTCCAGATACTTATAGCCCCCCAATAGCCAATTATGACTTTTCTTTTAATTAAAAAAAAAATTATTCTAGCAAACCCACTGCCACCTAAATGATTATACTTCACAAACATCTGTGCTCTATAATCAAGTGCTAGCAAATGAAATATGAGTAGATATGTCGAATAGCACTTTGAGGAAGTTTCCTACAAGGAAGCCAGCAGACCTTCTTCTTCCCTTCCTCTTTGTGCTGAATAGGATTTTAGTGTGATGGCTGGAGCTCGAGCAGCCATCTTGGACCACAAGTCCGAGGAACAAAAGCTAAGGAAGATAGAACACTGAGATAGCAGAAGCCCACGTTCCCTGATAATCACGGAGCTCTCTTTCCAGTTAGGTAAGACGTACTTCCAGAGCTATTTTATATATGAAAGAGAGATAAACATCTTTATGGCTTAAGCCATTGTTCTTTGGGGATGTTTGTTTGTTTAATGTGACAAAACCTAGTCCTAACTAACATATCATAACCTGATTTAAAAACTCTATTTATAGGTATATTCTGCTAGCTGAGAAAGAGAAAAGCAGTCCTTGACACCTAGGAGTTAGCCTGGTTCTGTCAGCCGGGGTTTGGTGTTGCTAGAAGCCACCCTGGTATTCACAATTCGGTCTTGGTGTTGTCCTTTTAAACATAAGCAATTTCACAAAACATCAGCATCAGACAAGGCCATCCTGTGACCATGAAGGATAAGACAAAGTAAGACTAGTGCATATCATGTCTGAGCACCAACAAAGCAGGAACTTTGTCCAAGCCACAAAATCTCGAATCTCTTTCTCTCCCAGCTGATAGGAGTGACTGCTGTCTTTACCAACTTTACCAATCACAGGTCTCACATGGCTATGTTCCTCCCACCTTCCAGATAATATTTACCAAGATGCCCAATTATAGAGTTAATTCTACTTCCTGACAGCACCCAGTTCAGACCAAAACTTCACCTCTTTGAATCCTTTCCCAAATCACCTAACACTGTCCAAATCCTATAATATCCTTTCTAACACCCTCCTACAGATACTCCACAGTTTCCCTTTGTGGGTGTTCTGCCCCATTGTAGTGAGTCAACAAGCGCAATTTGTTCAACTACAGGTTTGTTCCTGAAGGTCTTTGGCTGGTGGCCATTGGTGTAGCTATGCTTGTCCCACTATAGCAGAAAACTGAAAAGAAAAAAAAACTAAAAACAATAAATCTACCCAACATATCAATCCATAATTCAAATGATCTCACCCAAATGGAAAGCCCCAATTCTTCAATAGACTTCGATCATTAAAAGACCAAAACATCAGGGCACCTGGGTGGCTCAGACGGTTAAGCATCTGCCCTCGGCTCACGTCATGATCCCAGGGTCCTGGGATCAAGCCCCCTGTTGGGCTCCCTGCTCGGCGAGGAGCCTGCTTCTCCCTCTGCCCCTGCTTGTGCTCTTTCTCTTTCTCTCTCTCTAATAAAAAAAAAAATCTTAAAAACAAAACATCACTTTGTAATCATTAGACTCACTGAAATGATCCCCCTGTGTTATCGCCATGGGTTGGAACAGACCCAGTCTGAACCTTCACTGTGTACCAAGTTTGCAGTAACTATAGCAAAGGTCAGCTCAATGTTCCTTCAAAGAAGGAAAGCCCGCAGCACAGAGAAGTAAATGCTGTACTCTACTTCTCCCTTTCTTCCCTTCCTGCTTTTTGTCTCCCAGCTCCTTCTCTCTGTCTCTTTTTTGACCACACCTCTAGACTCCAAACTTTTCGGCGGTTCCTGAGCTGAGTTCACTCAGAGCTGTAAGTGGCTCAGTCCTGGACTAAGCTCTGAAATCACATTTGTCACATCCATCACTCTATGGCAGCTCTTGCAGCTGTCCTATCGATCACTCTGCCACTCGGAATTTGCCCCTGCCATACTTCTTTCTGCTCTTTACCTGTTTCAGAAAAACCAGTGCTTCTCTCTTCTTCTCAAGTAAACTAATAATCGAGTGTTCTAAGAAATGGAAGCTAGAGGTAACAACTTCTCTTCTAATCTCTACTCTTCCCTCTTATTCTTTCCCCAATTACAAGCTATGTTCAAAAGTAAATTCCTGGGGATAATACCCTTGCTTTTCTTGCTCAAATCAAAGGCATAACTCCCAAGATTGACAAACAGAAGGGGAATATAATTGGCTTATCATTAGGCAAATACTTCACAGCAAGTAGTTCTTACGATGGTTTTCTTCCTCACTCCAAATAGGTATCAATGCTAAAATTATCACCACACTATACGATTCTTAAGATTACTTGAATCTCTGGTCCTGCCTAAATGCCAAGGACAAAAGTAGGTGGTAAATAAAATTGGTTGAATGATTTAATTAATCATCTGTGTCAAAAACCAGTGCAGAGCTCATTAACCAAACAGAAGAAAAATCAAAAGGGTGGGCAAGGAAGAAAGGGACATGAATCAAAGACAAAGGATCCTTGTGTTATATTTTCTTAGAGGTTGACAAGAAACCACCTCAAAACTTGAGGCATCAAGAAACAAGCAATAGATTAGGAGTCTGCTTGTGCAGATATTCAGAAAATCTGAATTTTGCTTGTATTTTACTCTATTTTTTAAAATAAACTTATATTGAAGGCTAACACAGGAAAATACACAAATCCTAAGTTTATACAGCTCAATGAAGTATCTCAAAGTGAACATACCTGTGTAAGCACCATCCAGATCAAGAAATAGAACATCACCAGTTTCAAAGAATAACCAAAGACCACAATAGAGTCTATATTGAGGCTGAATCCACAAGCTTACAAAGCAAGCAAGAGTCACGTCACTCTGGAAGATCATTAGTCCCTCTGAGTGTACATGTGAAAATATATAGGGGGGAAAAAGAAAGTTCCTTCTAAATAACATAGTCTTCTCAAGGACGCTTTGTAATTGATTACAGGATATGATTGATAAATCTCTCCTAAGCATTAGTCACCATCACAGTGTGACATCATTTGGGCAGGAAATACACCATACCTGGCTCTAAACAGGTTCAAGTTGAGTTAAGGCTCAAGTAGACTTAGGGTCATCCAACAGCCAAGCCCTAACGGACAAATACAAGGTTCTAAGAGGACCCAACTGTGATTTGAGCATACCTAAACCTCTCCTCATTCCTCTTTCCAACGACCACCCTAATTTCTGACTCCAAAAATTATTTTTGCCTGTTCTTTGACTTGAGATGGGTACTAACATACTAAATATTTTTTTTCTTTTTTTGAGGTAAGATTTAAATAGCATTATCTTCAAATTACCTAATAATTTATTCTGCCTCTTCAAATCTCCTGTTGAACCCCTCTAGTGAGGTTTTCATTTCAGCTACTGTACTTTTCAGCTGCGGAATTCCTATGTGGCTCTGTTTATAATTTCTCTCTTTGTTGATAGCCTCTATTTGTTCAAAGCTCATTCTCCTAGTTTTCTTTAGCTCTTTGATCATGGTTAAGACATTTTAGTTAGAGCCTTTGTCTAGTAAGTCCAATATCTGGGCTTTCTCAGTGACCATTGGTATCATTTTTTTTTTCTGTGAATGGGCTATAATTTTTTGTTTCTTTGCATGCCTTGTCATTTCCTTTTTTAAAACTGAACATTTTTAAGAATATAATGTGGTAACTCTGGAAATCAGACTCTCTCTTTCCCCAGGATTTGCTGTTAATTGCCGATGGCTACAGTCATCCATTTGTTTGGGGACTTTTCCAAACTATTGTTTAAGATCGTATTCCTTGTCATGTGTTGTCATTGAAGTCTCTGTTCCATTATGTCAAAGGCCAATTAGTGATATGACAGATATTTCCTTAAATACTTGGAGCTAAAAAGAAAAAAAAAAAATTCCCCTGGTCTCTGTAGCCTGGCTCTGAGCTGGGGCATTCCTTCGACACAGATACACCATAGGTGCGAGCATAGGGTCTTCTCAGGTCTTTTCTGTGCATGTACCCAGTCCTATGTGTACATGTTTCACTCCAGCCTCACCAATTATACGTGAGAGCCCTTCCAAGCCTTTATTCCCCAAGAAACTTTCTCCTCAGCCTCCTCTTTTCCAGGCTGCTGTATCTGACTACAGGTAGTTTTTTTTAACCTTTTTTTTTTTTTTTTAAGCTAAACATTGTGAAATTCATTTATGTTGTTGCATATAGCTAGAGTTGAATTTTCAACAGATTCTGTTGCTGCCCAGAAAACCACTCTGGCCCAAGGTAGGCAGAAAAAAGGGCAGCAGCCTCTATGCTTATAGACCATCAGAGAACTACCAGAGAGGTTAACACACGCAGCCATAGTACTTTAAAAACAAAGTCTGCATTAAGCCCAGGATGCCGGCAAGTTGTAATAGTCACTGTTCCGGTGGCTGCCACCATGCTAGGAAACAGAGGATGTCAGGCAGGTGAGCAAAAATTGCACAGTGCTTTCTTACCAAAATTCAGCTGCCTGGGGCGCCTGGGTGGCTCAGTAGGTTAAGCATCTGCCTTCGACTCAGGTCATGATCCCAGGGTCCTGGGATGGAGCCCTACATCAGGCTCCTTGCTCAGCAGAGGGCATGCTTCTCCCTCTCCCTCTGCTGCTCCCCCTGCTTGTTCTCTCTGTCAAATAAACAAATAAATAAATATCTTTTTAAAGAATTCAGCTGCCTTTCTCTTCATTAAACATTCCTTGCATTGCTATACATTTTTTATTAGATTCCACAGCTCTGAAAAAGTTTTCATATGCACAAACATCATATGTTTTAAAAATAACAGCTTAATAAAATAATAAACAAAACACTGACACCTCTCCTGGAGCCTCTTCATGCTGATACAGAGCATTTGGCTTTCCTGAACACATGTCTACAGAATAGTTTTTTCTTTTGAAGAGTAATTTCTTAAATCTGCACCACTCACGTTATTTCATTTTATTATCCCAAACATATGACTTTCTTTTTTTTTTTAAGATTTCATTTATTATTTGACACACAGAGAGAGAGCATAAGCAGGGGGAGTGGCAGGCAGAGGGAGAAGCAGTTTCCCCACTGAGCAGGGAGCCCAGTGTGGGGCTTGATCCCAGGACCCTGGGATCATGACCTGAGCCGAAGGCAGACGCTTAACTGGCTGAGTGACCCAGGCACCCCATATGACTTTCTTTTGCAGAAAAAATAAGGATCTTCCAAAGATATGGAGCATTCTGGAGCATTCCACATTTTTTAGTTAGGAAAGTGGCTGAAAAAAAAAATGGGATATTTTTTATCAGACTTGGGTGTAAACAATCATAATGCAAAGCAACTCCTTAATCACTTCATAGCCCATGAGCCTCTATAGACATATGGATTTACCTATTATGTCAACAAGCATGGCTGATTTTGAAACCAAGCTGCAGGTTCTTATAGTATAAAATTTAAATGGACGTTTAGCAACCTTAACCCAAATAAAGGTGACGGTTCAGACAGTAGGGTTAAATTTACCATTATAACTTCTAGCCAAGCATGTGCTAACTGTGTATTCATTTGAACAAGAACCATATGCACTTAGAGGATGTCAGCCTTCTGGGTGTAGACATATGTAGTCTAAAAATCATCACAAGAACAGCTCAGCAACTGTCCTGCTTCAAAGTGTGGGGACTGAGCCATCTCAGGGATACAAAATGTTTCACCACAGCCCCCGGGGCAGACCCTCCAAGTTGCTCAAGAATAAGGCATTTGCGTCTGCACATTGTCTCAAGAATTCTGAGCTACTGGTGGAAATGAAAGAGAAAGTAGTAGAATCAGATGGTTTCCAAATATGGGCCATCAGGCACTAGCTCATTCTGCCCTTGTCTGACATCTCCCTCTCTGCTCTCGGGTGTTTATTTTCACCTACTTCAAATTGTATGATTCAGTTGGAGGGTGGGATGGGTAAAAATATATATATATTGGATATGGTTTGTTTACCTCTTCTTTCTCTAGGTCCTGTTTTTCTAAAGTGATTCAACAGAGAGATTTTTTACCTAGAGCCAGGTCTTCCCACAGGAGTCTAACAGAGAGATATAGGAAGCTGCCAATTCAGGCTTCACTTAGCCTTTTGTCTCATTGTAGTTCCCTGCCAGCTTTCAAGATGATTGAACATCTGCTTTTCCTTAGCTCAAACCCCAGCCACACTCTGGCCCTCTGACAGAGAACTAACCACAAAGACCCCCATCCTGTTGGGCCAAGTCTTTTACAATGAATAGCCCATGATAGGCAAAAGCCATCTGTGTCTGTCACCGGTATTACTTTATAGTAGACCACAGGTATTACCAATAGACTTGGAGGGAACCCACAGACTAGATTTCCATCAATAACATAGTAGTATTTCCAAGAAAAGAGGTTTCCTAGAGTCGTTACTTGTATCAGATGCCTTGCAATTGGTCAACGTGCCCTTTGGTGTTTTGTTTGTTTGTTTGTTTGTTTAAAGATTTTATTTATTCATTTGAGACACACAGATACAGAGAGAGAGAGAGAGCATGAGCAGGGGGAGAGGCAGAGGGAGAGGGAGAAGCAGGCTTCCCGCCGAACAGGGAGCCCGATGTGGGACTCGATCCCGGGACTCCAGGATCATGACCTGAGCCAAAGGCAGACGCTTAACCATCCGAGCCACCCAGGCGCCCCTCAGCGTGCCCTTTGGACAACACTCCACATTCTCTCCACCTCACCTGTTTCTTTTTGCAACCCCTGCTGCTGGGACTAGTTCTGTGTAGGCTCTGACCCGCAGGTGCAAGCCAACAGCACCCAGGCTGCCGGTCCTGGCGTGACATGTGCAAACCAGCTTGGCATTTGCACACGTGCGAACTGGGAGTTGAAGAGACCATCAACGCCCTGTGGGGCAACCCTTTGACCCTGGCGGTACAGAACTGTGTATAAATGCATCCCCCTTTCTTCCCTTAGGCTGATGGTCCCAAGACACATCATAGGCAACCCCCCAGGGTCAGGCACAGAAGCTGTGCCAAGCTCAACAACAACACATCTTTGTAATTGGCTCTCCTTCCTGGCCTCACACCCTGTCCTTCACGTCTGCTCCTCGGTCACACTCCCCAGTGAAGCACATGCACTTGAGCCTTGACTATGTTGCCATATCTGCTTTCTGGAAAACTGAGGCTAAGACACTAATAACTTCCTTGTGTCTCTGATTGAGCTTTCATTTTGTCATATCTTCAGAGAGAGACAGACGCACAGACAGACCTGACCAAAAAACTCTACGTTCTCAAGATCCTGAAAAATAGTAGCCCTCATTTTTTGGATGGAAGGAAAGAGGGAAGAAAGTAAAGGAATAACAAGTAAGGGAGGGAAGAGATGTTTTCATGTAGTACGTATTTGTAATGGTATTTTCCATCATGGTAGACTACCTCTATATCATTTGGCAATTGGCAAAATTGCTTTTACTTTTCCCTGTGTATCTTGTATCTCTCTCCACAACCTAAACGGGACTTTATTTCCCCTGCTCTTTTATAGCCACAGCCTCAGCTCATCCTCCCACATCTAGAGCTGAGCATCACACGGCTTGCTCAGTGCTCATTCTGCACGCTGGGACATGTGCAGGGCCAACACTCACATCTGAGGCCAGAAAGGCATCAGAAAAGCCAACCCCTAGTCCCAGCTCTGACCACTTTTCTAGGATTCCATGTCCACCTCTTGTCATCTGTGGGGATAAGTAGTTGCTACTAGAAAGAAGTCACAACTCTGGCTTTTAAGCTAGAGGAAACATATTCTAGATACACACACACACACGGATGGACAGACGTAGGCAAGTACATATATATTCCCCCCCGCTTTCCTGAGGGTAAAGGCAGTGCCTGTGGATTAAGTCAGCTGTGCAGCCATTGAACAATAGTGTCATGTGGGAACTTCATAAAAACTCTAAATGATATTAGTACATTGGTCCCACTCCCTGCCTGTGTGCCTCCTGCTATGTAGTTTGCCTGTTTTTTGATTGCTTCAGCCCCAAACCTGGGTCATCCTGAACATGCCTGTTCCATCAGCTCCTATAGGCCCCAACTTCCAGCCATACTCAAATATCGTTCTTGCCACTCTGGTCCAAGCCACCATCAGCGTTCCCCTGAACTGTGTCTTAATGGCCTGCTAAACATTCTCATCACGGCTTCAACCTATTTTCAACAGAGCAGCCTGAACGATCTCATTAAAACATAAGCCAGAGGGGCACCTGGGTGGCTCAGTCGGTTAAGCGTCTGCCTTCGGCTCAGGTCAGGAGCCCAGAGTCCTGGGATCGAGCCCCGCATCGGGCTGTCTGCTCAGCTGGGAACCTGCTTCTCCCTCTCCCTCTGCCCCGCCACTGCACCCGCCCTCCCCACCAGTGCTCTCTTTCACACTCTTTCTCTCTCTCAAATAAATAAATAATCTAAAACAAAACAAAACAAAAACATAAGCCAGATCATGACACTCCTCTGCCCAGAAGCTTTTGATGGACCCCAAATCCTGTAGAGCAAAAGCCAGTCATTAAATGCCCTGCAGGCCCGTCCTGTCAAGTGAAGGAGAGGACCCAAGATCACGCCCAGGTTCAGTAACTCCTGAGAAGGACTCCGAGGACTCAGTGACGGCCAGTCTACTCAGGATTACAGTTTAGCTCAGCAGGAGGATACCGATTCAATCAGCCAAGAGAAGAGGTGCATGGGGCAGAGTCCAGGAGAGTTACACACACAGAGCTCCCATTTGTCCTCTCCCAGGGGAGTCGATGAGGCAGTGCTCACTTCTCCCGGCAACGACATGTGACAATACACATAAGAGTGTTGGCACTCAAGGAAGCTCACCCGAGACTTGGGGTCCAGATTTGTCATTGGATCTTGGTCACATAGACATGATTGCCCGCAGGGCCGACCTTTAGTCTCCGGCCCCTCCAGAGATCAAGTTGATACCACGCGCCCCAAAGCCCCTTTCTAAATCACATCCTTAGACTACGCAGTGTGTCCCCAGAGCCCAAGTAAAAAGCCAGTCAACCGAAGACCTTACCGATCACCTCCCAGGAGTCAAGGGCAAAGACCGGAGCTCCCTTTGGGTAAGTTAATCCTTTACTACACGGGCCTTGTGAGGTGAGTCTAACTGCCTCACAGGCCTCCCTCCCCCCTGTGCTGTTGGTCACACGTCCTCCAGCCACGCCGACCTCCTTGCTGTGTCCGACACGCTCGGGCTCCCCCTCTGCCTGGTGCCGTCCCCAGCTGTACATGTGCTTCGCTCACTCACATCGTCCAGGCCTCTGCTCAGAATACCCTGCTAGGAAGCCTTTCCCCCACCCCCCTATTTCAAATAGCAACCTCAGTTGTACCAGCCTCCCGGCTGCCCTTCCGGCCTCCCGGCTGGCCTCCCAGCTCGCATCCCAGCTCACCTCCCCACTGGCCTCCCGGCTGCCTCCCGGCTGGCCTCCCAGCTCGCGTCCCAGCTCACCTCCCCACTGGCCCCCCGGCTGCCTCCCGGCTGCCTCCCGGCTTCACTTTGCCCATGCCACCTCGGCCTGTCAGCTAAGCCTTTGCTGACTGTCTCACCCCCACAGACTCTGCTTCTGCTGCCTGGGATCCTCCCCTGCTTTGTTCACCACTCTGTTCCAGCATCTAGAACAGCGCCTAGCACACAGTAGGTGCCCCATAAATCTTCAGTGAACGATGAGTCTGTGCCTCCGAAGTATGAATGAGGAAGCTGCTGGCCTCACGGGCTTAGGAAACAGCTCCTGCAGGAGTTGCCTTTGTTTCTTTTAGACATTAACCAGATAAAATCTTTTTTAAGTGCTTAAGAAAGAACTACTGTCATAACCCAATTTTATACGGAACTTCCCTCCTGTTGGAATCTGCCCATCCTCGGAGCCTGGAAGTCTCTGGTTCGTTTTATTTTATTCTTTTCTTCCCTCCTTCATTTACCTGCTGGTGATTTTCCAGGAAATTACAAATGACGCCAGTGTTTGACAGATGGGGGAGCGGGGCCGGATGATCCGGCAGGTCCTGACCGGCTGCTGCAGTCCAGGTTCAAGTTCATGAACTATTCCTTTCGTACCTTTCCTCTCTGCAGCCGGTGCTCTGCTCTCTTCCCTCCTTCAGAGTCCCACTGTCCTCTGCCATCTCCCTGTAGCAACCCCCGCAGCTGACCACCCCCTCGTGAAGTGGTGACCGTATCTAAGGAGTGGGGGGAAGGGAATGGTCGCCTGACTGCTTCATCAAGTACCAACTCTCTCTTCTTGGACCCTGGGAATCTCTGAGGCTGCTGTATCCTTTAGAAGCCACCTTAGGGCCCCACAGGAAAAACGACGATGTCTCAGAGCTTGGTCACCAAGGTCCCTCACTGCCCACTGCATCTCCCCTAAATCCTCCAGCGGCCGGCTAGCTGCTGGCCCAGCGGCCCACTCCACCTCCGTCCCAAAAATAAAACTGCCCCTCCCCGCCCCCCTCCGGCCTCCATGAAGCCCATCAGAGCAGCTGACTGCAATCAGTTGTCAGGCAAAGAGCAGCTAATTAAACAAATCCACACAAGGCCTTTGTCACAGAGCCAAGCGCGAAACCTCCCCCAGAAGGTTCATATTCTTGAAGGGTCCAAAGGAATCATCTAGAACTTAGCAATTCGCCAACCCGGTTGCGCATCAGAGTCACTAGGGCAGTTTTTTGAAAACCCTGATGTCAGGACTGTCCGGGACCCACAGAATCACAATGCAGGGGCCCTAGGGGACGGGGCGGGGCATAAAGAGCTGGCCTGGGTGTGGTCAGAGTTGCCCAAGGGAGCCTATGTGTGACCCAGGCAAGAACCCTGACCACGGCCGCAGGGAGGCCTCTGCGACAGGCCCTCCGGCGGCTCCTTGGGGATACAAACACCTTAACCTGCCAAAGGCCAAAGATCCTGTTCATGACTCGGGAGTGGTTGAGCAAATGGGCTCAACTCTCATCTTGGCACCTCTATGCAGTGGACCCAGGGGCAATTTGGGAGGAAGAGGGCTCAAAACAATATCCTTTCAGATATTGGCAATGACTTTTGTCATTGCTTGCCCCTCACGAACTCCTCCATACCCACGACACTTCACCTCACCCAGGAGAATATGGGCCAACGGTCCTGGTTATAAAATACTGAAAGCCATCCCAGACACCAAGGAAAATCTAGGTTTGTCTGTCTGCACAGCTGCAGTATCTTCTCAGGTGGCACCAGGAAATGTTAGCACCTGGATGGCCTTGTGTCCAGCAGTATTGCTCGAGTGGACTGAAAGCTAAAGTCAAAACAACACTCAGAACTCTTAGAGACAGGGACATTGCCGACCAAATTAGCCAAAGCATCCTAAGCAGAAAGGGAGAGTATGTTTTGTAGCCAAACAGCTCTGGCGCTATTGATTTGGACTTCCAGGGATTCTCTGTGGACTGGGACCAGAGGTCTGAGCCCCGAAGGCTCTCCTGGTCTCCTGACGGGACCCCTACAGTGTATGTGTGCAGCAGACGACGAAACCAGCTGCCCAGGATCGCCTCGTTCTTTTAGACTGCTCAGCTGATATATGATACTGCCTTTCTTATGGAAAATAAAATTCTGAAAAGCAATTTCTCAGCAATAAGTTGTGTGTGTGTGGCCATCAGGCATAAACTTATTCAAACTCCAGCCCCCACACCTGCCACTTAACCTGTTTGTTCTCACTCTTTTCATTGTCATCTCTATTGACTGGTCCTACTTAGTCACTGCAGCATTTGACAGTGATGACTATTCCATTCTTGAAACTTGCTCTCTCACCCATGGTTTCTACGACGTCACTCTTTCCTGGATCCCCCCAGAGTTCTTTGGTTTCTCCCACTCAGTCCTCTGCCTTCCCTCTCCATGTTGGTGCTCTCCGTGTTCTGCCTTTAGCTCCCTACACACATGGCTTCCCACATCTCCTGTGCTGATGACTTACACCTCTTCTCCCCTACCCTCCTGAGAACCAGAATGGTATCTCCGCGGAGCCCACTGCCACTCTTCCCATCAGTCCAGATCTGCCCCTCTTCTGCGTCTTTAGGCTCAGCCAAGGGCATGAGTTCCGTCCAGTCACCCAGGAGAACCTGGAGAGTCATTCCAGTCTCCTCCACATCCCAACACACCCCCATCCAGTCAGGGACCTGGTCCTGCCATGGCTAGCTCTTTAGAATATTTCAGGTCCCTTACCCTTCCACCCTCCCCCTACATAGGCACCACTACGACCTGACTTTGAGCCTCATCATCACTCTCCTAGACTATTGTTTCCAACCAAATTCTCCTTCCCAGTCTCAGCATCTACCATGCTTCTCCACACGTAATCAAAGTAATCATTCCAAGGAGCAAATCTTAACATGCTCCTCCTCAGCCTGGGATCCCACTTGGAAGCTCTGCTTTGGGAAGTAGCACTTGGGCATGTATCTGTCATCGTGTCATAAACCTTACTGAATTTGAGTGGGAGGGGGAGCAGTGGATCAGTCAGCTTCAGCCCAGAAAATGAAAAACAACTCTAGACATTTCACACAGAGGGACTTTAATACAACAGAAGTGATTACGCAAATGTTGGAGGATCTGGGGATCCAGAAGACAAGGATACAATCAAGACATCAGCATGAAGGAGGCAGTGTGGCTAGAGTTCCAAATCTGGGGCCACCCAGCCGAGCTGGAACCACAGCAAGGACATCTGTCGGGAGCAGGAGCCTAGAAGAGATATAGTTACTGCTGGAGATGTCACCCAGAGCAGAGAGAGAACAAAAAATATCTTGCTTCTCCCTACATTTCGCCCTCCAATCTCATCCCAGTCCCTCTTATGGACCAAACCCAGCTGGAAGCCCGCTAAGGGGTCCTTGGAAACGCAGCTCCCTGCAATGCAGAGCAGAGTAAGGGAAGGGTAGAACATAAATGTGACAGCAAACAGGCACATGACTCACATAGAGGGGCAGGACATTTATACAGCAGTGGCTTGTTGGTTTGTTTGCCTTCACAGCCAGAAAGCTCAGTTACAGGACTGCGCACACGGGAGCTCTGGAAACCTGCGACTTCTTCAGCAGGGATGGTTTGCACACTTACCTTTCCCAAATCTCTTCAAGCATGTCAACTCCCATGTTTGTCCCCTAAATAGGAAACGAATAGTTCTTGGTTCAGATCATTTGGTCCCGCCTGGACTAACATTCTTGCTCTACTTATTTAAAACCCTCCCATCTTTGAAATCCCAGTTTAATTCCTGTCTTCTCTTCTACCAGCATTTCCTGCCCACCACCATCAGGACAGGGTGGACAAGTATGATCAATTCTAGCTGAATACAGGATGGCTGAAAAGTTGCAGGATGCACAATTAAAGTCTGTTCACAATAACATTAGAGGGACTTCCTGTGTTACCTTCCTACATGAAAGGGCTTCTATTAATGTAACTTCTAGCCCCCCTCCACCCTCCAAGAGGTGGACAGTCTTCTGAGATGACTAGACTGGGCATTCTTGGTTCAGCTCTATCATTTTGTCTCTTGGGAGCAAACTTACCTGCCCTCTACCTGCCCTGTCCTCTATTCCTCCATACTATCACCTGGCCCATGCCCACATGAATGAGGGGTAAGTGTATTAAATTTTGGAATTATTTTGCAGGCCCATTTGGTTCTCACAATGAGCTATGGCTTCTAGCTTAGCCTTTAACAATAATAAAGAAATACTGAGGCCCCATGTGATACTCTGGGTCCCTCAGTTTTTTCAAAACCTGAGCAGGATGGAGGATGCTATTTATCAGTTCCTCTAAGAAATTCCTAACATATGTCTTTTATCTCAGGCTCCCATTTATAGATTCCTTGATATCCATTTCTTTGTTGTTTTGTTTTAAGATTTATTTATTTATTTTAGAAAGAGAGCACAAGCAGAGGGAGAGACAGAGGGAGAGGGAGAGAGAGAGAAAAAAGCAGACTCCCCATTGAGTGGGGAGCCTGACGCGGGGCTCAATCTCACAACCCTGAGATAGTGATCTGAGCTGAAATCAAGAGTCAGACGCTCAACCAACTGAGCCACCTAGGCGCCCTCCATTCCTTTGTTTTTTAATGAAATATACCCCTAACTCTAACCTGGTCCTTTCTGGATTTTGGCTATGACCTAGCATTTCTCTGGCTTGAAATGTCAGCACAGTAGACCCTCATCTCCCCTTCTGTTAGAATTGCTTGATGCCTCCAGGTCCTGCCTCCTTGCTTTTTACAACCCACCCTATTGGAACAAGTCATTTTCAGCCCAACATGATTCTGACTCTTTTGAGCCCTTAGTGAGGCATCTTCATGTGGTTGCTAAGAACATGGGCTCTGGAGCCAGATGGCCTGGATTTGAATGGTCTCCCCACTTAACAGCTGTCTAGCCTGGGGCTAGATACTTAAACTCCCTATATTATAGCATTACATAATAATTGATGTTCATAAAGATAATGTGAATCATCAAACCAAAATTCAAAATCTGTTGAATGTGCTGTTTAAGGAGAAAGAAAAATATATAGCACATTCTAGAAATATTTATATCCACATAGTTTTCAGATTGTTGGTGCTTGAAGGGCTAAGCTTGGATTATCTTGAAAACCAATTTGGAAAAGAGGTATCACTTCCTGACATAGCTATGTAACTGAAGCACAAACAGTGGAGGCAACACAGTACACCTTAAAAGGTCTAGACTCAAAGGCAGACCTGAGTTTGAATCCTATCTTTGCCCTCAGCATGTCAACTCATGTAAGGTATTTGACTTTCCTAAGCACCTGCATCTGTGTGTGAAAGTGGGCATAAAAATTATTACCTTGCAAAATCATCATGAAATAATGTAGGTGCAAGAAGATGTGTGGGTACTGACTCTGGGCAGGGGAGGGTTCTTCAAAGCCACACCCTCAATCCACTGGGATTTGGACCACGAATGCTGTTGAGCGGACTCAGACAGAAATCTTCTGCCCATCAACTTCTTTGCCCCATAGAAATAGGAAGACCCCCTTGGAAGAAAAAGGATAGCTTCCTTTTGCTATTCAAAATCATTTAGGGGCACCTGGGTAGCTCAGTTGGTTTTAGCATCTGCCTTCAGCTTAGGTCATGATCTCAGGGGCCTGGGAGCCTGCCTCTCCCTCTCCCTCCTTCTGCCCCAGCCCCACCCCCAGCTTGTGTGCGTGCACATGCTTTCTCTCTCTCAAATAAATAAGTAAATAATCTAAAAAAACAAAACAAAAACACAATCATTAAAATATGTTGGATGGGCTTGAAAACACCAACCAAATCCTGATTACACAGAATACAGAATTATAAAGTCCCTGATAATTCTTCATGAGGGTTGGAGATGAAAGGCAAACCTTCTCATTAAGGACTGAGAAACAATGATGAGCATTCACCCTGGATCTGTGAGGCTCAAACCCTGTCCTGACCCAGGTGCCCTGCTGACAGGCTTATGCGTGGGAAAGAGGCCATAGGAGTGAATATGAAGAGCTTTAATGAAAAGCTCATCTAAAGCAGTGCTCAGGGGGAAATGTATAGCCTTAAATACTTAGAAGAAAAATTGAAATAAATAAAGCATCTAACTCAGATAAAAGTGGACAAAAGGAATTAGTAAAGACATAAACGCAGAAATAAATTTAAAAGCAAGAAGTCATAGAACTAGTAAATATATCAAAGAGCTCATCATAGGAAAAAATACTCTTCTTTTCTATACCTGTTGGTTATGAATGTATTACATAATCAAAAATTAAATTATCCATCTATCACTACATAGATGATAGATGATAGATAGATAGATAGATAGATAGATAGATAGATAGATAGAGATAGATAATAGATATGATAGAGACAGAAAGAGGGGAAGGAAAGAAGGAAGGAAGGAAGGAAGGAAGGAAGGAAGGAAGGAAGGAAGGAAGGAAGGAAGGAAGGAAGGAAGGAAATGAGGGAGGGAGAGAGGGAAGAGAAAAGAATAGTTGTAGAGTTGGGATGACAGCCTGTCTTAGTTCCCTTGAAGGAGGTCAATAGTAAGAAAAGAAGGGACAGTCCAGTCCTATTCCTGGATACCATGCTGCTACCTGGGCTCACTGGCAGAAATCCATTTTGTCAGGGGTAATGGCTCTCTTGGGTAACTGCCCTAGATGTTACAAGGCCTACAAGGCCTTTGATGATCTACCCCCCTTCCCACATACACACACCAATGGTATCTTCTACCCTTCTCCTCTGTGCTCACCAAGGTCTGAACACTTGCCCCTGGCACACTCCCAACCGCTGCCTTTGCCCTTGTGACTCCTCCTGCCTGGAATGATTTTTCTCTGAGCAGTGGTGCACTCCCTCACATCCGTTGGGTCAAATGTCAGTTTACCTGTGAGACCTTTCCTGTCCACCTATTTCTAACAGCAGCTTCACCCTCCACACACCCTTGGCTAGTCTCAGCCAATCCAAGAGTAGCCAGTCTACTCTTCCCTGACTGTTTTCCTCCATAAGTCTGAGATACCATTTACTGCATTTGCTTATTTGCTTCCTACCTCCTTCTGTTAGAATGTCATTTCCAACGGGCAGAGACCAATGTTTTGTTCATTGTGTCCCCAGGGCCTGGAACCGTTTCTGGCACAGTGGAGGGATGCTTAGTAAATAGAAGAAAGTGAATGAATGAATGAATGAATGAGGACGCCCATAGTGCTGAAAGCAAGAGTATCACTATGATAAGTGTCTGGACACTTTGGACATCCAAGTCTCTGGACCTTCTACTTCCTCCCTGATTTAACCACAGATTACTCAGAAGAAGCCATGCTCTACTCACTTTGTGGGAGGACCCCATGGATCCCAGCATCTGGGTGATGTAGAGACTTTCCAGATGCAGGCACACAGTGCCCAAGGCAACAAGAACAGCAGTGGTACCATGTTGGTGGCCAGCTTCTAAACCCATCCACCTCCACACCCTTGGCTGTGAAGTCCACCAGCCTGGAGGGATGTGTGAAAGCATTTGCTCTCCTGGCAAGAGGCCAATATGACCAGGTTGGTAATCCAGTTTGAGTGAGTTTCCCTGGGGATTCTTGAGCATGTTGGGTTGAGAGTCTCCGGAGGCCTGACTCATAGGCATGCATAAACATTTGCTGAATCAGTGATGAAGGAAACACTGACTTCCTACTAATTTGAGCAGATAAAAATCCAGAATTGCATGGAGGCTGCCAGTGAAAAGGAAATACTATTTTTACCCCAACCTGTAAATAGTTTTTATATATCTTTTTAGTGTCTGGCAGGTAAAACTCACTCTGTAAATATTAGTTCCTTCCTTTTGTAGCCCCAAAATGTCTGACACTATCCTGGATTATGTGCGCCACTGCCCCCCCGCCCCTGGTCCCCAAGTATACACATACACCTCTTATGAACTGAGTACATTAAGGTTCTCCAGAGAACCAGAACCAACAGGATATATAGAGTTACAGAGAAAAAGATTATTATGAGGGACTGACTCATGAGTTTATGGAGGCTGGGAAGTCCCATGATGGGCCATCTGCAAGCCAGTGGTGTAGTTTCAGTCCAAACCCAAAGAGCACCTTTGTCTGAGGGCAGGAGGAGGTAGATGACTCAGCTCTAGCAGAAAGAGCAAATTCACCCCTTCTCTGCCTTTTTGTTCTATTCAGGCCCTCAGAGGATTGGATGAGGCTCACTCATCTGAGTGAGGGCAATCTTCTTAGCTCTGTCTATTCATTCAAACACTAATCTCTTCTGTAAACACCCTTACACACACACATAAACCCAGAGATGATGTTTTACCCACCGTGGGGGCATACCAGAGCCCAGTCAACTGACATAAAATTAACCACCATACCAACTGAACAATAATCATAATATATTTTTCCCATGGTAGTAGATCCAAGGGAAAACCTCTGACGATCTCTTACCCAATATAATAGAACAACACAACAAAAGGACAAATGTCTTTTGGCATAGTACATTCAGTTATTAACTTTGAACTGCCTTTATAACCTGATATTAAATATGGTCTTTATGGGCAATAAGCACATAATCAGGGGTGCCTGGGAGGCTCAGATGATTAAGCGTCTGCCTTCGGCTCGGGTCATGATCCCAGGGTCCTGGGATCGAGCCCCGCATCAGGCTCCCTGCTCAGCGGGAGTCTGCTTCTCCCTCTCCCTCTGCTGTTCCCCCTGCTGTGCTCTCTTGCTCTCTCTGTCAAATACATAAATAAAATCTTAAAAAAAAAAAAAAAAGGCTTTCTCTCTTAAATAAAATAAAATAAAATAAAATAAAATAAATGCACGATCATTTCTCTCTTGTCTCTGCAACTAGATTCTGAACAACTTGGAAAGTGGCACTGTGTCAAACACTCGGTGCGACTTGCTAGGATTTGGCCCTGGACTCAGGAGACAACAGGAGCTTTGACCATTCGTCTCCAGCATTTCCTTGGGTCCATAAGCTGGATTGGTTTGTCACTGAAATCTGTCCTCAGACTCTTCAACTGTAGGAGCTCCTCCCAGCAATACAAGGGTTCTAGGCACATAATGGTAATTTTTATATAAATTTATGGGGGTTTCTGGTGTCGAAAGTCACTCAAGTAATTATGTGTTCCTCAGGTTCCTTCATGTCAATAATTTGGCAATAATTGGTCTGCCCGCCCCAACTCCTCCACTAAGGGGCATTTTAAATACAACAATAGAAACAATAGAACAAAACAGATCTTAAGCCAAGTCCTCACCCTGTAAGGGGAGTTCTGTGAAGCAAGGGGACTGGGAGAGTTTGAATCAGCTTTCCAGTCTGCAAAGCAAAAATCAGTTTAACCATTTGGTTTCGTTTTCCATCTTCCTCCCCCCTGCATAATTGAGCTCTGGCAACAGGACTGGAGCCAGAGTCCCTCCCAGAGGGCTCCCCCCACCCTCAGTCTATGCCAGCTCCCCCTGGGGACGCAGACACCAGGCGGGGGAAGCCCTATGCTAATGGCTCACACTCCAGCAGAAAATCCATTGTTCTCTTCCAAAGAGAAAGTCGTGCGAACTGGGAGCAAAACTAGCCTTCAAGAGGCCTTAGGCAGGCAGCTCTTCAGAAACAATTATCTCACAAGCTGTGGATGCACCCTTTTTTTTTTCTTTCGACTTTTTGGCAAGCGAGCCTTGAAGAAAAGTGACTTACTGTTGCCTAACAGGATTAAATTCTTAACTGAAGCATTTTCTTCTAATCCATCCACTACTTTCTAATCCCCTGTGAGTCAGAATGTAAGGAAAAGTTTCTATTTCGACTCAAAACCCACATTCTTAGAAGTCCCCACACCCTTGCACACTTTAGACCCTCCTTGCTGACAGGGCAACCCCACACAGACTCTCCAGCTGAAGGCCTGGGGCAATATTTGCAACCACACCTTCTCCTTCAGTCATGGCTCTGCCCTGTACCTACTACTTGACCTTGCCTTGGGCCTTGACTTTT
The DNA here is from genome assembly GCF_054177405.1 of Leptonychotes weddellii. Lineage (NCBI taxonomy): Eukaryota > Metazoa > Chordata > Mammalia > Carnivora > Phocidae > Leptonychotes > Leptonychotes weddellii. Next base: position 59,145,914 of record NC_138373.1, on the reverse strand, counting down.
ACCTTTTCTTTTCTTTGGTTTTTTGTTTTTGTTTTTTGTTTTTTAATGTGTGCACATCAGAGAAGTTCCTCCTGAAGGCAGATGCCATTCCGGAGGTCTTTAAAGGCAAAGGGCCCCTGGAGTCGTGTCCCGTGGGAGGCCTCAATGTTTCTCTCATTCTATGATACTGGTTTTATTTTGAGAGTCTTAACCCGAAACTCATAATGCAACGCCAACTCATTCTAACATATTTCCTATTAGTGGAAACATAAAAAAAATAATGTCGAAGTCAGAATTAAAATACCTAGATTTTGAGCCCAGTTCTCCTACCTACTAGCTGAGCTACTCACTATTTCCAAACCTCAGTGTTCTCATCCCTGAGAGGGAGCTGATCGGACCTCCGCAGGAATCTTCACAGACGGGGAGGGCAAGCATATGAGTTTGTATATGAAGGCATCTCATAAGCTACGATGCGCTCTACAAAGACAAGGCTTTCATATTTTCCACTTCAAATTTTGCTCTTAGATCGTGTGGTGTCTACAGAATGTTACTCTAAGGTTATCATCTGCAGAGTCTACCCACCCACATAAATTCCTGTGATCACTGGTCCTCTGGACAATCCTGCTGGTCTACCAAAAATAATATTAATGTTACTTAATCCAGGATTATCAGGGGTTTTCTGTTTGGCGGGTGTTAACTGCAATGTTGGCATAAGATTAGACTATTAGGCAAGGTAAATGTTTTGCAGAAGTATTTATTTCTCTAGCAGAGCAGGAATTTGCACAATTAATTCACTGGAAAGATTCACCAGGATATATGATATGAGAAGATTCTACCCCGTGAAAGACTGCCATCGCAAAGCAAAGCAGTAAAATTGATCCTTATTCATTGAGAAGCGTGTTGGAGTCCCATTTATGCAACGGGAGGCAAGAGAAATTTGTTCTGAATTTCAAAAGCATTGCCAGAAACCGGGTTCCTGACTTGTCTGCGCTACATGGACTACTCTTCTATTCCATGGGACACTCAGTGGCTTTGGTGTGTCCCCAGACTCAAAACTTAAAGCACTCAGATCTGTGTACGTTTGTACTGCAGCTTTTCACTAAGGCACTTAACATTTCTTGAGAGCAAGAACAGACACAATGACAAATTACCCCTGGGGAGGAGGCCAGGCAAACTCCAGGCCTGCCAGGCCACCAGGTGCTACGTCCCGGGCTCTCTTCCCCTCCTCCCTCTGGTTAGATGAGAGAATGTTCTTGCTGACAAGATCCAGAATATCCCAGCTACATTCATCTTCCTCCTCCTCAATCAGAGAGGCACTTGGCTCTCAGAGAGAACGGCTTGCAAATTCTACGAATGACAAGTCTGAGAACTGTTGCCAGGGCATCTCCAGCAGAAGTGGTTGGTCCGCCAATGGCAAGAGGACCTCCTCTTCGGAACCAAGAAGATGGAGCAATTTCCCTTGCTTGCCTTGATTAAAATATGTCTTTGCAGAGTTTTCTTCCAATCGTGATCTTTACAAAAGATGAATTAACAAATTCTTTGTTAATTCAGACACTCTGGAAAGAAGGTATTTTACAAGAAAACGTAGCTCTTTCTAGAGCATACTGCAGGTTAATGAAATGTTGCTCTGTGGAGGCCTGTAGGAAACCTGTTCTGACATCGAGGTTACATAAATTATATTTATCCTCTCAATGGTCTGTCTGTATTTGGTGCTTCTCAAGACCTGTGTGGTCCCTTTCATCACCCTTGCCTCAACTACGGGCAATTCTTACTTTTCTCATCAAAGTATGTCAAATAAGCAAACGTAAGCTTCAGCCCGGCGTCTTTTCAACCTGATTCATCCCCAAACCTGGCTTTCTGGGGTTTGAATTAATGAGGTATTATCATGACCGAGCCAATAAGCACCAGGGACTCAATCTGTGTTTGATGTCAGATGTTTGAGCTCCAATGAATCATTTACCCGTGTGTCCTAAGGCATGTTCTACTTTGTAGGATACATGAAATTACTAATCCTTACATCTTTTAATGGCATAAAATTTAAAACCCACAGAATATTAATACCAGATTCTTGTTTATTGTTTCATTATTTCTGAAACCATGCTCTGCAGTGAAGGTTTCCAAATATCTCAATATTAATGCGCTGCCCTGGGGAGGGGAGAAAAAAAAACAAAACTGAAATTGTCCTAAAACTACAATATGTGGCATAAGAAAAATCATTTCCTACACAATTAGCCCCTGTCACAATTGTCCACTGATCCCGGCTTTTGACTGCAGAGCCTGCACACCACGCTTAACCGTTTCACCGGCATCTTCTTTACTTGACTGCCAAATTCCTACAAACAGTTATGGTCCACAGACGGTTCTTCTGAACTCTTTTAATGATAGATTTACCTGAGCCCATTTTTACCACAATATATTCTGTTCTTTTGAGAAGAAAAAACGCCAAATTCCTGAGGGAAGGCCTGTGGCGGCCATATTTAAGTGGATCTGTACGTGTGGAGGGGTGAGTAGGAGGGGACTCGGAAAGGGGTCAGCGTTGTCCCTCTCAAATAGGCAAATGAGGATAAAAGCTGTCCCCAGAAAATGGGGGATAGTTCACCTACCAAGATTTTTTTTTTTTCTAAATTCAAAATCTACCATAAAACAGAAGGAACATGCTTCTCTACGTGGGGCCATTCCTTAAGTACATCAGATGAAAGAAGCATCTTTTGGTCCATTTCGTAGGGCTCTCAAATGTCCGCAGTCCAAAGCTCCCAACTTAATGTCTGAAATCTGTTTTCTTCTTACCATCATTTAAAAGCACTGTTACTGGTATGGAGTTCCTCAGAAAGTTGAAAATAGAGCTACCCTACGACCCAGCAATTGCACTACTGGGTATTTACCCCAAAGATACAAATGCAGTGATCCGAAGGGGTACGTGTATCCCAATGTTTATAGCAGCAATGTCCACAACAGCCAAACTATGGAAAGAGCCTAGATGTCCATCAACAGATGAATGGCTAAAGAAGATGTGGTTCATATATACAATGGAATATTATGCAGCCAACAAAAAATGAAATATTGCCATTTGCTACGACTTGGATGGAAGTAGAGGGTATTATGCTAAGCGAAATAAGTCAATCAGAGAAAGATAAGTATCATATGATCTCACTGATATGAGGAATTTGAGAAACAAGACAGAGGACAAGATAGGGGAAGGGAGGAAAAAGTGAAAGAAGATGAAACCAGAGAGGGAAACAAACCATTAAGAACTGAGGGTTGCTGGAGTGGTGGGGGGTGGGAGGGATGGAGTGGCTGGGTGATGGACA
>NC_138373.1:59081332-59142127 GCF_054177405.1 Leptonychotes weddellii | reverse complement strand
AAAAAAAAAAAAAGAAGATAGTAGGAAGGGAAAAATGAAGGGGGGGGGATTTGAGGGGGAGATGAACCATGAGAGACTATGGACTCTGAGAAACAAACTGAGGGTTCTAGAGGGGAGGGGGGTTGGGGGATGGGTTAGCCCGGTGATGGGTATTAAGGAGGGCACGTTCTGCATGGAGCACTGGGTGTTATACGCAAACAATGAATCATGGAGCTCTACATCAAAAACTAATGATGTAATGTATGGTGACTAACATAACACAATAAAATAAAATTTAAAAAAAAATAAAGTAAGTTACAGAATGGGCAAAAAGATAAATAAAAGCACTTATTAATTTGGCTTGGGGGAAGGATAGGGTGAAGGAGAGAAAGAGTTACACTCAGTCTTAACATTAAACATGTAAATTAAATTCAACTTCAAATTGTCTACTATCTAGTAGTCTACAAAAATTCACTAAATTTCTGCCTAGTCACAGGACATCATGCTACGAATCTTAAAAGCTTAACTTTAATCTTTTATGCTCCCTATTTAATGACTTAACCTACAGTGCTGCAAAATTCTTTCTTGGCTAGAATCTGCAGCCTGCCATTATATCTGTCGTTGACAGATTGTTAATCTGATGAGAACACCTACAATAGAAGAGTTCTACTGACGTCAGGTATAACCAGGGCACAACCTGGGCCCTGTCAGGGTTGGCAACACAGGTCAGTGGAAATACCCAAACTAGACACCATCAACGGGTAGTCTCAAACCTCATTTCCATTGCCATAAGCAAAAGTAAGCTGAGCACCCAAACACTCTCGCCCTACTCTTGCCCATCCATAAATTGGAATTAAACGCACAAACTCTTTTCAAGAAGATTAAAGAGGAAAGTAGGAGGCTAAGATATTAAATAAGACTGCCCTTTGCAAAGCATGATACCATATCACTACCAAAAGCATTACTTTCTAGGGGAAAAAAATGGAAGGATTTATGTATTGTCTCATCAAAGTTGAGAATATGGATTAAGGTTCTATAGAGAATCCATTGTACTTTATGCAGAGGGCATATCAGTCATTTAGATTGTAAATCTGCTAGGTCAAAATATTCCCCTAAACAAACCAACCAACATGTGGAGATGCTTTACGTGGGAGAAAAAGTTAATTCTTCAAACATCAAAGGAAAACCTATAATGGTAGAAATGTGGCCAAGTTCATCAACTTGGAGAATTAATTTAGTGGCCAGATTGTATTGACTTCATCTGCTATTCCTTCTCCGGAACAAGTTAGAAACACTAAAGATTTTTGCAAACAAAGAACTCGGCTCTTTTTTTACTCATCAAGGGGGGTGGGGGGGCCTCTTTCAGGTTATGTGAGAAGAGCGACTTCAACACTGTGAAAAATCCCCCCGTAGTTTGACAAGAAATTCAAAGGTCATTTGGCCTGGGCCAAAAGAAAAGAAAGATATTTTTTAATTAAGAAATCAATGCAAAAGCGAAATGCCTTTGGTCTAACTTCTCCTCGAGTCGCTAAGAGACGGGAGGAAACCGGTGCGGGCTAAGCTATCTTTAATAACAAATTCTTCAGCGAGCCCGTCCAAAGTCGGCTAGTTGGCAGGACCCCGCCCCCCGCCCCCCGCCAACCCCCAACCCCCAACCCCCAGAGAGGCTCCTGGGCGGAAATGAACGTTGACCCCACGTGGCTGCGGACGAGAGGCGTGGTCTGCAGCGAAGGGAGGCCGCCTCCCGTGGCGTCTGGGGCCACGTGCACCGAGTCGTGTGCACCTGGCGCGAGAATGCGCGGCGCGGACCAGGCGCTGGCCGCCGCGCACCTGGGGAGACACGCACTTGGCCGTGACGGTGGCCGCAGCGGCTGGGGCACTGCTCCGTTTGTTCCGTTTCAGAGGGATCTCGCTGCCGCCGGGCACCCCCTTCCCACTACTGCGGACCGGGCGCCACGGTCCAGCTGGGCTAGGGGGCGAGGCGCGGCGTCCCGAAGGGCGGAGCCTCGGAGGACAAAGGGGTCGTGCGGGGCCGCGCTCTTTGAAGGGGAGGCCCCGGCGTGTGCCTTCGAGACGCTGAGGCAAGGCTATTTCGAGTCTGTCTGCTCCGAGGCCGTGTTTGCCACATCAGTGCCGGCCGGCCTGGGAAGGTTTTTCTAAAATAGCCTCCCACTTGTACCCAGACTGAAGTTGAACCCATTAATTCAAAACACAGCTCGGAGCTTCCTCCCGCCGCCCCTTTCCCGACAGACGCGGTCCCGGCACAGCGAACCCGCTCATTTGGAAGCCTGGATGGCTCCGGAGCGCGGAGCCCGTTTGGGGAGTTTGTCTAAACAGCTCCCAGCAGTGGCTTTCATTACAGGGAGAGCCCCACGCAAACAGACAACCCCGCTTCCTTTAAACACAGCAATTTGGGCTCATCTCTTGCTCTCTGCTCCTTTTTTTAATCATTTGGACTGTAAAGTAATTAGAGGGGTAGAGGTAGACATTCCAAAAATAAAAAGATCAACAGCTGAGCTTTATAATTCTAATGTAAGCACACATATCATTTCAGGCTTTCCCAGGAACCCCGGGCAGGTACGATTTCAATAATCAAAGCCTTTTGCCTGCATTTTCTAATTACCACTCTTGCCCCTGGATTTTTGTTTTTGAACTTGCAAGCTCGCCAGGGCCACAAAGGGTGGGCTCCATCCCCCCCACCTCCCCTTGCCACCGCCTGGCTTCTCCTCTCGCTCTCATCCTAGGCCTTCCCCACCCCCCTGAGCACAACCTCCGTGTGTCCTGTCCCTATCAAAGCACTGCACGGCAAAGAAAAATAGTGTTTTGGGGGGAGAAGAGTAAGGAGTGGTAATTATATTCCTAATCACATGTAATTTAAGAGAAAATGAGTAGATGTGAGAGGCCATTTAGCTCTTGACTCGGTGTAAGTTTGCAGTCTGGGACCACAGGCACCCCACTGTCACCTGGGTGTCTTTCAAAGCCACCGTCAGCTCAGCAGCCAAACGGTTAATTACAAGGGAGGTGCTGCTTCCCGGCATCTGCCACCCTGACTCAGGAAACCGTCATCAGACAGTCATGGCAGCTCTCGCCCCAGACCTAGAGCCTTCCTCCACCAAATGCCCCAGTTCTCTGCCCCGCTTCCCCTGTGCCGAAGGCAGCGGGGCTGGGAGAACGGGCAGGGACAGCAAACACGTCTGCAGCACTCATTTGTGCTAAGTGCTGGGTCTAAGTCCTTTCCATATGTAACTCGTTTCATGTGCACCATTCAATAAATGAGCAAACGGCTAGTTTACTGAGCACCGACTCACATGGGCGCTGGCCGTGCAGGGCAGTCACCTATGTTCGTTACGTGGGGAACAGAGCAGAGCACCTACCTCGTCAGGGACCATCAGGGACTGGATGCAGTAGTGCAGGTAAAAACCCCAAATGCTGCCCGCCCCCCAGGTGCTCCGGTAAATACCAGATATTAACACAGATATTAACAGGTACAATTCAGTGTCTGTATATTCTGTGTCCCATGCTTCACATTTATTATCTTATTTAATGTTTACAACAATATTATGAAGAAGACTTCTTATTCACATTTTGCAGCAAAGCAAACTGAGATTCAGATTTTAAAAATGTGCCAAGGTCCACCTAGACATGGGATTTAAACTCAGGAAATTTGACTCAGCAGCCTATTATTATAAGTCAAAACATTTCTTTCTCTCCTTCCGGGTCCCCACCTCTTTCTTATCTTCTACATATAAATATATACAAAACATTGAACATGTTTAAGTAAGAAACCTCATAGAAAGAACCCTGTTGCCGTTAGAACCTAAGGATTCTTTTCCTCAAAGAGATTCCCTTTCCTTAAATTGCAGAGCATTCATTTCACATTATACATCTGTGTGCCTGTGTATATACACAGATAGATTTATATGTCTACAAATTATACATAAATTTTTATTACAAGGTATATTTTATTTTTACGTGTCATCCCCAAATCGTATTTTAAACTCCTTTAAAACAACACTGTATCTGTCCTCCTGGACACACCCCCAATAGCTTGCATTTATATGCAGGATTAGTGCAATAGATAGTGTGCCTTACTTAAATTCAAAACAAATCAATCAATAAATATCAAGTAACAATGGAAGACACTATCCACCATTTTCCCTTTCATCCAAGGAAATCAAGAAAGAAAAAATCAAGATCATCTCCAATGTTTTTGGTAACTGGAACCACTGACAGAGACTCTCAAATAAATATCCTTATTTTTTAATTAAGTGATGAGCATTTTTTAGACGGATATGGGGGGGAACATATGATATTCAACTACAAATACTCAAACTTGCATGCACGGCCACACTCCTCAAGTGCAGTTCTAATAATCCATTGACTTCCGTGGGGAGAACTGCAGACAGGGATGAGAGAGGAGAGCAATATATAGTTGGTGTTGCCCTCATAGGTTATGGTGGCTAAAGATAAAGGGAAATTATAAAGGTAAAAGTAAGGACCTATGTATTCAATACCTAAGTATTGATTATCAGTGGAAGGAAGTCATTGGGATTATCATCGAAGGGAAGACAAAGAAGACAGGATTCTAGCCTTTTGAAAGCTCACCATCAGACTGGGGAGAAAGCGCACATAGAACAACTCCTCGCGTCTGCCTGATGCTTTGCACTTTACAAAGCCCTTTCACACACGCTATCTAACTTAAACACAATAGAGTGAAAGCTGTGTTTCTCTGTGGGTAGCGTGAACACAATGGCTCATGGGGCTGTTCCTTCCTTCAATTCCAAGAAAGGCTTGAGAAAGATTTGACCCTGAGCAGCCTGGATCTGACCGTGACCAGGTGACGCTTTGTTCCTTGGCCATCTTCTGTCACAAAAGGCAAAACAGAAGGCTGTGTGCTATTACACACAGCGGTCTATTCTTCGGTGGTCTAGAATCCTCCACCCAAATCATGGGATCCATCCAATGTCCTCCAAGCATCAATTAAACAAACTTTTCTTGAGCGTCCACTACAGCCAGCTATGATGTTGGAAGATGGGGACACAAAGTGAATAAGACACTGTCCCGCTGCTCAAGGAGCTCAGAGTCCAATGGTAGAGACACACATGTAAACAATGACAATACAGTGTGGTTGGCTGACAGACGTAGAACAGGAGAGGGTGCCACTCTGCACTGAGGAGTCAAGAAGCTTGGCAGACAAGCGAACATCTTAACAGGGTCTTGAAGGCTCTATGGGAGACGGCCTGGTAGAGCAGGAGAAGGGCATTCCAAATGGAGGCAACAGCATGAACACACAGGCTAATACTAACAAAGAATTCTCATAGCTCACTCAACAACTCAGGAGGCAGGAAGGACAAATATTATGACCCCCATTTTTAAAGGTGGAAGCAGAAGACCAGGACATTTCACGTTCCTAAAAATCAGTAGCGTCAGCCTATTTACCTCCAAGTCCAGTTCTCCCTTACCTAAGATAGACATGAGCCTCTGTAAACACGGAAGAAATGTTGTTCCCAAGAGGAACACCTTAACTGTTTCAAAGTTGGAAGCTGCCGAGGGTGAGGGGGCAGGGCAGTGAACGTTCAGAATTTAATGGGGTTTAGTCATGCTCTGCCTGCAGGTACAGGGCTGAAGGGTCTCTGGTTGGATGTGCCAGTTGCCTGGCCTCCAAATCCAGGTATCATAAAGGAAAGGAGGACCACTTCATTAACAGTGCTTTCATTACCCCCAGAAGGGGCGGTACTCTGAAATAAAAGATAGTGTTAACTCCGTGACTTGCTCGGTTTGGGCCTCTGTCCAGCCAGTAACAAGTCAGTGGTATCCATCATTTGCATCCCCCTGAGCACTTGAAGGCTCTTCTTCAAATTCATTGTTGAACAGCCTCCAGTGCTTTCAAGATCTGGACATCTAGCTAGACAGAGGACACACTTTTATACCAGTTAATGCAAAAATGAATTAAGCTCCTTATCAGCTGTGCTGAAGTATGATTGTTAGAACATGAACTTGGTTATACACGGATGACATCAGAGTTGTTGGATTTTGATTAAATCAGAAATAACTTGTTAAAATGATCCTTTGAGGGATGCCTGGGTGGCTCAGTTGGTTAAGCGTCTGCCTTCAGCTTCAGGTCATGAGCCCAGGGTCCTGGGATCAAGTCCCACATCGGGCTACTTGCTCAGCGAGGAGCCTGCTTCTCCCTCTGCTTGCCACTCCCCCTGCTTGTGCACTCTCTCTCTCTCTGACAAATAAATAAAATCTTTAATTAAAAAAATGATCCTTTGAATGGCTAAAATTAACAACTCAGGAAACAACAGATGTTGGTTAGGATGTGGAAAAAGGGGAACCCTCTTACACTGTCGGTGGGAATGCAAGCTGGTGCAGCCACTCTGGAAAACAGTATGGAGGTTCCTCAAAAAGTTAAAAATAGAGCTATCCTATCACCCAGCAATGGCACTACTAGGTATTTATCCAAAGGAAATATAGTGATTCAAAGGGGCACATGCACCCCAATGTTTTTTGTTTTTTGTTTAAAGACAGACTTTATTTTTTTTTTTAAGATTTTATTTATTTACCTGACAGAGAGAGATAGCAAGAGAGGAAACACAAGCAGGGGGAGTGGGAGAGAGAGAAGCAGGCTTCCTGCTGAGCAGGGAGCCCGATGTGGGGCTCGATCCCAGGACCCTGGGATCATGACCTGAGCTGAAGGCAGACGCTTAATGACTGAGCCACCCAGGCACCTGCACCCCAATGTTTATAGCAGCAATGTCCACAAGAGCTCAGATGTCCATCGACAGATGGATGGATAAAGAAGATGTGGTATATACGATAGTATACTACTCAGCCATCAAAAAGAATAAAATCTTGCCATTTGCAACAACGTGGATGGAACTAGAGGGCATTCTGCTAAGTGAAATAAGTCAGTAGAGAAAAACAAATACCAATGATTTCACTCATATGTGAAATTTAAGAAACAAAACAGATGAACACAGGGGAAGGGAAGGAAAAATAAAATAAGACAAAAACAGAGAGGGAGGCAAACCATAAGTGACCCTTAACTACAGGAAACAAACTGAGGGTTGCTGGAAGGGAGGTGGGTGGGGAGATGGGGTAGCTGGGTGATGGGCATTAAGGAGGGCACTTGAAGTAATGAGTACTGGGTGTTATATTCAACTGATGAATCACTAAATTCTACCTCTGAAACTAATACAGTGTATGTTAATTAAATTGAATTTAAATTTAAAAAAATTTTTTAAATGATCCTTTGGCTTATAGTGATTTCCCACTCCATAAAAGCTAAATCAAATCCTTCTCAGTTTGGTACCATAGGAGCATAATCCCATAGCCCTTTCCCCCCCAGATCCAAGATTTTTTTGCTTAAAATTTTACTTTCTGGACATCAGAAAATTATAGCAAGGGTGTCTTTCACTTTGGTTTTACCCAACTGCGAAACATGCTCCAAAGCTAAAAGTACTCCCTAAAATACGCCACTGCCACCAAGAGTAAGCCGACCCTCGCACAGTGCACCTGCACAAGAGTAAGCCGACCCTCGCACAGTGCTGAGAGGAGGCCCACCACACGGACTTCACCGATGATCCCACCAGACCTCTCCCGAAGTGGTCTAAGAATTTGCTCCTAACATTAGAGAATGAGTTGAAATACCATTTTTAAATTGCTAACCAACTAGTTAATCCATTTTGCGATAGGCAATGCCGATCAATTTTTTTCAGACTCCGAAAACGAGGACCGAGGTTTGCATGCTTCCAAGTTGCACTTCCTGCCTTTGAATAAAAAAAAGCAACTCTTGTATTCTCCTAGAGAAGGGTAACATCAAGTTCATACAGCAGCTAGAAACGTGATAAATCCACCAGGGCCACAGTGATTCCTGCCTAAACTAACAATTCATTTCATTGCTGCAGCTCACGGCTGTTGTCATCACTTACATGTCTCTAATTACCTGACATCTGTTTTATGTTTGAAGTTTACAGCACTTGCCCACTTTGGCTACACTAGTTTACATCTAACACCAAACACATGTTTATGTTTACCACATACCAGTTCTGCATTCTTGGACTTAAAATTATATCAATTTATAATCCCATTAATGGAAAACTTATGAGAAGGATCCAGCTCCTTTAATAAAACTAGAAAGAACAACCATTTGGATGCTGTTAAGTACGAGCCCATACCAAAGGCTGAATGCTTCAATTAGATGCACCCTGCTCAGATAAGTGGGCTTCATGAAACACTATCTTGGCTGCCCAGTCCAGACTACGGGCCTGGAGCCACCTGATGATCTTCCACGTTCTCCTGCACGCTGAAGTCCCCGCCGTCAGTGAAAATACAAAGAGTGATCAAGGAGAATTTGGGTGCGCTTTGTTCAAAATACAGCAAATTTGAACTGGCATCCTTGGAGTTGGCATTTTGAAGGTCAAGCTGGTGAACAACAACAACAACAAAAGTTTTCAACTTGGAGAAGAAAAGGGGGGCTGGAGGAGCAGTGTGTTACTAGCTGACAAGAGCCTCCCCATATATAGCTCCCTAAGACAGGGCTGGATACGTGTTTGGACATCTATATCTACTGCTGTACGGTTTCCAAAGAAAACTGCAGATAAGAACATTATTTGGATCTTGAACCGTTTCGGAAAGGTTTCAGCTTTATTTAAAAAAAAAATACTTTGGGAACCGTAAGAGATTAAATTCGGCTACCACATGCCTCCTTCCCCTTAAAGGAGAAACTGCCTTTTCCCTTCAACCGATTTTGTGAGTTTCAATCCTTCTGGTAAGGGCTGGACCGAGAGTCTTGCTCTCTCTTGGAGTCCCACATCTATTAACAGGAAACTTGATCTTCAAAACCAGTGAATAAACAAGAAGCTTGATGACCTTTTGATGATCCTTCTAAGTAGCATTCCTTTAAAACAAAAAATAGCCTTCTGTCTAGAATAAACTGGTGAGAGATTACTGGTCTAGCAGTCTGGATGATAAGAGCAGTAGGATCTTGAGGGAAATACACGAGGCCAGCTGAAGATTACCAAGTTTTGCATGTTTTGTCAACACCTCACCTGGACGGGCATCGGGCTGTAGAGAGCTTTCCACAGGTTCATAAGGATTTTAGGATGGGAAGGAATGAGGGGGGACCAGTGTCTCTTCATTGCATTCAGCAGCCTGAGCCCTGGGACATCACATCAAGGCTCTTGACTCGTGCTTGCAAAACAATATCAATTTCTTGCACCTGGGGTCCTTTCCTTACACCCTAGGGATTTAAGTGCAACCCAAAAGATCCTTTAGGAGCCTAAGGCCCTCTTAGAAATCCTGCTTTGACCCAAGAGACTGTCCTGTTCCATCCGAGATGGGATCATTTTACCCTGGGCTGTGGACCACTCAGCAGAATCTTGGTCCAGTTCAAGCTCGAGCCTTACAAGACTTGGTGAAAGGTGGCCAGAACACCCCACAGCACCTCAAGAGCACCCTCCCCACTGCCCACTCCCAGTGGAGGTGCACGCACGTGTGCACACAGGCATCATTCTTTCAGAACCAGATCACGCACCCAGCTACCTGCAGGCACCTGTCAGGTGGCGTAAACAGGGGAGGCCAGCCATAATGAATTTAACCACAGCCGTGGCTTTATCTGCACATGAGGTTTTCTCTGCTCTTGGCATGACCACCTTTAGAATCACGCTACAAAGCGGGACCCCATGGAGTACCCTGATGACCCTTCTTGCTGCCAGGAACTATATCCAGTTCCCCCGGGCCTTCTCTTAGCACGGCCTGCTTTGTCCATTTCCAAGGGACAGCCTGATGGAGGAAAAGCAACCAGGCTGGAAGACAGAAGCCTGGTGCTGACCCAGCTCAGCCACCAACTCACCCAGCAGCCATGGGGAAGGGCAATGGCCTTGCCCTTGGGTTCCTAACTGCAAAATGGAGGGGTTCTTGGATTCCATAGCAGAATTTTTAAAAGAAAGCTTTTTTGAGGGGCCACCCTGGGTGGCCCAGTCAGTTAAGCATCTGCCTTCAGCTCAGGTCATGATCCCAGGGTCCTGGGATCAAGCCACGCTTCTCCCTCTGCTGCTCCCCCTGCTGTGCTCTCTCTCTCTCTGTCAAATAAATAAATAAAATCTTAAAAAAAAAAAAAGCTTTTTTGAAAAACATTTTATCTCAGAAAGATACTTTAAAAAAAAAAAAATCACCTACTTAAGGAAGACAATTTACACCAAAAAGGGAGAAAGAACAAAATCTCAGAGTAAAGACTAGTTTTTTAAATTGAATAAAAGTAGTTTCTTGGGAAAACCCCCATTAGCCTTAATCTGTCCTCTGTAGTTGGGAGCCGTAGACACTCTGGCTTGGAGTGAACGCTAAGATAGCTTCCAGCCTAGTGATCCTAGGGAAGGGAAAATGAGAAGCAAACTTTTAGGACAGCATCAGGGCATCTCCGTTAAAAGTTGAGGAGGATATTTTAGAACTCAGGAAAATTTCAGACCCCACATGTCAGCAAAGGCTTTGCAATCCAGTAAGACTTTAAGAAAAGGACTTAAAAACCCATCTGTTTGCCTTGGGGGACTCAGAGCAAGATCAGAGTTTCAAGCTGATAGGCTCATGATATTTTGCCATATTCATTAGGCCATAAAGGAGAAAATAAATGACTGTGTTTGAGGGTTGCTCTGGTCTCTCATTTATACAGCTTTTAGGGAACTCACTTTATATACCCCCAGCTGGAATGGCTCCTCCAAAGCCATTCCCCAGATTGAATAATTGTTCATTATGTCTTCAGGGAGGGTTCCATCTGTAGTCACGAATCCCCATGAAAATTTGTGGGAAAATATCCCTGCTCTTTCATTACATCTAAAAATGTGAGCACCCGATATTAAAAAACAAAAGAGTAGTTACATTTTAGAGGTTAACTACAAAACTAAATTGAGAGTTGACTTAATCCCATTTTTATGGGCTGATTAATGTCCCGAGTAACCAGGCTGGGAAGGAAAGTTAATGCTTGTTTCCTTTAATGGAATGCCCCATGCTTCTTGGCTTTAATCATGACGGCACATCGCTGCCACTGTGGATTCATACAGAACAAGATTCAAAGCCATTCTCAGAAAGTTCTTGTGCCAAAGGGACCCCAAATTATTTACTCACTAAAATTCCTACCAGTCACTGCTTCAATCTGTTGGGGGGGGAATAAAATAAATTGGAAGCTGGGGATTTCCTCACAAGAGGCTAGAGAAGAATGTTGGCTAATCGTGTCTATTTGTAATAACTGGAAATCTAAGTTATGTTGAAAAACATATTAACTCGGCCTCAGTAGTCAATAGTAATAAGCACTTACTAAAGAGCAAAAAATCGTACCAAGTGCTAAGCGTATTTTTTCCTTATGTAGCCCTCGGATGGAGCAGATATGAGTCCCAAAGAGGTTAAGGAGTAGACCTAGGCTTGCCTGACTCATGAGGCCATGCTGCAGCTCCTCAGGCTGGACTCCCCTACTGTGAGTCTCCATCTAGCTTGGTCAGTGGTCAGCTCAGCTTACCTGCCCTTGGGCAGTGGTTTAAAGAAGACATTCTTCCATTCACTCATTGATTCATCCTTCCATTCACTCATTGATTCAGTCATCTGGAATTCTTCAGAGCTCCTTCAAAAGGAGATGCAAACTTCCTCCACCCTAAAACGGTGGCAAATGGGAAGAGGTCACATCAGCATTTTTTTAAATGAATGCTACCCCTTAAAAAGAACAATAGCTAATAATAGCTAGCATGCCTTTAATATTCACTGTGTGCCAGGCATTGTTCTAAGCATATTTTATCTCATTTAATCCTCACAACAGGCCTTTGATGTCAGTGCTATTATTATCCACATTTTATAGATAATAAAACTGAGGCTCAGAAAGGTTGGGTGACTTTCCCAAAGGCACACAGTTAGAAAGTGACCATTTGGATTCAAAGGAAACATAACTGAATTCAAGACCTAGCAATTCTACTAAGTAGCTGTGTGACCTTGGGCCAGTCACTCGACCTCTCTGGGCCCATCAGAAAAAGACATTGACTAGCTTACCTCTGGCTTTACTTGGCTCTACAGTCTGATGAATCTAAGATCCTGTTAGAAGTCCCTCATGCCACCCCTGAGAAATGAAAATTCATTCATTCTCTTGGTAGGAGGTGTGAATCAGATCCTCTTCTTTTAAAGCCCGGTGGAATCCCAGGCATGAAATGCATTCTGTAAATGTTCAGTTGTGACCATTATTACTACTACTTTAATGGGAAACATCAGCACTAATTTCCCCAAGCCACTTCAGGGGTTTGTCTTATCCCTGGATCCTTTTTCATTCACCATTTAGATGACAGCAACGGAAAACATTTTATTATTTGTGTGCAGGCATCTGGCTTGGTGCTCTCTCCTCACTCCCCAAACTACCTCTACTCTGTCGGCCCTAGTGATGGATTTATCCCCAGGATGACTGCCTTTCAGCCCTAAGCTTGTAAAAAGGAGAAAGATAGCTTCATTCCCTTCAAGCTCACGGTCAACTGTCTGATTCGTTTTCTCATTTGCAAGTTTTTCTTCTCTCTTTTTCAGGCAGTATTTCTACTTGAAGAGTTTTACCCTTAAAGTTGCCAGAAGGCCTTTGGCTACCTGTGAGGATCCTACAGCCAAATATCTATCTACTTTTCTCTCTTTCTATCTCCCAAGATTTTATTTATTTATTCGACAGAGAGAGAGTGAGAACAAGCAAGGGGAGAGGCAGAGGCAGAGGGAGAGGGAGAAGCAGACCCCTGCTGAGCAGGGAGCCCGATGTGGGGCTTGATCCCAGGACCCTGGGATCACGACCTGGGCTGAAGGCAGCCTCTTAACCGGCTAAGCCACCGAGGCGCCCCGCCAAATCTCTTTCTTTTCTGACTTTGGTACTAAAAGTCTGGAGTAGATTGGACATTATTTTAACGGCCTGGTTTGGAGGTTGTGGGGTGTTTGTGTGTTTGTTTTATCTTTTGGCCTGAAGTAAGCATCCAAGTGGGAGGGTCTAGTATGTCTCATGTGAAGCAAATGCTGTGGAGTCCATCTGAAGCCCCTCTCCCAGGGAGAGGGGGGCACATTCACACTGCCTCGTACCCCGGGGCTGATTACCACAGAGGTATGACCACTGTAACATCCACACACACAGGAAGATACATCCTGGTTTCTTTCTCTGTGGTGAAGCTTTGTCCAAACCTGTTTAAAGGTGAAAATAATGAAAAAGGAGAAGGCATTCCAGAAAGAGATCGCCACCCAAAATGATATCCTGCTCCCAAAGGAACTTTCTGGAGCAATTCACAGAGCAAGAAGAAGTAATCCACGGCCACAAATGGAGACTATCTTCTGACACGGTAGGTCAGCCTCCCAGAGTGCATCCTAAGGAATATCCAGAATTTGCAGAGGAGAGGAAACAATAATTAGTGGGATCCCCGAATTTGAAGTATTAAGTACAATACGGCCTTTACCAAACTCCAGTTTTTCAGGAACAGGTTTGACAGAGTCCGTTGGAAGTCTCCAAGAGACTGAAGGCCGTAAGTCAGAAGAAACAATGGCAAACTCAATCTCTTGAGTCGTCTTCATGCTCCCAGAATTCTAAAACTGGATACATAAATGTGGCTTCTCTGGAAGAGAACAAGACCAAAAGTGGAACTATAAAATCACGGATGTCTGAAACTACACAAATCAAACAGCTAAAACTAGAAGCTCGGACAAGAAGGTGGAAGAAGAGTTACCACAGATCCTCACAGGACATCAACCAGGAGTCTTACAGATGGCTGATTAGTTCAGTAAACCAGTTCTAAAAAAAGAAATTTAAATGTGTTGGGCACTTATAACCTCCCTCTTGAACCGTTAATTCTGTGTGAAACTGAACCGAATCTGAGGCACATTTGTGTCCCATTCTGTCAGTCTTTGATTTGTCCGATCAGCCAGTGTCTCTCTGCTGGCTTCTCACCATCTCCGCACCAGGCCTAACCAGAATGAGGTTCCTCTTGGGAGCCCCATCCAGTGGCAGTTAGAATCTGGAATTTATTTTGCCCTTGTGATGGCTACTTGTATGTGGCAACTTGACTGGCCCACATTAGATATTTGGTCTAGATATTTGGTCAAATAATAATTCTGGGTATGTTTGTGAGGGTGTTTCTGGGTGAGATTAGCGTTTGAATCAGTAGACTGGAGTAAAGCAGATTGTCCTCCCTAATGTGCCTTCCTGAATCGTGCAATATTTGCCCATTGGTGTCTAGCTTATTTCACTTAGCATAATGTTTTCAAGGTTCATCCTTGTCATAGCAAGTGTCAGAATTTCATTCCTTTTATAGAATAATCTATTGTATGTATATGCCACATTCTGTTTATCCATTCATCCACTGCCAGACACTTGGGTTGTTTCCACCCGTAGGCTGTCGTGAACGATGCCTCCATGCACACTAATGTAACAGGTGTCTGTTTGAGTCCCTGCTTTCAGTTCTTTGGGGTATGTACCTAGCAGTGGAATTGCTGGGTCATATGCTAATTCTATGTTTCACTTTTGGAAGAACCACCAAAATGGTTTCCACAATGGCTACACTATTTTACATCCCCACCAGCAATGCACTAGGACCCCAATTTCTTTTTTTTCTTTTTTTTTTTTTTTTAAAGATTTTATTTATTTGACAGAGAGAGAACACAAGCAGGGGGAGCGGGAGAGGGAGAAGCAGGCTTCCCGCGGAGCAGGGAGCCTGATGTGGGACTCGATCCCAGGACCCTGGGATCATGACCTGAGCCGAAGGCAGGCGCTTAACGACTGAGCCACCCAGGCACCCCAGGACCCCAATTTCTCCACACCCTCACCAACATTTATTTTCCACCTTCTTGTTGTTGTTGCTGCTGTTGTGGTTTTTATTGTTGTTGGTAAGAATAGTCATCCGAAATGGGTGTGAATATCTCATTATGGTTTTGACCTGCATTTCCCCATTGGCTAGAGTGACATTGAGCATCTTTTCATGTGCTTATTGGCCATTGGGCAAACACTTTTGATTTCTCACTTATCTGAGGTATTAGGGCACCAGGGTTATGAATTTACAATGAGAAATTTTTTTAGGTTTGCAGTGAGGACTGATTGAAAATACCATTCTCTTTGGGCCTGCATTCTCTAAATAATAATTAAGAAGCAAAACAAGATATAAGAAGGACTGAGAAACTCTATAATGAGTCTTCTCTTGCCATCATTTAATGAGATATATGCATTTATTCTACAAATATGTATGCCCTCCTGCCAGGTACTATTTTAGGTCCTGGAGGTACACAGGGTGATCGAGTCAGCTAAATTCTTCCCTTATAGAGCTTTTGTTCTAGTAAACAAGCAATAGAGATAAAGAAAAACATGTCAGTAACCAAGAATGGGAAATTAATCCAAAAAGTGGCTTCCCCCCTCTGTGGTATGTAGCCTCCAAGATAGCCCAGGGGTCCCCTCCCTTCTGAAATCTGTCCCCTTGTAGAGTCCCCTCCCCTTGAGTGTGGACTGGACCCAGTGACTTGCTTCTAACATAGAGTATGGCAATACAGTGGGATATGATTTCTGAGATTCAATACAAAAAGGCTATGGCTTCTATTATGAACATCCTCCCTTGTTTTCTTGCTGGCTCGCTCTGAGGGAAGCCGGCTGCCTGTCATGTGTTCCCTGAGGTACAGGCCCACATGGCAAGGAACTGACTTCAGCCAACAGCCACACGAGTCACCTTGGAAGCAGATCCTCCCCAAGTTGAGCCTTGAGTTGACGACAGCCCTGGCCAACTCCTGGACCGCACACCTGTGAGCATCTCTGAACCACAGGCAATTATCATTATTCCTGACCTATAGAAACTATGACATAGGAGTGCCTGGGTGGCTCAGTTGTTAAGCATCTGCCTTCGGCTCAGGTCATGATCCTAGGGTCCTGGGATCAAGTCCCGCATCGGGCTCCCTGCTCAGCGGGGAGCCTGCTTCTCCCTCTCCCACTCATCCTGCTTGTGTTCCCTCTCTCGCTGTGTCTCTCTGTGTCAAATAAATAAAATCTTAAATAAAAAAAAAAGAAACTATGACATAATAACTGTTCGTGGTTTTCAGTTGCAAGCTTTGGGGTTGCTTGTTACTCAGCAAAAAATACATAATACATTCCTCATACTCGTAAGCTATAGGGCTCTGATCTCTCCCTTGAAAACTGGGTAAAAATAAACTATATGCCTACAGCCAGCTAGAAAAGGATTGGAATTATAGGGAAATAGCCAAGGAACAGTCTAGTCTTCCCATGAATCTAGTACCCAGTGCCCTGCTCCAGGGCCTGGAAGGAACAAAGCAAAGTCGTCTGCTAATACCCTCTTCTTGAAAGAAGCTGGTTGAGGGGCAATGAATTTGGTGCTGCCACCCAGGAAGCTCTGAATTCTGGCTATTCAAATACAGAATTCCATCACAGAATAACACCCCTTGGAGTGATGCTTCAAGGTTATCTTATAGTCGATGAGACCAAGATTTGTGTGACTTCTCTTTCATGGGTATGCGCTCCCCTCGTCTCCTTCTGCTCCAGGGCAGGCTGCTTTCCTGTGGCTTCCTACAGGAAAGGAACGGCCCCAGAGAGCAAGGGTTCAGGGTCTCCTGTGGCTCCTCCAAATTAGGGTCAAGGGTACACAGGACGGCAGGAGAGGACTCAGGAAGGAAATACTATGTTTTCTATTTCATTTTGTTTTAGCTTAACAGTAAGAAATTGTTTCACTATTATATACAATATACAAACTGCTGATAGTCAGAGATATAATTTGTGTACAAATACGCATATATTGGAGGATAGTCAAGCTTCATTGGCTGCTTGGATACACTCTATTACTGTCTGAGCAGATGCTATAAACTGGAAGTTCTCAAAGTGTCTCTGGGCTGGGGGCCCTACAAGTCTCCCAGACTTTTTTGGGGTTCTACAAGGTCAAAACTGTTCTCCTAATAAGATGCTGTTTGTTTGGTTTTTTACTCTCATTTTGTCACTAACGTATCATGGATGTATTTCAGAGACTTCATGATGGATGATACTGCAACAGATTGAATGCAGAAGCAGATATATGGGGCGCCTGGGTGGCTCAGTCGTTAAGCGTCTGCCTTCAGCTCAGGTCGTGATCTCAGGGTCCTGGGATCGAGCCCCACATCGGGCTCCCTGCTCAGCGGGGAGTCTGCTTCTCCCTCTCCCTCAGCCTGCCGCTCCCCCTGCTTCTGCTCTCTCTCTCTCTGTCAAATAAATAAATAAATTTTTTAATTTAAAACTTTAAATTATTTTAAATAAACTTTAAAAAAAATAAAATTTAAAATGGGTTATTTATAGTAACATAATAGGTATATTATTGTCATTTTTAGTAAGTTAATAAATATTTTCTAAATTTCTCATTTAAGTTTCTAATATGATAAATATCTATAGATTAACCTACATTAACTAAAGCCTTTTTTTGGTCTTTAATAATTAGGAAAGTTCTGGCTTCTGCTTAAGATACAGAAAGCTGGAAAGAGCATTGCTATGTCACTTAAAACAACAACAAATATCAGGTAATCTGCAAATTCACAGCTTTTCCTGAACCTGTCAGAAAGCTGAGATTTCAGGGCCACTAACTAACCTGAAATCCGAGGAAAGAAAGCCTACAGGGAGAGAAAAGGTGAGTACCAACAGGCACCATACATGCTGGAAAGGAGCATTCAGCTAAAGTGGCTGATGAATCGCTAAAGGCCGAATACGGGTTACTGTGACGATAGGGAACTCTCTCTCAGAGAGAGAGAGAGAGAAAAAAAGAGCGCGCGCATGCATGAGCTGGGGGGAGGGGCAGAAGGAGAGGGAGAAGCAGGCTCCCTGCTCAGCAGGGAGCCCGATGCAGGACTCTCCCAGGACCTGGACCCACGACCTGAGACAAAGGCGGACGCTTAACCGATTGAGCCACCCAGGCGCCCCCAAATAAAATCTTTAAAAAAAAAATTGTATTTCTCTATACTAGCAATGAACACCTGGAAATTGAATTTTTTAAAGTTTGTAGAGAGTCCTAAGACAAACAAGTTGCAGAATCCTTGCTCTAAAGCATGTCACTAACTAGAGGCTATTGCTTCTGACCCAGGCTCTTCAGGGGGAGAAATGTGAGGCTCTCCTCCACTTCGTATCATCAGCTCCATCTGCATTTGGAAGAGTGAGATACGCTTTCCTTCAAACACTACGTCCTGGTTCTCCAGAGCAATGCTTCTAACTAACTGTAACATCAGACCATTTTTTCCCAAGCGATCACAGAGGATATTTTGTAAAATACAGTAAAAATAAGTTACTAGTTGAAATGAAATTAAACAAAAATATACAAAATGAAGCCCTGTCTTTCATTAGATTCTACAGACATTAAATTATTCCATCGAACTGCTTAATAAAAGTTTCTTGATGCTTGCTTCCAAGAAACCAGTAGAGAACAGTTTGTGGACCAGCCCCAACCAGGGACCACACTTCAAATCACCTTTTCTGAGCATTTTGCCAGCAGAGACAAGAGAAAGGGAAGGAGTAGAAACAACAACGATGAGGAACTGACAGTGTAGGAGGGGCCAGGGTCGAACTGGGCTGTGAATCAGTTTGGATGCTGGGAAGAGAGCCCTTGCTGGAGACCCTGCATTTCTTTACACCCTGGTCTGAGCACTCGAGACTCTAGATACCAGATTTAACCGCCCCTTGGAGGCTCACGTGTGACCCTGGGGCTTGTTTCATTAAATGTTAACCTGTTCCTGTTTGTTTCCCTTTTCCACACCCATTCTTCTAATATTTCTTTATGTTTTCTTTATTTCCCCTCATTCTTTTTGTTTATTTTCATCTCTCCCTCCCTCCCTCTCTCTCTCTCAGCATGTATGTAACCATAAAATACAGTAAATCAAGAAGAATCAGGGGCACCTGGGTGGCTCAGTTGTTAAGCATCTGCCTTTGGCTCAGGTCATTACCCCAGGGTCCTGGGATCAAGCCCTGCATCGGGCTCCCTGCTCGGCGGGAAGCCTGCTTCTCCCTCTCCCACTCCCCCTGCTTGTGTTCCCTCTCTAGCTGTGTCTCTCTCTGTCAAATAAAGAAATAAACTCTAAAAAAAAAAAAAAGAATCGGTCTGCATAGCACATGAAGACTTTTTTTTAAAAGATTTTACTTATTTATTTGAGAGAGAGTGAGCTCATGAGCAGGGGGGAGGGGCAGAGGGAGAGGGAGAAGCAGACTCCCCGCTGAGCAGGGAGCCCGATGCAGGACTCTCCCAGGACCTGGACCCACGACCTGAGACAAAGGCGGACGCTTAACCAATTGAGCCACCCAGGCACCGCACATGAAGCCTTCTTGAAAATTACTAAAACTTTCTTCTCGTTCTCTGTCCAGAACAGCTTTTAATGCATTGATAGAACCAACCAAGATTCTCTGTGTTTCTCCCCCTTCCCTTCCTCTCTTACACATTTCTTTTAAACAAAACTTGGAAAAGTTCAACACTGACCTTTCACGTGCTAGTCATTCTAGTGACCTTTTGTGAGCTAGACTTAAGTGGAACATTCCATGTAACTCGATGTCTTCACTTCCTGATTCCAGCATGCTTTATTATTATATATTTTTAATATTTAATATATAATATTTTAATATTATATATTATTAACATGTTACTATGTTAATACATTAACTACTAATATGTTACTAGTAACACATTAGTAACATATTACTAATATGTTAATATTAGTATATTATACTAATATATAATTATATTATATAATTATAATTTTTTAATTATAATTAAATCATTTTTATCAGTGCCTGCAATTTCCATAACATTGCTGACTTTAGTTCTGAAATATCAAATATTCATCATTCAGTGAGAAGCTGAGTGTCTCTGGACTGGTTGATTATTCTGGAAATAGAATGTTACTCTTCCGTGAATTCAATCGTGTAGAAAATTCCCATTATGCTGGGTTCATTAACTGTTTTCTGAAAGGAAATTCTTTTAGGATAGTGTTATGAATAAAGTGAATGGAGTTGTCAAAGCATAACCATGAAGAAAGTTGTTCGAGTCTCTCTTGCTGAAAAAGACACTGTCCCAACATAATTACAGTTTCTGAGTAGTACTGAAGCTTTAGAAATATAATTTACATAAAGTTTGACATTTAATGACTTTCCAACATATATCCTGGTACTATTCACTGAAATTCCACCAGGATCTCTTTGTTCTTACCTAAGAATTAGAAATCAAGACTATTAAAAGAGGGAATTCAACACATCTTTTTTTTTTTTAAAGATTTTATTTATTTATTTGACAGAGAGAGAGATAGCGAGAGCAGGAACATAAGCAGTGGGAGTGGGAGTGGGAGAGGGAGAAGCAGGCTTCCTGCCGAGCAGGGAGCCCGATGTGGGACTCGATCCCAGGACCCTGGGATCATGACCTGAGCCGAAGGCAGACGCTTAACGACTGAGCCACCCAGGCGCCCCACATCTTTTTTTTTCTACAAATATTTCTATGTTTCTAAGGGGAAAATAACTCAATAAAATAAAATTAACTTAAAATAAAATAAAATAGATCTTCCAGAAAGGTTCATTAATACAAAGCACAAAAGTTTACCAGGGGCGCCTGGGTGGCTCAGTCATTAAGCGTCTGCCTTCGGCCCAGGTCATGATCCCAGGGTCCTGGGATCGAGCCCCACATCGGGCTCCCTGCTCGGTGGGAAGCCTGCTTCTCCCTCTCTCACTCCCCACTGCTTGTGTTCCCTCTCTTGCTGTGTCTCTCTCTGTCAAATAAATAAAATAAAATCTTTAAAAAAATAAAAATAAATTTAAAAAAAGTTTACCAGATACTCAAAAAGTTAAAAATAGAACTACTCTATGATCCAGGAATCGCACTACTGGGTATTTACCCAAAAAATACAAAAACACTAATTAAAAGGAATACATGCACCCCTATGTTTATAGCAGAATTATTTATAATAGCCCAACCATTAGAAACAGCCCATGTCCACTAACTGATGAATGGATAAAGAAGATGTGAGAAATATATATATGTGTGTATTTTATTTAGCCATAAAAAAGAATGAAATCTTGCCACTTGCAACAACATGGATGGAGCTAGATAGAGAGTATAATGTTAAGCGAAATAAGTCAGTCAGAGAAAGACAAATACGATATGATCTCACTCATATGTGGAATTTTAAGAACAAAACAAATGAGCAAAGAAGAAAAAGAGAGAGAGAGAGACAAACCAAGAAACAGACTCTTAACTATAGAGAACAAACTGATGGTTCCCAGAGGGGAGGTGAGTGGGGGATGGGTAAAATAGGTGATGGGGATTAATTAAGGAGGACACTTGTCATGATGAGACCTGGGTGATGTATGGAAGTGTTGAATCACTATATTGTACACCTGGAACTAATACAACACTGTATGTTAATTACACTGGAATTAAATTATTTTCATTTAAACAATTTTTTAAAAAGTCACCAAAATCAATTGATTTCTGCTTCTTTTGGTTAGGAAGGTAAGAAGCAAGTAGAAATAAGAGAGAGGAAGAGATTGCATATTTACTCCCTTTCTACATCCTTCCCAAGAACGAGAAAAAGGAAATTTGACAGTGCCCTTTCTTAATCCCCAGAATAAGGGGGTCATTGGAGAGAGGAGAATACAAATCCTTTCCCCATTGCTGCCAGAACAACATATAAAATGTGCAATCTTGGGTCTCCTGGGTGGCTCAGTTGGTGGAGCATGCAACTCTTGATCTCGGGGTTGTGAGTTCAAGCCCCACATTGGGCACAGAGATTATTTAAAAAATAAATGTAAAAATAAATTTAAAAAAATAAATCGTCCCTCAAGGAATTAAATCTGTAAAGAAGAGAACAAATTTCTTCTCATCCCCCAAGCCCCAGAAACATGCAAGGCAGAGAATTCTCTCCTGGTTTCACTGGGAGGGATAGGGTAGGACTTCGCAGAGATAAGGTGGTTTGCGTTTAGCCTGGCTTTGCCTTCCTGAAAGGTAGAGACAAGGTGCCACTATAAAGTTTCCATTCAGAAGTAAAACTGTGTGAACTTGGTTTTATTTTTGTCACAAGTTTTCACTATCTGTTGGAGAAAAGATGGCCCAGCAATATGGTCCTGGGCAGAAATCCCTGTTCACAACATTGCCTTGGGCAAGCTACTTGGCTACTTTTTTCCAACTATGAGGCAGGCAGAAGAACCCCTAAATCTGAAATCGTTAAGTACCACTTAAATATCAAACATATAGGTGTAGCTCAATAAGAAATATGAACACTCCTTCTTGCTATTTCTTTTTTTTTCTTTTTAAATATTGTGGGTTTTTTTGTTTTTAAGATTTTATTTATTTATTTGAGAGAGAATGAGAGAGAGAGAGCATGGGGGCGGGGAGGGTCATAGGGAGAAGCAGACTCCCCGCCCAGCAGGGAGCCCGATGCGGGGCTTGATCCCAGGACGCTGGGATCATGACCCGAGCCGAAGGCAGACACTCAACCAACTGAGCCACCAAGGTGCCCCCCTTCTTGCTATTTCTAACCAAGAGAGTCTACTTATCTTAACATTTCTGCTAGTTGTAGAAAATTTTCACAAAGAAAAGACAATTGTATTGTTACATAATATTTGTCTTAAGTAGGGGAAAAGTACAAAGATTAAGGTTTTGGTGTTTTTTTTTTTTTACTTACTTATTTTTATGCGGGGCCTTGAACTCTCGACCCCAAGATTAAGACCTAAGCTGAGATCAAGGGTCAGATGCTTAACCAACTAAGCCACTCAGGTGCCCCCAAGATTAAGGTTTTTTGTTTTTGTTTTTTTTGAGAGAGAGAGAGAGTATGAGTGGGGGGAGAGGCAGAGAGACAAGCAGACTCCCCTCTGAGCCAGGAGCCAGATGCAGGGTTCCATCCCAGGACGCGGAGATCACAACCCCAGCAGAAGTCAGATGCTCAACCTAGTGAGCCACCCAGGTACCCCCAAGACTAAGGTTATTTTTAAGCAGACTCTTGTCCAAGGTTTTGGGGTTTCTTTGGTTTAGGGGGGAGGGGGGGTAAGCTTTATGTAGATGGTTGTAAGCGCATACACCATTGTCTGTCTTCTGAGAGCAAACTTTATGGTTTAATTATAAATACTAGAGAAAGGAGACATGAGTCAAAAAACTACATTTAAAAAGTCAAAGAACTAAAAATATAAAAGAAATAAAAATATGGAAACACTTGAGAAAAAAATTTATCCTTATTCCAAAATAACGTTTTGATAGTAATTCCTATTTTCTAGTGCTTTTCCCAAGGATGTCAAAGGGCCTTGCTCGCACTATAGAATTCCCATAGCAGATAGTTGAGGTGGAAGGAAAACAGTGTTCTTGTGACTGTCATTTTAAAAATGAAAAAGATGGAGGGGTGCCTGGGTGGCTCAGTCGGTTCAGCGTCTGCCTTCCGCTCAGGTCATGATCCCGGGGTCCTGGAATCGAGCCCCGTGTCAGGCTCTGCACTCAGCGTAGAGTCTGCTCAGGGATTCTCACTCTCTCTCCCTGTCTAAAAAAGTAAATAAATACATAAAATAAAAATGAAAAAGATGAAGCTGGAAGTTGGCATGATTTACTAAATCTCACCAGTCGTTACAGAATCTTTGGACAAATAAATCACTCCTTTTTCAAACGCTAAAAGCTGACTTCATCATCGTTGTGCAGCCGGGGGATGGAAGCCAGAAGAACGATGTTAGCAGAGTGACAGCTGTAGCTGTGGCAGATTTCATGACTCGGCTCCGTTGTGCCAGGCACCGTGTGACAGGCCCCACAAGGCCTTGTGACTGCAGCCTCTCCTCGTGGACGGCCAGAGCAGCAACACAGCCCTCAACCAACCCGAAACCAATGCTGCTTGGGTCCCAGCCTGGCAGAGGGGTGCAGGCAGTCAGGGCTCCTGCAATAGCCGCCCAGTGAGCCTTCTGGCAGTGCACTGCCCACCAGTTGTGGCCAGAGAGGTGCGCTCACCCCCTCAGATGGCCTGTGCTGAGCCCTCGGGCTGGTTAGGCCACGGGTACCAGCCTGACCAGCTGCCCGCCATGGGCCATCAGTTTGGCCACAATACCCATGACATCTCTTCCAACCATGACCCAGTTGGCCTTTCCTGGGCCTGTCAATTCGGAGTAGCATTATGACAAGTTGGAGCGTGTGCTCTTGGAGGAGATTCTGACCAGCTCCCTCCCTGGTTGCAGGCAGCAGGTGGTAAGGTGCGTGTGCCCAGCCCCACCTCACAGCCCCCAGGAACCCCACCTTGACTTCTTAGAGAGGATGCCCTCCTTCATCTTTCCAGTCAAATCAATAGACTGGAGTAGACTGGAAATGTCACCCACTCAGCTTCATCAGAAAACCAAAGAGTGGATGGTCATCAATTGTCCTGCCTGATGCAAGAATTAGGGAAATTATTTCAGATTTCTGTGAAAACTATCAGGCGAGGGCCTTGGAGGGATGGACAGTGACTTTCAGGGTGATGATGAGCCCAGAGCCCCAGAGCCTCAAGGGCCCCAGAGAAATTGCCAGGACGTTCTCAATCCCAAGGGTAGTGGCCTCTTATCTCAACCACCATCCTGCCCCTGAGCATTACAGTTGGCCTCATCCCCCCTAAGTCCATAGGTTCCAACCCTATGTTATTATTGGGTAAGGAAGGCCCACCAGGAAAGGTAGGGTAATGCGTGTCTTGGGAACTTGGTAAGGTGACTTACAATGCGATTCTTGAGTATGTAGTCAACGCTGTGTCTACACAATCAGTGCTCCAGGCCCAGGCAGGCGGGATTACCCAGGCACAAAGTTGACACAGAGAGCTTCCCAATTAAAGCCTACATCAAGAGCAAGTGTCCAATCAAGTTATTGGAAAACAAACTGGCTGGGCAGAAAAGCAAAAGCCAAATACATGATCAAGAGAGAAACGACATGAAGCCAGAGCAAAAGGGGTCAGAATCAGCTTGAGGCAGAACCCAGAGAGGTGGCCTGAGCTGTGGAGAGTCAGAGACAGGTAAGAAACCTCAAGTCTACAGGGAGCAGTGGGGGTACGCCGCTTTCCTCAGCATTAATACCCTCAACGGAGGGGGCCAGAAGAAACAGAGTAAAGGGAAAGACCCAACATGAGCAGGAAGGTGTAAGAGGTGGTCAGCTGGGAAATGTGCCACATCCCACCGCTGTGTCGCACTCAGCAAGTGTCCCTAGGGAGTGTCAGGTAGCTGCTTAGAGATGCTGTGTGCAGATGTGGGACACACAGATAAATCCCCGGGCTTGGAGAAGTCCCACTGATCTGTCACTAGCTCAGGTCCCACCCACACGAGGCGAATTTACAGGAATACGAAAAGATGCAGAACCATGCAAGTCACAACATTCTTAGGAGGGAACCATAATGAGAAGTTGGTGGATTCACAATTGGTCCTATTATCAAAGCTGAATTGTGTTTTTAGGCTCACCAATTGCCTGGAAGCACAAATTATCATGAGAACCATCTTGATGAGTGCGGTCTAGAACAAAATTTTAATTCGCCTCTTGCCTACCTGTGAGGGTGACTTTGGCCAGCCCTTCAGCCAGACCCCTGAGTGGCGAGACAGTGGATGGTGCCAAGTACTCCTACCTCCTGGACTCAACGCGGTGACCTGGGGCTTGGCCCTGTGTCAGCTACGTCGGCAGAGCAAACTAACACACTCGACAGGTGTGTATTCATTAACAGGATGTGCAAAAACAGGTATTTGTTGTAACAGGGAGCAGATAACATGCCCTCCCTGATTTTGGACAGTGTTAGCACAAACTGTTCTGTGCTGTGGTTCAACGCTAGAATTCTTCCTAATAAGTAACGTTTTCCTGCAAGGAATGTTGTAGTTTCAATATTTTCACATCAAGATTAAATACTTTCCCGCAGTCCTGAGCAAAATATAAGCATGGAAAGGTTAAATTGGGCAAATTAAAGACACTCACAAATAAAAAAGATTAAACATCGCTAAATCTTTGAATTCATCCGGTCTGCAAAGTAGGAGTGGTGACCCCCTGGCTACCTGTGCGATGTCTAGACAGTTCAAGGGCTTTTGAAGGAACAGTACCTCGTAGTAATGGCTACCATTTACAACTTTGCAAAGAATTGCGCTAAATCTTTATTTGCATTACCTCATTTAATCCTCCCAACAACCCAAAATGCTGACAATATTATTATCCCCAATATGTAAGTGAATTAACTGAGAGGTTAATTGGCCCAAGGTCACATCACTAGTAATAAGGCATGTCTGAACTTCAACCCAGGTCCCTTTGACGCCAAAACCATACATATACCCTCAGCAGCTATAAAGAGTATAAAAATGTTAGGATGAGCATTTTGAACAAATGTTTCTGACTTAAAAAGGTCACACAAAGTCACAACCCAGTGAGAGACTCAGTGGCAGGTCTTTCTTTAGGCCTGGGAGGGAGGTGCTTTTTCCCAGAATAGGCATGAAGATGAAGCCAAAGGAAATGGCCGATGTACTTTTTTCCAAACGAGGTATTTATGTGATGGATATTCTGAAGACAGGAGTATTTTTTTCCTTTCAGTTGTTTGCTGTTTGGGTGGCTCAGCCCTAGCCAGGGGACCTAGAGAAAACTCCAGAACGTGGTGAGCCGGCGGCTTCCCAGCAGGTCACCTCCGTCTGGGTCAGTCCAGGGACCAGCAGCGCACTTCCAGTCCTGAAGCCCAACCCAAGTTAATGACCACGCCAGGGACCCTGCTGGACCTAATTCAATGCTGAGGGCCTTGAGAAAGAGCTCCTTCAGTCTCCCTCGCACAAAGAAAAGGGCGGGCTTCCCACGTTGGGATAAACAAATTCAGCATTTCAAAGCAACCTGTTAGCTACTCACCACAATTTGCATACAAATGCCAACAAACAACCTCCCATTGTTCAGCCAGTCGGGGAAGGTTGTCGGGTTTTATTGCCCACCTAGAGAGTGTTTGTCACAATCCTGGGCCTTGCAAGATTTCCCTAGGAGCCTGCCTCACAATCAAGTGTTGGTCTGGGAAATGACCCTTGACATTTAGCAGTCCTGGATGGACAGACAATCCCCTCTTTGGACAGCCTCCTCAAGCAGCACCTCCTCCGTGCTTTGTCCGCCTGTGAAATTGGGAGCCAGAAGCCAAGAATCCCAGGGGAAACCGAGCTCCAGATCCAGTGCAATCACGCTGCCCCAGGTTTTGCCCAGATGATATGCTTCCTCTTTCCAGCCCAAAAGTTTGCCTTTGAAGGTGGACAACCGTGCTGCTTTTAAAGAAAAAGAAATTCTCTTTTTCCCCACTTCATATTTTTAACACATACTACTGGGTGCCGGTTGACGGTTTGAGCCAGGGCTCATGGAAAATATAAATATGTGTATGCATAAAATATGTTTAAATAAATGAAAGGATTATGGGACACTAGAAACAATGTAAGAGTTATAAGGGTTGGGAAGTCATGAATGATCACACTCCCCCCAGGCACACATAAACACACACGTTTTTTAAATTTACCCCTCCTTCTTTATTTATTTTTTTTAAAGATCTTATTTATTTATTTGACAGAGAGAGAGAG
This sequence comes from Leptonychotes weddellii, assembly GCF_054177405.1. Classification (NCBI taxonomy): domain Eukaryota; kingdom Metazoa; phylum Chordata; class Mammalia; order Carnivora; family Phocidae; genus Leptonychotes; species Leptonychotes weddellii. Next base: position 59,114,631 of record NC_138373.1, on the reverse strand, counting down.
AGCACAAGCAGGGAGAGAGGGAGTGGGAGAAGGAGAAGCAGACTCCCCGCTGAGCAGGAAGCCCGATGCTGCGCTTGATGCAGGGCTCGATGCAGGGCTCGATCCTGGGACCTTGGGATCATGACCCGAGCCGAAGGCAGACGCTTAACCAACTGAGCCACCCAGGCGCCCCTACAACTCCTTAAGTCTCAATTATACAACTGTAAATGGATGCATAAGAGCATTTGGATTTTGAAGTAAAAGGTAATCCTTTAATGAAGATGCTGGGTGTTGGGGCGCCTGGGTGACTCAGTTGGTTAAACCTCTGCCTTCAGCTCAAGTCATGATCCCAGGGTCCTGGATCGACCCCCATGTTGGGCTCTCTGCTCAGCTGGAAGCCTGCTTCTGCCCACTCTGCCTACTTGTGCTCTCTCTCTGCCAAATAAATAAATAAAATCTTAAAAAAAAAGAAAAGATGCTACATGTGTGGAGAGAGGCACGTAATATATAACTCACCTTTGGTGTGTCCCCGAATGAAGGATGCAACAAGCTATTTGTTGCTTTTATTATAGCCTCTGGTTAGAGGTTCAGTTCCAGGAGAATAAAGTTACCCCAAGTTACCCCAGTGTGGCTGGGGCCAGCCAATTAAAGATGAAATAGTTAGACTGCTGATTTTAGGTTCTTCACGTTTTGGGCCAACAAAACTCTCAGTGGTTTATTTTTAAATTCCTTAGGGAAACACTGTTTGATGAAAACTTTGGATATTTCACAATGCTAAAAGGAGAGTACACCTCTTAGTTTAACAGGGAATGATGATAATGCTTCTTGGTGAGAATTGGTATCCTTAAATTCGCTTGGAGATGGCACCAGATTTCAAAGGTGGGGATGCATTTGACCTTAGCAATGCTTCATTAATTTTCAGATCCATTTGAATTGTTTCTCCTCAACTCCCTTCACTGGCAACTTGTTTTCCTTTGGGGTTCCCACACAAAATTATAAATCTTTAAAACAATAGTTTAGAGTGGAAAAACCAAAGAGGAAGACATTTGCTTATTTACCAACAACCTGAATTCAGATGCCTAATGCAAGAGGGCTCAGTCTCCCTTCCCTTCATTGTCTGCTCTCCTTGGATCACAGCAAAGTACAAAGGCTATACAGGTCCTCACTCCTCCCCACTGGGTTTTCACAGTTGAATCCCTAAATCCAGGTGAGAAATACCCCATTTTGCAAGGCAACTGTGAATGAAAGTCTTGGGTATCAAAATCACATCCACTAAATTTAGTAAAAAAAGAAGAAAAAATGCCTCAGCGTGGACTTCCAACACTTGAAAAGTAAGAAACTGCTTTTAGAAGTGTGGTGTTTTTCCGCTGTCCTCATCAGTTCCCTAGGGAAATTCCAAGGGGAAGAGACCAGGGATAAAGAGCTTTCTGTACTTCTCTTGGTTTTAACTGCTAAAACAATTTTTGTTCCATTAGGTTTGTAATGTGAGATCTTTCAGAGTGAATTTACACAACAGCCTCTGACTTTATTAATTCATCACAACTAACCTCAGTCTTCACATGTCTAAAAACAAATTGCTGACTTCCCATAAATTCCAACATCTCCTTACACTCTGCCTTGAAAGCTGTTCACTGTAAAATTATTCCAGGATTTCAAAGACTATTCAGCTAGCACAGCACAGACCTACACATGCCATGAATGTACGTATGTTTACACACAGAGAAATAGTTATCAACTCATCTCTTCAGGATTCAGCTTGGGTTAATCCAACATCAATCTAATCTGCAAAATCTAGGCTGCCAACCACAATCTGACCTCCAAGGGGCCAGCTGGCTACTGGCTACTAGATGGAAAGAATCTCCACAAGGTCTTGAGGAATGACAGATGCCTTGAGATATTGTCTAGCTGCTTATCCAAAGTATCTCCCAAGATTGCTCATCTATGCCTTTCCTGGAATCCCTTTTCATATTCATAGAATGGGGAGAGTTTGTAGAAAGATGGCTCGTAGGCCTCCCCCTATAATACATACTTTGAAACTCTCCAAAGCAGATCCATTGGAAAATTGCCACCTTCCTGCAAGAAGTATATCCCTATCTGGCTACATTCAGCCCCACCACCTCCCCAGGTTGATCTCCAAATTTCCAGAACAGGAGACAAGTGAATTATGCCATCACACCACAAAACGGTGCAACGTGAGCAGACTAGCTAGGACATGTTCAGAGCCTAAAACTGTACTCCAAATGAAGAGTTGTCAAACTTTGAAAGAGCGTTTAATTTTGTTATTTCATTGGGTCTCAACTTTTAGATCAATGACCTGCCTTTTTAAACCAGCAGAGTAAGAACAACATGGACCGAACGAAGAAAGAGAGAGACGAAGAGCGAGTTGGTCTCTGAAGCAGCTCCTTTTCCATTACAACTGTGACCTGCAGAGTCACCAACTAAATTAACTTCACCTGGGGGAATTAAATGGATTTGTCACTAACCAGACACCCCCCACCCCGTGTGAAAAAGTTCACACAGTCCTAAAAACCGGTTGTGGAACTATTTGTATTTTAGTGGGAGCACCTACAGGGGAAATTCTAATTGACGGTGGGTGGCTCTTGTTGAGAATGTATCAATCGCACACAAACTGGTCAAGTGATTCTGAAACAGTATCTGTCAGCTAACTGGACTCCCCGTGATTTTCTCACTGGATTAACCATCAGGAGCAGCTGAAACTCTAGCACTTCATTCTGTCAAATACCAAAAAAAACCAAAATAGGTCCATCAAACTGAAGTGTTCCTATTAGTAGCCATGAGACGATTCCAAAAGGAAACAATGACAAACCAGTATCATTAGTAGATGGGAGGCTAAAAGCAATACATTAAAAACAAATATTAAAAAGGTTACATGCAGTCTGCAGGTCACTGAAGGGGCTGCAAATCTCAGGTATGAAAGATCTGAAATACGAAAAAGTCAAGTAAATATCCACTGTAAAAGTAATGGGCCCGAGCTCTCAAATTAAAAAAAAAAATTTTTTTAAGATTTTTATTCATTTATGAGAGAGAGAGAGCGAGGGCAAGAGAGGGAGAGAGAGAGCATGAGTGGGGGGTGGGGAGGAGAGGGGCAGAGGGAGAAGCAGGCACTCTGTAGAGCAGCGAGCCCAATGCAGGGTTCGATCTCAGGACCCTGGGGTCATAACCCAAGTCGAAGGCAGACACTTAACAAACTGAGCCACCCAGGCGCCACGCCCTGGCTCTCAAATTTTGAGGAATATTATGCTGGGCCACTCTAGTTCATCCAAGACCCTTGTGTGTATTAATAGAAATAGCTACTATACCTCCACACTATAATCTCATAAAGCATAATCATCGCCCCCATTTTATAGGTAACAAAACTGAGAATTCAAAGAGCTTAAGTAACTTGCGCAAGTTCACACAGCTAGCAGAGACAAAGGCAGCATTGGAACCTCGGCTGTGCGACTCCAAAGTGCACTTGACCACTACCATTGTATGAGTTTGGCCTCATCCCACCATGTAACTTTCGGAGGAGGTTTGACGTTATTTGGGCCGAGACAGAGAAGAGAACCAATTAGAGGTTATAAGGAAAAAAAGCTGTCCTGGCCCCAAAAAGGCTAGTTCCAGACTCATGATACTAGATGCCCCTGCTTTCAAGCTTTTAGCCTATAATCAACCCATATTGAAACCAGATTTACGAGCTCTTCAGAGGAGAGCTTTGTGATTTTCTAAAGCAGACATGTTTGGTATTTTAGAAGGTCAAACCCCCTATGGTGCAGTGTTTTTAATAAAATCAGTTCAGCAGAAATTAGAGACACACCAGTCAATTCCTAGGAAGCCTCTGAGCCATTCAAAATAAGGGTGTGTGTGTGTGGGGGGGGATAACATAAAAGACATAACCACGTACAGATCAATTTTTTCAAGAGGGATAGAATGGAAGGGGTGTAGATATAGAAACACCATGGCAAATTTGGTCCCATTTGTCTCTGGTTGGGGCAAATTTCCACTTAGAAAAAAAAAATCTTACTGGTGGGGGGGAGGTTTATGTCAATATTAAACAAGGGCTGTTCCTGGTTAGCCCAGCCTTGTCCAGTCACCTCAAAGTAACAGTAAACATCTCCAGGAGGGAAAAACAAACACAGCAGTCATCACCTTACTTACATCACCGAATCAGGTAGGTAGTTATTTCATGAAGGGCCCTTTATCTCTGCTCTTGGCAGCTTCCGCACTCTCACAGGAAAGCAAAAGGAGAACCTATATTTAGTTCTTGGTAAAAATCAAAGTTGACAGACCTGCAATATTTTCGTAGAAAAGGCCAAGTTATGCCCAGATCTGCCTTTAAAGACTAGCGGCTGGGGCAGTGTGCAAATAGTAAATGAATAAATATCTCATTTAGTATCTATGAATATGACCCATGAAGGGGAAAGGGTCTGTCATTAGGAAAAGACACAGGAGTAGGAATAGCCCATCTATTATGTGGCTAGCACTTGGGAACCCTGGACACCCAGTCCGCCAGCAGGGGGCAGGTGCACAGCGCCAGCGCCCCCCTGAATGGGGGGGGAGGGGTCTGTAAATTTACGTGAATTTACAGAAGAAACAAGAAAGAGGCAGGGCAGCGAACACAGAACACGGAAGTAGAGGCATTTTGCATTCATCTTCCATGAAATGTCCGTGATTTCAGGGCCAGCCAAGACCCAGGCCTTTCCTGGAGGATGGGGTTTACTGGTTTCCAAGTGCTTTAAAATATCGGACTTCAAATCCTTCATTGCCTTATTTAACGAATTGCTGAGTTCTTAGTTAACTGGTATTTGGAACAAATGGGGTGAATAAGAGTAACAGAGCCAGCAGGGGTAAAAACTAACAACATGGAGCTGATAGAATCTTGAGGCATCACTGCGCTTGCTTGACGCTGCACGTGAAAGCAGGATGGATAGGGAGCAAGAAGTCTTTTAATCTTCAAGCACTGTAATTTGATCTGGAGCTCAAAGTGGAGATGAGGGTCGAAACTCCATCAGATGGCAATTTCAGTGACTTTTCTTATCTAGCCGGTTTTGGATAGTTAGGTCACAATTCTCTGGCTCCCTCAAAAAGCAACACACCTAAAACTCAACACCCTTTATAAACTGTATGCCGTGCGTACGAGAACTGCCATTCTCAAAAAGCACAATACGAATGCCGTCATTTATTAAAATGTGTATTTATTCCATAGCCTACTTTGTACGGGGCTGTGGCCTAATAATTATTAAATAATCTAGGTACTCGTTTTTAGACTAATCATTTCGACTCGGATTCTTCCATGACCTTGGCGACTGCATCTGTCTTAAGGGACCCAAATTATGCTTATCATAAAATAATTCCCCAAATATGCACACACACAATCCTTTAACACTCATAAAAGAAAACCCCATACTCAAATATGCAGACTAGAGGTTCATTTTTAAGCAGAAGTTTCAAATATACAAAAGAATCGGAAAAAAAAAAAGAATCCTACATGGCAAATGCTTCTCACGTTTAGGATAACAAAGACCTATTTGGTGGGAAAAGGATGGGTTTAAATTCAGGCTGAGCAGTGTTGCCAGACAGAAGGTCCTGCAGGAGTGAAAACACTGTTACTTAGTTTATCAGTGACTGAAGTCAATGTGGGGAGCAGGGGGCCCTAGTGTTCTTTAAATCTCAGTTGATACAAATAATCTTCACTACTGAAACCCTTTCTAAACATTGAGAAGGAAAAAAAAAAATGCGTGAAGGAAGGTTTGAAAACTAGGAGCATGATAAAATCAAGTTTGGCTAATCTGGGATCCAAAACATTTAATCTGGTCTGAGACAAAGCCAACTGATAAATTAATCAACAGTAAAAGTAGACAGTGACTAATTTTAACTACCAGAGGAAGTTGCGTTTAGCTGGTTTGGTTTGGTTTTTCTTTTTTGGTTGGAGGTAGACACATTTTAAAAAGCATTTCAGAGCAACTGGATGAAGTTGATGAAGTATTACCTTTGCTCATAAGGTAGCTCTAGACACTGATCCATCATATCCGACCTAGTATAAAGAAGTTTAAGATTTCTCTTAGAATAATCCTGGTTTTTAGCTTTCACCTAACAAAAACATGTGCGTAAGACACTGAACGATGGGCAGGACACACTTAGAAATTCTCCACATTGTAAGAAAACTAGAAATATGCATGTAAGGATAAACAAGATCTTGGTCTTGTTTAAAAACAAAAAACAAAACAAAACAAAAACAAAAAAAATCAAGCCAAATCCTGCAGTTGAGACCTTACTATGAACGACAACAGATCTTCATTTATATAATTAACATGTAGTTTCTTATGCATCCCACTTAGTTTTTAATTTATGACAAGACACCGCTAAATTTCAGACAAAATATATATATATATATATTTTTAAATCTTTACAATAAATCAAGATGTTGGAGCTTACACAGAGCACATTTTAGTTTATTTAGGTACTCGATTCCAGCTCGCTCAGATGCAAATAACCCTGGTAACAGTGTGTACGTAGTCTTCTCGTTGCTTTTTATCATTTTAAAGCAAATAATACATTTGACTGTATTTAAAGAGTCTGTGCAAATAATCCTTCAGAAGAAATATCCAAGATTCTGTTTGCAGAGGTCATTCTGTCTCTCGAAGGTGAGTCCGTGAGTTCGTTTTTCTTCAGATAAAGTGCTCCTGTCCAGCAGAACCCCAAGCTTTCCAGCGCCCATGAACTTCGGTTCGGGGTCAGCCCCCGTCATACGAACTCCAGCTTCCCATGCCCACTGTACATGCCCCAGTGGACGAGTGAGAGGATCTTCTCGTTGCTGAGGTCCGCTTGTCTCATCTTGTCACAGGTCACACAGCAGTTCTCATGGCCGCTTACCGGCACCATGCACTCCAAGTCTAGCTTGGCTACCTGCCCCTTTTTGGAATGGTGTCCATGGAAGCTGTAGTGCAAACGGGACAGCATCTGCTGCCGCTGATCCTGCAGTCTCTTGTTCTCACTTCGGAGCATCCTCAAGGCCAACATGATCAGCAACACCAGAATCAGGCCGCCGGCGATGGGCACGGCGATCACGGCCGCCCGGAACCACAGCTCTTTGGAGGAAGTCAGCTCCTGCACTTTGGTGATGAGGTTCCTGCTGCCGTCATGCTGATAGCGGTTTCCTTGTCCTAGAGCAACACAAACGCGTGAGCAGACTGCGGTAAGCCCTCCCCCCGCAGGGGTTTATGATCATCTATCCATCTGCAACAAGGCCCCCCGTGAGAAAGTAGCTTGCGGTGAAATCAACAGTATTTACAAAATACATGTTGCCAAGCGATGCAAAGATCAGCTTCCAAGAACAGTCCGTTTAGGGACTGTCGTTCCTGAACAGTAAGGGTCCTCTGGGTCTTCCGAATGTGGGAAAACCAGGCAAAACCTATTATGCAGACAGACATCTCATGCTCAGGCCGACATAAAAGCTACTCAATAGAGATGCATCTTTGCATCCAGCCATGCCTCTCCCTCTGGTGTCTCTAATTACATTAACAACAAAATCAATGGCAGACATACAAAGTCGTGGCTGCCAGCCGGCGTCCTGGTGAGAGGGGGCTTCTACCTACCTGAGGCCTCCCCCTTGGGAGGGGCGAGCACGTCATGCAGCCCTCGGTAATTGCACATATCTTCGTGACAGCATTCCAATGTGGGCATGGTGGTGCCGGAGTGGTTTCGGGCCTGTGTGGCTTGGCAAATGTCTGCTGTGCTTGCGAGAGAATCCAGGCAGCCATGGGTGAGCGGGGAGTTTGTGTTCCGAGGATCAAGAAGCCTAGAGAAGCAGGCGCTCAGCTCTGACTTACACATATAGCCAGTTGCCACGCAGTGGGCAGCATCACAGTAGCATCTGATTTCACCTGAAGACAATGGGAAATTGCGTCAAACGCCTTCCGAGACCAGATAAAGCCTCTACCTGGGCAACTGCTCAACCTCAGGATCAGAGGCTCTAACTTTTAGAATGGGCAGCTGAGTGCCGGCAACAGCAGCCCCGGGTCGACTTGGGAGAGCCCTCTGTGCAAGCTAGTGCTTAAATTTCAACCCAGTGAAATGTAATTTTAGACACGTATTAACCCCAACAGCAAAGAATCAAAGCTCAATGGCGATTTCTGAGAAGTTTAGCGAGTCATTCAAAATATTACTTCTGGATTTGAAGGAAAAGAATCATCACAAGAACTTCTCCTACCATCAGGTAAATTACACTGTTTATTCTAATCCTACATGACCATACAACATAAAAATGCTAGGCTTTTTGATTTTGTCAGTATAAATATTTGATCGGAACTACTGAATTGTTTACTACCTTAAAGGGCTGTGCCAAGATTTAAGAGCTTTAGCTAACACCTTATAAAGTTATTAACTAGAAACACAACAATCTAGAAATTGCTCCGGTCAGGAGGTTTTAAAACTATGAAACTGGGCAGCTATTTGCAACCTCTCTAGAAAAGGCAAACTTTGCCTATAAAGATCTTTTCATGCAGAGGAGCTTTTAGTCAGTATATTGTAAAACAGGAACTAGGCAGTTTACAATTAGTGGTTTGCTTGCCAAAGTCAATTTCTTTCAGCCCAAATGGAAAGTCATAAAACTGGGGGTGGGAGGGGGGTGGGTGAGGAGGGGAGGCGGGTGTAAAACGGCAAAGCTAACTTCTCCTCCCCTTAACTCCCCAGTTTTACATGTAATTCAACATGGGATCTAAAAGGGGAAACACTGAAACTGAAAATCCTCCGCTGGTTGAATGAAAAATCCTTAAGGAAACCTCAAATTTTTCTCCAGGAAGTGATTAAAAGTTTCCTTTATAAAACTTATTTGGGGAATTGCAAGTCGCTGGTAACATTTTGCTGCAATGCATGCTCTGAGGCTTTTAGCACCCATCTCTAGTTGAAATGATCTGGGTCTCAGACCTATCACTAATACCATATCTGACCCCGTGGACTCTGGTCACTATCAGATACCACAACTAAAGCTACTGTAAACGGGACTGAGGCACACACCTCTTCCCAACTTCCCAATCAGAAGTTCTGCGTAGTTCCTGAAACCCCTGCTCTGAAATTAAACACCAGGGACTGTGGTTTTATAGACCTCTTCCTACCCTCTCCTTTCTTCTTCCTCCTCCTCTCAGTGAATGTGAACCCCTGAGTAAGGTGTCTCATTTAATTATCTGTCCCAATTCCAGGCCACTGTATGGTATGCTCGGTTTTCATCAGACGCTGCTAATGCTTTCATTCTAAAAAAACCTGCCAGCTAATCACAGATCTTTGGCAATCTGAGTTTAACCATCCAAAGCTGGAGGTCCCGCTCTAGCCTCAATCGGCGAGCTCCCTGTCCCTGTCGCGGTCTGGGCCGAAGTCCCTTCCCCAGGAAGACCTTCAAGTTGGAACCTTGCTTTTTAGAGGTTCTCTCTCCTCTTTCCAAGCTTACTTGATTTTTTGCACAAAGCTCACTAGTCTAACGTGGTGATGAATACGTATCCCTAGCCTGACAAATCCCATAGACAGATTTAAAGTAGAAATAAAACAGATTCAAAGTCCATTTTGATCCTATTCGCCTCAGACTGAGCACAGAAAAAGAGCATTGAATGGAAAAGGAAAAAGAGTAAAATGTTTATGAGAGCCTATTTAAAATACTAGATTTTCAATGACCTAAAACAGTCTAATAAAATTTTGACAGGTAACTACGAAAGTTCTAACAACTTTTTTTTTAATTGGAGCCACATTTCAACAAGTTGAATGGACTTTTGTATTACTGTATTAAAACTATATTTCTGTCGTTTCATAAAGTTTCTTCCTGTGGCATGCAAAAGGCCCAGAAAGGGGACTGGTATTTGGAAACAGTGAACAATGCTCTTCTGTTTCCCCCCCTTTCTTGTTACTGTATGTAGTGATTAAACAAAAATGTCTGCTTTAGTCAAGATGGCTACAGGAGAGACTGCTGGCTTCTTTTAAAGCTTTTGAAGTCCGCAGCAGTCAGAAATCTCTGATCCCCTAATTATATCATTATCAGGCACATAGTTTCGGTATCTGTGACTTCATGTCAGCCTCAGTCCCTCCCTGTTCTGTCGGCCTTTGATAGGGCCAGGAGGCTCCCCTCTGCAGGCTACCAGGGCTGTTATTTAGGGTTAATTACACCCTTCCTTCCAAAATAAATAAATACTGTAGCACATCATCCTTGCTGGGCTAGCTTATCCTTTAACCTCATGCCTGCTACATGGCAATTAGAGAAAGGGAGGGGGAGTGCAAAAGCTAAATAACGCTTCCCACTTAAAAAAAAAATTATCTGTTCACAGAACAGTAGGTAGAGTTCATCGCGGAGGAGGCGGGGGAATCCTTGAATCTTCTTCTTTTCTTTCTTTTTTTTTTTTTTTGGTAGTAGTGTGTAAACTCTGAGCTGAGTGGGAAATGGGACCGCTGACAGAGCCTATCCCTCCCAGCCTGAGAAGCCACGCAGCACATACTCCTGCACACGGAGACACACACTTGGGGCACCTACTCCCTCACAGGGAGGCACGCACACTCGCTGGCTCACAAACACACACGAAGGCACACCCGCGGACGGAGTCACACTTGGAGTCGCGCGGCGAAAGCCCGCACTCCAGCCCCGCGCAGCTGCGAGCAGGGTCCGCGGTTCGGCGCGGCCGCCTCCGCCCCGGCGCGCACAACGGCCCCGCTCCCCGGGTGCAAACGTTCAGAAGTTCGCCACGGACAGACTTACAAAAACATTTTGACAACCACTTGCCCCGAGGTCTGACTCCACCTCCACGCGCCGGCCCCGGGACACCCGAGGGGGCGGCCGCGAAGCCACCGCCGCGACTTCTAAGAACAGGCAACTTGTCGCGACCTGCGGGCTCCAGCGCGGGAGGAAACCTCGCCCGGCGCTAACAAAGCCTTGGCAGCCGCCTTCAAAGGCCCGCGGCGGCGCGGCCGCCCCGGGACCCCCGCGCGCCCCTCCCCGGAGAGCCCGGGGCCCGGCCGGCCGGCGGGCACCCACCTTTGGTGAGCAGCACGGCCATGGCGCAGAGTTCGAGCTGCAGCCAGATGAAGATGTAGCTGGAATGGCGATCCATTGACGCCCCCCACGGCCGCGGCGCCCCCGCCGGCTCCCGGAGCCGCGGCGCAACTGCAGCCTACGGCTCCCGGAGCGCGCAGTGCATGGGGGCTCCCCGGGGCGGCGGGCGCCGTCAGCGACCGGGCGAGGGGCCGGGCCGCGGCCGGAGCATGGAGCGCGGCTGGAGGGGCGCCGAGGAGCCCAGAGGACTTTCGCGGCCCGCCTCTGAGGCCACCGGGCTCCTTCGCCCCGTTCGGCGCCGCGGTCCCGGGTGGGCTACCGGCCTCGCTCCCCCTCAGCCGGGCCACTCTGCGAAGGCAGAAGATCCCCGAGCGCGCGCAGAGACCGCCAGCCGCGAGCTCCTGCCCGCGCCCGCCTCGGCCGACCCGGGTCCGCGCCGCCGTAAATAGCGCCCCGCGCCAGGAGCCGGCCCGACACCGCCCCGCCCCCGGCCCCGCCCCGGCAGCGCCAGCGCCGTCCGATTGGCCGTCAGGCTCCAGTCAATCATCTCTGCAGCCAGGAGGCGGGCCCAGAGGGGGGCCGGGAGGGACCTGCCCCGCGTCTCTTAGCGGCGCCGGCGTCTGGGGCCGCGGGCGGGGAGGCTGCTGTCTCCGGCGCTCCCCCTCGCGGAGGCCTGCGCGTCCGTGACCTGCGCGAGGCGCGGGTCGATCCCGGCCGCCGGGTCTCTGGCACTCGCCTCCGGGACCCTCACAACTCAGACTTGGGCCGGCGTTCCCAGCGCGTGGCTACTTTTTTGTTGCCCCCGAAACACGCGGGGGACCGAAGGGTCGCTTGCGGAAGCCTTCCCGGGCCACGCTGCGCGCTTTAGGAACCCCAGGGACAAGTGGCGGTCCCCCGGCGTGCGTCATCTGCCAAAGCGCCCCTGCCGAGCCCTTCCCTCTCGCGTGTGGCCTAGGAGGGGGTTCCGTCGGGAGCCCGGAAGGGGGGCGGCCGGGGGCTGGGGTCTGCTTTCAGCCTTCCCCCACCCCCGCCCGCCTCAGCGCATCCGCCTTCAGCCGCCCTCCCTGTGATCAATAAAGCCCAGACAGACAGACTGTTGATCAGTGGGAGCCGCTAAGTTCTCCTGGGTAGACAGGGGACGAGTAGCCGGCTAAAGACACTTAACGAAAATTAGCAAATCCAAAAGCACCCGGCGCCAGCGAGACGACACAGGCCGAGACTGACACTCAATTAACCACCCCCCAAACAATCGCAGACAAACACACCGGCTGACCCTGATCAATATCAGCCCCGCAGTGATCTCCTTTCTGAGATACTAATTCATTTATTAGAACTTGCAGGGCTGCCGGCCCCCAACGTACCCAAAGGCAGTCCTAGAGGTTTTGCTGTTATGGGTTTTTTTTTTTGGAGGTAAAATTCAACTTAAAACTCTTACCTGAGGGACTGCTCTTGTATCCCTTCCTCCCATAACCTGAGACTAACAAAACTCAATTTGAGAAATTTCCTTTTAGGATCAGGCAACATTTCCCTACCTGATAAAATGTCAAGGGGTGGCAGGGAGAGAAAGAAAAGCATTTAATGCTAAGGTGGGAAATGTAAAGTCAAATGCTTTAGGACCATGGTACAGCAATGAGCTTTGAGGCTAAGAAAAAAACCCTATAAATTACAGTTGAAAGTCCGCAGAGGACACAGGATATAGTTAATGAAATCGCCTTTAAAAAATGTTTATATGCAGAAAAAAAGAAAATAATGTCATAAATTGATGCTCTGCCCATTACTTCACTAGATCAAAATTGCATCTAAAAGGATGGGAGAGCACACCCAGCAGACGTTTTAAGAGGAAGTTAAACTGGTTAGGGCACCAGGTAAAGAGCAGACTCTCTCAAGTGGTGGGCTGACCCTTGGTCCTGAGGAGGACTTTGATTAGAACTTCCTGACATCTAATTCTTTGACAAGTTAACAGTTCTAAGGGGCTCCTGCAGACAATACTTCTCACGTAATGACACACTCTTTTTTAACTCTAGAGAGTCAATTATTAGCTAAAAGGAAACTTTTAGAGTATGTTCATTCACCTATCTCCAAGCGCCCACTATAGGCCAGACTCTGTCTGGGGCTGTAAAGATGTCAGGACCTAAACAGTAAATCACAAACAATGGAGTGGGACGATGATAGAGATTTATGTGCACAGTGTTATGATGCATACAGAAAGAAGAGATAACTAGCCCAGGAAGGTATGGAAGTCTGGAAGATCTGCTGGAGGAAGCAGTGACATCCGGCATGACTCCTAAAGAACAAAGAGAATCGCCAGGAGACCATTACAAGCATAGAGGACCACAGGAAACTAGGTGGGACATTTATTGATTGTGTTGGGGGATGTGGGTGGTCAGTAGGGGATGGGGAGATGGGACTGCAAGCAATTCTTGGTTGCTGGAGCATAAAATGAGAAGCAAGGAGCAGGCAGAGATGCATCAGAAAATAATGATATTTACCTGTAATGCAGATAAATACTTGTTTAACGGAAGGCAGTCTAGGGGGGTGTATTGATGAAAGTTGTATTGCAGTAAACACTTTCTGAGTGCCCTCCCAGCCCACTTCAGAGGAACATCTGCTTTCTCTGGAGTGGGCACTGGCAGTCAGACTGGAGGCCTCAGCCTCTCTGCCCATAGGTAGTCACATGACCCTGGTTGGGCCAATGAAGTGCTCTCTTCTGGATGGTTGGCCAGAGATGCCGTCAATCTGTAAAGGTCAATTCACAGGTGCCGTTCAAATTCGGAGTCCACCTGTCTGCAAAGAGAGAGAAAAACGACAAAGGTATAAGTCCAAATGGATTTCCAGTCACTTGGTGTCACTTCGGGTCCTTCAGTTCCTTAAAATAAGGTTAACTCAGGCACCTTGATAAGTTCCCCTTTTTACTTAAGGTTCTTTTACTTTCAACCCAAAGGATCAGAACTATGATACTTGTATTTTATTGAATTAATTTTGATTTTTATCATTCCAGGGTGTAGTTTTTTGTTCCAAACACAATTCAGAATAAGAACTTACGATCCATTCTTCAGACAGTGATTTCAACTCTTTTGTTTTTATTATTAGTTTAATGGGCAGACTTTTTAAATGGCCAGAAATTAGTTTTAAGAGAAACAAGTCTGTACTTTGTCTAATGGTTTTGGAGCAGACATGGACTTTTCAACTAAGTGAATGAGAGTGTTTAAATCAATATGGAAAGTCAAAATTGGTTTATGGATAATATGTCAATTATGAGGCCATATTGATAGTTGAAAGAATAGGTAACAATTTTAATTTAAGACTCTAGGAAATTGATTCTGTACAGAATTTTACTTGCGTTTTGCACCTAATTCAGTTATTACTTTCCTACACATAGGTTGGTAAGTAGAAGAGAAAATAGTAAAAGCTAGTGTCTTTTGGAAATTTAAATTAAGAAAGGAAATCAATGACCAAAATTCTTTTTACTCTTGTGAAGGGAATTCTGAATATATAAGCTAGAACCAGCTATGCGTACCTAAGAACAGAACGCTGATTCTAGGCCTAACAATCTGAAATAATTAAACATTATAATAGTTTAATATTATTACCTTCAAAGAGTATTCTAGATATGTTTTATCCTTGGACATATATGGATATATATTATATATATATAACATATATAATCACAACATGCCACTATGACATATTTTTCTGGTTGCTCTACACCACAGAATAACTTTCTAAATTTTATTTTTTTTTATAAATAGCAAAAAAAAAGAGGGGGGGTGGTTTATGTCCAACCCATTTTGTTAACAAAGATATAAATACCAATCTCTTCCTACTCAAATAATGCTGTTGTTTCCCAAAGTTATATGTGATCCCCATTTTCAGCAATACCTCTCTCTTCACAATGCAGATGAAAAATAATTCTTGGTACATTTTGTTCAGAGAGAAACAGTTGTGTTCAAGTTCCTGGCTCGCATACAAGCAACTCTTACAGTCTAGGGATAGAATCTAACATTTCTGCCTGTTACACAAATCTTCTACCAACTAACAATCCACAGAGGTTAGGTAACACTTTGAATTCCCAGTAGCAGCTTTTTAAAAAAGTCATTTGTTCTCAGTAGAAGTTAGGAGTTCAGAACTGAAAATTTCTTTTCATTGGAATAAAGTCAAAGGTGAGAGATTAGTCCAGCCTAAAGGAATGGCTGTCTAGTGAAGTGGGGGTTTTTTTGGGGGGGGTGTTTTTTCTTTTTTTTCCAAAATGAACTGACTGCAGAGTCTGGGAGGTAGTGTGATAGGACCTAGAAAAAAGACTGAAGGTCACATTCCAAAATGCCCATCCTCCCACAGGTTAGCAAAAATGCTATGGGGTCTTACAAATAAACCCTGCAGTATCTGTTAGTTTGAGGTTTTCTTAAGAATTTTTAAAGCAGGAGCACCTGGGTGGCTCAGTCGTTAAGCGTCTGCCTTCGGCTCAGGTCATGATCCCAGGGTCCTGGGATCGAGCCCCACATCCTGCTCCGTGGGAAGCCCGCTTCTCCCTCTCCCACTCCCCCTGCTTGTGTTCCTTCTCTTGCTGTATCTCTCTCTGTCAAATAAATAAATAAAATCTTGAAAAAAAAAAAGAATTTTTAAAGCAACTTGGGGCACCTAGGTGGCTCAGTCGGGTTAAGCGTCCAACTCTTGATTTCAGCTCAGGTTGGGATCTCAGGGTTGTAGGATCAAGCCCCGGGACGGGCTCCACGCTCAGTGTGAAGTCTGCTTGGCATTCTCTCCCTCCTCTCCCTCTGCCCCTCCCGCCCTCAAATAAATAAATACATCTTAAAAAAAAAAAAAAGAATTTTTAAAGCAACTAAGTTTAGAATACAGAAAGAAATGTCCCTGGTTAAAGTACATTACTTTATGAATTTAACAACGAGTATTATTTATAATCCAATAGCATCAAATATATTCTGTATGATCCTTGACCATAAGCTATAGCCTTTGTTCTATTCAGTTATGTTGTTGTAATTAAGCCAGTAGAACTTTTAGAAATTTTTCAATAACCTGCTAGTTTTGCCTACCTATGTCAAATAACCAGTTTGATTCCTTTTGTTCTTTTAACTAAAATGATAAATCAACCCTTTAAAGCAGAAAAATTACTTTAAACAAATCCCTACTTAAAGGAACGTCCTTGACCCAGAATGCTGTTCAGTAATGCAAGGAACAGTATTTTTGAGTTCTATCTCCTTAGCTGATGATACTTTGTTTGTGTTCTTTGGGATTAAAAAAAAATGTTCACATTCAAACCACTGAAATTCAGAAGCTTTGATATTTTCATTAGACAGCCAAACATTTAGACTCTAGCTTGAAATTGACTGAAACCATGCATCCTTTTCCACTGCCCAAAATCTGCCAGAGTTTTCTGCTGTTCTGCTTCTACCCACTCTTCTTCCTTGCTGGCCCCATAGTGACTTCTTATCCTAAAGCTTTTCTCGTCTAATACTGGATCTTCCAAACAAACCTGACAGAACAGAAGGAGGTCTTTCACGGTGGAACTTTGAAATTACTTACATTTGCCATTGCGTTTTTGTCAATGCCACTGTTTTTATTCTGTAATAATTTCTGAGGAAATAATTAGCTATACATTATTTGTCTTACCATTTACAAAATATCCAGATACACATTAAATCTGATGCATGGGTTCAACCCATAGAATGAAATGCCAGCCAAATGAACATATCTTCTAATATTGAATGCATTGCAGTGAAATGTATTCTATGGGCAGAGGTTTTGGAGAGAGCTACAGGGTTGTACTGAATGAGACCATCAGTGAACACAGTTCTTGTTCTTCTCCTTGATATTAAGGGAAAAACTTATAATGGGTTTGCCCCCACATTCAATAATCTTCCTTCGTTTCATTTGGCCACCTAACAAACAAGCTCCTATTCTGCTGTGAATTTGTTTAAAAACAAATCACTCTCCACTGTCCCATTCATAGTTTAATGTCATTTACCTATATTTTTAGCCTAGCATCTCAAAGACATCATTTAAAATATGCTCATTTGGGGCACCTGGCTGGCTCAGCTGGTGCAGCGTGCCACTCTTGGTCTCAGGGTTGTGAGTTCGAGCCCCACGTTGGGTGTAGAGATTACTTAAAAAATAAAATCTTTAAAAATAAATAAAATAAAATATACATATTTATAGTACACAGTTCAGTCAGGCTTGTTTAATTAAAAGAAAGAGAGATCCACTCAAGATTAGTTAATTTAGGAGGGGTTTCTTATACAGAGACAATAGGCTTATTGTAAGGATACAGCTAATCAGGACTCAATAAGCATTACTTATCTTGCTGGGAAGCCAGCCTCCTTGGAACTGGAAATGAGAAGATTGGGGTCTCTTGTCCTTAGGGTTGTCTCTTCTTCTCACCTCTCTCCCCGAGAGCTGGCATCCTGTCCTTAGCTCTGGATTTTGCTCTGACAGATCTTCTGCTTGCTTTTATCCAGTCATAAGCACCCTTTACATAGAGACCATGCTTAAGAGATGGTTTTGCCTTCCGTCCCTATGGCAGACCACCTCGGCCCTCTGGCTTCCCGATTGCCAATTCCTAAGCGAGTGTGACATGCAAGTTACACAGGCTGCTATTCAGCCTGTGGTCTGTTCAGCTAGGGTAGCGTTCCTGGCTGATCTAAACTGTGGCTGCTGGCCCTCATCATGGTTGCGGGCCAGGAAGACCAGGAAGTGAGGGCAGGCCAGTAGCGTAAAGCATAATATAGATATGCTCTTACTATAGACATATAGGCTACACAGACCCAAAGTTTACCTCGCCTATGAAAAAGTATTACTGAGTTCCTTTAAATTATTAATTTAGTGTGAATTTCTCACTTGACTCTTTGCTGTCATCAAAAATAAACTTCAAGTGACCAAATGAAGACAGCCCATCTCTACAGACCAAAGAGTCAGAACCTTTCCAGAGCCAGGACAGCAGGCCCACTTGGCACTTTTGGATTATTTTTAATATACAACAATCTTGAATATCCTGTCTTTTTAGTTGACTACAGCAACGAAAAGAGCTTTTTTAAATGTTTTTTAAAAAGATTTTTTCTATTTATTTGAGAAAGAGGGCACAAGCCAGGGGAAGGGGCAGAGGAAGAGGGAGAAGCAGACTCCACGCTGAGTAAGGAGCCTGACGCGGGGCTCGATCCCAGGACCCCAAGATCATAACCTGAGCCAAAGGCAGACACTTAACCGACTGAGCAAAAAAAGCTTTTTTATCAATTTCCTGAGAAAGATGGGTATTTGGGATGAATGATTACCTAGCTTTCCCCACACATGTAGTTTGGATGTTCAAGGCCAAGGTGCCTACATGTCTATGAGCAAATGACATTGCTTAGCAGTCTGTAATATGTGAACAAAATTCATCAACTTTCAACCAAAAAGCCAAAATAGTCACTTGCTTCCTTAGAGCTCCCCCACCCCCACTGCCCCACGCCCTACACTTAGCTATTCCTCATAAAATCACAGGAATATAAAAAGAGTTTTCTAAAGAAGCAGCATTGTTAACATGGTTACTCTACTTCCCTTTTCATTCTGGCTATTCAAAGAGATTATAAATAAAGACCAGAAAATACCTCTATTATGCTTTCTATTCCCTTTGATGCCTTTCACAGTGTCATCCAGAATCAATTTTCTTTTTTAAGGAATTAAGGTCAACAAAGGAATTCTGAATGGATACGCTTGAACTTTGTGGATGAGGAAACAACAATCCATGAGGGGATGAGTACTGAATTTGTATCCACGCTCCACCACTCGGTGTGTTGTCCCCAGCAAATCCATTGTCCCCTTGGTGCCCCTTTCCTCTCCCATAAAACAAGGACGATAGTTCTGGGTGGCCTGGCTGTCTCAGAGATTGCTAAGGGAGTAATATGAGATCAGCATGTTAATGGTGAACCCCTACAGAAACGTTAGATGATTTTCCTTAGAAACAGTGAGCTTATCCAAATCTGGTTTTGAATCATCCAAACAGATTTATGGTAGCTTCAGGACTCCTCAGCTGGGTTCAGGATTTTCTTCTCTCCAGAGCTGATCATTTGAAGCAGAAAGAAGACCACTGCCAATCCAGTCTTGGCAGGGTGATGATATCTCTCTAAACACAGCATGAATCTTGCCAACACAGGTTAGCTCTCATGACGGGTGGGTAGTCCAAGAATCAGCAGAGACAAATTGGTTGGCTAACTTATCATTATGCAAGAAATGGAGCTGCTCACTAAAGGAAGAGCCAGAATTCCTGCCCCTAGTCTTCTGGGAAACCCCAGAAGTATCTCCTACCCTGTAAAGGACTCCTTTAAAAGGTCACCCATCTCCAATTCAATAGCATTTTTCAAAGAAGTGTGATGTTGCTTACTCACTATCAGAGAGAAGCATTTCCCAATAAAATCCTGATTGAACATGGATGTATTTGCCATGAACTGTACTCATGAGCCATACTCTTTTTTATGGGTCATCAGTAGGATTACTGAAGAGGCTCCTTGCCCTCACAATGCTTATAATCCTGCCTTCCTTCTTTTAGGTGACTGCCTAATTTTAACAAAGGTTTGTAGAAAGGGCAGGCAGGCAGGTGTGTGTGTGTGTGTGTGTGTGTGTGTGTGTGTGTGTGACATTCCTTTTTTCCTAATCCTTGAAGTCATCCTATGAAGACCTGCACAGTTTTTCTGGAAATAGGTGAGTTCTGGCCCCTGATTGATGCAGGTAATGCAGAGAAAAGAGCCTATGGTTTTATTTTTAATCTTTTTTTTTTTCGGTCAGGGGTAATGACCAAAGGGATAATATAGCCAAAGCTTCTTCCGGTCCAAAATCTTTTTGTTTCCAACAGTCAGCCAAAGTCCAGCAAGAGTCAGGAGATAAAGAGAGAAGGAGATGGGGATGGGTGGTCGCCAAGAGGGAATCTTCCACATTGACAGATCCAGGAAGCTTCGGTAAAGTTAACTCCAGGCTCCACACATTTTTACTGGATCCCGGCTTATGGGAATGGAAGCGGAGAGGTACCTGAACGTACTAGTTTAAGGATAAAATGAACGCAGAGGCAAGCCCCTTTAAGTTCCCGTTGAAAATAGAGCAGCAGCTCCACGTCAGGCCAATCAATGGGATATTAGTATAGATTCTAGGCAGCAACCGCCTACCGCCCAGCTCCCAACCTCCGCCCCCACCCCCCACCCCCGGCAGGGAGAACGTCCGGAAAGAGAAGATGGAGAGAGGGAAGGGCGAGGCTGGGAGTGGCGGACAAAGGCGGACGGATGGGGCCCGAGAGCGAGAGAGCGAGGCGGAGAAACAATGAGACCGAGCGAGAGATCCCTCGGGGGAAAGCAAACGCTGCAGAGAGGCACCAATTATTATAATTGAAGGTAATGGTGCCGAGGCGCCAAGGAGCTCTGCTCTGTTTTACATCATTCGGCCCCGACCCAGACGCATCCGCACCCGCGCTCGGCTCCTCCCGCGCCGAGTCCACGCCCTCGGGGGGGCTTTCTGGGCCCCGCCCCGCCCGCGTGGCTCGGCCGCTCCCCCGCTGCGCCGCGCTCAAGTTCAGGTGCGCGCCGCCCGCCGCGTTCACCTGCCTGACTCACCTGCCCGGCTCGCCCCAGCGCTCCTCGGCCTCGCCCCGCCGCCACCCTCACTTGTGACTAGTCCAGCGACACTGACTGGTCCCAGAGTAAAACAAGGGGGCAGACCCTTCTGGTGTGGACAGATCCATTCACACACCCCCCCCCTCCACGGCTAGAGTCGGTAGGAGCTAGAAACAATGCTGTCCTTGTGCCCTTGTGTGTCTGTTCAGGCTGCAGTTCTGTCTTACCCCTCCATCACAACCATCACCCCGTTCCCCTTCCCCCCTTAACTCGGGAACGTAAGTGGGGTCTTCAAAATAAGCCACGTGGGAAACAAAATAGATAAACGTAGGGGAAAGGACCAGTGTTTGATTTGGGCCAAATATCATTCCATCTCTCCAGACCTGTATTGTCACCGATCAGATGTGACCAGTAGAGTGATCTCTAAGATCATTTCCAGGTTCTGTGAAAGACAGCCTCAAAAATGAAATCCGGGTCGAAAAGAGCAAGTGACATTACCTTCTCTATCAAGTCAAATAAAGTTACTACTTTTCAAGAAGGCCTTTTAAGAAGGCTTCAAAAAGCAGCCACGTGACCAATCTATCCTTTAGGTTTGTTTCTTAAAAACAGATGTGAACAGTAACACAAGTATTTGACAGGGCGACTTGGTGCTCATACATGGAGTCCAGCTCAAAATGATGACCTGTTCTCCTGGGGACGGCACTGATTGGACCATCTGGGACTGGTGAGCTCAATGCAGAGTATAGCACCTGGAAAAGTCTTTGATGAAATAGAGCGATCAGGTAGGTAATGGCACTTAATACCACGTTTAACATTACAGGTGAAGGAAAGACTTTCAGTGATTTAAAAAAAAAAAAAGGCTTGCTTGTATAATTGCGGAGGGCACAACAAGGACCAGTGAGTACCAGCTACGCCAGCTAAAAGTTGTCAGGCAGAGTTAAAATAAGGAAGAACTTCCCGGCAATAATGCACCTGGAGGCCGAACAGGTGGCCCGGGGGGAGAGGGGGGGCTGTGGCTCTCAAGCACTTAGGTGAAATCCAGGGATGGGTATGGGAAATAATTGTTGGAGCAGGTGACTCTTTAAAGTCCCTTTCAACACTGAGATGCTATAATTACAGCTACAGCTTCTAGTTATTATTTCCTTTAATATTCAAGACAACAGTGCTGTGTCATTTTCCAGTAGCAGGAAAAATGCCGGGCACTAGAACTCACCTAAGGAGTAAGGACCTACAAGTCAACGCAGGCCGCCCTGAGCTGTTCAAGACCGAAGATGTCCAGCTGAGGAGATGCGTGAGGGCTGAGGTCTAGCTGTAACTCTCAGAACCGGCCGTGTACCCTGGACCTGGCCATGATTGCCTGACAGGGAGGCCTCTTTCTAATTTACAAAATGACCCTATGATGGGCCAGCCACAGTCCTGTGACCCAGCCCTTCCAAACCTAGCAGGACTGGTTCACGGGCAGGAAATTCTAGCTGGTGCTGCAAAGGGCAGATGGCCCACCTGAAGACAGCTGATAAGAGGGGTCTTAATTCAAGTCTGGGAGCCATACAAGATCAAGGAGAAAATCTCAAAAGCATTTTAAACTGATACAGATTCTCCCAGCCGTCCTGCATATCACCAATAGGCATTCTATATCCCTTTCCTGACAAGTGTCTAAACAATGCCCCCTGCCCATCTTCTTTCAGTCAACAACTGGACAGATTTAACCTTCAATGGGAAGAAAGCCAAATTCTTCTTGGCATGCCCTAACAACCTTCCTCCCGAGTTACTTCATCTCATATTATCATTCCTGAAGCCAAAAGGAGGTAGAAGAGGGAGAGAGAAAGAGAAAGAGAACCCACATAGGTCTCCTGTCTTTTTCTTTAAGGTTTTATTTATTTATTCATTTAAGTACTCTTTACACCCAACATGGAGTTCGAACTCACGACTCGGAGATTAAGAGTTACACGCTCTTCCAACTGAGCCAGCCAGGTGCCCCTCCTGTCTTTCCTCATGATGTAATTGTAGTTTATTTTGCCAGCTTTTGCTAACACATTGTTTTAAGTTCCTTGATAAGTACCCCTGGAGGTGTGCCTGGAACTGGACCCCAAAACCAGGAATAGAGTCACCATAAAGCAGCCTAGTGTCTCTGTTGCTCTTCAAAGCCCTGTCCTTCCCCCAAATCCTTCCTAAGTGTCCTGCACCTCACAAGGTCCTGAAGCAAGAGTGGCAGCACTGGGAATAGGGCTTCTGCTCCAAATATCAGACTCCCTCTCTAAGCACACGTTTGCATTCTTACACATATATCATTAAAGTTACTTAAAATAATGCATTCTTCTCTGGAGAAAAATTATGTTAAAAAAAAAGCCCCACCAGGCTAATCCTACTTCCCTAAGCCAACACTAGTGCATTCACATCTATTATCACTTTTATTTTTCAGAGAACATAATGCATTTGTCTTTGCAGCCTGGAGCCTCCTCCTCTGCCAGGTGGACATCCCCGGCAGAAGGGAGCTGACCTGTGGCATGACTTTCTCGCCCTCATGTGGTGGGAGGGAACCAGCAGGGAAGCCGGCTGCCGGGATTTGCTGTTGGTACAAGTAGCAAGGTCATTACAGGGAAAATTTAAAGTCAATATTTTAATGACCGGGTCTCAAAGTCGGGCCGTGACATCAGGAAGGGGGCTGTGAGCCCTGTTGCCAGAATCTTCTTAGGGCTTTGGACAATAAGGAACAAGCTTCTCTCTGTGTGTAAGGCCAGGAGAAGGTTCTGGTAGCAGGTCCAGGTATGCCGTGGAGTACAACAGTGACCATTGTTCTAAACAAAACACCCTTGCCTGAGAGTGTCTGTGTCACCCACCAGCAAGCCAGGACTCTTCCCAAGGAGGAGCTCATATTCTCAAAGGTTTATTTCTTGGTTTTTAGCATTTTTGAATGGAAATGTGTTAACTGAACAGAACCACCGCAGAGAATTACCCCTAATCCCTAAAGTCTAAATGTGTTCATTGTTTCTCCAAATCCACAGACTATTTGGGGCCAGTTTCAACTTTACAAAGCAAACAAACAGAAAACCTCCACACAGAGGAGTCAAACAAAGATCCCCTCCTTTCCTGATCCACATAACACCAAAAGATAGGCGACTGACATTCCCCCAGAACCACGCACGGCAGTATTGTATGAAGCTCCTCTGGAACTCCGTTCCCCCCTCCTCCCACCATGTGGCATGAAAATCTGACTCTCATTCAGGTCAAGATCAAAGCCAAAAGACTAACAGGATAATTCCGCCTCCAACTTCACATGAGTTGCCAGTCTAGACTGATCAAATTAATCAAACAGTTCCTCTGTGTGCTAAGAGCTAGGTGAGGCCATGTCAGCCACTTTTTAAATTAAATCATGGAAATAATCACTTCCGTCTCTGATTTTACAGCTGAGGAAACTGAGAGGAGGTGTGAGAGCTCTCCAGGGGTCACACCAGAGGCACTGACACTCTGCGCTCAGGGCGCTCACCTTCTGGCCCAGTGGGAAGGTGGGAAGGTGTGGTGGGCCATTGCATTCACTGGTAAACCACAGTTGGTCGGTTTCTCCTTGAACAAAGATATGGAAGGAAATTGTTAGTGTTCTGAGCTACGGGTTCCTTAGAAACAGGTTGGCAATATTATAAGGTAAAATTACCTCTTGACAAATGGAGTAATTTGAGGGAGAAAGAAAAAAGGAGGAGAGAGAGAGAGATTTTACTGCTGAGAACAAGGACAGTTGACGAGTGGATCGAATCCCTGCCACTCCCAAAGCTCTCTGGGTTCCGATGATCCCGAAGTCAGGATTGCTGGGGACGAGTTTTGGGGTCAGTCTTGGATGGCCGTCTTTGTTACAGGAAGCAACCTGCCCAGACAACTGTCAGTGAGTGTTTGCCCTGATGCCTGATTTTATCTGCGGGCTCCTTCTGCTCAGACTTTGGCCTTCCCCTGTGGCAATGAGCTATGGGAATTCCCTGCCCCTGACCCTCAGTGCTCATTAGGTGTAGAAGCAGAAACAACGAGGGATCACAGCCTTCACATCAACCAGAATGTTCACACCAATCAGGGAAGTGGCTTGCATGGAAGAGACACCTCAGGGCTCCTGAAATCCATACCCGACATCTGTTCTGAGGACAATGGATGGATGACCCACCAATCACGAAGAACCTGGAGAGAGAACGTCATCTTCCAGACCAAGAACAAGGAAGGTAGCCTGACTTCCCCGGGAGTCCTGCCCTCTGGGCTAGAGGCGCCAGGGTCTAACCAAGCCCAGCTTCTTCACCTGATCTTTCTCCTCCGTGCTGTACCCCCTTCTTCGAGTAGCAACTGCATGGTATTTGTGATCTGGATGCAAGAGAGCAGTGGGACGGAGGACTGAGTCATCCTGACACCAATTCTTGGCCTGGTTTGTGGTCAGATCTCACTTGACCCCTTGGGGCTACAGAATCCTTGGCCACAGGATGAACCAACCTGAAAAATGTCTTCTCAAGTCCCTCCTGGCTCGAATTCTAAGCCTGCTTTGTACTGCCTGCTCAGATTGTGGAGGATGAATAATAGGCTGTTAAAGGGGCCCTTGTTCTTGGTTTCTGCAGAGACTCCAAGCCCTCGTTCAGTGGTTCTCCAACTTGAGCAAGCGTCAGAATCATCTGGAAGGCTTGTTAAAACACATTAATGGGCTCCTCCCCCAGAGTGCCTGACTCAAGAGTTCTGAGGTGGGGCCTGAGAATTTGCATTTCTACTACGTTCCCAGGTGGCATTGATGCTGCTGATGGGAGACCACAGTTCGAGAACCCCTGACCTAGCGCCATCTGGGAGCATCGAGGACCCAGGCTCCAGAAGACACACTGACGTATGGCCCAGAGAGATAGACCTGCTCTGCCTGCACTAGGACAAGAGTTCACCCAAAGGTTTCGAGTCTTCTGTGTCCTTCGTACTTTGCCAAGCTGGCCTTGAGTATACTCTTCCTGGTAATGGGAGCAGTGTTTCTAACCAAGTAATTATTTCCTTGAAGTGCTAATTAGGTATCATCTTAATGCATGCAAAGGCATATTATTCAGAAAGCTGCTTTCTCGCGCTCCATTGTCATAACGCAATAGAACCCTTAGCTAGAAGCCCTTAGCTAGCTTCCCAACAGTCGAGTGCATCAGTGAGTGAATTTGCATTGCATTTCAGGCATCTGCGCTAGAAGTACCATGTAATTCTTCTGCCCAGCCCGATGTCCCAGAAAGGACTCCCTGGATAACATCATCAGAAGGTGACTTCCAATGCTTAGCTCTCAGTTTTGATTTTTAAAGTCTCTGATTACGTTCTTGACTCCTTTCTGGCTTAAGTTAATGGAGTTAACAGCAAGTCCTTGGAGACTGTTGGCAGACCAGGAATATAAAGTGATGGCTGCAAGCAGATAGAATGAGGCCACTCTCCTCTGTAGGCAGCCCGTCATCATCCACAATGATGAATTTCCCAAATAGCGTGATGGAAGTGGTATGTCGGGCTCGCCCTCCATCACCCCTTCTGGGAGCCCTGACTGAGAAGAGTCTTTCCTCCTGAACACTCCAGTGCAGCTCTAGGGAATTTGGGCCTACTTTTTGGGATAAAGGAACAAAAAAAAATCACCGATCATGTTAAATGTTTCCACTGGAGGACAAATGGACTGTTACAGTGATTCAACTGCGCTTGTTTTATTGGGAAAGAGGAACTCTTGGAATTGAGCTTTTGTACAAGAGATTAAAAACCTTGCTCATTTACCCTGAAAGCCTCAGCCCAGAGCAGAGTCCTGCACCCCTTGTCAGTGATGCTGAGAGGTGGGGCTGGGACACGGGGAGTAGATGCTGACCCATGGGGAGCCCCCAACCACCACGGCACTGAGTTGGGCTTTCTGGTCTTACAACCAAAACCTTGGCCAGAATCTACGTATTGTCCAGGTTATATGATGTAAGAAATGATGCCAAAATATGCTCCCTGCCTAAATGCCTCGTCTACTCCCCTCCATTTCCTCACCTACCAAACAGAGGTCATGATGGTAGTTCCTACCTCCTAGGAGTGTTGTGAGGATTAGCTAAAATGTCACCAAAGACACTGTTTTGTAAGCTGTAAAGATTAATGACTAGTATTCTAAGGGACCAATGTCTGAGTTTAGACCATGTACAGGAGAATGAGGATGAAGGAAGAACACCTGGGAAGACACTGTGTACAGACTTCTCCTCGTAATTACGCCCAAAGGCTGCCACAGCTGCCTGAAGGGTCCAGCCGCCCGAACATGGTTCTATTGCTGGGACTCAGTTTGTTCCAGAGGCAACATTTTATTTTATTTTTTTTAAGGCTTTATTTATTTATTTGAGAGAGAGAGAGAGCACAAGCAGGGGAGAACAGAGGGAGAGGGAGAAGGAGACCAATGCGGGGCCTGGGATCATGACCTGAGCCGAAGGCAGCCCAACCAACTGAGCCACCCAGGCGCCCCTAGAGGCAACATTTTAATATTACTTGCTCTTGTTTTTGTTTGTTTGTTTTTTTTAAGTAATATCCATGCCAACCTGGGGCTTGAACTCATGACCCCGAGGTGAAGAGTCACACGCTCTACCAACTGAGCAGCCAGGCGCCCCTCGTTTTACTTACTCTTTAAATTGAGATGCTCCAGACTCACTGCTCATGTTCCCTGGGTTGCTGACAAACAACATACAAATAATGCCAAATGTTGCCCGCAGGTGGGGTAGGAGGGTACTAGGCTGTAGGCCCTGCTCCTGCTGCAGGCCAATCCATCGGCACCTCAGTCCATCATACCTGGAGAGCTGAGATCGGGGGCAGCAGGGTTGGAGAGTGATTTTCCCCAAGACATTTCTATCCCATCAGAGGAGGCCCACCAAACAAATGGTCTATTTGGCGAAACATATGGACACTTGCTGTCCTACCCAGAATCGACCTTTGAACACACGAGAAAATGAATAAACACAAAGGAGTTAGGTTATCACAAAGTTCATTTTCTTTTAAAGTAACAAAAGTCACAACGTGTGTGTTGAAGTCTGATACCCTCTCTGTTCCTCCCCCCTGCTACGGGCTCCTTGCTAATAACATTATGAGCTCAGGCTGGAATGTCAACTTGAACTTTAGCATTTGTGGCACAACCAACTATAACTCAGTTTAAGCACACTTGTTTTATCTGATTGAGTGTTCCCATTTACTATGCACTTCCTGAGGCCCTTAGGTTAAAACAACATGATCTAATGCAATGAAAACCAGCAAAAAAATATATTCTTTATTTCCAGTAGCACAAGGCCAACTGAATCTACCCAAGGCATACTTAAACAGTGTTAATCAGCCTAAAGACTAAATGGTTTTCTCTCCTTTCTTCATGGCCACGCGTTCAACTCACGAGCCCCTTTCTCCCCCCCATCTTCTGACGGCATATAAACATATATAAATTTAGGAATAACCAAGTGCCTCTGGAAGCTAAAAGGTAGTGTTAATATTGAGTGCCGAAGGAGGGTCCTGAATTGTTTTGAGGCAGATTAGACCAAAGAGAAAGAAGTTCAGCCTTCAATAATTAATTCTAATTCTGTAACTCCTGCCAGGAGTGTGGGGTGTAAGAACTTTATAAAATTCTTCAAGACATAAAACCAGAAAAGGGGCCAGGGAGAAGTTGGGACTTGATTTGAGGTTTAAAGCAAGGATGGGACTTGATTGATACAAAGGAGAAAAAAGGGCACGCCGGCAGACGGAGCCACCCAGGCGAAGGCGGGCGCACACAGCTGAGCACCGCATGTGTGCACTCAACAAACGTGAATAGTTCACGTGCTGTGTGCCAGGAACCAGGCTGGATCTGGATGCCTCAGGGAGCACACATATCTCCTGGAACTGAGATTCTCGAGAAGGGAGACAGACAACAAAAACCAGCCAAGTACCAGATGGTAGTAAGGGCTACGGAGAAGGACAGAGCAGGATGGGGAGACAGGGAGTCCTGAGTCGTGCAGCTGGGCTTTAAAATCGAGTGACCAGGGATGCCTGAGTGGCTCAGTCAGTTAAGCGTCTGCCTTCGGCTCAGGTCATGATCCCAGGGTCCTGGGATCGAGTCCCACGTTGGGCTCCCTGCTCAGTGGGGAGCCTGCTTCTCCCTCTGCTTGCCGCTCCCCCTGCTTGTACTCTCTCTCTGAAAAATAAATAAATAAAATCTTAAAAAATAATAAATAAATCTCAGGGTCATGAGATCAAGTCCCGTGTCAGGCTCCACACTGAGTGGGAAGTCTGCTTGAGATTCTCTCTCTCCTTCTCCCTCTACCCCTCTCCACTCATGCTCTCTCTCTAAAAATAAAAAATCAAGTGACCAAGGGATGCCTCTCTGATAAAGTGATTGTCTTAGTAAGGCCTAGAGGAGTTTTCTGGGCAGAAGGTACAGTAAGTGGAAAGGCCCTGAGGTAGAATTACATGCAAATAGTGAAAGGGGAAACATCCTCCTAAGGGGATGAAAATTCATTCTTGGAGGCTGAAGAAAATCTTCATCTTTTAATGTGTAAAGCTCAGATACAGGGGCACCTGGCTGGTTCCACTGGTAGAGCATGATACTCTTGATCTCAGGGTTATAAGTTTGAGTCCCATGCGGGGTGTAGAGATTACTTAAGAAAATAAAATCTTTAAAAGGAGTAAATAAATAAATAAATAAAAGGATAGATACAGAGACAGTAGGTAAACATACATGTAGTGCAGGCACGCTTCGGAGATATTGTGGGTTCAGTTCCAGACCAACCCCAATAAAGCGAATATTTATCACAATAAAGTGAGTCCAATGAATTTTTTTGTTTCTCAGAGATTATAAAAGTTATGTTTACAGTATTCTGTGGTCTATGAAGTATGCAATAGCATTGTGTCTAAAAAACAATGCACATGGGCACCTGGGAGGCTCAGTTGGTTAAGCGACTGCCTTCAGCTCAGGTCATGATCCTGGAGTCCCGGGATCGAGTCCCGCATCGGGCTCCCTGCTCGGCAGGGAGTCTGCTTCTCCCTCTGACCCTCCTCCCTCTCATGCTCTCTGTCTCTCTCTTATTGTCTCTCTCGCAAATAAATAAAATCTTAAAAAAAAAAATTAAAAAAAAAAAAGATGTACTTTAAAAAAATAAATAAATAAAAAACAATGCACATGCCTTAATTTAAAAACAGTTTATTGCTAAAGAATGCTAACCATCATCTGAACTTTCAGGGAGTCATTATCACAGATCATCATAACAAATATAATAACAATGCAACAGTTTACAATATTGGGAGAATTACCAAAATGTGACACAGAGACATGAAGTGAACAAATGCTGTTGGAAAAATGATACCATAGACTGGCTCAATGCAGGGTGGCCACAGACCTTCAATTTGTAAAAAAAAAAAAAAAAAATGCAATATCTGCAAAGCACAATAATACGAGGTATGCCACTATATCCTTGGTATTAAAATTTCATGGGGTGAGGGTAGGGTCGATTAGGAAAAATGTCTCAAAAAGCATTTCCCTTTTGCCCCTGGTAGGGGCACTAATGAAAACAAGTTGAGATACACTGAGTTTGAAGAAGAGGAAAGGTGGCTAGAATGGAGGGAACAAGGGAAACAAGGGAGAGAAGGACAGAAAAATAATAGGAAGCAGTCTTCTAGGTGATTAGAAACCTGTTGGCTTTTACTCTAAGAAAATGAGAATCATTGCAGACTTTTCACAGAGGAGTGAAGTGACTTACCTTGGCTTTAAAAAGAACCCTTCTGGGGCGTCTGGCTGGCTCAGTCGGCTAAGTGTCTGACTCTTGATTTTGGCTCAGGTCATGATCTCAGGGTCCTGGGATCCAGCCCCGTGTCGGGGGGCTGAGAGTCTCTTTCTCCCTCTCCCTCTGCCCCTACCCAACCCTGCTCACTCACTCTCTCTCTCTCTTTCTCTAAAAAACAATAAATAAATCTTGAAAAAAGGAAAGAAAAGAATCCTGGCCACTGTGTTGAAAACAGACCATAGCGAGCACACACAGGTAAGACACAGTGGCGCTTGGTCTAGGATGGTAGAGGTGGAGGTGTGAGGAGTAGTGGCTTCTGGATATATTCTGAGGAGAAGACTGACAGGATATGCATGTGTTGAATGTGGAGTGTGAAAGAAGAAGAGCCAAGCAAGTGGAAGAACTGGAGGGAGAGAGTTGTCACTGTCTCAGAGGGGGGCCCGATAGGAGCTTGGGTTTGATATGTTAAGTCTGAGAGGTCTGATGTATATCCAGATACAGATGTTGAGTAGGGGATTGAATTTAGGAGTCTGGAGTTCTGCATTTATATCTCCAGGCTGGAGATATAAATATACGTGAGACATGGCAGTGATATTAAAAAGGGAATGGGGAGGGGGGTGCCTGGCTGGCTCAGTCGGTCGGGTATGTGACACTTGGTCTCCAGGTTGTGATGTTGAGTCCCACATTGGGTATAGAGATTGCTTAAAAATAAAAAATCTTAAAAGAAAAAAAAGGGAGGAGTGGGGAGGAACAAAGAGAACAATAGAGTAGGGGCGCCTGGGTGGCTCATTCGGTTAAGCTCTGCCTTCGGCTCAGGTCATGATCCCGGGGTCCTGGGCCCAAGCCCTGTGTCAGGCTCCTTGCTCAGCGGGGAGCCTGCTTCTCCCTCTCCCTTTGCCCGCCGCTCCCCCTGCTTGTGCTCTCTCTGTTAAATCAATCAATCAATCAAATCTTAAAAAAGAAAAAAGAACAATAGTGTAGACCAAGGAAAAAGTAATACCTTTATCCCCAGCTGCAGAGATAGTTTGGGGGGCCATTAGCCCCCCAGGTGTCAGGTGGAATCTCCAGAGCGATGGGCAGGAGCTAGAAGGGATGAAGCAAGACGGATGGCTTGTCCAGTTTCGTCCATATCCCCTCCACCCTGGCCGCTCTGCACGAGGAGAACGCACCTGCCCGGCACCCCCAGCCCCACGGCTGAGGAGCTTTCACCCACCAACGTTTGCAGCAAGAGGGGCCCATGCAGGGGAACTCATCACCCCCCAGAGCCAGGAAGAGCCAAGAGAGGCCCCCCTCCCTCATTCCACCACCCCAACTCCACCAGGGAGCACCCCGTGACCACTGAAGGGGTGCCTGTCCCAGAAGAAGCAGTACTCCTGCCAAATACCCAACTCCTCAGCAGAACAGCTAGAGGTAAGTTGCTGGAAAAGTCGGCTTCCTATAGAAAGGAACAAACACAAAGCGCTGAGTTCACAATAGTTCCCCAGAACATTCTATGCTTTGGGGTTATAAAAATGGCATTAGTTTTCACACTGACGTGCTAATTGCTTGAATGGTCACCTCACCAGTTGATGCAAACACATTAGTAGGAGAAGAAGGAGGGAGCTGAGTGGGCCGGAGAGCAGACAGGAGAGAGAGGGCTGTGGCAGGGGGCAGAGTACCCCCAGCCTCCGTGTGCTCTGCCCCACAGCCTCCCTCTTACACTTCTGACCCTGTTCTGTGCATAGAGGGGCTTCCATACGCAGAAGCCACACATGACTCACCCCCTTGGCCCACAACCCCTCCAGAAGAGCCTTTCCCCCAGGAATCCCACCTTTTTTTTCCCTCTCAATGCCCCTCAGACCTTTCTGAAAAGGTTGTCTTGGTTCAACTTGAGAAACAATCAGCTAGTTTGACTCTAACTTAAGTCACTGGGGCAGAAGATGCAGAGAAAAAATTTACTCTCATTATTAAACTAATGAACTCCACTGGAAGCAAGGACAAGATGAGCTTGATTCAGACCTTTTCCCAATCAGCCGAGAGGGTGTCTGCTCACACCAGCAGTCTGATGGGTTAGGAAATGTCTGTCTGGCCTGGTACCCAGGGTCCCACCAGGCCAGTAGCACCCGGTACCCCAATAGGGGCCGTATAAACTATCATTCAAACTGGAACACTCTTTTTTTAAAACATTTTTTTTTTTGAAGATTTTATTTATTTATTTGACAGAGACACAGTGAGAGAGGGAACACAGCAGGGGGAGTGGGAGAGGGAGAAGCAGGCTTCCCGCGGAGCAGGGAGCCCGATGTGGGGCTCGATCCCAGGACCCTGGGATCATGACCTGAGCCGAAGGCAGGCGCTTAATGACTGAGCCACCCAGGCGCCCCCAAACTGGAACACTCTTGAACATGGAAAGTTGGGGTTACTTGAGGTGCCAAGACAACAATTATGAACTGAGCTGCCCCAGACAGCCCTGAAGTGTGGTCACCCTCTCCAGGATGCGGATGACTTTCAAGCTGAAATGGGGGGAACACTGGGTCCATGGCACAGGGAAGGACTGTGGCTAGCGTCCGAAGAAGTACAATCCCACCTGTTCTGCCCTACTTGGGAATTCTGGAGAAAGAAAAGCAATCAACGCAGCTGGATTCAGTAGGGGTTTTAGGATCTAAGAGCAAGGGGCTGATTAAGGGCTCACAAGAACAAAGACAGGTTTTCATTTTATCTTCTTTAACAAACCTTGTTTTGAGATTTGGCGGATACCCGGGAACCCCTGTCCAGAGCAGTCTTCAGCACACCAGGACTGAAAACCCCGGCTGCCCCCTTGCACGGTGAATGCCCTCAGTTCTCGGGGGCCTGGAGACACAGATGAAGCAGCTTCTAGGGTCATTCCTGGAACGGCCTTGCTGCCTGCCCTCACCTGCCCAAGGCAGGACCCCTGCCTGGACCCTCACCCCGTCGCTATCTAGAGGACAGACTCTCGCTTCTTCTCTGAGCCACTTGAGGGCCACTGGGACTAGGCGG
>NC_138373.1:59002860-59080832 GCF_054177405.1 Leptonychotes weddellii | reverse complement strand
TTTTTTTTAAAGATTTTATTTTTATTTATTTGACAGAGAGAGACACAGCGAGAGAGGGAACACAAGCAGGGGGAGCGGGACAGGGAGAAGCAGGCTTCCCAAGGAGCAGGGAGCCCGATGCGGGGCTCGATCCCAGGACCCTGGGATCGTGACCTGAGCCGAAGGCAGACGCTTAACGACTGAGCCACCCAGGTGCCCCGATGTCTTACTGCTTTAATCTGCATTTCATTCAGTCACCTGTTCCACAAGTACTTATTACACTCTGATGTATTGTAAAAGGCCCACCTGGTAGTGCAGTGAACCCTATTCTCATAGATTTTATGAGCTATTTATACTTCTTCTTTGGGGGAACTGCCTATTTTATATCCTGCTGCATTTTTCTTGGTTTGTTCCTTTTTCAGATTTGTAGATACTCTTTGTGAGGACCTCTCCAATTTTTCATGCATTGCCAGTTTTCGCTCAGTTGTTTGTTTGTTATGTAGGGTTTGTTTAGGATTTTTAAACTTTGTCTTTCCAATAGCGAAGTTTTTGTTCCTATGTAATAAGAATAACTTTTTCAGCTCAGGTCATGACCCCAGGGTCCTGGGATCGAGCCCTGCATCAGGCTCCCTGCTAAGCAGAGAGCCTGCTTCTCCCTCTCCCTCTGCTTCTCCCCCTGCTTGTGCGCTCTCCCCCTGCTTGTGCGCTCTCCCTCTTGTTTGCTCTTTAACTCTCTGTCAAATAAATAAATAAAATCTTAAAAAATTAAAAAAATAAATAGAAATAAAAATAACCTTATGGCATCTGGGTTTTGTCTCTGGCTCAGAAATATCTTCCCCATCCAAGATTATCAATAAATCAACCCATGATTTCTTCTACAGTTTTTACCTTTAAATTAAATGTTGGATTCATCAACAAAAAGATTCAGATCCAAATTTATAGCGTTTAATATTCTTGGGCCAGTTCTTCCCAGTTTCAAATATTTACTATTTCCATACCAATTTGAAATGTTACTTTTTGTCACATCCTAACTTCATATCTATATTTTTAATCTTTTCTGGGCTACCTATTCTTGTCTGCTAGATTTTACAAGTTGTGGATTTTATGTAGTGTTAATGTATATAGTATGTAAAACATTATAGTAATATGTTTTCATGTATGTTTAAGATACATCCCATTAGCTCCTTTTGTTGTTGTTCAAATGTCTTATTATTCCCTGTATCAGTTAGGATGTTTTCACCTGTAAGTCACAGAACACCAGACCAAAAATCAGGAAATCTTACTATCTCACATGACAAGGATAGAAGATGAGCTATTTCTAGGACTGGTTAACTCAGCTCAAGTGACATCAAGAATATAGGCAGGCACTTTCCATCTTGTTCTGCCATTCTCAGTGAGTGTCACAAAAAGGCTGCAGACTTCCTGCCATCACAGCAGACACACATTTAGCAAAGAAAGGATGTTTTATCCCATGCTTCTGAGGTTTTTCTCCCCTGGTTTTAAAAACATTTTATTTTGGAAAAAGTTTAACATTTACAAAAGTAGACAGAATTATATAATAAACCCCTGCTTCTGTTGCCCAGTTTCAACAATTTTCAACTCATGTTTATCTTTCTCATCTATAGCTACCCACTACCACCTCCTACCAGATTATTTATTATTTATAAATCCTTGTTATCATTTAATCCTATTCATAAATATTTTAGTATGCATAATCCAAAAGTAATAACTCTTCTTTATAAAAGAGCCCAAATGTCATAATCATACCTAAAAATATTAGCATTAATTGCTTAATATTATCAAATACAATTAGTATTCAAGTTTCCGTGTCTTATAAGTATTGGTATTTTCTTTCTTTTTAATGTTTTAAATTTGATTTATTTAAGCAAACAAAAAAACAGTTCACCCATTTCTCCCACCCAGAACCCCCTGACTCTGGAATCTTCATATTTTTTCATTTTTTTTTTCTTTTGATGGCTCCACAGTCTTCACGTTGACTGATTCTTCTGCTCCATCTATCTGCTGTTGAACAACAGTGTTTTTTTTCAGTGTAGTTACTGTATTCTTCAGCTCTGTGACTTCTATTTGGAACTTTCTTATATTTTCCATCTCTTTGCTGAAGTTCTCACTGGGCTCATCCATTCCTCTCCCCAGTTTTGTGAGCATCTTTAGGACCTTTACTTTGAACTTGTCATCAGGTAAATTACTTATCTCCATTTTATTAAGGTTCTTCCCCCCGCCCACCCCCCCGAGTTTTTATCTTGTTCTTTCACTTGTCGTACACTCCTCTGTTTTTTTCATTTTGCTTGTTGACTCTCTGTGTTGGTTTCCACACGGTAGGTGAAACGACCAATTCTCTTAATCCGGAAGCAGTGGTCTCACGTAGGAGATGAACCTTGTTGTTCAAATAATCCTGCCTCAGCTTCTGGTTGTCTTTCAAACCTCCATGTTTGTCCAGGCAGACTATAATATTCTAATAGCTCCAATAGTTGAGGATGTGCCAAAACCTGTCAGTGTCCCTAAAGGGAAAATCTCCACACCTAGATTCAGGGTGACTGGAAGCCAGACCCTCAGGCATCAGCTTTTAAAAATATGCCAATATATACAGTCGCGTGGAACTGCAAGCATCACCCCTGCTGGCCAACAGAGCCGGGAGATCTGGAGGTGTCCCCTGAATGTCACTCACAGAAACCAGGGTGCCAGACAAGCGTATATGCTTTCTTCTGGGTGAAACCTGCGAACTGGAGCAGGACAGAGAGAGAGCACCAAGACGGCTTCCACAGACTGTTTCTATAGAGGCCCCTACACATGTACCAAACTATAGCTGCTTGTCAGGCAGAAGCTCCAGGACACGTAAAGAGCCCTCCTTCACAGGAAGTCCCGGGAATGTGCCTCTGTCCACGGTTTGCACAGCGTTCTGAGGGTGGCGGGCTGCCAAGAACTGTCTCTCTGATTGCACAGCTTCATGGGACCCAGGAGTCCAAGCCCCACTTCGGCCACTAGAGCCAAGCAATCAAGGGGTATCTCCTGGGCAGCAACCACAAAAAAATGGGAAACAGAAACAGAAACCAAGGCACCAGCCATCTTTAAAGGCTTCCTCCAGAAGACACTGGCACTCTGGAGAATGGCAGAGGGTGAGCATGAAGATAGAGCCTGCTCTCCAGAGTCCCTGGAAAGGATTGCAGTCAGTCCCCAGATTCATGCCTAATCAGAAGCCCACCCCGGCCACAGTCATGACCATCAGCTAATAGGCCTCCTTCACAGAAACAGTGAGCTCTTGGGCCTGTTGCCTCTGCTGCATCCTGGTAGCTGTTGAAGAACTCTTTCTCCATTGATTACAGTCCTGGGGGACCCACGAGCATAAGCCCCACCAACCACTAGAGCCGGTAGACATAGAGGTGTCCCTTGGCGGCAGTCACAAAAATTGGAGCACCAGATATGTCAAAAGCCTACCTCCAAAAACACCGGAGCACAACAAAGGGAGAGTTTAAAGATGGTATCAGTCTCCAGCCCCAAGTGTTCCAGCGGTTCCTGGATGTGTGTGTTAAATTAGACACCTGCCCCTCAGGCTGATTTTAATATAAGCAGGTGGGCCTCCTTTACTTTAAGTCTGGGTGAGATTGACTGCCTAGGCTAGGCTGGGCTAGGCTGAGGGGCAGAGGAGTCCAAGAGCACAAGCCTTTTAAGAGCAGCTTTCCAAATCACTAGACACGGGACTCAGGACACAAGCCCTGGTGGTTTTCAAAGTCAGATGCTTTGGGGGCTCATCTTTCAAATGTACGTCCCAAAAGTTGGGATGCCCAATGTGGGGTCCAAATGCCTTGCCCCTCAAGGAGAAGCTTTGGATTCTGAGTTCCCTGCATTGTGGGATGCCACACCGAGGGTAGGATTTATGGTGAGATTGTGTCCTAGACTCTCTTACCCATTTTGAAGTGATTTTCTTCTTGTTGCCCAAGGTGTAGTTGTCACTAAGGCCAGTTTTTAGGTTTTTTTTAATGTTTTTTTTTAGAATTTCCTCTTGTTCCATTTATAGCTATAGATTCAATGTTGCCATGGGAGGAGGTGAGTTCAGGATCTTCCTATGTCACCATCTTGAACTGCCATCCTGAGAGGCCTTTAAGAATTTTTTTCCCAATAATCTGTACATATATTTCTCCAGGTGAACATAGGTATCATTCTAACAAAATCTCACCAGAAAAGGTGGTATTTTATTGGAATTACACTGAACATATTGAGGATTTTGACTTTTTTCAATATTGAGTTTTCCTATCAAGAACATGCATGTTTGCTATTTAAGCTATATTCTGTATCCCACAGAAAAGCTTTAAAGATTTTTTCACACAGACCTATACATATTTTCCTCTGCCCCCATTTTATTGAGAAATAATTGACATAAAATATTGTGTAAGTTTAAGGTGTACAACATGATGATTTGATACATGTATATATTACAAAATGATTACCATAAGATTAGTTAACCTATCTATCACCTCACATGAGTTTGGTTTTTTTATAGTTAGAACATTTAATCTCTTAGAAACTTTCAAGTATATACTACAATATTAACCATAGTCACCATATTATACATTAGATGCCTAGAACTTATCTTCTAATCCCAAGTTTGTACCCTTTGATCAACAACTCCCCATTTTCCTCACCACTCAGCCCCTGGCAATCACCTATATATATTTCTATAGGTTCAGCTTTTTTAGATTCCACATAAAAGTGGAACATTACAATATTTGTCTTTCTCTGACCTATTTCACTTAGCATAATGCCCTCAAGTTTCACCCACATTGTTGCAAATGGCAGATTTCCTTTTTTCTTATGGTTGAATAATACTCCATTTTATAAATATATTTTCTTTGTCCACTCATCCATTGATGGACACTTAGGTTGTTTCCATATTTTGGCTATTGTGAATAATGCTTCATTGAACATGAGAGTACAGACATCTCTTTTGAGATAGAGATAACATTTCCTTCAGATATATACTCAGAAGTAAGATCACTGGATCATACGGTGGTTCTAACAGCATCCATACTGTTTTCCATAGTGGCTGCACCAATTTAGACTCCTACCAACAGTATACAAGCATTCCCTTTTTTTTCCCACATCCTCACCAATACTTGTTATCTCTTGTCTTGTTGATAAATAGCCATTCAAACAGGTGTGAGGGGACATCTCACTGTGGATTTGATTAGCATTTTCCTGATGATTAGTGATGATGAGCACTTTTTCATGTATCTGTTGGCCATTTGTATGTCTTCCTTGGAAAAGTTTCTGTTCAGGTCCTTTGCCCATTTTTTAAATGAACTGTTTTTTTGCTATTAAGTTGTAGGAGTTTTGATATTAACTTCTTGTGAGATGTATAATTTGCAAACATTTTCTCCTGTTCCATAGGTTGCCTTTTTGTTTCTTTTGCTGTGCAGAAGCTTTTTAGCTTAGTGTTGTTCCACTTGATTTTTTTTAAAGATTTATTTTTTTCAGAGAGTGAGTCGGGGGAGGGACGGAGGGAGAAGGAGGGAGAAAATCTCACAGACTCCCTGCTGAGTGCAGAGCCCAGTGAAGGGCTCGATCTCACGACCCATGAGATCATGACCTGAGCTGAAATCACGAGTCAGACACTTACCCAACTGAGCCACCCAAGTGCCCCTAGTTCCACTTGATTTTTGTTTTTGTTGCTTGTGCTTTTGATGTCATATTCAAAAAACCAGCCAAGACCAATGTCAAGGGAATTTTTTTTTTTATGTTTTCTTCTAGGATTTTTACAGTTGCAGGTCTTACATTTAACCTTTTAATCTATTTCAAGTTAATTTTTTATAAGTAGTATAAAATAGCCCAATTTCATTATTTTGCATGTGAATATAGTTTTCCCAATGCTATTTATTGGAGATGTTCCTAAAATTAGTCTTAATCTTATTGCTATAGTAAATTAAATCTATACTTCTATTTTATTTTCTATGTAACAAAGCTACTGAATTAGCCCTCCTACTAAATTTTTTAATAGCTTTCTTTTTATTTTCTGTATATATATCACTGAAAATAATCATTGTCTTCCTCCTTTCCATATTTATAGCTCATTTCTTTTTCCTGTCTAATTGCATTGGCTAGTATTTCCCAAAGACTATTAAAAGTAACAGAGGTAATAAAAGTCTTTTATTATGGAACTGCTTCTAGTGTTTGGTCATTAAGCATGATATAAGTTCCACATGACTATCGTGCTCTCATTCCTCAGATCTCAGCTCAAAAGCCATGTCTTTTAAGGTTTTTCCTAAATACATGATCTAAAATCACTAATACTCCCTCGTGAGTCTCTACTTTATCACCTTGTTTTATATTCTTCACAATTATTTCTGTATTTATCATGCATTATGTATCAAATTCTGATTTTTTGTGTGTGCATTTGCTTTTTCCTTCACTTAAATGGAAGCTTCAACTAGAGTGAGAACCTGGTCTACTAGTACATAGTACCTTTTTATTTCTTGATCAGTCACCTTTGGACTTTCCCCCTAAGACAAAAATGAATGCACTTATATTTCCTGCCATCTTCTCACCATCTCCCATTTTATTATCTCACTTTGCCACATTTTACTACATTCATGTACCACATTTCCCATCATTCTGTAGTTGCATGTGTAAATTGCTTCCATGTCACCAACAATGCTTTTTTATCACCATTCTCCATTCACCTCTTGGTTAGCTTTTGTCAGTTGTTTTCTCCAAGGTCTCATGAGTGCAATAATAGTCTCTGATGCTTTAACATCTGGTAGTCACTGTTGCTTTTATATTTGAGCAATTTGCTAAATATTTGGGCCACAATACATTTTCTTACACATTTCCTAGAACTTCATAAAATGGTTCCATTACCTAATATCAAGAAATGTGGCTCAAATTGGCATACTTTCGCTCTTCCTTTTCTCTACTGGTAGGGTCAGAGGTTATGCTGGTTGTTTGCTCTCAGATTCCTTTTTCTCCCTTTTCTCTACCCTTCTCAGCATTGCAGAGGCTGTCCCAAACTCTCTTGCCCTCTTGCTTCTGAGTAAGTTCTGCCAATGTAGGCAGAACTAGAGGACAAGAGGGGGAAAGCCTGGGTTTCTGCCTCACCCTGCTTCAGAAGTCATCTACAGCAGCAGCAGCTTTGTCTTTTCCTTGGATCCAGCTCCCTCCATACTGCCCGTCTATATTCCCAGCTCTCTGTTTCCTCCAAAAAGGCCTGCCTCGGTTTTATTCTCCACCAGTTTCAAATTCTCTCCTTTTGAAATACCTAAGGTGGTTTCTATTTTCTGACTGACCTCTAATTTGGGATGATTAAATGTGCTAAATTATACCAAAATTTTCTATCTACCTTTCTTTCCATCACCTTTCAAAGATTATAGAAGTTTCATGTTTCATTGTTTTGATGTTCGTGGAGAAATATTTTGGCTCTTTAAGTACTTTTGTTAAGTATTGGGTGATATTCATCAGCTAGCTTATCCTGCAATTCCATTACCAATATTTTACACGGTATCTTTGGAACCCCTGGGCTTCTGAAACAGGTATATAGAGATGTAGACGGGGACTGAACTGGCATTTTAAAAATTAGAGCTCTTGCCAAGCATGGTTAATATTTTATCATTTTAACAGTTTTAGTTCATAAAGATGACAAAATAAGCATCAAGGCATCAAAATGAAAAAAAAAAAAAGTGATATTTAAGCAAGAGACTTGTTGAAATTTCAGTGACTCTCTGCTCGAGGTCCCTTTAATTCTTTTAAGACACCCAACATGGGGCTTGAATTTACAATCCTGAGATCAAGTCACATGCTCCACCGACTGAGCCAGCCAGGGGCCCCTAATAATAAATTTTTAATTAAAAAAATATTTTTTAAAACATTACGCTTAAAGATTAAGTACAAATTTCAGCAAACTTAACAGAGCAAA
Source organism: Leptonychotes weddellii (assembly GCF_054177405.1). NCBI lineage: Eukaryota > Metazoa > Chordata > Mammalia > Carnivora > Phocidae > Leptonychotes > Leptonychotes weddellii. The sequence continues at coordinate 59,072,932 of NC_138373.1, read as the reverse complement.
TATTTAAAATATATATTTCATTCACTCATTCATGCAAACATCTTGAGCACCTACTGTGTGATTTTTCTAGGTCTGGGAGATACACAAGAGACAATTTTGTTCTTGCATTCTGCCTTTCTCATCCAAGGTAATAATCCTGTAACTACCCAAAAAAGAAAACTTTTGACCCTAATGCAGCCACATAAGCTGATCAAATTAAGCGATTAACACTAGGCACCTTAGAAAATGAAAACGATCCTGTTTATGAAGTACATACAATGGTATCAAGGGCCTGTTAAATCTTAAAACTTCCCACCCATCACAAAAGCAGGGAATTCCTACATCCCATTTTCCTGTAGGATTTTATATGTAGTGCAGATGTTCTATTAGTGACACATCTTAGAATGTTGACTTGAATGTTTCTTGCCTTACACCCGTCCTAAAAAGTAGAAAGGGCCTGATTTGGATGTGAAGGCATCATCTGAACCAAATGGGCCTATCAAAGCATCCTACCGTAAGAGCACTCTAATTATTACTGGTTCGGTTGATTAAATTGCTTAGAGAAACCACATTTCATAATGGTAATGATAAAACAGGTTTGGACCTAGGCTTTGGTAACCATTAGTAAATTGCAGTAATTTCTTAAAAAAACAAAACAAAAACAAAAAACAAACCCAAAAACCAAGAAACTAGTTGCTGTTTCTTTTCTATCTCCCAAGAACCAAAAGTCAAAACTTGAAAAAAAAATCAGTAACCTTTACAAATTTTGAATTGTTTCCATAGCCCCTTTTCTTGATTCACTCAACATGTATTTCTGGAGTACTATGTATCAGACACCGCTCTTTTGAAGAAAAGGAGTGAAGGAAGACTGATGGGTTCTTTTAGATGGGAGGTCAGAACAGGCTTGAGGTGTCCTTTGAAAAAAAGACTGAATGGGCAGCTACCAGTGCAAGTCTCTAAAAACGGAATTTTCCAGACAGAAAACACAAAAGTCCTGAGGTGAGATTGCAGTGAGTGAGGGAGAATCCAGTGGACAAGACTGTGGTAGTATGCAGGGGCTTGAACAAAAGCCACAGTAAGAGATTTCAATTTTGCTTTATGTGAAATCATTGATTTTTATTTAAGATTATGAACAGAATGACGTGGGTTTTTTTTTTTTTTTTCTTCCACTCTGGTATGAGAACAATCTTAACAGACTGGTGTGTGTGGTGGTGGTGACAAGCAAAGACAAAGGTTAGGAGGTTGTGGCAGTAGTCTGGTTCATAAGATGATTGTGGATTGGAATAGAGTGGTAAACAGAGATAGTGAGCTCTCAGATCCAAAATACATCTTGGAGAGAGCTTGTGGGTCTTGATGATGGATTAAATACAGGGTGTTAGAGAAATAAAGGTTGCCTCCGTTTGGGTCTCAAGCAATAGGGAATGATGGTGTCAGTTACTGGAAATGGGGACACTGGAGAATAAAGTCTTAAATACAAGAGTTCTTTTTAGAGAATTTGCCAAGTTAAGGCAAGTATCTAAATTGACTGCTGTTCAGAGCTCAAGAGTTTAATACTTAAGACAATTTGGATGAAATTGACCTAAGAGTGAGGATTCTTATAGCCAAGGGCCTGGATGAGATCACCTAGGCAAACCACTTGAGGGCACTCCCAAAATTCAGAGATCAGGAAAAGGGTACAGCAAATTAGAAGAGAATCTACAGATCTTAAGATCTTTAAGCCAAATTTTTCATTAAAATAGCGCAAACAAATGATTTTGAAACTTCTGAAACACTAAAATTTTAGCAGTAATTCGGCATTTTCTTACTCAAATGCAAATTATGCATTCTAAGACTTTCAAAAGACTGTTCTGAAATAACTGCACAATATAGTCAAAACATATTTATTACTTTAAGTGTCATTTTGTACACTCCAGTACAAATACAAGAATATAGCCATATTTACAGGTATCGAAAAGAAATCCGTATATTCAAACCCCACATCTAAATACAGTAGCTTTAAGTCCTGAACTACAGTAGTTCCAGTTTGCAGAGTAAATTACTTCGACACCGCCCCCCCCCTTTGAAATAATCCCTTACAGCTAGTTGGGTTTCAACAATAGATTGTTTGAAATGGGGTAACAATTCATCTTTGCAAAGTTTTAAGCACCTCCTTTCCAAGGTTTTATGAGTGTGAAACATATAAAACTTAGAAGATAAAACCATTCACATCTGGACTATTAAAAGCAGCATCATGTCTTTAAGAAGAGTTGAAGCATGGAGTTTTTCAGTGTGCTTAAAATCTGGAGTTATAGTCCAAGTTTTAAAATCAAAAGTTAGTCAAACTAGTTAAACAAAAAATAAAGGAAAAAAAGGTAGGAAAGCTGGTTCCTAAGAGGAAAGACTTTCTAATAGACCCACCTTCACAAAATACATTTTATTACAGTATCAGTTTTTAAGGTTTGAATATAAGACTACTAATGTCCTTTTAAAAATAAAAACCCTGAGGTTTCCTAAGGGCTCTTTGTATTTCTATTTCCAAATTATCTGAATCAAGGTGCAAATCAAAACGAGATACATGTTCGAAGCCATGGCAACAGGCCAACTATATAAAGAGTATTCTTGGATATTATGCCTATTTTAATAAATATTCCCTGGTTATCTCAAGGTTAGTAGCTGGACACAATGTATTAAAGTGCAATACTTAAAATAATTTACTACAGAATAATAAGTGAATCAAATATTGTAAAAATATTTCCACAAAAATTTTAATTTTGTTTAAAAATTCACCAAGAAATATCATATTAGGCATCTTCTCCTATATATATGTGAGCAATTCATTTAGGGATGTAAACAATTTTTAAAGCAAAGGAGTAAGGTGACATAGATCAATAAACTATTAGCAAATAAAATTCAAATTTACCTTAAATCACAAGTCAAGTTGCCATCTGATCAGGAAACATTTGCCTACTACATCACAAATTGCTCACTTCTTTCCAGGAAAGATACAGGACTCCATCAGTGAGAGTTCTAGCTTAACATTGATCTTTGGAGTTTCATTTACATGCACTAATCAAGCCCAGCAAATGTTAACAATCTTACAGGTATGAACATTTCATGATATGATTTGACATTTGTCTTTTCTTACATTTTAAAAGTATGCTCAAGTTACAATAAAAAAAAAAAAAAAAAACCCAGTTTCCAGTATAAGATTTTAATTCCTCTTAATTACACTGGAACATTTTTCTGTATTTTAGAAAGTATCATTCATACTATCACTTACATTTTACTTTTTAAAGTTTATTGAAAGGTCTGAGCATTATCATCTATACTTTAAATATGCTTCAAGCACAAGAGCAATTTTGGAATTTTCATATCCAAAAATGCAGTAACATTAACGTCTAACATCACAAAATAAGCCCTTGGTGCTGGCAGTTCTGAAAGCACATAAACACATCTGCTTCAACAGGGAAAAAAAAAAGTCTAGATTGGGTAAGATTTTGAAATTAAAATTAAATTTTCTGCATAAAGAAACCCTTGTGATTTAATACTGGCAGTGTCATGCTAAGGCCATGTGACCAATATTTTAGAAAAGAAAAAAAAAGCCAAGGTAATTTTATAGTAGCAATAGTTTCTTTTTTTATTTTAATATACTTTAGGAAACAATATACAAAGCTGAGCTTTCCCACCATTTCCAGATAACAGAAGGAAGCTCCAATTACACAAATTTAGCGTTTTGTGATGGCTAAGAACAGCAGTCAGCACCAGACTTGAACAGTTAGCTACAACACAAACATCCTTCAAAATGAAATGTCATAATAGCAAGACAGGTTAAACCAGGGTTTATAACAAATGACAACCACTTGGGAAGTGACTTAATCATTCTTGTTGAATTTCATATTTCATTAAATATCTTATACACAATTTCCTGTTAATATGCTTTAAACAAAACCTCCCTTAAGGAATTATTTCAATTAAGTATAAATATTCAACAAGAATAGTTCTGATAAAGAAGTCCCAGGTAGTTCAAATTCTAATATGCATTGACCGAAGGAAAAGAAAAATTAACAATTTTTTGTTTGTTTTAACATGTTTATTACAACAGATACAATTCACATCTGACTAGCTTTGTTTCCTCTTTCCCCTCCCACAACCATGTTCATTGGGCCATTTCCTTATATTTGAGCAATCAATGTACTTTCAGCACACATGCCCAGCAGTACTTTAAGTCCATTCTTACAGGGTGCAAATGGATTTCAATAATTTATACAAACAAGTGGGTTATGCTCAATCACTGCAATTTTAAGCTACTGTACACAGGAATGAAAAGGTTATAGAAAAGTGCCATAGCAACAGTGCCTTAAGAAAGGAGAAAAAGAGGAGCCTTAAAAAAATGGATAAAATCAGATCAAGGATTTCAGAGGGAAATGGAACACACGGGAAATGAAAAACATTTCTCTGCAAAACAAATGGAGAAGCACTGCTCTTGATCAGGTGCAAGTGTGGAAACAGTTTCATGATATTTTGTACACTGCCCATATGGTTCAAAATCGCATCCTTAGACACAGATCGCCTGGCGCTTGCACTGAATTTTTGAAAATGCAAGATTTCTGAATGATAAATTAACCCCCCAATTTTTTTTTTTTTAAAAAAGCTAATTTTGCAGACAGGTGTACATGTAAAAGGCTAGGTATTTAGCCACCTCAGCATTGATTAGTTTTGGATGTCTAAGCTCTGTTACACATGGCTTCCCATGGCTTCACTCTACAAAACATATTTACAACGTGAAGAATACATCTACAAGAAATCTACATTTCAAGGGTTTTACAAATCAATCTTGTATCTTTCCCCTGAATTGACTCTCACAGACCCCGTCCCCTTGTCATTTCCTTTGCCCAGCTTAACAGTCCAAAGTCTACTTAAATGCAGCTCAAAAATGTTAAGATTGGGCAATAAGATTTACAGTTTCTGTACGCAAAACCATGTGCAATTATTCACATCTTCACACCATGAAGGAATTCTGATTTTTTAGCTTTTCGAGTTCCTTAATTTGTTGTCTCAAAAATAGTATCCTGAAAAATAAAAGAAGGCATTAGAACTTGTGTGGTTCATATAAATGTTACAGAAAAACCAAACAGAACTTTAACTACAGAAATATCTTAAGATAAAATGAGTAAACTACAATTAAAACTAAGTAATTAAAAATGGATTAATCTAGGGGCACCTGGGTGGCTCAGTCAGTTAGGTGTCCTGACTGTTGGTTTCGGCTCAGGTCCTGATCTCAGGGTCGTGAGATCAAGCCCCACAGGGGGCTCTTGTGCTCAGCAGGGAGTCTGCTTGAAATTCTCCCCCTCTATGCCCCCCCCAAATAAATAATTAAATCTTTAAAAATGAATAAATATGGATTAGCCTAGAGTTAAAATGACCAGTGAATGTATGACGTATTAAAGATTAGGACAACAAAAGTTAGAATGTTTCCTAGTTTTCTAACAATTTCTCAATAATTTGACTATAAAGATTGATTTAAAATGTGGTTTGTTTGCTCTATCAAAGACAGACAGACACACACACACACAGCAGCAGATATTAAATACGAGACAAACTTATACTGCATATGTTTTCTAGGCCACAACAGAGTAAGCCTAGAATTAACTAGGTGCAAGAGGCTTAATCATATTAAAGAACAATTCTCAATATAAACATAGGCTCAGAAAAACAGAGCTGAGTCAAAGTCCAACTGACATGCATATTTAAAACAAACTAGATTTCCATGAACTTCATAAAACTGTTCCCCTTCTGACCTCTCTCTTCTGTAAAGTATATTTACTGCCTGTACCAGTGAATTAGGCATAATCATAAAGTGGCTTGGTATTTACCAGTGTACACTGTGTCAACAGCTGAGGCTGCAAATAATTTCCTAAAAGTCAAATCATCTGTCTTATTAAGCCAAAATGCGGTCAAATTTTATGTATGTTTGAAGTACTTTCAGAGCAATCCTAGAGTAAACAAATCCCAGTTGACATTCACAATGTAACTCCAGACAGTTTAGTAATTGAAAGATGAGGTAAAAACTTACTTTTCCAAGTTTACTATAAATTCCAACTTGGTATTTATTAAATATTTGTGGTTTCATGTTAAGACTAACTCTACTTGTGACCCAGTGACTTAAATAGACAGGATGTGAGAGGCCATTAAAAGTTTGTCCTTGATTTTGTAAGATGCATTTAAAAAGTATCTATACTATTTACTGGGATGTAGATAGCCTTACTTGAGCAGGATACTAGAGACTAAGAAATGTGAGACAGTAAGAGTTTAGGTGAAAACAATTCAGAAAATAGATATACTTGCTAGACAACTAAATTTCCAAGGGATCTATAGGTGATCCAAAGACAATGTAAATAGTGATTTGAAATTTCAACTGAAACAAGTACACTCAGCAATAGAGGACTATCCTCAATTGAAGAGGAGACCAATTAGTTGCTGTCAACAATTTTTTTAAAGGTTACAGTATACTTAACATACAGTGTTCTAACATTTCACTTTTTAAATATTACTGTACCTTACAGAGTTTTAAGAATAAAGTCTAATGAAGCATTTACCATGCGTTAGAGAACTAAAATCTAGATGCCATTACCATTTACCAGGAATATTAGTTAAATTATAAAAATGCAGTCATAGTGTGGGGTGCCTGGGTGGCTTAGTCGGTTGAGCAACCGACTCGTGGTTTCGGCTCAGGTCATGATCCTCATGGGTCTTGAGACAGAGCCCCGTGTCAGGCTCCGCACTCAGCGGGGAGTCTGCTTGAAGATTCTCTCCCCCTGCCCCCACCTCTAAAATAAATACATCTTTTTTGTAATGCAGTTACAGTGTTATGGAACATGACATATCAAAGAGAACTTGAAATTCAGAAATGAAATTTGATTTGTATTCTTCAGTCTGATTTAAGATCTATAATGCTAAGACAAAAATTCTGTCCATGAAAAACTTACCTTTGCTCTCGCAAAGTTGCTTGAATTTCACATACTCGGACTAAAGATCTTAAATTTTTTAATTCAGTACAAATTTCTGACATGTGAACACTTCCCATATTATGGGCTTCTTCTCGCAATCTCGATGCCTATAGTTAGATAAATAAAGATCACATAAGTCATAATCACATACAAAAAAACAAACATTAAATTTCTGAGTACAACTTTATACCAAGATTACAGAGTAATTCTTCTCCTTTAAATCCACAAAAATGATAGTGAATCTAAGGGGGAAAATGATTTAAAAAAAAAAAGCAAAAACAAAAAAAAACGGTCTCTAATGGTGGAAGGTACTTTTCAAAATTTCCCCCTTCAACTTCTGGAGAAAATAGTATTTCCAATTTCAGTACTGCATAGCACCAGGATAGAAGAACTCATGATTTGTGGTTAATAAAAGGTGCTGAGTCAGCCAGAGTAAAGTTCAGGAGTAACACTGATAAAAGGGCCTTCACTGTATTCTTGGGTCATAAGATACACAACATTATCTCTGTGAACTTAAGAGAAAATTTCAGACAGTAAACCACCAAAAGAGAGAAGCAGCCAATGGCAATAATTAGAATGTCCAAAGGTCCCTCATTCCAGAGCAAAACTGTTTCCTAACTTCTAGTTGCTAGTCTAGTGGAGAGATATAAGAGTAGTCGTATGAAGAAGTTCTATAACTATGAGAGCGGCTGGCTGAGTGGAAAAAGCACACTGGCTTTGAGCCCCATCACTGTTTTAACTGGGTGACCTTGATATGTAATTTATTTGGTCCTAAGGGCCTCATCGGTAAAATGGGAGAACTCATTATCTGTCCTGGTTAACAGTTTTGAGAAGTGGAAAAAATTAAGCACTCAGCACCGTGCTAAATGCTGAGTATTTGATAATGGTAGCTATAACAATAATTATATTAAAATATTTTATGTGAAACCATAAAATATTATCTCATAAATACCTTAAAGTATTTACCAAATATTTTATAGAGTGACTATAAGCAATCTAATTAGAAATTAGTTATTTCAAATGTAGCTTAAATTCAGTGACCTAGATTAGATTTTCTATAAGTAGAAGTTGTATTTTGTCACTCATCCACAGGTAAAACATCTGCTGTGAATCACGTAACATACCTGCTTCTCTGCATGATCTGCAGGCCATCCTTGAACATGTTTTATGAGATTTTCATTAAAGTGTGCTGCTAGCGTAGGTGTTAATGAACATGTAGGTCGGGCAGATGAATTCTGTGGTACAACGGTTGCATTTGATGCATTACTACTAGAAGTATGATTTGGACCAGGCGATGGACTTCTCTGGCTACTGGAAGAGAAAACAGAATTGAATGTGCACTATGTTTTAAAAAGTAGGTATCCTAGAAATTGTCAATACCTTCTATTAAATTAAAGATATCCAAATTCCTAAGAAAAATTTGTTATATTAACATCAAATAAACAGAATTTAAAATCCAAAGTGTATTTATATCATGTATTCCTCTAACACACTTTTGGGGGGAAAAGAGCCCTTTTAGTAACACTAATGTCAGTTAAATTTAAACTAATAGTGCTCTCCAAATTCCATAGCAGGACCTGTTGATTTTGTATACCAGAAACACTAGTAAGAATGTAACTAAGAAATGGTCACATTTTAACAGTTGTAGATATAAGGCACAACTGAACAATCTATCTTAAATACATGTAGATGAGGGGAAAAATCTATTGCCTTTGTTTAACATCAGAATGAAGTATTCAATCAGAGGGTAGATAATGTGAAGCAAAATACAGGCATTTTATTGGACAGCAATGAATGAGTTTAGTGGCAAAATAAGACCAAAAACGTAACACTCTGAGATTGGTTGTCTTCTTCTAAAACTGAATGGTTTGGGCTAGGGTTTGGGGATATGGTGGTGAGAACCAAAAATTTAATCACCCAAGTTGATTTCCTACCTGCTTCACCAGACTTGGCTCTGAATGAATTTCAGTTATTTCCAAAAACTAAATCTCCCAAAGGATGAAGAGTTTTCAACACTGAGGATATTTAAAATAATACTGCAGCCTCTAAAGACAATTTAAAAGAAGAATTTCCCAAAAATGTTCTGAGCAATGGCAACATTGCTGGAGTAAGTAGACAGCTTCCCAAGGTGATTATTTTGAAGGGAACAACTCTCATTTGGATGTATAAGTTCTGAAATGCTTGTTTAGAAAACAACAATAAAAACAACAGTTGAATTATTTTGCCACCTCATAGCAAGAAATAAAAATAGGAAAATCAATCAAATGAAAATCATTTTAAAGTTGTATTTGTTAATTAACAAAGAAACGTGACAACACAATACAGCCCTATCTGACAAGCAATCCACACAGGGGTCAGAGCTGAAGCTATTAGGAAAACCTGACACATACCAGTTGGGAAATATCGGCATATGTTTTAAATTTAACATGTTTGGCTTCATCAATACACTCAAATCTAAAGCTGCTATGAGGAGGTTAAAAATGAGGTCATTTCCAACAAGTATTACAGAATCAGGTGCCCTCTTTGTACAAGTATCACATATCCTATCATATTCTACTAAGTAAAATTCTAAAGAATCACTTTCTTCAAAAATAACCTGGCTTCCCTACTAGAGACAACAACCTACTTATAGATAAGATTTGCCTTTTTAAGTCTTTTAATACATAAAACTTAGGCTATCCATGGATTCTTCCAAGATCATGTTCTATTATACATATATTTTTATAATATTCAAACAATGCAGCATGCAATATTAAGGAAAAAAATAATGTTTCAACACATATCAACTTACTTTGAGCGCTGAAGACTTCGAGGAGAGACAGGTTCATGACCTTGCTGCTTGTCAGCAGTTACAGGCTGTTGTGTGGCCGATTGTGAAACCGGTCCTTGCTTAACTACTGGAGTACTAACCTGAAATGTCAAAATCTGGTGAGATACGCTTCTATCACATAGATAAATACCATGGAAACTAGATAAAAGCACAAGTACTACCAATGAAAAGTCCCTATTATTTCTATTCTTTATTTTTGCTTTTAATACTTTTTTTTAATTAACATATATTATTTGTTTCAGGGGTACAGGTCTGTGATTCATCAGTCTTAGACAATTCACAGCGCTCACCATAGCACTTTTTATTCTTTAGTAATTTTTAAGATAACATGAGCTGTCCTAATTGTTTCATAATAAAATTAATATTAGTGATACAGACATACTTAATTATGTAATTCATGGTCATTTAAGTTCCCAAATCCACACACACCTCCAAATCTAGCTGGATAATCTTAAACTCTGAAAAATCTAGAGATTTAAAACATTAGAATCAAATGAAGTTCACACAATTAGAAGAGAGTCTAGTTTTAAGACTAAGATCTAATTTCTTCATAAAATGGCCCAAGGCCGTAAAGATTATTTTCTTAGCAGCAGAACAGCACAAGAAACTATTTCTAATGTTGAGCCCAGTTTTCCTTCCAATACACTAAAATAGCTCTTCTGATTTATTGTTACTTTTATATCAATAAAGACTAATGTTACCACCTCCTAAAAATACAGCTGCTCAAATTTCAACCACATATGCAGAGAATGTATAGACTGGTTATTAGAGAATGAGCTATGGCCCACATAAAATTCAACTGGAGTGGTCTTCAAAGAGATGGTACCCTACAGAGGTGGAACAAGAGGTCCATGATTATCAAGTGGGGATATGTATACTATACATATTTAGATGCCACAGAGAGAGAAAACAAGTAGTTTTAAATATAAGCCCCAAATTAAGGCAGAGAGCCATAAGTCATATCCTCCAATAGCAGTTTAAAAAAAAAAAAATTTTTTTTTTAAAGATTTGAGAGAGAGAGAGAACATGGTGGGGGGGGGGAGGCAGAGAGAAGCAGACTCCCTGCTGAGCTCAATCCCAAGACCCTGAGGTCATGACCTGAGCTGACGGCAGATGCTTGATCGACTGAGCCACCCAGGCGCCCTTTCGTTTTTTTGTTTTTCATTTTTTTAAATTAATATTCTCCCAAAAAAATCTGGATAGATTTTTTTCTTTTTTTACTTCTGAACATAAAAGAACATGTTCTTTTATAAAGAACATTTTTATAAGGTCTACATCATATTACTAAATGCCCACTTTAAAAAAAAAAAAAACTTGGAAAAATTTTCATGTTAAAAATTGTTAGCCATATGCTTAAGGGATTTGAAATGCTAATTTTATAAATGACTGTAAAACTAACATTGCCACTTCACTTTTAGTCATCATTTATTGTACTCTTAAGATACCACCCTGAGGATGAGTCTTAAGCTCTAGTAATAGGTTTCTATTGCTGAAACTCACATTTTTATTCTTCTCCCATCAAAATGCAAACAATAAGAAACTGTGTAATAAACTAATACGTTTAACACAGAATTAAAAACAAAAAAACCAAAAAACCCAATCCAGATTGACCCTAAAACATGCTTAGGTAAATGACTTAAATAGGGAAGGGATGAGCCAATAGGAAGACCTAAAAGCTGGCCTACCAATTTCAAGTTATGTTTCAATGCATTTTTATTTTAAGGCTTCTGTTTATGATTTTATTTCAATATAAAATTTTTGGCAGGACGCCTGGCTGGCTGAGTAGGTAGAGCATTCATTCGACTCTTGATCTCAGGGTTGTGAGTTCGAGCCCCACACTGAGTAGAGATTGCTTAAAAATAAAATCTTAAAAAAAAAAAATTCTTTGGCATAAAAGATTGAAATAGCCCACTTTTTAATTAAAAAGAATTTCCTAAATTTACAATTAAGAAAAAAAAAAAACAATTGCAACTTGCATATACTAACTTCCAAATCTTTTTTAATGTTTTTGCTGGTAGTATACAAAGCAAAGAGTAAGTGTAACTGGGATTTGCTTACGAATTTGTGGGCAAGACTCAAATGATGTAGTACAAAATCTGAGTGCAGCATTGTTAAGGTCCTGTTTATAGTCCAATAAGAACAGACCAACAATTTTTAACTGTGCTCTGGGGAGCCATCCATGCAAGATTTTGCTTGGATAAACACAGGTAGCACAGGCTTAGTAAAATGGGTTGTGTTCAGGAAGACGGAGGCCTCAAATCCTGAGTCCACCACAAAAACTAGATTTAACTGCAGGCTTCATTTTCTTATCTATCAAATGAAGCAAACAGTAGTTGATTCTCATGATGTGAAGTTAAATACATATAAAGCTCGTAGCACGGAAACGGACTCATTTCTAAAATAAAAGTATGGGAGGAAAAGCCACTGGAAAACCTGTTCTCTCATATCTTTTAGAGCTAAAAAATTCTACAATACTAAGACAATTAGTATACCCCTCTTTATCCCACTCTCCATGTCACAAATCCCAAAGCCAGTAAGAGAAAACAATCAGCGTGTAAAAGTAGCACAGATGGTGGGACACCTGGGTGGCCCAGTTGGTTAAGCATCTGACTTTGGCTCAAGTCATGATCTCAGGGTCCTGGGATCAAGCCCCACATCTGGCTCCTGGCTCAGTGGGGAGTCTGCTTGTCCCTCTACCACCCCCCCACCCGGCTTATGCTTTCTCTCCCTCTCGCTCTCAAATAAATATAATCTTTAATAATAATAATAATAAAAAGTGGCAGATGCAATTCCCTCCTCAATTTACTAAGAATCTAACCTGCATCTATTCTCACCCATCATTCATTCCACCACTACTACATTCTCGAAAAGGGCTTTTTCTACAATACAGATTCTAAAACATTAAGCTTGTTTTTCCAAAAGTGAGTGCTTTCTTTTCCAAATTTCCCTCAAAGGCAACATACCTTTGGCTGTGATGAAACAGGAGGAGTACTAATCAAAGGTTTGATAGGGACTGTGTTAGTTTGAGGTGTGCTTATTCTTGGAGACACATACGATCTTGGGGATGATGCATCAGAAGTTAAAGACATTGGAGACTGATTAGATGGCTGGGCTGTGAAAAAGTGAAGCAATTAATTTCAAATAACCCAAAACTTCTATAATATATGTGCAAAAGTCTTTCCATCTCTCCACATGCCGCCTGAACCCCAAAGAGAACACTTACCTGAGCAAGTCAGAATCTGAAATACTCACTGGGGCCACACAGACTAAATGAGCTGTGGATCAGAACCAAGCACACCCAATGTGTGCCTCCCCTAACCCCTTAGGCTGAAGCAAAAAGGTAAGCCTGAACCTATTCTCATATGGAAGGCATCCTCACCACTCTCATTTCTTTTTTATTCTACATTTAGGCCTTTATCTCCTGTCTCATGAGGCTCATCAGAGGGTTGTTGAGTTTTTTTCACTATTATATTTCAATTTTAGAACAAGTGTTCCTGGCTAAGTTTATCAGTTTTCTGAACTGGGGCTGGGGGACAAGTCCAAGTGACCCTTTCATTTCTCCTTTGTTCCCATGTAGGTCTCTTTCCATTGGATGCTTTCACAGAAAAAGAGGAATAGCTAATTTAAGAAAGGACTTGAGCATTTCTGTATCCTCTGGTCAAAAACCACCAAACATCAAGCCTGAACCAAACTTCAACTCAAAATATATTCAATGTTTCACAAAGATTGAGGACATACCAGTTTATGGAGTAAACTATTTCACTGACAAATTCTGAAGTAAATATATATTACAGATTTAATGGCAATACTGCAAGATAAATGTCAATGCTTGCCTCATCTCAAAAAAAATACTGTAAATACCGGTGTTAAAAAAAAAATCAAACATCAAATCATTATAGCTAATCTCTTCAAAGACTAAAAAAAAATTTGCTATGAATCCCCCTCCAAATCAATATATAATTCTCGCGATACCTAAGAAAATCAATACCTTGTGTAGAGAGCTGAGCAGCTTGAGAAATCAAAGAAGTTATGTTGAAAGCAGATGGTCCAGCAGTAAGAAACTTATGAATTATAGACTGCAATGAGGCTTGTGTCACAGCTGCTGTAAGAACTAAAAACATATCTTAAATTAAAATAAAAACACAAGAGGCATATCACGGTATTAGTAACAACTTGAAAACTCAAAAAACCCCCAGGGGAAACTGCAGTGTTTCAAACTGGAACTCTCAAAACAGAAATCTAGAAGATAGGAGTAATAAAATGGCTGAGCAGGGAACCCAATGCGGGGCTCGATCGCAGCACTCTGGGATCATGACCTGAGCCAAAGGCAGATGCCCAATGACTGAGCCACCCAGGCATCCCCTGGAATTTCTGATTATGCCTGAAACCTATTCACTGATACCTAAAGGGCTTAGTAGGTTACATGGAACTAACTGGATAAATGGTAGCTATTTCATGCAAATGCTTTATTAGACAAGCTGACCACTCAAACCCTGCAACAACAACCTTTTAAAAACAGACATTAAAAAGCTAGGTAATTTAAGAACATCATGTATTTTCAGAGCACAAGATCTTTTATTATTGACATTTCTTATGCTATCATCTCTTTATAAACTGTTTAAAAGCCCCACTTTCCCTAGGAAAACATGTACCTATCATGTAGGAGAATGGCATAGTTTCCTTAAAAGAATAAAATCAAAATGCAGAAAAGTACAAAAAAACCCCCAGAATTATTGACCAACTAGCCTGAAATAGCTCCATTTTTAAGATAAAGGAAGAACTTAACCACTTAACACTACTGTTAAATATATTATGTGACAATGTACACAAGTCAAAATCGACTATTCTAAACAAAATTTTGCAATGCTCTTAAGACTATTTGAATGGCTTGTGAATTAAAACTACATGCACTTTTATTCAGACTTCTTTGAGGTGGCTCCCGTAAGTAATTTAGTAGCATACTGAAAAGCAAAGTTGGAATTAACAATGCAATTAACTAGGAAAAACATAAAAATGTTAACCATTATCTCCCATCTCAAATTTTTTTTCAAGTATTCTAAGAAGGAACTACCTGAATTCCTACTTTGAGTAATTAGCCTATTTTTAATACTCCAAATAATGATTTACCCATATACAAGAGGTTTTTTGAAATATGCTAGAATTCAAGTGTTTTTATATCAGTTTTGGAAAATGCTCTGTTTTTTAACTTAAAAAAAATTTACCATACATATTACGCAAACAGAACAGCTTATTTCCAGTAACTACCAGGTACAAAGCCAAGTCTTAAAAAAATACAGAAAAATCCAAGTATTGGTAACTCAATTACAATACCAAAGGCCTTAAACAATGGGGGATATAAATGTAAAAGAATGAAGCTCAAATGTGAATTTCAAAATGAAACAAAGATCATTCCTAAACTGGGGATTTTACTAATCACATAATTCTGCACAATACAAATGAATTAAAAAAAACTGTTAACTACGAAAATTTACCTTCATTTATTTTGGATATGTCCACATTAGAATTATTAAGTTGCAGCGTGGCTTGCAAAGCAGGAAGCAGCTGTCTAAGAAGGTTTGGGTCCTGAAGTAATGGAGGTATTGGTGACTGTGGAACAGGAGAAACAGGGACTGCTGAAGCAGATGTTGGAGGTGCAGATGTGGGATTCAGTCCAGAGGCAGAAGATGTGGAAGGAGTTGTGCAAGAATGTGATACAGATTTGTCTCCTGGTGTTGACTCTAAGTAAAAAGGAGGTAACAAGGCTGAAAAAAATTACTCGAATAGAGGAAACTCGAACCAACATCAAAAGGTCAACTTTCATGTGCCAAACACCTAATTCAAGTGACCTCATTTAATTTTACCAAGGTAGCACAGAGGGGGCTCAGTAAATATTTGCCTGATTACAATAATGAGGTAGGCATTTTTATATCCCAATTTCATAGGTGAGAAAAGTTCTCTGAACAAGAATATGTAACTTGCTTGAAATCACAAAACCTGGTAAAGCAGTGATTCAACCATATTCATGTCTGGTTCTAAAAGTACCATGTTCTGTTTACTAGTAATACTGTTTCAAACACAGTTACGTATTAACTACATGTTCAAATAAGCTTCTATTAGGATAAAGGGACAATACAATTCTCTTGGACTTAATTTAAGGTGAAAATGTTTATGATCACAGTAATAGCCGTCCCAAACATGACAATGGCCTGAAAAGAAATCAGGATTGGCACCATGGTGAGCACCTCCAGAATGGGCTAAGGGGAGTAGATAAATGAGACTATGAATTTTTATACTTAACAACTGAGTTTCCAGATTATATATTTAATTACAAAAGGAAAGTACGTAATCTGAAGCACCTAGCTCTGTTTGTAGCATTTAAAAATTATGAGCACTAAAAAGGATCCTTTTTAAATAGCAACCTCACCCATAATACCCTATATTCAAAAAAAAGTATAAAACTTGCATGGAAAATTATCATTATTTGAAAGCTGTCATTGCAAATTATGTACATAGTAGAGTCAATGCAATTGTGATGAAAACCCCAACAGCATTTTTGGCATCATTTGACAAGTTGATTCTATTATTTGAAAAAGGTTAAGGGCCAGTACAGCCATAAAATTCATGAAGAAAAAGAACACAGCTAGTGAAATGTGTCTTGCCAGTATGAAAACTTGTATTTAAAACAAAACCAATTTAAGGTAGATTAAATGTCTGTATATATGTTTAAAATCTTTACAACTAGTAGACAAAAACAGGAAGGTATCTTTGACACCTAGATGCAGAAAATTACAAAAAGCAAACCAATTACATTCAAAGCACTGATAACCAAAGTACTTTTAAGGAACTTCTATAAATCAGAAAAGACAACCCACACGATAGAAAAATGAACAAAAGACATGAAGTAAAGACATTTCACAGAAGTAAACTGAATGGTTTTAGAAAAAACTAATGATCAACCTCACTGATAATCAGAAAAATGTGAATTTAAATCAACAGGATATCCTTTTACACTCACCAGAATGACAAAAACTTTAAAAATCTGACAATATCAAAAATTGAGAAGGTGTAGCAGGAACTTAACATTTCTGGTGGAGACTAAATTGATATAACCACATGGCAGAATAATCTGGCATTATCTAAGAAATCTGGAGATGCACACACTTGATGACCCAGTAATTCTCCTTATGTATAATACCCTTAGAGAAACTATGATGTATGTAAATTGGGAGAAACATTCAACAATTTTTATAATACTATGCTTGTTTTTATTTTAGCACAAAACTAAAAAACCTAAATGTCCACCAACAGAAAGATGAACACGAACTGTATTTTCGTACCATGGAATTTTACTAATACAGTAACTTTAATGGAAGAAAAAAGAAACAGAACCTCTGGGTAAAAACATTAAGACTCAACTATTCAAGATGTTCATACATATTCTTACAGTATTGGCCTAAAGACTAAATATGATGAAGATTTGCTAAAGTATCTTTAATTTCTCATATACACCCATTTCTTGAAGATTTTCAAATTCATATATACATTATATAACCCAAATTAAGACTGCTATTATGATGTATAAAAGTTCCAGGCACACTGCATTTGAGTATTACAACACTGCTACCTAATAACTGTAAATCCTCAATTCCAATTCTAAGAACTAAACATTCATTAGTCTTCACGTCCCCACAGAAGCTGAGAATTACAAGCAAACTTACTAAAAAAGGACTCCTCTATCAGCCTTTTTATACCACCACTGTAATAGTCGAAACAACTAGGGGCAATAGGCCTCTGAAGTAAGGACCTCACAGCTGCTTTAAAATATATTTCATGGCTATGCTGATCAACTATGATCAAAACTTATAAAGTGTAAGACATCTGAATTTTTGGATGGCACGCATTTTAAAGGAGGGTTATTCAGTCTGCTGATATGTTCAACTTTGCGGTTCTGGATTCATAGACAAGTATACAGAAACTTGAATGAAATAAAGATTTTCCCTGCGTAAACCTGTCAGTTACTGCATTTTATGGGGTAACTAGAGACGACAGTAGCAGTATTCTCCAGGATCATATTCCCTAAGGGTCAGCTTAGGGGATATATAGCTTAGGGGCCTTCTTGATTAATGTATAAAATGAAACAAGTTCTGTATTTTTACTTTCTGCATGAACAATCAAATTAGTACTTACATACCTCTGAAATGATCCCTACTCTTTTTGTTACTTTTATTGTTGCTTTCTTCTGTTTTTAATGATAGGAGATGGAGAAGGTGTTAACTGTTTTCAAATGTATTTTGATGCTGCTAAATCTACCCACAGATTTGAAAAATTAGCACAGCTTAAAAACTCGTCAGTGCTGCTTCAATCCAAGAAAAGGAAACACCCCAAAATAGGAAACTAATACTTATCACTATAAAGAAATAAAGTAACAAAAACTAAATATCCTTAACTCCTAGTTCTAATAAGTTTACCTTAAGTTTCTTCTGAAGTTTTGTGAGAGATCACTGAAGAGTAGTATGGAAACCAGTTGGTACTACTTACTATCTATGAGACCCCTGAACAGGTAACCTCTTTATCTAAAGGCCAGAATTTTTCTATTAAAAGGTTTGATTTTGAGTATTAGTTTTCAACAGAATATGTATCAGAATCATCTATAAACAAAACAAAACAGATACTGGCCTCCACTCCTAATGAGCTTGGGAGGTCCAAGCATATGTTGAACTTCTAAGAATTCTATGGGTGATTCTGACATCCCTTGCTGATTTTTGAAAAAATAGATTAGAGAGCTTCCAAGGTTGCTTTTAACATTAAAAACCAAAAGAAACAAAACCAAAACAAAATAAAGCAGCACAGCACAAACATACAGGAGTGAGTGGAATTAAGGATAAGATGCAAGACAGGAAAGTGCTAAACCTTTTTTCCAAGGCAGGTCCTCAGCATACTATTTTCTTACTGAGGTATAACTGACATACAACATTATTAGTTTCAGGTGTTCAGCACTGTTATCTGTATATACTGTGAAATAATCACCAAACATAGTTACACAATTCTTTTTCTTGTGATGAGAACTTTCAAGATTTTAGTCTCTTAGCAACTTTCAAATATGCAACAGTATTATTAACCACACAGTTGCCACACTGCACATCACATCCCCATGCTTTATTTTATAACTGGAAGTTTGCACCTTCTAACTTCCTTCACTCATTTCCCCCCAGGCAACCACCAATCTGTGCTCTGTATCTGTAAGCCTGGTTTTGTTTTTTAGATTCTTCATGTAAGTATTTCCACACTATTTTAAATAATGGCTCCACTCACCTCATCTCCCTAAAAGACACATCCATACAAATGCCCTTCCAAAGCATGTTACATGTTAAACATTTTACTTATTACTTACCTCAATCTACATGTATAACTGAGAACAACATATTGAGTTTAATAATACAAATATAAAATGCTAAAAGGCAGTTTTAGTTTTACCATTAAAATATTACAAAAGCAAGGTACTGGTTGGGTACCTCTCCTCTGTGTTCTGAGTGCCCTAACACAGATCTATTATATTGCCCAACATCTTCTATTATATAGTTTATTATCTTTCCCTTCTATTAGAACTTGAATTTCTTCAGGAGAGGGATTTTCTTGTATTTACCTCTGTAGCTCTGGTAACAAAATAGGACTTGGCACCAAGATGGCATCAACATGTACTTGTTGAATGGGTGCCTGATTCTGCAATAAAGGCCCAGGTTCATGTACATGTGCTCTCCCTCTTAACCTCTAGGTTTAGAACTTAGGATAATGGGGAGGAAAGCCTAAGGTTTCCATCCATAAATAACTGACAAAACAGACAATTAACAGCTTACTTTATGCTATTTTCATAAAGGTAACTATATATAGTCTTAGAGATAAATTTAACTTATGTAGGCTTATTTTAAATAATCTTATAAAATACTAAACCTCTCTTCCTTTTTTTTAAAAAACACAGAAAGGAAACAGTCATCAAATACACTTTTTTTCTATATAGATATTTAATTTTAATTAACAATTCTATTTACCTGAAACCTTTTGATCTGGAATCTGTTAGGAAGTAAGGCTAATATACTTAACAACGTGCTTATACAAATTTGTATCAAACTAAACATAAACAAAAACTTGGACCTTTGAAAATAGTTAAAGACAGAATTAAATGTACATAAGGGAATAAATGTAGTATTTTGTATTACAAAGCCATTTCTATAGGCTCTTCCACTTTTAAAGAATATCACCCTCCAGTCTCAGTCTTTAAATGCAAACTTTCCCAAGCATTAAAAAACCTAGCTTCCTTTGAGCATTTTTCAGTCTTACCTAACCTATTTTAAACTTAAATAAACTAAGTCACTTTCCCATTTGACATTTCTAAGACTTACAGACTTCTAACCAACTCTTTAATATGAGCTTTAAAATAGGCTATCCTCTGATTTTTTTGTATATACTCTTTGACAAAACTTTCCCTTTATGCTTGTGAATATGAATTATTCATTTATATTTCCAATGCTTACCAGTAGGGGGCGTAACCTACCAGAGACTAAACGTCACATATAAATCAAATAGAAATCTGTTACTATACCCTGACTCTTTAAGACTTAAAGTAATATTCACCTCTTCTAATTCTAGGCACCCATTCAAAGTATCCAAGAGTATAAACCGAAGTAAAAATCCATTTCTGACCTACATTTTTTTGGTATGCCAAATAATTCCTTTTAGATCTACAATAAGATCTAAAAAGACACTGCAATTAAAAAGTAAAAAGTACTATATTGCATTTTTAATCAATTTCCTCTGATGCTTAGACAGTTGCTGTAATAATATTCAAAGGGACAGGTGAACAAAGCTCAAATCACTGATGCAACAAGGGCAGCCTGTTTTGTTCTATTTTGTAGTAGTGGTATTATACTGAAGATGAGGACATGGAGAAGTTACAAAGGAAACAAAGTATTCAAATGTAGTAGGAAAAAAAACTGTAATAAGGTAGCTAGGTGACAGCACCTGGTATATAATCTGCGACTTTCACTTATTTTTGACAATTCATGAATATGTTAAATCATATATACACCCAGAACCTTTACTATGCATTTACAAAGGTACGTAAGTATGGTGCTGATGTAAAATATATTAAGATATATTTTTGCAACTTGCTTTTTGTTCAACCGAGGAAATCTTTATGATAATACATATAAAGGATAAACATATTTTGCAACTCTTAACAGATTTTATTAAAAAGTGATTCCTGCAATAACCAACTTACTCCCACCAATTGTCCTTCCCCATATTCAACTGGTAATGGTCACTAAGCTCAAGGGTGAAAAATCTTATTTTAATCTTAATTTCCAATATACACTGATAATCTTTCTCTTGAAAATTTTTACCCTGTTAAAATGCACGTAACATAAAACCTACCATTTTAACCATTTCTAGGTTTACAACTCAGGGGCATTAAGTATTTACACATTACTGTGCAAACATCCCCACTATCTCTCTCCAAAATTTTTTCGTCTCTCCAAATTCTGTAACCAATTAAACAAGGGCGCTCCTTATCATCCCACTCCCTAGTAGCCACTATTCTACCTTCTGTCTCTATGAATCTGCCCATTCTAAGTACTGCATATTAAGTGGAATAACATTTGTCCTTTTGTGTCTGGCTTACTTCACTTATACTAAGGTCTTCAAGGTTCACTATGTTGCAGCAACATGTGTCAGAATCTCATTCCTTTTTAAGGCTGAGTAATAACACATTTTATTTATTTATTGTCCATCAGCTGATGGGACACTTGGACTGTTTCCAACTTTGGGCTATTGTAAATAAAACTGGTACAAACATCAGTGTATTAACACCTGTTTGATTCCCTTTCAATTCTTTTGGTTATATACCTAGGCAAAAAATTGGTTGATCCTATGGTAATTCTATGTTTCATTTTTTGAGGAACTGCTAAACGGTATTCCATAGGAGCTGCATCATTTTGCACTCTTACAAGCACTGTACAAGGGGTCTAACATCCTCAAAAACCCTTATTTTCATTGCTGTTTTTGTAATAGTCATCCTAAGGATGTGAAATGTTATTTTATTGTAGTTTTGATATGCTTTCCCCGATGTTAAACCCCTTTTCATGTGCTTACTGCCTGGCCTTGGAGAACATGTCTATTCAAGTCCTTTGCAGATTTTTGAACTAGGCTGTTTCATTTAATTGTTTAGTTACAGGATTTCATATATTTGGATATTAATCCCTTATTAGATACATGATTTACAATTTACTTCCTCCCATTCTGTGGGTTGTCTTTTCACTCTAGAGTGCCCTCTGATGCACAAAAGTTTTAATTTTGATGAAGTCCAGTTCACCTATTTTTCCCTTTGTTGCCTGTGGTTTTTGTGTCACTTCTAAGAAATCACAACCAAATCCAATGTCATAAAAATTTTCACCTGTTTTTGTCGAGAGTTTTATAGTTTTAGCTCCTAAGTTTAGGTCTTTGATTCATTCTAACTTTTGTAACTGTAAACCAAGGCTGGCAATCTTAAATTCCTCTTCTATAAACTGCTTATTCCTATCTGTTGCTCATTTTTCTACTGGATTGTCTTTTTCCTATTGTTTTGATGTATTCTTAATGTATCTATAACATACTGTTACATATGTTACAAGTATGTTCTCCCAATTTGAGATGTGTCTTTCAAACCTTATCTCTGTCAGAGAGTTTTAAATGTCTTACATGTTTAAATCTATCAACATTTTTTTTAAAGGCAAATGCATTTTGGGTCTTGATTTAAAAAGCCCTCCCCTGGGTGCCTGGGTGGCTCAGTTGGTTAAGAGGCTGCCTTCGGCTCAGATCGTGATCCAAGGGTCCTGGGATGGAGTCCCACATCGGGCTCCCTGGAGCCTGCTTCTCCCTTTGCTTCTGCCCCTCCTCCCTGCTCCTGCTTTCTCTCTCTCTCCGTCAAATAAATAAATAAGTAAGATCTTTAAAAAAAAAAAAAGCCCTCCTCTACCCCTCAAATTATAAACAGTATTTTCTAATATTCTTTCATCACAGCTATTTCCCGTCTCACTGTTCAAAGTGCCATCTTAGGTTGACTAACATAATTTTAAACTTATTGACTAAAACAGACTAAATTCTTCCACTAGTGTATTCGGTTATTCAACAAAATTTGAGTCACTATCTCTGTGGCCAGTTTTCCTAATTTCCATGAATACTTAGTAATCTTAAAAATTATTATAAAGCAAAGCAATAGAGGGAGAGCTGAACATGGCCTATTAAAGCTAGTTAATGACCTTCTACATTGGCTTTAAGAGGCTACTGCCTTAATGCATATGAAGTCTTCAGGTTCATTCAAATCTATAGATACCATCAAAATATAAAAGGGAAGTTTATTCCAAGTGATTAACTCACACCTCATGTTAATGAATGACTAATCCCCCCTCCCATTAGATTGAGTGTGGAACTGTGTAACCACTAAAATATTTAGATACATGCTAGCCCTCAGAAGATTAGCAAACGTCTGCTGCTTTGGTTATTTTGTTTTACTTTTCAAGTTTATCTATGCTAATAAATCATAACTCTAATAAATTACTAAATAAACTTGCATTAATAACTAAGGTCATTAAACTCTTCTGACTCTGGCAGTCATTTGGCCAAAGTAATGGTCTCCTGCCTATTTTGTCATTTCATGAATCTGGAAGGGAGGGTAGAATAGTAACAATTTAGAATGGTCAATGGGGGGATATGGGAAGGCAGAGGCACCTGGATGGCTCAGTCCGTTGAGCTTCCTGACTCTTGGTTTCGGCTCACGTCATGAGATCAAGTCCCTTGTCGGGCTCTGAGACATGCGAAAAGTCTTCTAGAGATTCTCTCTCCCTCCCTCTCCCCCCCACTCACACTCCCTCTCTTGCTCTCGAAAGAAAGCAGAAAGAAAGAAAGAAAGAAAGAAAGAAAGAAAGAAAGAAAGAAAGAAAGAAAGAGAAAGAGAGAGAGAGAAAGAGAGAAAGAAAGAGAAAGGAAGGAAGGTTGGTTGGCTAATAGTATGCCAACTGATAAAAATCAAGTTTTAGGTTTTTAAGCACACCACTGTCTCTTTTACTTTGTTTTATCGTTGTCCAATAGAGTAATCTTGCCAAAAGATGTTCAAATGTTACCCTAAAACAAATATAGGATACCTAACCTTGTTTCACCCTACCTAACACCAGGATTATTCCCTACAAAAAACGAGAGCTTCAGATTCTCCACACTCTATTCAAGCAAGCACAGACTGAATTTATCTTAGGTTTTTTTTCTTTAAAGGCACGCTGGCATTAAACAGATCTAAATCTATTGCTGGTATCCTTTAATTAGATTCACAACAAATGTAATCCTCTTCTTTTTCTCCAAATACATTTTTAAAACCATGACCACTGCAGGTGCTTCCCCAATCTTTAACACACTCATTACCATTCTTTCAGTTATTTATCCATCTACAGTAAATACTTACTGACTGCCTATTATTTTGTCAAGAACTAGGAATAGAGCAACGGTTCACAATGACAAAGACCTTGCTCTCGTATTTATTACAGCATCCTACCACTGACACCCCCAGATAGAGCTTAGCTATACTATTAGCACTTACAACCAAAAGTCTGAAGAGTCTGAGCTTACCCAACCATCAACCTTTTAATATAAATTATGTTAAGGAAAAATCAAACAAGGAAATCACTATATTGATAAGAAGAGTCAACAGGAAGCTTAACTTGAATAACATGAATGTCTCCATTGAGGAAAAAAATGTATTTCAAATTAATGGACACTTCACAAATTTAGACTAACTGGTAAACAATCTGAAAAGATTCAAATTGTTATACAATTTAAAAAAACAATATTGCCTTCATTCATCTGTAAGGAGTACTTTGAAAGATTATACAATTTTCCCTATTTCAATAGTCAATCGCAAGGTAATCAAGTCTTTTCCTGTTTAAGTTTAAAATTATTATATACAGAAATTCTAGGTAAAGTTTGTGATTAGCAAACATACTTTGTAGAATTAAAATTGACTCATCTATCATTTGTTAGGAATTTTGAATTATTGGAGTCCAAATTAATACAGATTTGATTGTGTCTTTCATTACCTATAGTTTTATGGAGATAACATGAATTTTAGAGAAACTGCCTCTAACATCATGTACTTAAACAGTGGCAATGTTCAGGTTCTTATCTAAGAGATACACCACCTTCCCTTACAATGTTGTTTTAAGAAATAAACTAAAATATATATTAAATACTTAGCACCATGCTTGGTACACAGTTAATTTTTAATATTTAAAAAGTTTGTCAGGAATGGTGCTTGAAGCCTGGAGGGAGAACAAGTTCAACATGTAATTAACACCTAACCCTAAACAGTTTAATTAAATGAACTAAAATTATAATGTGGTAAGTGCTATAATAAACAAATATAAGCACCAGTGTTTGGGACAAGACTGGGAGAGGTTAACTGACACTGAGAACCCAAGGACATAAGAGCTGGCCTTAAAGAAAGATACTGAGTTCAATAGAATGGAAGAAAGAACATGTCCTTCTTTTCAGCAAAGGCTCAAAACAAGAAAGAATATAACATGCGCTAAGAAATGTGTAAGTTTGCAAAAGATGAATTATAAGGAATATAAGAGTGAAATGATGGAGATCAAGCTAGTCAGACAGGCTGCAACCGGACTCTCAAGTACTTGGTATAATCTTACTAAGAAGTATGGATTTTATCCTGTAGATAATGGAAAACTATTAGAAGGAATAAGCACAATCCAATCTGTATTTTATAATGATGCCACCATAAGTGAATAGTCTGGGTAGAAGGAATCAGAGCAGTTATTTATAAACAGGTTTATTTCAAGAGAGATGTCCCGAGTTTCAATAATGGTAGTGGCAATAACCACAGAAAGGATATATACACATAAGATACAGAAGGCAGAATCCAAGATTTGTTGATAGGTAGGTAGGGACAAATGCTAAAGAACAAGAAAGAGTTGGGAGGACAGTGTAGTTACTTACTGAGAACCTGCGAATAAGTTGTGTGGAAAGGGAGGAATTTGGGACATACCAAGTGCTTATAGAAAGGAAGCAGATATATGTAAGAGTTATAAATAAAGACTTGGGAGTCACTTTTGTAGACAAGACTGCCCAGCAAAAGAGAACATGCTGAGCAAGAAAAAAAGAACAAAACACAGTAAAAAGCTGAACAATACTGGTATTTAAGGGGTGAGAAGAGAACTAGGAAAAGGCTAGCAGTATCCCAGAAGCCAGGGAAAAGAATTTCAAAAAGGAAGAGTTAAATGAACAAGAGATAAAATGAGATAAAGACTTTTTAAAGGCCATCAGATTTTTTTTTTTAACTGACCAGGATTTTAAAATAAAATTTGTGACCAAATAATCAAAATTTAAGAACTGAAGAACCGTTAACATCCTTTAGAAAGTACTACTACTACATTAACAATTACTGTATTAATTTAGATTTCATCTCTCAAGAATTCTCTTTACAATACTAACTTAATTCTGCATCAGGGTAAATATGACTTATACATATGAATTCTGGTACAAACCATCTTAGAGGAATCTGACAACATTTGGAACAACCTGTTTATAACGTATTAAGCGCTATACGATAAAAGCATGTGGCTTAATATGTAATGAAGACTACAGAAGAAATTCAAACATGCATAATAGGAAATGAGAAGCAAAAGAAATCTAATTATGAGAACTCTTTGTCAGCAAATTAAATCAATGTGAAATAATGAATCAGACAATAGATTAAAAGCTTAAAGACTCATCAGATCCCTGTAGCATCTCCTAAACCCAAAGGACATTTAAAAGTTTCTCAATATTTACTTATGCTAATCTGCTAATTAGTCTGCTATCGGGTCTGCCCATAATTTATTTACTTATTGCCTTTTAATTTCCTTAATTTCTTAAAACACATTATAATGTGTTAAGCTTAGAATTGTGAGTGGTCTGTGCAAATATACTTATCTCCTCACTCTGCTTGTTATGTGTTACCTCCTAAAGTAATTGTTGCCACAATTTTTCTCTCTTTTAACAAGCTATGGTTATCAGCACTGGGCTGGATAAACACAATTTGAGTCACAAAGTTAACTTCTCTTCAGATTTAAGTTCTAATTCAGACATTAAGACTCTATCTTGTGGCCCAGAACAGTTTTCTAATTCACAAACTGAAACCAATAGTTGCATGTTATGCAGAAGTAACAAGTTTTAAAATGTCTCTCTTCGTATCAAATTTTAATTAACAGAAAATTGAGACAATATCTAAACTAAACCATCATGACATTTATCACAAAAACTAAAAATTACTTCATACAAATATGAAGGGACAGTCCTTTGACTCTGCTAAAAGTTAGTTAAGCCATTACTAACTGTTATAAATTAAGCACTTGACTTCAAAGTGTCAAAGGCAAAAAACAGTTCTAAGGCTTCATAATTAAAAATTAAAAGAAAAAAAATCTAAATATGGCTAACTCTAGACCTAAATCTATGCAGTAACATTCTAAAAAACTTTAAAAAGAATTTATAATTAAGAGTCTTATTCAAGCTAATGGAGATAATGTAATATAATCAAAAACTCAGAAACTATAGTTCAACGTGCAGCATCTAGTAATAATGGCATACCTTTTCTTTCTGTTTTCTGTGCAGGGACAGAAGATGTGGGTGTAGGCAGTTTTGATAAAGTAGATGCTCCATTAGCATCAAATGATTTCTTTGGCTGGTGATCAGACTGTAGCGTAAATGGACTAGAAGGAAGAGTGCTTGGGGTAGCAGTTGGATGAACCACTGGTTTGATGGGGTGCTGTACTGGCGTAGAACTACTGTGAGTCTCTGCTCTTGGCAGTCTGTAGTCTCTGTCATTGTGTCTGCTTGTTTGAGACAAAATATTCTGTGGGAGCAAACTACTGGCATCACTGGAATGCTTGTCTTCCACTTTAGTTCACAGTTCGAAAAAAGAGATGTAGGAATGACGGAAGGGGGAAGAAAAAAGATTACGTTAGAATCCTGTCTTTAACATCAGCTAATTTAGCAACATACTTGTACCTTGTTACAGAACTGCAAGCCCAGTTAATGTCTGCAGTTTTAGCTCAGGTCATGTTCCCAGGGTCCTGGGATCGAGCCCCACGTTGGGCTCCCTGCTCTGTGGGGAGTCTGCTTCTCCCTCTTCCTCTCCCCCTCCCCCTGCTCATGCGCGCTCTCTCTCTCAAATACATAAAATCTTTAAACAAACAAAAAAAAATCCAAATACTGAAAGAGGATTTTTAGCTCAACTCTAAGTAATCTATACTCATATTTCAAGTGGGCTACTAGTTTTGGGGGATTCTTTAGAACCACACCACTTGAGTTCAAACAAAACATTAAAAAAAACAATATATGTGGAGTTCTAACATTTTACTCAAATGAAAACTTTTAAGTATTTTAAAAATATGAAAAGCAAATGGTCCATTCTTTTAAAATATTGGCCATGGGTTCTAATAACTGAATTATCCACAGTGGTTCAAGAGCAAAAGAATATTAGCTTTATTAGCCTGATTTTTCTGAATACTAAAGTAGCTCATCAGTGGTCTCTAAAGTAGTCTGTCCTAGGGCTTACATGACCTCATTTTGGGATGGCTGAATTTATGATCAACTGTGCATTCAATAAGTAAATCAGTTCATATTTTTGATAATGCTAATAATACCAGTTAGCTATAAACTCAAGTTATAGATAATGCTATCTGAAAATAGAAGGCCTACATCCGGCAGCATAGTCAGAAAAATCTACTTGCTATTACCAGTTATACTAAAAACATCCTCTTCCAATTTAAAGTCACAGAAATATTTAAACCTCAGAAGTACTGCTGCTTCCAAAAAGAGTATAAGGAAAATTTCAATAATCATGATAATAAAATTTATATTTATCGAAAAATCTCTATCCAAAATTGTAATAGTCTAATCAGTAACTAAAAATTAAACAACTTTCAAAGTAGAGAAACATCTTAAGATTCAAAAGCACATATATAGTAATATTACCAAAGGATGCCCTCCCTGTTGAGTATTTTAGTTTTTTCCAAATCAAGGTTCCTCCTAGAGACCAAGACAGCACAGAGGGAAGTATGCTTAAACTACAAGACAGTTTCCAAACCTTCAGTGCGTAACTCCTACATGTTACACTAAACAAAACGTACTGGACACTGCCAAAAAGTTTCAGTTGTATCAATAAAAAAAGCCTTTTGACTTAAAAATGAAATTCAGTGTTATAAATTACACATATATAAACCTTAAAAGAAAAAATGAACAAATAGATTGAGCCATCACAGTAGAATACAAACATCTGTTGTATATTAACTCATCAGTGAACTATCAATTTGCATGCACAAAAAACTTAAGAAATTTTATTCTACAAGTTCTTCCTGAAAAGAATACTGCTACAATAGAAACTTTTAGGGACAGATAAAACAGAAATAATACCATGCCCAATTCCCACCAATCCTGTCACTTGACTACCAAAAACTGGACACCAAGAAAAATCCCTCTCAGTTCTGTATGAGTAGTCAAAGAATATCAAGCAAATGTACTACTCAGATGAAAATTAAAGCTGGTATTTCTTCAAACACTTGTAAGCTTTGGGGGAGAAAAATGGCAGCAGCATTACAGAAACTAAGGAAGCTGTAGCTGCAACAGCTTTCTAGGATTCACAACTCTAGACAAAACACAGTTAATGCAGTGACTCTACTCGCACCCCCACAACAAAGACATCTGGCAAATGTATGGAGACATTTTGGGTTGTCACGACTAGGAGAGAGGAGGTCTGCTACTGGCCTCTAACATATAGAGGCCAGGTACGATACTCTACATCCTATGACACAGGACGTCATCCCACAACAAAGAATCACCTAATCCAAAATGTCATTAGTGCTACTGCTGAGGTACCCCAAATTAAGGTTTCTCTAAGCACAGAATAATCATTCTGAGAGGCACAAATTAAAGACAATGAAAATAATCTAGTAGCAGTAATACCAAATTAAAAATTTTATCCATAAAGTTTTCAATGTCAAGTTCTGGATAACATTATTTGCTACAGTGCAAAAAATAAATCTATTTTCTACCTTTATCTCTTTAACATATAAAATCTTTTCAGTCCCCCCACCCCCCTTTTATTGGCAGTTACGAACTACAAAGCTTTAGGTCTTACCCAGCATGAACATCAATGGACACATGGGAAAACTCTGCCAACACTTTTTGGATAGAAAAAGTTAAGCACTTAAATGGCTTAATGTCTTCATTACTACCACACTTAAGTATTTAAATCAGTTGACCAATTAAGGAAAAATAAAAGGAAATATAGCTAAGGTTTTTCTCAAATATTACTTAAAACTGAAAAAGTGAGACACATGACTATAGTTCAACACACACATCGACCTACTGACTCATCATTTGCACATCTAGGAATTTGGCTAAGGAAGTAATAAGTGGGCAAAGATAGAAATCACAGCACTGCTGACAATAGGAAAAGGCTAAAAATCACCTAAGTATCCATGGATAGAGGGTTATTTATAAATGAGGGCACATCAAAATAATAAAAAATAAAAAAGGAAAACCATGCAATTTAACACATATTGATTTCTAAACTGACACAGAAACATTTCCTTGAAATACTACTGAAAAGAAGGTTAGAAACAGTAACATAATCCCATTTTTGATGTAAAACATATACATGTGTTTATACAAATTTATATACACACACAAAAAAGTATATGTCCCCAAATGTTCCTGGCTCATAGAATTAAAAAACGTTCCCTATTATATTTTAATAACAAACATGCCTCACTTTTGAAATTATGGAGGAAAAAGAAAAGGAACCCCTTCACATTTTTGAAAGAAAAAGATGCACACAATTTAAAAACACAACTCTAGGGGCGCCTGGGTGGCTCAGTTGTTAAGTGTCTGCCTTCTGCTCTGGTCATGATCCCAGGATCCTGGGATCAAGCCCCACATCCCAGCTCCCTGCTCAGCAGGAAGCCCCCCGGCTTGTGTTCCCTCTCTTGCTATCTGTCATATAAATAAATAAAATCTTTAAAAAAAAAAAAAAAAAGTAAAAATAAAAACACAACTCTGATTTTATTTCCTTAAAGATGGTTTACTAAAAAGACAAAAAATTACTACTTTCACTTCCAACAATATTTCCATCAGATCTTTAATTACTTCCTTCATTTACTCTACACCTCAAGGGAGAAGGAATGATAGCGTATTTTAGAAAGAATAAAGCAGACACACTAGGCTCTTATGTTTTTTCTCTCTGGGAACCTTCACCCACTAAGTGAGAGGCTTGGCCCAATATCTAAGAAAAAGTGATTATTTTTATACCCATTTGCCACTCCTCCTCCATACCCCCTAGTATTCCTCTGCAGTTTTGTTCAGGAGGACCACAAGCTGGATGCTATTTTTTTTTTTTAACCTGGAGAGGTTTTTAAACCTTTACCTCATTTCTAATTGTTTGCCAGAAGTCACAGTTACAGATATTAAGTAAAATGGAACTAGAACCCAAGTCTTCTGTCTCAAAATATAATAGTTTTAATTTCCTCACTTCAGTACTTTACATCATTGTTTTCTAAGAATTAAGTACAATTTCACTAATATAAAAAATTAAATGTTCCAAGGAACATAACGTAAACATTCAGTGCTGAAGAACTATGTTACTTTACTATCTGTTTCATCTTAAAATTTCTCATGTCAAAAAATCAGTATCCCCTGCTGAGACCAAATACATCCCCTACTTAAGTTACAGGAGGAAGATTCAAAGATGCTTAAGTCCAAGAATTCCCTGAACACATCTTTTAAAATTTTTTCTGAAAATTTCAAACTGTGATAAAGAGCCTAAGAATTCTACAGTGGCATTTAAATTCTATTCTAGGCAAGGGAAGCCACTGGGACTAGAATACCTTTAGTAAAAGCTCCAAATACAAATTTAATTTGAATTAAGAAATAAATGTATGTTACTCATATTGTCCCACTTAGACAAAATCTGACCTCAAAAAACATTAAGGTATGCCCAGAGTATGGAGATGTTATCTAGATCTATGATCATGATAAAATCAGTTTCCAGATATAAGGATAAAAAAGTTTCTCACTCGGGCGCCTGGGTGGCTCAGTTGGTTAAGCGACTGCCTTCGGCTCAGGTCATGATCCTGGAGTCCTGGGATCGAGTCCCACATCGGGCTCCCTATTTGGCAGGGAGTCTGCTTCTCCCTCTGACCCTCCCCCCTCTCATGCTCTCTCTATCTCAGTCTCTCTCTCAAATAGATAAATAAAATCTTAAAAAAAAAAAAAAAAGTTTCTCACTGATAAACATAAAACACCACAACAGACACTTTGATGTCACTATCCGTGTGTGACTATTATCCAATTATTAGATTGAAAGACTCAATGAGTTTTGGAAGGGATATCACTGTCCAGTTTAATAGGACACAATTCGGGGGGGGGGAATCAAACAATTCCTGTTTTAAAAAAGTCAATGCACAATATGAAATTTTGTTTTCCACCAATTCAACTGCATTACAGCCATTATGAGTAGTGATGAATATATATGTGCACTATTCTTTGTGCACCCTTTTTCTTTTCAGGAAACAAAATGGTGAAGGTTAGGAAGACGTATCTAACATAAAAGAAACCTATGTTTCTACTATTTTAGTTTACATATGTAAACAGCTATGCATACAGATATAAATATATGAACTACAGGGGTGAATCAAACATCATGTTGTTTCAAAGAAAAAAATTAATACTTACTCCCACTGGCAAACCCACTAGTGGCTGTTGCTTGCATCACCTCCCTTCTGTAATCCCTATCTTTTGGGAAGCTATTAACTGCCATCTTGTTTGCTTCTTTTTGTCTCTGTTCTCTAAAAATAAAACATAGATAAGCCCATAAAAATTACATCAAGTACAATGAGTTTACATGTAACACTTCTGGCCAAATGCTCAACAAAATGGTGTATGGAAAATAAAAGAACTGAACACAGCCATAATATCAACTGGTGTCGGAGATGAGATAAGGCTAACAGAACAGTAATGTTTCTCAATGATGGTAGTATTACAGCAACTATTTATAATGTCATTAACGCTACAGCCAAACTCTCCAATATTAATTCTACATATATGAAGGAAACATATTATTGTACTTTAAGAATTATGAAGATTTCTATTACAAATTATAAGTGGATGCATTAAGTATAGGTTGATATAAAATCTTAAATATACTGATGATTTACAAGGTCCTTGTGGACAGCTGCTTCTCTGTCCAAGCTTCTCTGTCCAAGTTTTTTTTTTTTTTTAAGTTTCTTTTTTGTTTTTTAAAGAGAAATTACAGAAAACACAATGGGCCAACTACAATTAAAGAAGGGAATGATGAGTTTCACTCTAAGAAACCTACACTCAGAATGTTCTAAAGATGTAAAGCTCTAAAATCAAGAGTAAGAAATATTTTTCAATGAGTAAGAGCAAATACCTTTCAAGCCACTCTTTTGGTTTTTCCCATTGTGAAACTTCTGTTCGACAATTGTAGTAGTATTTTTTCCCAGAAGAGCTAATATGCTCAGACCAGTCATCTGCAGAATCATAAGGCTTAAAAATACATTTTTAAAAATTAGAAAATATTTTAATACTATTTAATCACTTGATATGAAACATCAAGAACGTCAATGGTTTTCAAAGCATATGTAAGGGAAACGGGAAAAGACCATGAAATAAAAGCATCCAGATCTAGAATGTAATTATCTGTGTATATATATCTTAAGACACCTTAGTCTATGAACACCTTAAAAAATAACAATGGAAAATCCTGCAAAATATGAAATTAAAGAGATTAATAGACAGTTTATTAGGCACAAAATGAGAAATGCAAAATTAACATCCTGACTTTAGAAAAGCATTACCAAAGTTCCCATTATAATTTGCTGAAATCCAGTCACATGGGGGGGCAGTTTAAAAAACCCACAGTCAACTGACTGATTTGATGATATGACAGCACATCAGTTCTAAACTCATTATGCACAATAATACTCACATATACTATTAACGGAGAATAATCTGCCTGTATTTACTGTTAGTGAAAAAAAAAACCACATTTAATAAAACATAAACACAAAGCTAATTATTATGTTTCACTGTCAAAAATCCATGAGATGTGGTGTTAGCCAAACCTTGTCTCACATAGTATATGGGTCAGCAGCATCACTCATTTCCCTGTAACAAAAACCAGCCTTTCAAAACCTCTCAGATACATTCTCTTTAAAGGGTATTTTATAAGTACTGTAAAATTATAAAGAAATTAGAAAAATCTGAAAGGAGGCCCAATTTCCATGGTACTGATATAAAAAGTGTAAAGTTTAAGTGCACTGGGCCCAGGAAATCTGGTAGAATCCCAAGTACACTTGAGATGAATTTCTTGACTATTTTGTCGAAGGAGCTTGAAACGATGTTATACTTTGGTAGTCTACACTTCTTCTGGGTTCACCAGTGTACAGTGACACAATTTTAAAGCCTGAGGAAAGAAACGAATTCTCATGCCCTGCTGACTCAGCTTTAATTTTACCAACTAGGAAACAAGCCTAGAGAACGTACAAGTTGTCTATAGGTCACAAAACTAACTGGTGATAGAAGAAAGGATCAAAACCTAGGTTTCAGGATGCCCATTATTTCCAACAAATCAACACCCAATTCTCAAAATGCTGCAATAATTTTGAAGGTACATGAAAAAATATTGCAGATTCTGCCACATTTATGCTCTTGGGATTATGCCTCAAAATAATGAAGCGATTGGCAATCAGCCCTGTGCCTCCAAAACTCTCATACCAGGGGGGAAGTTAATTCTCAACCCTCACTTTCAGAAGTAGGCTACAACCACAACCAAGTTGCAGAAACCCAATCACAGAAGGCCAAATTCAAAAAGTTCTCTTTCACCATTCATCACTTCTCGTACCTAAATTATTATACAAACTGAACACTTCTATGGATATCTGGAAGATTTGGTTTCCTTGGGAAGTGGTTATATGGGATTGATTACTAGTTTGACCTGAAGAAGTAGATTAAGATTTGAGGCAGGTGGACAGAGGACATCAGAGTATGGCAGAGTGGTCTATACATCAGTGCTCTTCAAAGTGATGGTTTTGTGAATTGGTCTGAAGAAGGAGCAGGCATCAAAATATATATTGACATACTCTTTCCCTCGTCAAGAGTCTCACTTTAAGAAAAAAAAAAATCCAGCTCAAGGAAACAGTATACTATTTAATGACAGTTAATTTACATCCTGGCATAACCTCCATGACAGTTAAAAGTTCACAGACCAGAACCTTGAAGAGTCTGAGTCTATTAACACTGCTCTGATTGTGCCCACCCAATCTTAGATTAGTACAAGTTAATGTCTTTCTTAACAAAATGTGTTTCAGGGTACAGCATTACAATAACACAGCAGTAACTTTAGCTTATTCTCTCACCCCACTTCCATACTCAAAAAAAGGTTAAGGGGGCGGGGAACCCTTTTAGTAATGAGGAATTTTTAAAACGCTGACGTGCAATAGGTGTTACTGCTTTTCTTCATTATATATTTTCAACTTTATTGGAGTATAACTGACAAAACTGGAAGATACTTAGTGTATGCTGTGATGATTTGACACTGTAAAGGATTAGGCCTATCTGGTTCATTCACACATCCACCACCTCACAGATTTTGTGAAAACATTTAAGTATTCACTCTCAGCCAGTTTCAATTACACAATATAGTGTTATCAACTATGATCACCATATTAAACATTAGATCTTAAGTTATTAAATTTGATTAAAAAAAAAAGAGTATCTACAACTAAGAACTAAACCCCAAAAAGGCCTGCAAACACTTCAAATATTCTGAATTAGGCTTGATGTACTTGCCAACACAAGCACTAAGGCAGCAGTTTTCCCAGTGCTGTCCAGGAACCCTTGAAGGACCCCAAAAATCATTTCAAAAGATCAAAACTATTTTCATAATAATACTAAAATGATTTTTTTTTTCCTCATTCTATCACAAGAACAGAGTGGAATTTCCCCAGATGCTGTGGAAGGAGATTTGTTAGAACGAAAGACTGAATGCAGAGCATATGTGAAGTTCTAGGTATCTCCTATTAAGACAGGCATTAAAGAGATACTATTCGTTTTACAAATAGTTATTTTTCATAAAAACATTATATATGCTAACATGTAAAGGGTTTACAATCAACTGAGTTTAAAATTATCTTTCACGTTTTTTTAATAAAGATTCTGAGTAAGCGAGACAGTGAGAGCACAAGCACCCACACACACACAAGGGGGAGGGGCAGAGGGAGAAGCAGGCTTTCCGCTTAGCAGTGAGCACAACGTGGGGCTCCATCCCAGGATCCTGGGATCCCAACCTGAGCCGAAGGCAGACACTTAACCAACTGAGCCACCTATGTGGCCCTCATATTTACCAAGTTTTAATTTTTAAATATGGTAAATATTGATAAAAAATAAACAAAAGCTCTCAATTTTCATGAATGTAGACAGGTCTTGAGATCAAAAAGTATGAAAATGACTGCTCTGAAAGAACAGTACTAAACAGTTATGGAGGCACCCATCTGCTCTCCCTCAATTCAAAATGTCTTTTAAGTGTGCTTTTTTTTTTTTTTTTAAAGATTTTATTTATTTGAGAGAAAGAGACTGAGAGAGAGAGCACATGAGAGGGGGGAGGGTTGGGAGGGTGAGAGGGAGAAGCAGACTCCCTGCCGAGCAGGGAACCCGATGCGGGACTCGATCCAGGGACTCCAGGATCATGACCTGAGCCGAAGGCAGTCGCTTAACCAACTGAGCCACCCAGGCGCCCAAGTGTGCTTTTCTTAAAAAGCATATCCCTTCCTGCTCTCTCTCTTAAAATACAGAATCCTACTACTTCTTCCCCAAATGAAACGATGGAAAAGAAATGGTTAATTCTGGAATTAACTTACGAATTTTTAGTAAGGAGCCATTCACTGAATAACATCAACATCAAAGACGGCATTTACTATAATAAAGAATTTCATGGAGTCCTAAGAGTTCTCTGATAAATTTCTGATTTTTTAAAATTAGGTAGAGTATCTTCAGGCAAAGACTGGTTATAGAAAATAAACTTGAGAGCCTCAAGCTGAAAAGCTCCAAAAAATGCAGAAGATAATTTACATGATAACAAGTGGAGCTGGAATATAAATGCAAAGTCACCTGTGACTGAATGTAAAGTATTTCCCAGCAAATCAAGATTGGTGGATACGTAGAAGATATCAATTATGTGTTTAAATGGGAATACTTTTTTTTCTAAATGAAGCAATTCAGAGGCCTCTTAAAAATCACAAATAAGCATAACTAATCTAAAACAAGCTACATGAGGTCTGTAAGCTCCTATTATGATTTAGATTAGGAAGGAGGAGGCATTCAAAAAGCTTTTCCTAAATAGTTATCATGGGCTAGGCTCTGTGTTAAACCACAATAAATGTTCATCACAGGACTCAGGGAACTACATGTGAATATCTTAATCTAATACTGAAAAAATAAGGCAACTTCAACTCGACTATCAACAGTTGATAAATATAAATCACCCATACAACCAAATGTCTGTGTAGATAACTAGATAATACTGTTACTGATTTTCAAAGACAGATTTAAAGCCTGAAAACTTCAGAGAAAAAAAAGAACTACTTTTTAAATTTTGTTTTACTTACTACTCAAAAAATTCCATTAGAAGTGATTTACAGACAAAAAGTAAGTTTATAAGTAACCTGCAGAAAGGTTCAAAAGCTAACTTCTCAGGTAAGATTAAATTTGTAGTTTATAAATAATATATGTGTCATGCCCACTGGGCATATTATAATAAAAAAGACTACTTGGAGATTAATTATATACCTATAGTTGAAATTTACAGAAAGGGAAATCCTGATTCTTAAAACATGTAACACTTAATCCATTCAGGTAACAGTCTTCAGCTTCCACCCACAAAATGAAATCCTCTGACCCCATTTATGATTTGGGTCGATCAAGCTTATCTGCCCATTATTTCTTTCTGATTTCACGTTTAATCCACGTCTTAGAAATCAAAACAACCAGACTTAGTTTTCCCTGAATTAAGATTTTTTTAAAGCCAAAACAATGTCCACATGGCCTGCCACTGTAGCTATCAGCAGACAAATACCAAATTGGAATTGTCAGTGATAAAGGGAACTTTAGTATTTGTTACTTTGTAAATTAATGGGGCCACCTACCACAAAAACAGATTCATTCTAAAATCCTGACAATACACGTTATTGGAAATAACTCATCACAAGTAGTTTGATAGTAACACCTGTTAAGGTTTACCAAGCTGTTGTCTCAGCCTCAACACCACCACCACCCCCTTCTATACTGTTCTGTGATGCTAGGGCAAATTACATTGTTTAGTCAGCAGTCTACCTGTTAAGATTCTGCCAACAGTAGGCACCGAAGTTAAGACTGAAAGGCACGAGAAGCCTAACAGCCACAGCTGTCTCCAATTTCCAGCTCTCTGCCATATGCCCCAAACCAGAACTAGCTTCATCATACCACTCACAGGCACTATCACCAGTTCTGTAGAGCTCCTCCTCTAAGCTATTAAGTTCTAATAACCACAACCTCTTCTTATTGTACTCCAGCCCTAAGGGTGAATACTATATACTCTATGTGTATTACCTTGGTGTTCCTTTTTGTTTTTTTCAGTCCTCAATAACATGCAGTATCTGCTTAGCCAATCCTGTACATAAAATTCTCTGTGCTATCCAATTTTCTGAGCTAAAATAACTAGCATGTTTTGTTTTCCTACCTAGACCCTGACTGATACAATATTTAAAGCTATTCTAAATTCATTTTTATGAAAATGCTATCATTTATGTCTTGATTTTCTTTGGAAATGTACTATCCACACGGCTTCAATAAGGGCTAAGAAATAATCAATCCCAAGAACCTTTCAATGTTGATTAAGGTATGATCATCACCCAAATATCCAAGGCAAAATGTGTTGGTTTCAACCTACACTTCTATAGCCTTCTAGCTGTTCTTTCCTTCTTGTATTTTCTACACTACTACCTGATGAATTTTTTAAATTCCAACTATGAGGTTCCTTCACCAATTATACCCTTCAATAGTTCTGCACTCCCTTTATATAAAATTCATATTCCTTCGTAAGATACACAATTTTTGTGATCTAGCTCCCACTTATCTCTGTAACCTGAGCTCTTGCCATTCTTTCACACTTTCAAAATCCTTGCAGTTCTCCAAATATACTATGTTATTTCACACTTCTATGTCTTTGTAGATGCTATTCCCTTTGCATACCACACAAATTCCAGACCTCTTCAACTAGCTGTTATATTCAATCCGCTGGGGAGTGTTACTTGTACTTTAATACTTTCCTCTCATCCAAGCTTGGAGTTCCCCTTCTGAATGTTCCCAAAGCAACTTTAACATGCACTGTTTTATTAACTGTTTACTCTGCAGTCTTCACCCCAAGTCCAAAAGTTCCTTTAAGATGGGCCACACTGTCTTAGTACTATATATCTACAACCTAGCATATGCTTGGCAAACTGAAAACTTATTAAACTTTTGTTGAATGAATGTATTAAAACTTCCATTTGAACCCTGACTTTAAAAAAATCCAAGCTGAGTTACTTCAGTTTAGAAATACCTAAATTCCTGACTTTCACTGCCTTGAGGACAAGAATCTTTACATCAAGAGTGTTTAGTAGGGTGTGTAATACACAGATGTCTGAATATATGTTTTAAGAAGTGTATATATTACAGAGTAAGAAAAAGCTCAAGGTAAACCACTTTAAGTAACTACAGAAGTTTCATCATCTATAGTTCTTTGTATCTCAGACATTGCAATGGTAAAATTTTGCTCTGTATAGTAAAAGTGATGAAATAATACCAAATTGTATTTCCTGACTATTCTCAGTTCTACTAAGAAAGTCAGCTCATTACTTCAAATACATGTAAAAAAGGTCAACTTTTGATTTAACAAGACTTGGTGGAGGAGTTTTTGGGGGTTTTTGAGGGGGGGTAATAAACACACACACACACACACAAACCCCCCAAACCAAAATTGGGCATGTTTATATACTTACTGTATCTGAAGTTTTGCTTGGATTATTGCTTGGATTAGAAGAATGTGAATTTGAACTATGAAGAGCACTGTGGTTGTGTGAATTTTCTTGTGGAGAGTAACTGGTCCCTTAAAAGAATAAAGACCAAAGTGAATTATAAGTTGTATTTCATGTTTAATTTCAACTGGTTTCTATCATACTATAGATCATTGTATATCCCTAAAATCATCATTTTACATAAACATCTAGAATATGTACATATTCATACTTCTTACACATAAAGTATTTGTAAGCCTACTAAAGATGTGGCTTAAAGAGCATATAGCTTACATGGCTGATAGCCTATGGAAAAATGTTATATATAATTAGATGAGCAAAACCTCATTAATATCATTTCTAGCAACTTTTTAAAATTTTTTTTTAGATTTTATTTATTTGAGAGAGAGAGACAGAGATAGAGAGAGCACAAGTGGGGAGGAGAGGGAGAAGCAGGCTCCCCGCAGAGCAAGGAGCCAGATGCGGGACTCGATACCAAGACCCTGGGATCAACACCTGAGCCAAAGGCAGACGCTTAACTGACTGAGCCACCCAGGCGCCCCCTTTTTTTTAAAAGAGGTTTATTAGGGAAAGACAGAAATACAACATAAAGAAAAAAGGCACAAAAATTCAGTGATACAGAACTAAAAGTTATAAATACCCAGTATGTTTTTGCAATTATTTTTCAATTTCTTAAATAGCCTCTGCAACTTGATTTTTAATAGTTTTGCCAATTTTTCAACTAAAACAATATTAAGAAGGTTAAACCTTAGGGAAGGTACTCTCTTTCAAGATGATGATGATATCAAGTCTCCTAATAACAGGACCAACTCTAAGAATTGCTTAAAAGTAATTCATGAGTTCTATAAATAATCCACACATCTCAAAGACCATCAGGGATGATAGTATTTACTGTCTTAACAAAAGCCAAGGTATAAAAACACAGACTTGCAAAAACACTGATTAAAGATACAAAAAGGTTCACCATAAAAGTCTAATTGCTATTACAATTTCTAATTGTATTTCAATTTCATTACTTTTTTTCCCAGCAACAACATACCATAATTCAACTTAAAACAAACTACACTGGCAATGGTATGAAGGCTACACTATAATGAACAGAAAGTGGTATGAGTAATATATATGGTTGAGTGGTCTAGCAATTAGTCACCAGTTAGAACCAGAGTTGTTTCAAGTAGAAATCATTAAGAATTAACTATTTCAATCAGCAAGGGTAACTAAGTAGATAAGAAATGTGAACTGGGACAGACAGAAGATGACTATAAAGTTTCAGACATCCAAGTGGAAACGTCAGCAGACCTACGGAGCACTAGGAATTCATAAGTGATCTGGAAGTCTCCTCCATTAAAACTGAAAGGCAGGGGACTTTGCCTTGCAAGGTATCAAAAAGCACTACGAGCTTGGAATGAAGTTAAGACTATGGCAAGAGAAAAGGCAATGGCCAATACCTAACCTTGGATTAAGGGCCAGTTTATAAGGGAAGCTAGAAGCAGATTCAAAGACCCAAAAACACTAGTGATGTGACAAAAGACAGTAGAGGGTTACTGAAGAACGTGGCACCATGTAGGTGGTATAACAGAGGAAATTTCTCAACCAGGCTACTGCTTGATGACTTCTTCATCTACTTGTTTTTAATTTTATCTTGCTGTATGGCATGTGTTTATATAAAACACCCTAAACTTTAAT
Source organism: Leptonychotes weddellii (assembly GCF_054177405.1). Lineage (NCBI taxonomy): Eukaryota > Metazoa > Chordata > Mammalia > Carnivora > Phocidae > Leptonychotes > Leptonychotes weddellii. The sequence goes on along the minus strand of NC_138373.1, from coordinate 59,031,254 downwards.
ACAGCAGGCAAAATATTCTTCAGTAAACATTGTAAGAATAAACGCAATCAAAAAGAAATGAGTCAAAATAAACTCAGTGGGCAGAAAAGTTAACACAGCTGGCCTAAGACCTCTATCCTTAGAAAGGCCCGCTTACACAGTTGGCCCTTGGCTGACATGTGGGAACCTAGATTTCTGGAGCGTTCCCTTAAGAGCTAACAGTTGCTCACTGTGCCTAAGATGTTTGTGCACACAATATGGTTTATGCTTAATATATGCTTTCCTATTGGGAATCCAGATTTTTGGTACATGCTAGGTAGAGGTGCCTATGTAACAAACCAAATCCAATAAAAATTTTGGGAACTAAATCTCTAATAAGCCTCCTTGATATGGTCAACATTTCACAAATATGATCACAATTCACTGCTGAAGGAATGAAGTATGTCTTCTGTGACTCTACTGGGAGAAGACTTGGAAGCCTGCATCTGGTTTCCTCCAGGCTTTGGTCTGCATACCTTTTCCCTTAGCTGACTCCGCTTTATATCTTTTCACAGTAATAAGCCATATAGCCATAATGACTATACACTGGGTCCTGTGACCCTCTTAGAGAATCACCAAACCCCAACAAACTCATTTACAAAGAAAAATTAATACTCCCAAGTTTTTAAGAAAATCTTAAACCTATGCCAAAATTTGCACTTTTCAGATGTAACTCATTTAAAAAAAAATCAGTTTACAGGACAATACAGATAAGAAACTGAGTAATATAAACAAAGAATGTCATATTTATCCATCCCAAGGAGAGTTGAGATTCCCACTGAAATTTCCATAAATATGTCGGCAATAATGAAGAAAAGGCCAATTCTATAGACTGAAATGAATCCTAGAATAATCCTTTAAGAAGCCTGGGTTAGATGCCCTGACATTTATTTGCATATATTCTTAAGCAAGATGACCTACACTTAGACTATGAAATAAAAGTGCCACATTGAAGATTTGTTAAAAGACACGAGAAGTGAAGTACTCTATAAACATAAGGTATATTAGGAATGAGGTCTACTGATCTCTTATGAGGTTAAGATCCAGGAATCTACTCTACTCTACTCTAGTGTTATTCTTACTATCAATGAAAATTCAAAAAGTGACAAGCACCCAATTAGTTAAGCTCTTACCTCTGAAGAAACAGTGAATATTCCATCAGTCTGACAGATGGTATCAGATAGCTTTTAGGCCTAGGATATGTTTTTTCAGAGGGCATAACATACTGAAAAAAATGTAAGTACTGAGGCACCCTAGCCTAAGACTTTAGAGACAAGAGAAAACTCAATCAGCTGTTAAGAGGGAAGACATTTTCAGAGACAGAAGCTTTTTGAATAGGGATTATAGAGTCTACATCCTGTGAAATAGATTTATCTATAGACCACTTAACAAAACTAACAACTGAAACTTAAAAAAGAAGTGAGAAGCAAGATTAAGATACAGATTATTTTAGTAAGGGACTAAGAATAAACTGACGTTCTTAAATAGGATCCAAAACTAAGTAAAAGAGGTTTTAAAGAAAGCATGGTATGGTATGGTAGCCAATAAATCTTTAGATTCCAGCCAGAAGGATGTGCTTGAGAACTGAACACAGGGCAGATTAGCCCCTAAATAACATGATCATACTAAGTTATAGCTAACTCTCCTTAATAAAAGCTACAGTTTGTATTATCTTCCAAAGTATTCTTGGGAGGTATCTCATTTGAACCTTTTAATTCCTCCATGTAGTTCTTTCCAAACTGAAGTTAACAAACAAGTTGAAAAGCAAAGTGATTATACACACCCTACCCAGCACCAGATTAATGATGATGGTGGTTAGGATTTTCCAGAGCTACATTTTCCATACTTAATATACAAAGTGCTACAACACAAAATTTCTTTGAAATCTCCTTTTTATCTCAAAAATTCACATGAGTTTTTATTTCCTACCCTAAAATGAGTTTGTATGTTTCAGGATAAGAACACAAGTTTTTTTTATTTTTTGTTTTTATTAACAGTATGATGTAGTCTAAGACTCAGAGAAAAAACAACTGATCTGTGGATGCCAATATATCCAAAGAAGAGTAGAGCCATGCATAAAACTTGAACTCAGAATTTTAATACTAAATCAGTGATTATTCAAGTGCACAAAGGAAGATAACATATATGCTGTAAGAGAGAGTCTCATGGATGCTATCTGGCCCAAGAAAGTAATGGGAGCAAAAGCTGTTTATATGGTCTGGTGCCCTTTATGCTCTCTGCATATTACCAAAATAGGGGCTCATACTTAAAAAAAAAAAAAAATCTCTTTGAGGAAAGTAGTATTTATGGATTAAGTGGGAGACAACGGACTTTAAATGACAGGACTAACGAAGCAAGTCTTAAAGATTTCTAAGGAAAGGATACTTTTGAGAATTACTTGGGTTTGGGGCGGGGGAGGTGGAATAAAGGGGTTATATGTTTAGGCTTGGGCAAAGTTCTCTCATCCAGTGCTTAACCAAAGGCAGATATAAAACGGAGATGCTTTAACTTGATTGGATGCTAATGTCAGACTAGAATCCAAGGATCAGCAAATTACAATCTGCTGGATGCATGTTTTCATTAATAAAGTTTTATCAAAACATAGCAACAGCCAATCATGTAAGTATTACCTATGGCTACTTTTTTCTTTTAATTGTGACAGTGATTGTGGGACCCACGAGACTAAAATATTATCCAGCCTTTTAAGAAAAACTTTGCTGATTCCTGGATTAGACATTAATCTAAAATAAGCAATTAATTTAACGTAATGCAATATATGGACCTCCCTGACAGAATCTTCAATATTTAAAAAGCAAAATAATCCCTATTTGGCATCCTCTGTAACTTCAGAAGCTAGATCTTAAAGGGTGAGAAGGCTAGAACCTCCAGACTGAGAAAGATGGAGCCCTAGGAGAGTACTCTGTGAAATGGGTCAAAAAATGTAGCAAAATGCACCTGATTCAGCTAGAAATTAAGCAGTAACACTGCACTTCCATTTAGAAAAAGGAACTTGGATATTAGAGGGAAAACAAAAAGAATATACACTTCTATATGAGCAAACAAAGCTGGGAAACACAACCAGCTTTTAAAAAAGTAAAACAACAGTTTTCATTCTATTCAGGGATAAATATTATGGCATTTGTGTCCTTATTCAGAACATAACCACCACTAGAATTCACTACCATTTCCTCAGACTTAGAAATTAAGTCTTAATGCCATCTACAAATCACTGAAAAGAATGGGTAAGGCATACCTAGAATACTAAATGAAAGATTTCAAGGACATCTACCACTCTAAATGCTATTCAAACTAATAAAAGCTGACAGTAGGTATGACTGAATAAAGGTCCACAGTGGATCTCAAACTTCAGTTCATTAAAAAAAAAAAATGTAGATTTCAAGGCTGAATCTCACAGAGATTCTGATTCACAGTATACGGGATGGGACCCCCCAGGATGTAAATTTTTAATAACATGGTTTTGATGTGGTCAGTATCTGGGCCACACTTTATTTTAAGTGCTCTACTCCTTCCACTGTCTTTGGTCTCCCTCTCATCAGTCCAAAACAAGAGACCACAAAGAGGTAAAAACAAGGAGATTTTACAAAGAAAGCCATATCTGTAATGAGTATTTTTACCATAACATGATAAATGTTTTCCTTACAAACCTTGAATTCTGCAAAATCAGACTAAAAGTAAGTCTTATGGGAAAAATAGAGTAGGAGCAAACCACTCAAAATTACGCAACTTTATTATAACCAACAGCACAAGGCAAGCAGCTCAGCATGGTTATAGATTGTTTCAGGGGATATTAAAAATGCAAAAAAACCCACATCTGGGTAGAAATGAGGCTTGCTGGGGCTGAGAACATAGAAGTGAAGTTCTGAGCATTGAGGCTACGGTTAAAATGGACAGAGAAGAAAGCGCAACTTGCCAAAGACAGAGCCATGCAAGGCTGGGGGAGCAGACTTGAATTTTCTTTAGGGGTCTTGCCTGTGCAGCAGCTTTTTCCTTTCTATTGGAAGGTTATAACCCTAACTCCTGCTATTCTGATTCTCCTTGCCTAGGAAAAAAAATTTCACATATGAAGCAATACAGCTTCAGTTTATTAATATCATTCTCCAATTTACTAATTGTTTATGAGCTAAATGGTGGTGGAAAAGCAAAATGTAGCTAACCAGACTATGTCTCCTAGTAAGGGTAGAAATGATTCAGATATGTCAACCACAGGCTTGCATTTGACAGTGCCCTATAGTTGAGTTACTCCCTCTACATCAGTGTTATCCAAGTGATAGCCCACTCTAAATTGAAATTTGCTGCAGTGTGTAAAACACACACTAGATTCAAAGATTGAATACAAAAAGAATATAAAATAGCACATTAATATTTTTATACTGATTACATGATGAACTATTTTCGATATATTAAATATTATTAAAACTAAAATTAACTCCAGATGTTAGCTAGTAGAAAATTTAAAATTTCATCACTGGACAGCACTACTCTAGATGAAGGTATCCATTGACAATTAGTGGAAGGGGGCCAGAGATGCCTATAATGCAGAGGACATTTCTCAAAGACCTATCCCATCTAAAAAATCAGCTTCTAATTAGCTGAGCCCAGAACCTGCTTAACACAATATGCTACATTTTCTAGGGAACATTAACTGCTGTGCAAATTGTACTGCAGAGTACTTAGTTTTGTTTCAAACTTTTACCAAGATGTTCACTACTTGGAAAAATTTCATCATCAACAATTATGCTATATACATCTGCACTTCTATCTATCATGAACAAATAATACCAAGGAGATTCCTTTGTTAAGAGAGTGAGGACCAAAATTATTAAACTAGGAGAGATAAAGGAAAGATGCAGCTTTCACTGAATTTCATTAATAAAGCTTGTTTTAAAAACAGTACTGCTGGGGCGCCTGGATGGCTCATCTGGTTGTGTCTGACTGTGATTTCAGCTCAGGTCATATCTCAAGCCCCACGTCTGGCTCAGTGCTCAGCAAGGTGTGTGCTTGAGATTCTCCCGCTCTGCCCCCCAAACCCCTCCCCCCAGCTCACATAAGCACACCTTCTCTCAAATAAATCTTTAAAAAACTAAAAAATAACAATACTGCTATCCTTTACATTTACCCCAAATGAATATGCTACGTATCTTTTTGCAGTGATACAAACTACTTTGTGCAAAGTATGTGTTACATATTTACATCCAAAGGAACTACTCACATCTTTCCTACTCTTCCACCTGTAGGTAACATATATTATTTGTTTATCTAAAGCCTAGAAATGGAATTTTACAAAATACTTTTAAGGGATGATGCGCATGCAAAAGAATAAAGTTGAGTTGGACCTTTCCTCACACTATACACAAAAACAACTATAAAATGAATCACACCCAAATGTAAGAGCTGAAACTAAAACTCTTATAAAGAAAACATAGGCTTATTTCATCACCAAATTTCAAGTGAAAAAAGAAAAAATATAAATTAAGACTTTGTCAAAATTTAAAGCTTTTGTGCTTCAAAGGATACCATCAAGAAAGTGAGAAGTCAATCCACGGAATAGGAAAACGTATTTGCAAATCCTATGCAAAAGACTTTTATCTAGTTCTAGTAGGAACGCTTACAACTCAATAAAGAATAATACACTTTTAAAATGACTGAAATATAACAAACATCTCTTCAAAGAAGACATACAAATGACCAAATGACAAATGACCAAAAAGCACATGCAATGATGCTCATCAACGTTAGTCATTAGGGAAATGCCAATCAAAGCTGCAATGAGAAACCATTCACATCCATTAGGATAGCTATAGTCAAAAAGACAAGCGTTGTGGAGGATGCAGAGAAACTGAAACCCTCATACACGCTGCTGTTGCGAATATAAAATACTCAGCTGCTTTGGGAAATAATATGGCATTTCCTTAAAAGGTTAAACACAGATTTATCATATGACCCAGTAATTCTAGGTATATATCCAACATGTGTCCACACATGTTCATAGCACATTATTCTTAACAGCCAGAAGTTGGAAACAAACCAAATGTCTAACTGGTTAACAAATAAATATGGATTATTCAAAAATAAAAATGAACAAATACTGCCACAAGATATAACATGGATGAATCCTGAAAATGTTATGCTAAGTCCTATAACTCAGTCACAAAAGACTACATATTGTAGGATTCCACTTATATGAAACAACCACAGTACGTAAATCTATAGACAGGAGTTTTTCTAAGTCTCGGGGCGAAGTGATAGCCATAGGGTTTCCTTTTGGGTGACGAAATTGTTCTAAAATTAATTGTGGTGATGGCTGCACAACTGGGAATACATTAAAAAACCACTGAATTGCACACTTCAAATTGGTGAACTGTAGGAGGTGAATTACACATAAACAAAACTGTTACCAAAAAAAATTATCATAGCTTACGTGTGACTTTGACTTGTATAGCTTAGACAGAGATCCCTAATTCATCATTTCTCAAAACTCTAATCCTATGAGATGCTTTGAACAAAAAAATGTCACACGGCCATCTAAGTCTAGAAAAAGTTATGTATGATATTCTCTTATAGAAAATTTTAAATGTACTTTAAAGGATCTAAGAATTACTGAAGTAAAGAAACTTTAACCTGGAAAAAAGAAAGAGAATTAAGTACATGATACAAAATATATGAACCACAAAAAACACTATATTAAGTCAAAGAGATCAGTCACAAAGAACACATGTAATCCATTTATATGAAATATCCAAAACAGCAAACTCTATCAAGATAGAAAGCAGATCAATGGTTGGGGACCAGGCAGGAAGAAGAAATGGGGAGTGACTACTAATCGGCTTTCGGTGGGGTGGTGGTGGTGGTAATTGTGTGGTATGTGAATTATACCTCTATTTTTAAAAATAGATATGTGAAATGAAAACCATTCAGTTAATGAAAAGAGCACTCAGTCAGGTGATTTGGGCTTCAGTCCAGATTTTACCTCTGCCTTACTAAATAAAAGTGAGGAGGTCACCTAACTTCTATGGTTATCTTCATTGTCAAATAAGATACTGGTTGGACAGTGTGTAGAATTACTTCCATTTGTTTAGAAAAATTATCAACACGGGACTCTTGACTCTTAGTGATCTCAAGCATTTGATTCAGTACCACAAAGAACAAATAGCTGGCATTATAGGGCTATGGAGAATTAATCTTGGATTAAGGATCTCCTCATTCTTACTGACTCCAGTTGAAATTCACTGGGTTCACCATAATATTCTCAATGCTCTCCCACTTTCATTCTTGTCTTTGTTTCAAAACAGTCTTCACAGAGCAAAGTAATCTTTCAAGCCTGCATCTCTGAGCACAACGTGTGTCTTGAATTTTAGGGGGTACAGAGGGAAGACATTCAACTTCATGGTCCTACTTACCCTCCCAGCCTCATTCTGCAGCACCCACCACACCTTGCTCACTACACCTTAGCTATCCTGGCCACTTTCAGTTCTTTGAATACATGCCCAGTTCTTTCCTATCCTAGATCCTTCACACATCCTTTATCTTCACCTCTATCTCCCATTCTTCCTCTGCTTATTTCTTAGTCATCCTTTGGTCTCAGCTTAAATGCCACATCCTTAGAAATGCCCTTCCTGATCTTCCAATCTATAACAAGTGCCCTACCATAATACACATCTCTCCTTAACAGCTATTTTTATGCAGTGTAATTAGATTACATCTCACATTATTCTGTTTCCTTGTTTTTGTATTAACTTTGGGGCTAGTCAAAGTAAGGAAAGCACTCCTTTGAAAGAAAAAGTTAACATGAAAAAAATAAGTTCTAAGAAAATGTATCAAATTATAATAAGATTCTGAAAGGGTGGATAGGCAATGATGAAGTTGCAAACTGAGTATTACACCCTTTCCCAAGCTGATGCCTTTAGAGAGCCGTACAGCAAACAAGGAGAAAGAGAGGCAGGTCCTGTCATGCCTATATGTCTCTCCAAGTAATTTTACCTCTGGACTGTAATCAACTGAGCAAGACAATTTCAACTTTGGAAGCCTCATGGTACCCCTCAAAATAAAAACGGGTGAAAAATGAAGACAAAGGCATCTTCAGGTATGTGCTATGCTCTCATATGTTTCACACACTTACAATTCTCAGTTATATTAAGATAATAAAGGAAATTACAAAGATCATCTAAAGAAAAGAGATTTAACTGGGTACAATGAAGTGAAGAATAAACTTCAATCAAGAAAAACGACAGGAGAAATGGTTTAAGAATAGGAAGGCACAGGGTGATAAGGGTTCACAGGGCAAGGAGTAAAATAAGTCTGACAGGAACACAAAGTTCCTATAGATGAGATAAAAGGGGTGTAAAGCTAAACATAAGCCAAAGACTATTAAACGGGCTTGGAAGTCAAGCTAAGGAAAAAAAAGATTTTATCTTTTGGACAAAAAACTCTCTAAATAAACAATTAAGAACTGATTGTTTGCTTTTGAGTATTTTGGGTTTTTTCGATGCTTCTGAACAGTACTGGGTGCATCATGAAAAAAGGAGACTTTAAAGTGTATATCTTTACCCCGCAACAGCTCCCTGCTCGGCGGGGAGTCTGCTTCTCCCTCTCCCACTCCCCCTGCTTATGTTTCCCCTCTCGCCGTGTCTCTGTCAAATAAATAAATAAAGTGTACATCTTTAAGGGGGACAAAAGTATGCATCTTTAAGGATGACACGAAGACTAAAGAAAATTTTTTCAAGGAAACGGCTGTCTAGTATTTTCCACCAATTCCGCCACAGAATTCTTTCCTTACATGGCTGGCTGCTCATTCTGCAGGTGTCAATTCACAAGTTACCCTCTAAAACAGCTTTTCACCGACCACCTCCTACACCACGTGCCATTACCATTTCAAAACACTATTTCCTTTATGGCACAAATTACAATTATAAAATAATCATGTCTGCCTATTCCATATTGTCCATCTCCTCTACTAAGAGAGAAAAACTCCCTGAACACAGGGACTTTGCCTGTCATGTCCTGGCTATAATCCCTGTAATTACAACAGTGCTTGGGTCTGTCAGGAGACTAAAATAAAACAAATGCATGAATGGAAGCCCAACACTTAAAACAGGAGCCACTCTTACTGCAATAAGGGTAATGTGGGATTGAGGATCAACATGCTCAGTTCCATTCTTGGAACCTCTAGCCTCCATATAGCATCATTTAAAAAGGAATGATATCATCTCTACCAATTAGCTGTCAAAAAGCTGGGTAGTAGTAACAAATCCTATGTTAAATGCAGGTATATAAACTTCACCTGTTAAATGTAACTAATATTAACACAGCAAAAAAGTGTTAAGAAGACATTACCTGTTAACACCCACTGACTGTATTACTAACACATATTAGTAAAAAAAAATTACTCTCCTCCCTTCTTTTACCTGTACCCATTAATATAAATTGGAAAAATGCTTTTCCCAAAATCATGAGGTATTAGAAGGAAAAGGGCAGCATATTACAGCAGTTACCTCAAAGAAAACATGGGGTTTTCCCTTATTTTTTCCAATATTTTTAATACTTTTTAAATTTTTAGTATTTTAAATACTGCTCCTGTGTGTGTCTTATTAGAGACGCATGCATACAACAGCATTTATCCAAAAACTCCCATCTGTCTCTGCTGCTTAGTCATCCTGCTTTTGTGTTGAGACAGTCAGGGCTGCAGTTTTGGATACAGCTACTGGTAATCTAACATTGGACACTCTGTGTCTAGGTGTTCTGTGAAATGATTGTCTATTAAAGGGAAAAGTAAACATTGCCACATTGTCTAAGTCAATTTTATACACATCAAGCAGCAGATGCAAATGTTGCTTACTATGAGGTATTTTAAAAATTAGAAACAGAAGCTCAGTAATTAGAGAAGCTCGACAGATCACATTTGCTGATAATGTTTAACCGACATATCAATTTTATGGCAACATTCTTTGGACAAATACTACATACGTATCTCTTCACTCTCCCTTCAATCCCATCTTTCCATTTCTCACCACTTTCCCTGTCCAATCACAGCCCTAGCCAGACTTAGATTATATAGGTTTATTTAAGAATTGTTTCAAACTTTCAAGGAAAAAGTAATTCCTGTAATGTATCTGTTCCAGAAACAGACTCAATCCTAAAAGAAACAACTACAAAATTCTGACAAAGATAACAAGAACCACAGGTCAATACAGAATTAAGAGAATTCACAACTATATATACACTTCAGGAGAGGAATGCGCTAAAGTTGAATACTGAAGACTTGCATGAATATAAATCTTGAATGTTTTTTTTTTTTTTTAAAGATTTATTTTAGAAATAAAGAGGGGTGTGTCTGCCTTCGGCTCAGGTCATGATCTCAGGGTCCTGGGATAGAGCCCCATGTTCAGCTCTCTGCTCAGTGAAGAGCCTTCTCTTCCCTCTCCTTCTGCCCCTGCCCGTGCTTGTGGTCACTCTCTCAAATAAATCTTTAAAAAATGAGAGAGAGAGAGAGAAGAGAAAGAGCATGCACATGAGTAGAGAGAGGGAGCCCAATGTGGGGCTCCCTCATACAACCCTGAGATCTTGACCAGAGCCAAAATCAAGAGTTGGAAGCTTAACTGACTGAGCCACCCAGGCACCCCTTGAATGCTAATTTTAAAAAACAGATATTGAGAAAGCATTTGATAAAATTTAAGCAGACTTTTAACAAATTACCAACTAACTGTAGGAATGAGTAGATGTTTCCTTAATACGAAAAAGAGAAATTTCAAAAAGGGATGATCTTTACATAGTGATTATTTATCACCAAGTAATATCAAGAACATCCCCAATCAAGTCTTTTTTTTTTTTTTAATACCACTTTTTTGGAAATTGCCATTGGAAATTGCAGTAACTTATCTGACTTTCTAAAATAAAGAAAAGGTATTAATATTATACTCAGAATCTAGAAAAATATCAGGAAAACTCTATGCTCAGGCTTTTTTCCTACATGTACCTTTAATATCCAAAATAGAATCCTACTTTAATGTGTAGATTTTCCTACTTAATATCCCGGAACATTTTCACTCATCAATAAAAGTCGTTCTACATCATCATTTTTAATGGCAACATTATACTCCACATTGCATGCATATACCACAATATGTAAATCTGAGAAACATTTATGTTCTCAATTTATCTAGGTGCTGGAATTCCCAACCCATACAAAAATGGAGTCAGCAGTATCTAACAATGAAAAGAACCGTGGAAGAGTCATGTTAAGAGACTACTTCCGAACTAATTTTAAAAGCCTGTAATTCAATGATTCAAATGATATACTCCAACAATTAAACGATTCACACAGCACAATTTGGTAATAAAAATTACATTAAAAGCAGGCTTCCAGAAAGATGACAGCATGAGCATGTTTCTGTCTTTGCCCTCTATAAAACCTATCAAAATTAGGGGGAAAAAAAGAATATTTAATCAAATCCAACTATGGAATAGTTACAACCCAACAAACTCGTACTGACAAATGGTTTCAAGAGAAAATTAAAATTCATACTCAGTACAGGAAAATTACTAAAGACCAACACCCAATTCCTCTAAAGTCTGTCAGGATACATATTTTAAAAACTATGGCAGGGGTGCCTGGGTGGCTCAGTTGTTAAGCGTTTCCCTTTGGCTCAGGTCATGATCCCAGGGTCCTGGGATGGAGCCCCACATCAGGCTCCCTACTCAGCGGGAAAGCCTGCTTCTCCCTCTACCACTCCTCCTGCTTGTGCCCCTGTTCTCACTATCTCTCTCTGTCAAATAAATAAAATCTTAAAAAAGGGGAGGGGGGCACCTGCGTGGCTCAGTTGGTTAAGCACTGCCTTCGGCTCAGGTCGTGATCCTAGGGTCCTGGGATCAAGCCCCACGTTGGGCTCCTTGCTCAGCAGGGAGCTTATTTCTCCCCTGCTTGCCATTCCCCCTGCTTGTGCTTGCTCTCTCTCTCTGGTTCTCTCTGTGTCAAATAAGTAAATAAAATCTTAAAAAAAATTTAAAACTATGGCAGGCAGAAGAGCTGGGAGAGAAAGGTCGCTTGGCCCATTAAGTTGACTTTTTGGCTCAATTAAGCAGAGAACTACCTGAAACAGGGGAGGGAGGGGGCTGCCATTCTAAACCTTTGCCTGGACCGCAAAAGTGAGCTCTGAGAAGAGAGTTAATCACGTAAGGTGTGAATTCAGAAAAAAACAGAATGAATGAACTGCTCTTTCCCATATTATCACTCCTCCCAAGAGACACCTCCCATACCTTTCTCTGATCTCTAGGCAGATAATAAGCAACCATCTTTTAAGGACACAATTAATGTAGTGTCAGGAGAATAAGAAACAGAATCAAAGAGAACTGAATCACTTTACACATATACATACACACATGCACATGTATATATTCAAATTCACTCAACACAAGTACATAAACAGAAACCACCCTACACAGCCTGTGCAGAGACCAAAGTGATAGTATATTAACATTAATATGGCGAAGAAAATACTTTGAAACAAATATCAGGAAACCAGTAACTTTCAAATTCTGTTGTAGCTCAGAGTCCAGAGAACAGGAATTCTATGAAACAAAACAAATAAATAAAGGGGTGGGGGATATATAAAGGGGTGGGGGAGCTGGAAGAAATAAAAGGAAGAAGTTAAAAATGAAATCATCAAAGAAACAAATACTACATTTGAAGTAATAAAAGAACCAACACTGCTGAAAGCAATGTCAACCATAAGGAGGAACACCGACCTGAAAAATATCATAAAAGACAGAAGGACAGAGATGATAAGCAGTTATAGATAAAATGCCACAAATGAAAATTGAAGTCAACATATGTAAAACTGGAGGTACTGAAGAAGAGAATAGAAAACAGGACACTCAAGAGTATTTAAAAAAAAAAAAAAAAGCTTTCCTGAAATATAGGAAGATCTCAATCTGGAGACTGAAGGGGGTTACCATGTACCAGGAAAAATTTAAGAACCAATAAAAACTGAAACATATCTTCATAGCCTGATGAAGCTGAATTTTAAGCATAAAAAATTCTTAAAACATCCAGGCAGCAGAAGCATGTCACTTACACAACAAACAAAAAAGGGCTAACCTCAAACTTCTCCCAAGAAATCCTAAATGCTACAATACAAAGTAGTAATGTCTTAGCTAAGAGAAAAAAATGGATGTGACCCAGAAAATTATTTTTCCAACCAGGCAACAATAGGAGGACATTATCAAATATTTAAGAATTCAAAAATCAAAGCACTCATAACTTGGGGGCGGGATTAGTAGATTAACACAGAAAAACAATCATAAGAAAAAGCAAAATAAGAAATCTGCAAATGGAGAGAAGCTATAACTTCTAAGACAACAGAATGAGCTAAATGCACCTAAACTCACCTGCTTAGTATTGGAATCAACAGCCACTTATGATTACTGTTTATTTCAAAAACTTTTATGCCAAATGACTGACGCTATAGAGCAAATATTAATTTCCTCAAAATATACTCTTGAAATTTTTCCTTTAGTAATTTTATTTCATAAAAGCACTCAGTAACAGTGACTTACCCCACCCCCCCAAACACACAGAGTACTCACTTGACAAATACTGAACAGCAAATGCCCAAGATGGTAAAAGACTCTAACAGAATCAAACAGAAATCATTCTTCCCTGGAGTTTTAGTTTCCCAAACTTAACTATGTATATCAACAGAAACTGAGGTGCTTTTTAAACTGTTAAGATTCCTGGTCCCATACCACCACTTTTTTTTTTTTTTTTTTTTAATTTATTTGACAGAGAGACACAGCGAGATAGGGAACACAAGCAGGGGGTGTGGGAGAGCGAGAAGCAGGCTTCCTGCTGAGCAGGGAGCCCGATGCGGGGCTCGATCCCAGAACCCTGGGATCGTGACCCGAGCTGAAGGCAGACGCTTAACGACTGAGCCACCCAGGTGCCCCCCCCCACCACTTTTAATAAGGAAAATTTTCAGGTTGGTTGGTTTGAACTTCCAGGTGACTGACAGATACCTGCCAAAGCTACAATATACACTGCAACCTCTTCAAGTCTCCTAAATCTTCAAAGGCAGATTAAATAACATCCAGTAATTTTACTGTTGACTGTATTTTATCCTATTTCAAGTTTTTTGACAATTGCAGTTTAGTAGGTATTAGCACTCTGCTACAAATGTCAGATTCTAGATTGTGACACTGCTTTTTGAACACAATTTTTAAATCTCTTAAAAATACAGTATCAAGATATACTTCTGTGAAAATACAACAGCGCAAGAGTTTGATAGGTTAAACGAATAGTATATTTGTTCCAACGAATATATTGACCAAATATGAAAATACAGGTTATTCAGAAGAGTTGCTCATACTATTTTCTGAGCAAAGTAGAAAGCAAACCAGATACATTTACCATCACTCTACATTAGATACAAATAATGAAATATTAAATTGGCATCCAGTAATCAAGCCTTTCCTTAAAAAAAATTCAGGTATTTGTGTAATGACTTAAAGAAGAATGTGATTAAGAGAGAGGACCATTGATGAGGATTAAATTCTGGCAACAGTAATAATTTGTAATAATAGTTTGATGACTGAGTACAGCAAGTGAAGATTTCCCTACAAATAACTGTCATTAAAAAGTTAAGCAGCTAACAAAGAAAAGCTATTTCACACAAAAATTTGTATATGAATGCATGGCTATGTTGGTTAAGAGTCCAAAACTGCAAACCACCCAAATGTCCTTCAACAGGTAGAATGGTTAAACAAACTGAGGTGTATCATACCACAGAACACTACTCAGCAATACAACAGAAATGCATCATTGATACACACCCCCTTGGTTCTCTAGGGAATTACGCTGAGTGAAAAAAATCTCAAAAGGTTACACACTGTGCTTCCATTTACGTAACATTCTTGAAATGACAAAACTGTAATGACTGAAAGCAGCTTGCTTGTTAGAAGAGGTGAGGGAAGACTGGAAGGAGAGAGATGGCTATGGCTATGAAGAGTAGCACGAGAAATTACCGTGATGAGTTGTTCTGTATCTTGACTGTGGCAATAGTCATGTTAATCTATTCATGTGATAAAACTGCATGAAACACACACATACACACACACTGCATGTAAAATTGGTAAAAATCTGAATAGGGCCAGTGGATTGTGGAGGAGAACAGGATGTCACCCCAAAATATGCCACTCTGGCATGCGGATCATTTTGAGGTGAAGGCAATCAAGACCCAACAGATCAGGAAAAACTTTTCCCTCTCCCGTAACTACCTAAAAGAATTTAGATAGGAAGCTTGAACCAGAAAAAGACTAATTACCTGAGGTAACTTTTTAAACTAAAAGACGTATTTGGGGGCACCTGGGTGGCTCAGTTGGTTAAGCGACTGCTTTCGGCTCAGGTCATGATCCTGGAGTTCCGGGATCGAGTCCCGCATCGGGCTCCCTGCTCGGCAGGGAGCCTGCTTCTCCCTCTGACCCTCCCCCCTCTTGTGCTCTCTCTCTCTCAAATAAATAAAATCTTTAAAAAAAAATAAAAATAAAAAAATAAAAGACGTATTTGTATGGCAGGACAAACTTATAATTACAAACATCCGCTCTTCTTCTCATGCTGTGAGTTGCCCTCCTCCCCTATGAAGCCCCCAGGCCCCATCCCATTCCTTAGCTCAGGATGTTGTCACAAGTGCCTCAACTGCCTGACTCGCCCTTGCGCCTCATGTTTGGGGCACTTGTTTTTCTCCTATTAATTTATGTCAAAGAACCTCAGAAAGGAAACAAAACTTTTTCCACACCTACAACTGTAAATGTCACATTCCTGGTTTTGATAGTATACTATAGTTATGCCAACATGTTGTTTACATACAGGCAATGGATAAAAAGTATACAGAACCTCTCTGTAGTATTTTTGCTGGAAGGGCACTTTCATCATTGCTCCTCACTATCCCTACTGAAGTTCCTCATCTCCACGAAGTATGTTTTATGTTTAATCACCCTGCTCACTCATCTAAACTCCACATTCTCTCATTCTATCACCTTCACATAAGTCATTTTGCCTTGTAGAGACAACACCAGTATCAGCCAACCCCACCAATAAACTCCACACTATTCATTCCACATTGTTCTTGCTCCTTGATTTTTCTTTTTTCCTTTTTTTTTTACACTTCTAGATTTGATGACATTTCAGAAAGACTTTATTCATATGTTTTACTGTAATTCTTAAAAACAGAGTAATCTCTTGTGTTACTATCATTAAATTGCCATAAATTTTTAAAAGTTCGAAGTATTCATAAAGACTTAAGACAGTTCAGGTCAAGCACACTGTAGAATTCCCAAATCTAACTGATCAGGGCTATAAAATACAGCATTTTAAGAGTTAAAATCTAAGAAATATTTTCAATAAAAAAGAAAAAACAGTGCCACATTTAACGTTCCCCTTTTTGTGTTATTTTTAAATCCAAAATCTCATGTGTTCTACCTTCCAAAACACAATCGCTAAGCTAGGCTCTAAGACAAAATAAAGACTGAAATATTAGGTATTACTAAACATCCCAAGTATGGAGAAAAAGAGTTTACTTGAAAAGAGTAATGCTAAAAGAATAATACCGCTCTTTGTGCCTAAATCAAATAGATTTTTACTCAAAACAGAAAGTATCATAAAACAGAAACAACAAAATAAAATTTTGATTACCTTGAACACGTTAGGGATTGATACAGATTTCAGATAATTATTTCATTTAATCATCAAGCAAATCTTTGAGGGGGGAGTAGTAAAAATACGTATTTTAGGGGCACCTGGATGGCTCAGCCAGTTAAGCATCTGAGTCAGTTTCAGCTCAGGTCATGATCTCAGGGTGGGGAGATTGAGCCCTGCATCCAAAGGCTCCAGTCTGCTTGAGCTTCTCTCCCCTCTCCCTCTCTGCACACACACATACGTTCTCACTCTCTCACGCTCTCTCTCTAAATAAACAAATAATTTTTTTTTTTTTAAAGATTTTATTTATTTATTTGAGACAGAGAGAATGAGAGACAGAGAGCATGAGAGGGAGGAGGGTCAGAGGGAGAAGCAGACTCCCTGCCAAGCAGGGAGCCCGATGCGGGACTCGATCCAGGGACTCCAGGATCATGACCTGAGCCGAAAGCAGTCGCTTAACCAACTGAGCCACCCAGGCGCCCCAACAAATCATTTTTTTAAACCCTATTTTACAGTTCAAAGTTTAGAGAAAATTTTTAAATAATGAGCCCAAGTCTACAGAGTTAATAAATGCAAGACAAACATGGGTAGTAGTGTCCTTTGCCCTACTGTTAATTTTGTTATCTTCACTGTACCACAATGCCACTTATGCATCACACTATTTACATAACTGACATATGGTATAGGAAAACCAATATTCAATTCGTTTGACCCCTTCAAATAAGAACTAGAAAATGCCTAAATACCGTCAATTTTATTAATTTTTGTTACCTTTCTCATCTCCTAAAAGTATATTAAAAGATATTCGAATTCAGAAACTATTAACCATAACATTTTCTCATTAAATCACCGTATTATTCAGCATCTATTATGTATGTATGCTTCCAGAAAGCATGCTGTAAATGGTGCAATCACTCTATTTGAATCAGATTTTCAATTAATGTCACTGCCCTAAAGGAGCTTGGGGGGAAAATACTTACATTATCTATTAGGAAACAACTCATCTCAAAGGTCTGGGACATATCATGTATCACGATTAGTTCCTGGTTCTCTGTTCCCCGATCCTCTCATGTTAACCCTTCCCCAACCACCACACCCCAGAAAAGATTCTGATACAAGAGAAGAGAAAGCCGTAATATTTCACTCACCATCCCACTTACCCCTTAGGGTCAAACCCCATTAAAACACACATCCACACACCCTAATGTAAATTGTTTTAAACTGTTGTTTTTAAAAACACCATTTAAAAGTAAACTTTTCATTTCTGGTTGAATTTCTGTCAAAAGAAAATCTATAAAAGTACGTTTTAGAAATGTAAAATCTAATGTAAAACACAAAATCTAAACAAGAAAGTCAGATTCATGGGAACAACACACACCAAAATCAGGGTAATTCTAGGAAAGGGGCGGGGCTGAGGGTGGGGTGTCCAGAGGATAATATGACTGAGGAAGGGTAGTACGCAAGAGGCTTCCTTTATTTGTAATGATGTATTTCTTCAATTAAGTGGGGAGCATACAGTTCTAAAGAGCTACAGATCATCATCTTGCATTACTGTTCTTTTAAGTTTGACATCTATCACTTCATATTAACAGAGTATATTTTGACAAATGGTTTTCAAAGCCTAAAGAATCTCTTTCCAAAACAAAATCTTACCCAGAACAGCTATCTAAAACAAATAAAAAGTAGAATTGGCTCCTAACAGTGACCTGCAAGGTAGTTTTGCAGAACACCAACAGCACCAAAGGTTGCAGTCTGAAAGCACGAAGGATACCAATTCATCAACTATAGCTTCAAATAAATCTTCCTTTATTTATTTTTAAAAGATTTTATTTATTTATTTGAGACAGAGAGAATGAGAGACAGAGAGCATGAGAGGGAGGAGGGTCAGAGGGAGAAGCAGACTCCCCGCCGAGCAGGGAGCCCGATGTGGGACTCGATCCCGGGACTCCAGGATCATGACCTGAGCCGAAGGCAGTCGCTTAACCAACTGAGCCACCCAGGCGCCCTAAATCTTCCTTTAAAAAACGGTGTTATAGTGATCTCTCCAGCTACAATTGACAAAGAATAATCAGTATATACACTGTAATAGAAATAAGGTGCCCTCTTACTTATTATCCCTGAACTGTTAATACTCCAATCTAAGGCCAACCTTTTATTTTGTATACTGAATCTCAACACTGCTCCAGCAATTAGCCCTTTGCAATTTCTCCCTCTACTGGAGCAGTTCCATCAGTATATGGCTCTCATCAAGGGAAAGGGAAAGGAAAAGGAAAAGGAAAGGAAAGGAGAAGGAAAAAAAAAAAAGGAAAGAGAAAGAAGAAAGAAAAAGAACCCTTTCCTTTAACCCACATCCTACTCCAGCCATACTTTTGTTCTCTATTCCTTTTAGAGCAAAACTCCTCTGTTTGTCAATGTCTTCACCTCTTCTCCCCACCCCAATCAGGTCTTCATTCCCTCAAGTCCAATGAAACTCGTCAAAGTCAAAACCCTCAAGGGTGCCAGTTCTCACATTACCCAACCTACTGGCAGACCTAGACGTAAGTCATCACACACATCTTGGAACACTTTCTTCACTGGGCTTCCAGGAGATAACTCTAAGGTTCTTTTCTACTCTATTGGCTGCTCCTTCCCAATCTCCTTTGTTAGTCAGTCCTCAAGTCCCTGACTTCCAAACATCTGGTACCACAAAATAAATCTGCAGTAATCTCTTGACAGCAGAGGTGTGCAAATGCCTTGCTGGTCGAATCTGACCACACCCATTCCTTTACAAAATGCCATGGTTCCACCGCACTACATTGGTTGAGCTGATTATTTGCAGGAGACCTTTTGGCTGCAAAGACGAAAATATTTACTTATCTAGGTCCTTTACAGAGAAGAAAGGCTGCAGACCCCTAGCCTTTATTCATTTCCTTCATTACAGTCTGGGTGAAATCTAGTCTCATGGTTTTAAATTTACTCTATATGCCGATGTCTTCAGCCCAATCTCCTCCTTAAATTCCAGACCCAGTCATCTGCCTATTCCACATCTCCCTTTGATGTCTGAACAGGATTCTCTAATGGAAAACAACCCTACCCACACCCCAAACCTTTTGTTGTATAGTCTTCTTCATCTCAATAAATGACAGTTCCAGCTTAGAAATGCTTGGGTCTTGGGAGTCGTCCTTCACTTCTAGTTTATCTGCTGATTCTTTCAAAATACATCCAGAATCATACCACTTTTATCATCCTAATTCAAGCCAGTACTGTCTCTTTCCACTAATGCAGTAGTGTCCTAAGTGACCTCGCTGCTTCTCTTACTCATATAAAGTCATTCAATATCCTCCAATGGTTTTTTATCTTATTCAAAATAAAGCCCAAATCCTTTCAAAAGCCTACATGGCCCTGCTTGCCTCTCTTGAGCTCCCTTGCCTCACCTCTCTTGAGCTCATCACCTTCTATTACTTCCTCACCTTAAAAACATCCATGGCTATCTTGTTCAAACACATCAAACACACTCTCACGTGCAGCCCTTGCCATTTACTGTTCTCCGCCTGGAACAAACTTTCTTCACCCCATAGTCATATGTGGCTACCTTCCTCATTTCTTTATAGCAACCCTTTACTTCCAACATTTCTTTGTAACAACCCCTACTTCCCTAGATTGTTTTATTTCCTCTTATTCAGCTTTATTTTTCTATGAGGCAGCACATTTCTCTAACTCACATATTTTTAAGTTTATTACCTCTCTCCCGTGAATGACAGTCTCTTAAGAGCAGATTTAACTATCTTGTTCTCTGCAGTATCCAGAATGCCCGGCACATGGTAGATGCCCAATCTATTTTTATGTCCTACATCAACATCTTATGAAAAATATCATGCTTTGGGGTGCCTTGGTGGCTCAGTCGTTAAGTGTCTGCCTTTGGTTCAGGTCATGATCCCAAGGTCCTGGGATCGAGCCCCGCATCGGACTCCCTGCTCCACGGGAAGCCTGCTTCTCCCTCTCCCACTCCCCTGCTTGTGCTCCCTCTCTCGCTGTGTCTGTCAAATAAATAAATCTTAAAAAAAAAAAAAGTCACGCTTTTCCTTATGTTTTCTTACCTTACATATTCCATTTGTTACAGTAACAAATGCGTGTTGGTTGATCTGTACCAATGCACGACTACAGATTCATTTTACAATTCCTTGATATCTTCTAACTTTTGTTTCTAGTCAACCTTTGGCTTCTAGGTGCCTGCCAACTGCATCAACTAAAAAGCCTACAGTGGATAAAAATTTTGCCCCACTCTTTGCAGTGTGTTTAAGCCCTAGGACCATCCTACCTTGGAATTCCTTGAACTTCTTGAATGTACCAGATTTTACTGATTCTGAAGCAAATACAGATTTTTTTTACTTGCTTTCATTAAAATAACTGTAGTCTTTGACACAACAGAGTGCAATAATGAGGATCAAGGAGAAGAATTACTAAATTTACACAGGTCGGTCTGCTCACATAAAACTTTGTAACTTATTTTTATAAAAGTGGACTGCTGGGGTGCCAGGTGGCTCAGTCAGTTAAGCGCTGGACTCCTGATCTCAGCTTAGGTCTTGATCTCTGGGTCGTGAGAATTCAAGCCTCACACAGGATTAAAAAAAAGAAAAGAAAAAAGTAGACTGGTGCATATAACGTTGGAGAACAAAGTAAAGTGACAGCAGGGAAAAAAATGAAGAATAATAATTTCACAAAGGTAAAGTTTTCTCTCTCAAGACTGAGTTTGCTAAATCTCATACCTTATACAGCTAATGTTAATACTGTATGACATTAATACAGTCTCATAATGCTGTTGTTATACTGACTCAATATGATTTATACTGGCACTGCAAATGCATTAAATTATGCCCAGCAGTTTATAAGGCAATTACACAGGTACTCAAAGCTAATTCCTAAACACCTCAGGGCATAACCACCTCTTTTTACTAAAACAAGACTGTTTCAAGTTAAATAATTTTGACTTTAAGCAGCCTTTTCAGAAACATAACCAAAGTATCCAAGTGCCAGTCCCAAATGTTTAGGACAATCTCCAACTTAAAACTGTTATACACTAAATGGATTTTAAAAGCAGCAAAGTTTTTACTTAACAAAGCTGTGAGAAGGTAGGGAAAAAATAGCTGTCCTCAACCCAAAATAACCCATTCACATTCAAGCTAAAAACTGAGTGCTAATGTAAAACAGTTCACAAATACTCTAACATACACCTAAAATTTGTTGATGCAACCAAAGCACTAAGATAAAAAAGGCATTTCCCTAGAAAGAAGGGGTTGTAGACTCTTTACAATACTCTACGTTATGTTTCTATGGTTTAAATTACAGAGTACTCCCAAGGTTCTCTAGTGTAATCCCCAAGTAACAAAATGTCATTAAGAATTAGAAGGCATGAGTATCAACAACTCCTCCTGGATCCTGGATCAATCCAAAATGTTTCATACTTGCCTCCAGAAAAAAAGAGAGGGTACTTCTGCACTCTTAAAGAACCCATGTTCTCTTAGCTCTTAGCTTAGTTCTAATTAATCAAAATTATAAACTTAAAATTTTTTCAAAGTTTTAAATATATTTAAATTAAATGTTAAGTTTTAAAGTCTATCCCAAACTTTCTGCCACTAATCAATCACGCCATGAATCCTTAGTTCCTCTATTCCATTATTAATTCTATCATTCATGTAGCACAAAGCAATGGTTGTCAAACTTTATGTGCACCAACATGACTTTCAGGAGCATGTCAAATATGAGACATCCAGGTTTCATCACCCAGAGGTTCTGATTCAGCTGGCTGTTCTGAGTGGCATTTTTAAACACCCCAAGGATTTGGAACAAGTGGTCCATGAACCATACTTGCACATACTTGACCATAGGGGGGAAAAAAAAGAATGTTTCTCTAAAACTGTAATAAATACAGATTTCTCTGAAATAAAGTATGCTCTGAAGAACACTGAAAAAAACTGGTAGACTAAAGTTACTGGTAGTATATTTTACAGTGTATGTTCAACTTCTGTTAAAAAGAAAAAAATACAGACTCTAAATTACTGCACTGGATTTACTCTTTAAGATTTAGTCCTCTGGTAGGAGAAAAAAGATTCATGAGAAACCAAGCATTTGAACAATCTGTTGCTGTCCTGGGTAAGAACCACAGAACCACAGATGTCGCTGTAATCCTTTTGATTATTCCATTCAATTCATTCAGTTCATTATTACTCTCTAATAATTACTCTTAATCACACATTTTATATATCATTTTCAAACTACCTAAGCGATAGAAGATATCGGAGATATTCAATAAGAAGGAAAAGCAAAGACAGACTGTGAGGGAGGAATGTGCGTGAAATGCTCAAGGAATTACAAGGATGTCAGTATGGTTAAAGTTCAGCAAAAGAGAAGTAAAATGAAACAAAGTCAGAGAGGTAACAATGGGGAAAGGAATGGATCACACAGGGCCTGGGGGCCACTGTAAGGACATCTGAGAAGGTTTTGAGTAGAGAAGCAACTTGATATGATTGCTGCATGGAGAATAAACTGAAGAGTTAGAAGGTAGGAAAGCAGAAGGACCGGTTTAGGAGGCTCAAGATTATTGGCCTGAGCAACTGAGAGGCTACATTTTCTATTTAACAAAATACAGAAAACTGGGAAAAGTAGGTTTGAGAGGGGAAAATGAGAAGCTAAGTTTTGGGCACTACTATATAATCACCATAAATAAAGTGTTAAATGTGGTAACAGATGTGCTAACCAACCTAGACTGGCGACTGGAAGGTTAGAGGAAGTTAACTTCTAAATCGAAGCCTAAAAAACAAGAAGGTATTAACGAGGCAAAAGGGGCTGGAGGAGAGATCATTTTCTAAAAGGAACCAGCATGTGTGAAGTACCCATGTGTGAAAGAAGTCATTATCTTCAAAGAATTGAAGCATATAGGACAGCTAGAAAATTAGAGATGTGGGAAGCTGTTCAGTGAAACATTTGTACTTTATCTTAAGGGCAGTGGGAAGACACTGAAAAATTTTTACATAAAGAATGAGCAAATGTACTTTCCTTAAAAGGTGATTCTGGCTGTGGTGTGGAGAATGAACTGTGGGGGAAGGAAGGGGCAGTATGCCACTGCTTTAATTCAAGCAAAAGAGGATCAGGGTTTGAGTTAGAAAAAACGAATAGATTCAAAAGCTATTTCAGAGGCAAGATCTAAGAGACTCAATAAGCGGATACTGTGGATAAGGAAGGATAATGGCATTAAGAGTGTCAAGTGCTAAGGAAAGGAAACCAAGATGCAAAGAGAACTGAAGCTCATACAACTGATAAATGCACAACCAGGATGTTTCCTCAGTGCTCATTCTATTCCGCAGCTACATAAACCTATACAATATTACAAGTATTTACTCATGCCAGATATTTGCATTTTGAAAAATCCATTTTCACCAAAAATAAATTGTCAAATTTAGGTATTAACATTTACGCTTCACTTACACACTTTAAACATAAAACCTGTAAGGACTCTTCCCAGTTTTAAATGGCACTACATAACTGCATAATGCCTGTTTTATAATTCCCGTGTCTCATCCATCAAGTAAAAACCAGAAAAGGCTCTACATTTAAAATACAAAGAATACAAAAGAATTTCTAGAATATGAAATTAGTATCTTTCATTTTTTTAAAAGTAAACCCACAGGAAACTGGTGTTTGACCAGTAGATTAAGTTTAAAATGTTTAACACTCTGTATTTGGAGAGTCAAAATGAGTATATCCTGACTTAAAGCAAAAAATGAATTCTGTATTTGGTGGGCAACTTAAGACTTAATAAACTGAAAACTTGTATTGATAAGGTTAAAAAACTAAACCACTTTTTATATAAACAAAATCTCATTTCTACATTATATACAGTAAAAACTTCTCACAGGGTTTCTGTTTATAATAGTCTTCAAAAATATAAACCTTGTTTCTCAATTTAAACTTAAAAAATGCAAAGAAAACTATCATGCTATTCTACCTTTCTCTATAGAGTGATGAGAATACTAAATAAACACTGGTGGAAAATATTCCAAAGGTCCCCACACAAACAAAAAAAGTTACACAAACTGTATTATACTTCTGGCAGGAAGAGTGTTTTAGTTACCATGGAATGGCAGGACACACAGCAAATATCAGAAATCATAAATTAAATCACAAAAATCAGAAGGTTCTTATGTACACATCTCAAGCTATTTATTTGGAAAGGACCTTGGACATTATCAATCCAACTTGTTGAAAAAAGGGAAAGGAAAACAAAAGCAGTAGCCAAGAAGTAACATGAATATGATTTGCCCATGGTTAAAAAGCTAATAACCAGCAAAGCAAAAACTACAATATCCACATCTCAAGATTGGTACTCTTTCCACTTTACATGTTTTCACCTTAATTCTTATCAAGTTAACTGATCTATCTCTAGCAGCAGAGCATCCTGAAAGACACATTATATCCAAACTCCAAAAGAACTTTCCTACAGACAATAAGAATCCAATCAATATTCAGAGTTCTGGCTCTATGACTCAGTATTTTCTTTGTTGATGTTTTAAGTTTTACTTGGTAATAGTTCCTTAACATGATGCTTTGACATGTATATTAATAACTCAAAGGCCAACCAATAAGGTTCTTCTGAAATAACACCACACATAATGAAAGCTCTCTGTATGGTTCCCTGCCTTCCTCCACGGATACTAATCTTAAAGATGTTGAAAGGATTACAATGTTTAAAAAAAAAAAAAAAAAGACAGGGCTAACAAACCAAAACTTAAGTACCACTCTGCCCAACAAAATGACTTTCTCCACTTAATTTGATCAATTCCGAGCCTAGAGGAAAAATCTTATGATACACCATTCCAACAGCTATAAAAATAAATTAGTGCTTTTCAAAGCCAGAAGATAGCTTTTAAAAACCACACATATCCTTCAAAATAAACACAAAGAAAAAATTGGAAATATGACAATGTGATTTTAAAAAAAAAAAACAAAACAAAACATCAGAATACTCACATACCAAAAAAGTAATTAGGAACCTTCAAAGTATTCACTCTAAGACTCTCCGATGGCAATTCTCAATTATTACTCCTCCTTGAGAAACCATTTCTGAACCTATAATACATTCACTCAATTATCTTTTTTCTTTTTAAGATTTTACTTATTTGACAGAGGAAAAGAGAACACAAACAGGGCAACAGGGAGAGGGAGAAGCAGGCTCCCACTGAGCAAGGCGCCCGTGGGGTTCGATCCCAGGACCATGACGGGAGCCAAAGGCAGACGCTTAACCAACTGAGCCACCCAGGTGCCCCTCACTCAAATATCTTAAGCTAATTCTTTAATCACTGAAGATGGGTTTGGGTCAATGAAAATACTGGTAAATAGAGTAGAAGGAACGTTGGCTAATGTTTCATATCAAAAACAAAATGAGATTAAAGAGAAATTAAGAATGATCTGCTACTTGTGGCTCTTGGATTTTCAACAAAATGTGAATTCAATCCCAAAAAACTTCCAACTTAGCCATTGCTGGGTAGGAGTAGCTTATACACCTTCAAAGAGTTAACCTTTTTTTTTTTTTTTTAAATCGGTTCCACACTGGGCTTGGTGTGGAGCCCAACACAGGGCTTGAACCCACAACCCTTGCGATATCAAGACCTGAGCTGAGATCAAGCGTAGTAGGATGCATAATGGACTGAGCCACCCAGGTGCCCCTCAAAGAGTTTACTTTTTAAAAATCATAGTTTTACTGTCAAAATGCACAAGTTCAAGAGCTAAAGTATGCCACGTTATAGTTGCATTCCTTTTTTTCCCTGATTCAAAATGATCTTCAGTTAACATTTTAGTCACTTTTAGGAATAAAACACAACACAATGAATCACTAATTAAAAATAATTAGAGCAGCAATTCTCAAGGGCTCACCCTTGAGAAATGGAGCACTACATAGGAGAATTTCTAGGGAAATTCTTAATTTCAATAAGCTTGATAAACTTACTGAATATTCAAATATAAGGTTATAGTTGGAAAACAGACTAACAATTAAAAAACAAAAAAATCCAACCCATTTTTCTGCTTAATATACTACAGAAAGTAAAACTCGATAGTGGGGCATGAACTTAAGAGGGTTTGAGAAACAATAATTTAGGAAAGGAACAGTTAAAACTAGTAAGAAATCTGTAGAATTTAAAATATCATATATATCTATAAGATTATAATGAAGCTACTGATATTAGTCTAAAAATCAAAGCCACTTAAGGGATTAGTAATAATGTGGTGGAATTAACTTACCGATTATATACACAATTTTAAGTTTATAACTAAAACTTTATGTTTTCCTAAAGGTCTGAATAAACTATTTACTTCCTTCATAAATAGTACAAAAACCAAGTTCAATCACTTTAGGAATTCTGAAATGGTAAATTCTTACTATTTTACTCTTAACTGCACCTGAAAATTTAACTTTAACTTGAAACCAATTAATTCCCTGAAGGTTACTACCACGCACTTATTTCTGACATGTACTAGACATGTCAAATGACATATAAGACATTTAACATTATTGAACACCTACATTTATATGCCAGGTCCTGATACAGTAAAAATTAAAATAGTCTCTACCTTCTCGGAGCTTACAGTACACAAGACAAACCACATACACAAAAAATTACAACTCCCTATAAAAGAACTGTGATACAAAAAGGTTCAAGGAAGTCTTCATACAATAAAGAACTGGGATCTTGAAGGATTCATAGACTTGCCAAGAAAAAAAAAATGTGGTAGGATTGGAGAGGACAGTTTTAGCTGTGAAAACATACAGAAGGACAACAGCAATTTGATGTTCTAGGACTGGGTAGGTAGAGTTACATGACTATAGTACAGAGAGAGGGAGGGTGGGTTGAGAAAGGAGAAGTTTGGACTCCTGGCAAGGATGACTCAGAAGATTTTAAATTCTTCAAATTTTCAAGCTATATTTATACAAGCAAAAAATCTTATTCTGAGATGCCAGATTTCTGGCGTGAACATAAAGGTGTTCCCTTTTCATTTGTGTCCTCTATGTACACCAGACAGGAATATTTCCCAGATAAGTACATGAGGAAGGAGGAAAAGTCATATATTTAGACAATTATGTTGTCAATACATTATCAATGAAGACTTTAAGGGTTAATGAAGAGAATAGTATGTTTAAATTTAGTCTAAAATTTTTATTCAGACAGCAATGCATGAGGAATTAAACAAAAGATCTGTTAAAATGACGCTACAAGTTAGGACAATGAGGTCTAGAATTCCCCTCTAAAGACAGAAGAAAAGAATGCATTAACCAGGGAATAATCAATTTAGGAATAGATTTTAGGAAAGTTATCTATGGGGAAACCATATGAAACATGCTTAATAATCAAAAAGACAGGTGGCCCTGGAAACCAAAGGGTAGGATTTATAGAACAAGCAGCAGCCAGGACAGAACACTTCAGGAAATATTAACTGTTCAGTGCAGGTAGTGAGATGAAAACAGCACAGAAAAGAAAATCGGCATCATAAAATATACATATATATCAATAAAAGAAAGAAAAATCACTTCAAACAACTTATGAATTGAAAAGTTTTTCAGTGGACTTGTTAACCAAGAGATCATTAGCAGTTGCAAAAAAAGAAGCTCAACAAAATAAGTCAATCAGAGAAAGACATGTATCAT
>NC_138373.1:58986422-59002760 GCF_054177405.1 Leptonychotes weddellii | reverse complement strand
AGGAGACGAACCATGAGAGACTGTGGACTCTGAAAAACAAACTGAGGGTTCTAGAGGGGAGGGGTGTGGGGGGATGCGTTAGCCTGGTGATGGGTATTAAGGAGGGCACGTTCTGCATGGAGCACTGGGTGTTATACGCAAACAATGAATCCTGGAACACTACATCAAAAACTAATGATGTAATGTATGGTGATTAACATAACATAATAAAAAAAAAAAGCAGCTCAAGTGAGGAGAGAAGCAGTATAATGGCAAATGAGAAGCAGTATAATGGCAATGGGCTAAATTTAAATTAAGTAACATTAAAACCTGAATTTCATAGTTCTACTAGCCACATTTCAAATGTTCAATGAGCACATGTGGCTAGTGGCTACCATATGGACAGCTCAGACCTTGAACATTTTCAACCACAAAAAAGTTCTATTGGACAGTGGCTAACCTAAACTCTCATTCCCAAATGTGAACAGTCAACTACAAGGAGCAAACATCCGTGGAACCCAATACTGTGGAACACAAGCACCAAACTCAAACAGAAAACCTTCTGAGGAAACATATTTGACATGGAAAAAACTAAAAATCATGTAAATTCCCAGAGTACTTCTACTGAATCAGATTCATAAAATTATACGCCATAAAAAAATTAAAAGTAGACTGTCCAAAATAAAACTTTCAATAGGTGAATGAAATGAACACATCTTTAAATCTAATCAGAATGCTGGAAGAAATATGCCAATGGATTCTCTCCAGAGTACAATGTATTCTCACTCTCAAAAAGTATCCAAGTATCTACTATTTACCAGGAAAGAGGTAAGTAGAATATAATCAAAAGACACCTAACAAAGTTCCAAAAGGTGAAGAGTCAAAAACAATTTTAAGGGGCACCTGGGTGTCTCAGTCAGTTAAGTGTCTGCCTTCATCTCAGGTCATGATCTCAGGGGTCCTGGGATAGAACCCAGCATGGGGCTCCCTGCTCAGCAGGGAGCCTGCTTCTCCCTCTGCCTCTTCCTCTTCCTCTGCTCCTCCTCCCCACTTGTGCTCTCATGCTCCCACACTAGCTCTCTCTCAAATAATAAAATCTTTAAAAAAAAAATTGTTTTTAAAGACAGGGAAGGTAGCAGGAGGAGGAGGGAACAACTCTAAGGGCTCTCTTTTGATGAAAACAGCGATAAGGAGAAGCATGAAAAAAGATCCCAGTTACAAAGAGATACTGGTGAAATTTTACATCTTAGGATAAAGAAAAATAAAAATCCTAAAAGCTCTCCAGCTAGGGGGTGGGAGAATTAAAGTAAAAGACATACATCATAATGGAGAGCTATATATAAAAAGACCAGGTTTGAGATCCGACTTCTCACCTGCAACAACGAACTGTAATCACCAATTTAGAAGTATCTTCAGAAAGGGGGGGGGGGGAGCAGGGGGAGGATTCATATTTTTTAATCTAGCCAGAAGATCATTCTTCTTGTATAAGGACAAAATGAAGACATGCTGGGGCATGCAAAACTTCAGATTACCACTCATAAAAAATATTAGTTATAAATCTTCATGCAAACAGAACACGTGAGGCAAAAAATGTTTTAAAGAATGAGAAGTGAAATCCACTATCACAATGGAAAACTTTCTCACCTGTCAGAAAACAGATCAAGTAAAAATTAAGATTACTAAAGATTTATATTATAGTTATGCTACATAAAGAACTTGATCTGACAGAATCCTCTGTACCATAAAGAAATGCATTATTTTCAAATATCCACAAAATACTTAATTATTGTTAGGAAAAAAAATCTTAATTCCAACAGGCCAATAAAACTAGAATTTAACAGAAAGTCTAGTAGTAGTAATTATTAAAATACTAGCTTATAAAATTCATTAAAAATTTTTAAGGGGCGCCTGCGTGGCTCAGTTGGTTAAGCCTCCGACTCTTGATTTCAGCTCAGGTCATGATCTCGGGGGTCATGAGATGGAGCCACACATTGGGCTCCCTGCTCAGAGGGGAGTCTGATTAGGATGCGCTCTCTTCTTCTCCCTCTGCCCCCCACCTCCATGCGCCTGTGTGCGCATGCTCTCATTCTAAACTAAATACATAAAATCTTCAAAAAATTTTTTTAAAAACATACTTCCAAATACCCCTGGGCTAAAATAGAGAAAAAACAAAACTGCGGAATCACATCTAGATTTGAATAAAAATGCAATCACTCTATAACTGCATCAAAATCTATGCAGTATGAACAAAGCAGTGAAGTTTAGAAAATTTACTTTTAAATGTTTTCAATAAACAAAAAAAATCAAAATAAACTATCCAACTGAAGAAATTATGGCCAAAGAAGAATCCAAGAAGAAATTAAATAAAACGTAGAAAACAGAGTTGTTTCTCTGTAGTTTTTTTTTTTTTTAAAGATTTTGACACAGAGAGCGAGACAGAGAGACAGAGACAGAGAGACAGAGAGCAAGCACAGGCAGGGGGAACGGCAGGCAGGGGGAACAGCAGGCAGGGGAGAAGCAGGCTCCCCGCTGAGCAAGGAGAACCCCAGCCAAAGGCAGCTGCTTAATCGACTGAGACACCCAGGTGCCCCTCTGTAGCCTGTTTAAAAATACCAACACAAGAAATGAGTCTTTGGTTAAGTCTGATTCTTAAAAAGTATAGGAGAGTAACAATACAAGAAAAGGTCAAACTGTTGATAGACATAAATTTTAAACTTTATATCAATATTTTCTAATAAAATATTAAAGCTGTAGGGAAAGAGTCAATAACCATACAAAAAATGTGAAAAGAGCTAAAGTTCTACCACTCACTAAGGCAGTAACAGCAGAGTTTTAGAGCAGAATTCAACCACAGTTTTCAGAAAGTTATTTCTGGTATTATTTAAGCTGCTTCAGGGCACAGAAAAAGACAAATGTTTCTCATCCATTTTCAACAGTGCTTCTCATTTGTGGACATAAAGGCAAAAAATTGAAAAATAAAATAAAAATCAGCACATCAAAACCATGAATCCCATGACCAAGAAAAGGTGCTTCAAGAAACCTACTGTAATTTATTACATTAATAACCTGAAAAAGTTTATGATCATATGATCATCTTTCTTAACAGTTGCAGAAAAAGCATGAGATTCAAGATCCATTTCTGATAAATACTCTTGGCAAACTAGGAAGAGGAAAATGTCTTACTTGGTAAAATACCTACCAAAAAAACTAAAAGAAACATTCTTAAAGGTGAAACCATAGAAGTATGCCCATTAAAGTGAGGAACAAGGATGTTCATTACCAACAAAATGAACATTATATGGATGCCCATTTTTGGCAATAAACATTTTAAAAAATTATTGAGGCAGGAAAATATACTTAAGTACAACCTAGATGTTTTTGAAAAACAAGGGGACTGCCCTAACAAGAAGCAAATATGCTACAAATCTGTTATAATTTAGGTGGAACCACATGAAACTAAGGATCATTTTTTCTACTTACAGAAATAGCAGTATTGTATGATTTAACCTCATATAAAACTACAGTGAGGGGCTGCAGCAGAATTGTATATTCTACCTTTCATCAACATTGCTGTTCTAATTTTTTTTTTATTTGAGATAGAGAGTGTGAGCATAAGCTGGGCTGGGAGGGGGCGGGGGGGTGGGGCAGATGCAGAGGGAGAAGCATACTCCCTGACCCCAGAACCCCAGGATGAAGATTTGAGCCAAAGGCAGACGCTCAACCAACTGAGCCATCCAGACGACCAGCTCTTCTAATTTTAACGAAGAAACAGAACATGCAATTAGCAGGAACTACATAAAATGAGTACCTTGAACGTGCTTTCATTGTTGTAACTGCTCTTTGGATACTGTCCTACTGATTTTATAAAAATTAAATAAACCTTTTTGTTTCAAAATAGATAACGTAAGATGTTTTTAACACAACCCATTCTACATTATCAAAGTAGAAATGAGAAGTATCCACATTAGTGGCTGGTTAGTGATATGTTCCCATTAGTGATATGGTTCCCATATAGCAAAATTCTAAACAAGATCATATCTAACTTTTTAGGCCCCCACACCCCATTATCTCCTGGATTCTCCCAGTGTATCAGGCTCAAGCTTGAGCTCTTCCTTAACATTTCTATCATTCTGATGCCAAAGTATTCATATCAACTGTAATTCTCTTTAAATTCTACTTGTAGTGGCGCCAGGGTGACTCAGTCGTTAAGCGTCTGCCTTCGGGGCTCAGGTCATGGTCCCAGGGTTCTGGGATCAAGCCCCGCATCAGGCTCCCTGCTCCGCGGGAAGCCTGCTCCTCCCTCTCCCACTTCCCGCTGCTTATGTTCCCTCTCTCGCTGTGTCTCTGTCACATAAATAAAGTCCTTAAAAAAATAAATAAAAAATAAATTCTACTTCTATCTTAATTCAAATCCTAATTACAAGCAATGCTAGTAACATATGGCTTTATATAACCAAAAGTTAGCTAATGTGCCCAAAATCAGCACACAAAAGGACAATTTCAAATCCTAAATGTATAATGTGCCAACGTGCAAGGACATAACAGGGGAAAAAGTAGTCAATAGTGTATAATTCCCTAACTATGCTAATAACATGTGCTGACAAAGTCAATTAAACAGCGTAACAGCTCCCAGTAGCTCTCCTGCTCAAGACTGACCATACTTATTTAAGTCTTTTCCATGAACTATTTTTATAGTTACGATGAAAATGAGAATCAGCTATAAATTACACAAACAGTAAGGTAAGATTTCCACTTCCTAATGTCTGTACTGAAAGTAATAGTTTAAACATCGAAATACTAAAATGAGAGCTGCATTTTGAAACCTGTTCTTCCCAAGAAATCAAGAACATCCCTATATATGAGTCAGTGTCTGGAACTCACCCACTCCTTGTCAAGGTAATAAAAAACTGGCCCAAATCAAAGGGGAGATTTTTTTTTTTTTTAAGATTTTATTTATTTATTTGACAGAGAGAGAGATAGTGAGAGCAGGAACACAAGCAGGGGGAGTGGGCAAGTGAGAAGCAGGCTTCCTGCCGAGCAGGGAGCCCGATGTGGGACTCGATCCCAGGACCCTGGGATCATGACCTGAGCCGAAGGCAGACGCTTAACCATCTGAGCCACCCAGGCGCCCCCAAAGGGGAGATTTTAAAGGCTAAGCACTTTGTCCTGTTTTCCAAAATAATCAACACTGACATTCAACAGTTATATAAAAAAGGAACTATCATAATTACACAAAAGTATAAAATTAAGGTTAGTCTACAGTTTTACTAAGTACAGCTTTGTGACTTAACCCTTACTATTTTTTATAATTTAAATGTCCCATGATAGAGGTATTTACGCATACAGTATTAAATACAAATGCTTTAAAACCCTAGTAAGGAGCCAAGGAACAGCAGGAACAGAAACTGGACCAAACCACCACAGAGAAGGCCACAGGCAGGAGAGAACACTACTACTTTTTTTTTTTTTTTTTGGAGATTTTATTTATTTGAGAGAAGAGGGAGCATGCACAAGCAGTGGCGGGGGAGGGATAGAAGGAGAGGCAGACTCCCCACGAAGCAGGGAGCCCGATGCAGGACTCGATCCCAAGGACCCTGGGATCATGACCCAAGCTGAAGGCAGACACTCAACCAAATGAGCCACCCAGGCGCCGGAGAACACTACTTCTTACAGCCTATCATACTGTGTTCCAACTTGCTAGCTTTTTCCTATTATAATCAACGTTTTCATGATCAGCCAGCACACATTTTTATGAAGTTGAAAGTCTGCAAAATTATTCTTCACAAATCAATTACTTAAATGAAGTTTACCACTCAACAGTCTCAAGACAACAGGAAGGCACAAGGATTGGGGGGTAGCGGGAGGAGGAGGATACCCCAAGTGCCAAAGACAGTTTTATCTAAAAAGCAATAGCAGGAGCTCCTGTTACTACCCAAATATATCTCACTTGCCTGCCAGTTGCTGATACTGGTTAGAAACTTCCCTACTGTCCAGCATTAGTTCTACTGTGGGGCATTAGATGTCCATGCCACATGAAACTAAGCTAGCTATTTAATGTATAACTACATACAAACTGCATAATCTATAAATCAGGAAAGAAGGTCGAAGAGAAAAAAACTCTTTAAAACCAAGATAACACATTAACATATGATCTGGCAAATAACCACTCCAGACTTCCAGATTCCTAATGATAAAATTCTTTACTATCCTACTCAGAGTTCCTCCTCTTCCATGTACTCTCCCTAGACCTGCAGTTTATAAAGATCTAAAATAAATCCTTATTTAAAAATGCAGTTTTCTAGGCTACATCCCCTACTGCTTTGACTCATGGTTAATGCAGAGGGAGTCAAGGAACTTGTTGCTTTAAAAGCTTCTCAGGTGACTCTAATAAGGCAGCCAAATCTAGAGGAAATTATCCTTACATCTATCTAAAAATCTCTGAACTGCAAAGTCCTGGGCATGAGCAGGCACCAAGTTAGTCAGAACTGCCCTGGAGCCCCCTTCATGTAGCTCTCACTTGTCAGGCTCTTCAGTTTGGCAACTGAAATACCCATTGTTTTCCTTCTTAACTCTAAAGAAGAGAATAGTCTGAGACCTACAGCTGCTGATCTGACACTAACTTAGTCACAGGAGTAAGAGCAAACCTAATCATTTAGGGTGTCACAGTTCATGCACTTAGCCATGTGCTTTAAAAGCATTTTAGATACATAATTTCCACAACAATCCTAAGGGAGTGGGCACAAAAACTCGGATTTTGTACTGTGCCTAACATCACCTAGCTACAAGTATCAGACACTAGACTTAAACACTAACTGAAAGAAGACTTCAATACATTAGTTAAGAATAAAAAGAAATATTAATATTCTCTAAGAACCAACTAAAAAGTATTCCTAGTCAGTCTTGAGACTGATACTGTCAATACCAAGTGTCCACTGAACCCACTACACAAGTATTAAATACAAGCCAAAATAAAGGGCGTAACAGAATATGAAACAATTTTAATAAAAATTCTGGAAAAGCTACTTATAAAATCCTTCTAATATTTTAGGACAAGAATGTGTCCTATGAAAAACTGATTAACTCCAAATGACAGGATTTAAGGCCATTTTATTTTCCTCCTTTCTCTAATTTTTCTGATAAATGTGCCCTAACAGAAAAATTTTAGTACAAGAGCACTATATAGTTCAAGAATTCATTAACTCTAACCATATCTTGCATTTACATGGTATTTCAGAAATCAGGCATATGAAAAATTTCTTTAGAGAAATAGAGAAGTATGTGTGAAGCTAGATAGACCAACAGAGTGATCATATTCTCCAGAACTCTGCTGCCCAATAGCCACTTCATGTGGCAAGTAAGCACATGAAATGTGACTAGTCCAAACTGAAAGGTGTTATAAAGTAAGTGTAAAATACTGGATTTCAAAGACTTCGCACAAAAACAGGAATGTAAAGAATCTTAATAGCTTTAAAAATATCAAGTACATGTTGAAATGATAATACTCTGGACAGACTAGGTTAGAAAATATACTAAAATTAATTTCACTTTACTTTTACTTCAACAGAACTACTAGAAAACCACACATGTAATTTGCGTTTGTGGCTCACATTAACCAGAATATGCATTTTAGCCAAGATCCCCAGGTGATTACTATACACATTCAAGTTTCAGAAGCACTGTTCCAGAAAACTGCAATTTCATTTACCTTACATCATAATAACAATTCCATTATTATTCTAGCCACCCATTTACTGAAATGCTACAAGGTGTCAGACACTGTTCTACGCGAGAGGAATACAAGTTAACAAAACAAATTCACTCCCTGTTCTGGTGGAATATATTCCACAGAAGACAAGCAAAGAAAAGCTCTAATATAGTTAGTTCTGCTATTAACACTTGTATTTGAAAATGCACGTTTGTTCCAGCACTATTGGCAAATCAAGAAATTATTTGAGCATAACACAAATTTCCCACTTATGAGCAGTTTCACCTGTGAAAAACACTAGCCGTACCCAGATGAACCAAGCTACATAGGAATTCACAAAGCACACACCCCAAACATCTTCAAGCTACCTCAATTCAACCTATGAGTTATGAATCCTATCCATCCACAATTAAGTGTTACAACTTTCAGGGGGTTATTTCATATAACCCTCCTTCCATCACTTCACAGTAACTCACAAGCTGCAACCCTTTCAAAAGATGCCCACCTCCCACAAGCTAATTTCAGGTCTTTATGAAGGTAGAGTACCATATTTATTGTACTGTTAATGTACTCCTTAACCATTTAATATGTCATGCTATGATTTTTGTTGGGTTCCTATCTCTTTAATGTGCCCCTAACTTCACTTTTCCCATAAATCCGGTGGTGGGATTTTGCATAGCATGATGACTTTCAGGGACACACAAGTCATGTTGCAGCAGAAGGACTCTAAGTAAATAACATCAAGTTATGTGAAGTACAAGGAAGAACACTCAGTGAAAAGGATAGACAATGACAGGGATGGCAGTTTCAGAGTGATCAGGAAGGGTAGGGAAGGCCTTTGGGAGATGGTGACATTTAAGCACATTACTGAAGTGGAGAGTGCACCAGGAGGACACACAAAAAGATGAACATCCTAGAAAGGAGGAGCATAAAATGCAGTACTCTTGAGACAAGAACTTCTTCCTGTAAGGCCAGAATGGACAGGGCAGCACAAACAAGGGCAAGAGTGGTAGGTGAGGAAGCTGAAGAAACACCCAGACACCAGATTACACAGGGTCTTTTACAGGCCGTGTAAGTAACAGGGAGTCACTAGGTTTTCAGAAAGAGAGTGATGTGAGCTGAGTGGCATTTTAACTGGACCACTTGTGGGGGAAATAATTGTGTGATGCAAAAAGAACACCATTCAGAGGCTTTTGCAGAGTCCTGGTAAGAGAAGGTGGTAGCCAGGAGTATAATGGTTGTATTTTAAGAACTGGGAAGTGGTTGTAACTACAATCCAAGTGAAGCATTTAAGCTACTATTAATTGTTAAAACCGGAAAGCCAGTCTCTTAGCTATATATAATACCCTAGCTCTACCTTCAAATTATATTCCCAAGTATTCCCACTTAAACAGGAATAATCTTAATCAGTCTATTTCAAAGGGTTGTTGTGGGATCAGATGAGAAACAGTGTAAAAGGGCTTTCAAAATTATAAAGTATCAGATAAATAAGTAGAAGAGAGACTCTTAGGAGACATTTGCAAGACCTAAATAACTGCTTTTGAAATGATTAACAAATAGTATCTCTGATACTTAGTACACTGAGTCCCAGAAGCAGAGTAGTTACAGATGTGGTCCCATTTACAGAATCCCGGTAAAGATGCCCCAGCTCATTGCTACCTTCACTCTTTCCAGCATCGTAACAAAATGATAAACTACATAGACCACAACCATTCTGCACAACAGAAGACAATAAGCAGACACTTAACAGAGACAATCTAGTTTTCTGTGAATTATGGACCAAAAATCCTGTTATACCAAAAACTTTACATCTTGCACAACTAAAAAACAGCTCAATTAAGACTGCCTTAAAAAGATCAAAGTCAACCATTCCAAAATATTTTTGATTGTGAAACAGAAATAACATTATATCATTAACAATATATAACCATCCCTTTAAAAACAAAATGTTAAAAGTGATGATTAAGACAAATGACATGGATGTGTTCAAATACATGCACACATGTCTAGGGTATATATTATTTCCTAAAATTAAAAAAAAAAAAAAAAAACACTGAAGAACTGAAATATTAGGACTGCTAACCTGCCAAGCTTATTCCGTTTCTCTTGAAATGGAATACCTATTTCCTGTGGTTTTTAACTGACCTATGGAGATCTAATGCAAACCTATCTGCCTACTTTACTATCTTATTATAAAACATGAATCAATAAAAATAGGTAATATTTATCTATTTCACTGGAATGAAATCCAAGTTATTAGTAAACTTCAGATTCTGTATGAAATTTCTAAGTTGCTTTGAAAACAAGTATCTGAATATAAGGCCGTGAGAAAAATGGCTGCTTCCAAACGAAAATTTTGGCAAACTTTCACGTTAAAACTCTTTTAAAAAGTCAAACACGGACATGCTATCTTGGTCTAGAACTACACACATATATTGTGCCATTGTCAATGCCGTGGCTTTGATAAGGACTAAATTAGGTGTAACCACCGAGGACGCTGGGTGAAAGCTTTAAGATACAAGAGGATATGACTTTAAATTTGTGCTATAGTAAACACCCACCAAATAAACTATCAATATGCCTAAATGTTTCCTCTCTGACAGTGTAAACAATTTACCAGAACAGAGAGGACCAATTTCTAGAGTCAGCTCTGCCACTATTTATTCAATTTTATACAAGTAAATTTTCTCTCATTTGTAAAACTGTAAAACAGATGCTATCTGTTCTACCTTCCAAAAGCAATAGGAGGATCAAAGGAGACTGTTCACTTTTATAATAGTTTCTAGCATTACAAATGCAAAGCACATTTCATTTTATTCAAAACAGTTACCTGAATAACCATAAGGCCGTGCGTGTTACCCAAGTATCAATCTATCACCCAATGTGAACAGATTCAAACATTACTAAATTATATTTTAAAAACTATAAAAGCACCAATTATCCCCAAATAGTCCCTACAGAACAATTTCTTCAAATGTTATATAGTACCCTCTGTTTGAAAATTAGATGAATATACATTTCCAAGTATCTCCAAACATGGCTACATGACAAAACAAAATAAAAACTTTCACTATGCAGCTAAAATTTTTTCAAATGTTTAGAAACAATGGTTACCAAAACCACTACAGGCAACTTTACTTTGTACTCAAAGATACCTAAATGCTCAGGAAACCAATGAAGAATATTTTTCAATTAGTCAACTGAGTTAAGCTATCCCCAAAAAAGAGGTTTCTAACAAGTATTCCAAATATATCTTCTAATAAGTTTCTTACAAATAATTCTGAGAGGGATATGAAAAATAGGACAACCCCCAAGAGGTTGAAGTTTTGTGGAACATCTTTCCAGAATCCTTGTTAAGATACCTTTCATCCTAAACTCATCTGCACTATCATTCTTGAAGTTACTTGGTAAAATAATCATTTAAAACAAGTCTCAAGAAAAACACACTTTAATAACTAAAGAGAAAGTGTTCTTAAAATTCCACGAAAATACAAATTCAACATGAACTGTAGGTTCATACTTCGGCAGTTTGGATGTCAGCCGCACTTTTAAAAACATGTTTAAGTTATAAAAACAAATCTAATGATTGTACCTTAAGATTCTTGCTTTTGGTTAAGACTGTTTTGCAAATAAATCACAGAATATATAAAAATAACCTGATTCACCAAGTTAAAGAATATTTAATTATACTCTCAACGGCCCCTAATTTACCATAATCTACATTCCCTTTAATAAATCTGAAAAGGACAAAATCTAACTCTCTTAACTGTACATATTATGCTATAGTAAGTCTTTTTTTAAACTAAACATTTCTACAACTGACAATCCTTCTCCTTGCTTTTACTTTCCCTAGTAAATTACTTAAAGTCCTTTTATACGTTACTTCCGAACTGGCACTTTCCAAGGAAATCCAAGGTGCCATAAAAGAAATCTAGTAATCACTGTAAAAAATACATTGTGATGTAGATAGATGCCAGTAAAGCCCAACCTTGATTTTATAAGTTCCACATTTGTTTAACCTGCTTTCTAAAATGCAAATTACAAATCATAGTACATAGGCTCTTAAGTTAGTAGATATTTACTGAAGTCTAGGTTTCTTTTAAAAACCTAAAATGAAAATGAAAATAACATACTGATATTAGATCAATAAACAATATACTAACCTGTTCTTAAAAGTGGTTTGTTTGGT
The DNA here is from genome assembly GCF_054177405.1 of Leptonychotes weddellii. Lineage (NCBI taxonomy): Eukaryota > Metazoa > Chordata > Mammalia > Carnivora > Phocidae > Leptonychotes > Leptonychotes weddellii. The sequence goes on along the minus strand of NC_138373.1, from coordinate 58,990,887 downwards.
TTTTTTTTAAGGGGGGTGGGGAAGGGAGAGAATCTTAAGCAGGCTCCACACCCAGTGTGTAGCCAGATGTGGGGCTGACTCCCACAACCCTGAGATCATGACCTGAGCTGAAATCAAGAGTGAAATGCTTAAACCAACTTAGCCACCCAGGCTAAGGCGCCCCCTAACCTGTTCTTAAATTAAGTTACTTACACAGGTGCACAGATCACTGCAGTTAACATTGGGAAATGGTTTTGACTTTATATATATGAATACTTATATGTATATATTATAACTTACATTTATTTAAAAATAAAAATCCAAAAGAATACAAATGCCTGTAAAAAAAAAAAATCAAACTTACGCACTTTAAAAAAACTCAGTTTCAAACATGTATCAGCAATAAAAGAAAATACCAGGAGTCAGTGTATAAGGACTAAATACCTAAGTATTAATGAGAAAAGAACGACCACTTCACATCTTTAAGAGAATTAACATCAAAGAGACATTCCAAACTTCAGAATGGAGATCTCATATTTTATGATACTTATTATTCATACATAGTATAAAGGAATATGGCAGCCAGGCATATTAGAAATGGTAGACAGAAATGGAGCTATTAATTAAAAGGCTCCAGAAGAAGACAGATAAACAGCTAAAAAGCAAATCAGAAAATGGGGCTTAACTTAGCAAATGACTAGATGAGAAAAATTACAAGTTTCTTACAAAAGAAGCATCAGCAACCAGATGCAAATAAAAAGAAAACTAAAACCCTAGAAGTATCTGGAATTCACATAGGAAGCAAAATTAAAATCGAAATGAAGAAAAAAGGAGTACAGATAAAGTTAGCAGCTACAACCACCACTAGCTGCCAAAAGTCAAAGCCTTTCAAACTAGTTTTTATGGCAAGGATCACATTTTATCTTTACTTCCAGGAATACTACACAACTGTTGCCCCATGTTTGTTGAATAAATAAGCAACAGAATGATCTTGGGATTAACTCACCTATAAAGGAATTATCAGGTATGGTTAACTGTGAATATTCAAAAGCATTTACAGAACTTTCCCAGAGTGCCTAAACTGACTTATTCCTGGATTTGGAGATATAGGATACATTAACCAGATCACAATCACTAAAAGAAAATCTAAGATACTCATCTGTAAGGAGATAAAGTACCACATCCTATTTTGTCACAATCACCAAAATTTTAAAAATAAAACACAGTACAACACAAAACAATGCCTGCCTTCCAAGAGCTAACATTTAAAATGAAATCCACTATAGAAGAATAACCGAAAATAGTATCATCTCAAACCATATCTAACACTGGAAAATTTACCCACCAAATTAAAAACATTAATAAAGTAGTTTTGCCATCAAAGGACTTCTAACACTTTAATAACCAAACCCACCTCCTACTGGTTACATACAAATAAAATAAAGTTTATCTGCATCAGTAGCACAATGCTATAGCTATATTCAACAGAACTGTATTCTCCTTCCATCCAGTGTCTAAATTCTTCCATTTCAATGCAATCTAACCATTAATTTCCTCAACCCAATAACTATGGACAGAGAACAGCCATGTTTCTGATTATCTGATCACACTGAATAAAGCTGATCTCCATCCTAAGAGGCGGAAAAAGAGGACCAGAAGATGAAGGATATTTTTTAAAAGTAAGCAAAGTATTGAGAAGTTCATGGACAGAAAGCCGCATGGCACTCATTTGAGTTTCCTTAGAAGCTTCTGAAAGTACAATCACTGTTGTATATATGTATCTCAAACATGTTATCTATTAAACAAGAGAAGATCTTACAGTGGGGAAAAACCAGATGTTTTAATTACTCTAGTGAAAATGGTTTGTGCCTCAATACATGCTTTAAATATGAAATCTGATTTTTTGGTAAATTCTGGGCAAATTAAATCTGAAAATAGTTACTGATTTACTTTTTCTTAGCCTCCTACCACAAAGAGCTTGAGGTAGGGTTATAACTGCAGGGTATCAGCACCGTACAAAAGAAATGAGGCTAACTTTAAAAAAGTTGAATATTTGTATGAAAACGGTATAAAAATTACCTTAATAAAATCCTGGAGAATCTGGAAAATAACACTTTAAATGCTAACAAAAACCCAGAAGAATTTTATAATCACAGGTGGGTTTTTTTTTAACTTGTAAACGATCTCAAAAACTGTACTAAGCTTTTAAATTCATAATTTATCAGTAAGAAACACATTTGAACTCCTTATAAAAATAAATTTAAGCAGCAACAAGAATCTTAAACTGAGTCAAATAAACTGAAGACTTTACTTGAAAAGGTGAAAGTTCTTTTCTTAGAAAAACGTCCTGCATTTCTCCCAGTAATAAAGCATTTGGCAGGTCATACTCATAAACGCATTCTCTTATTATAAGCCACTGGTATCCATTTTAAGATGCTCAGCTCAATAGCTTACTTCCACAGTGACTTGTCTAGGAATTAAGTAAATTAATAGAAATAAAATATTTTGATGACATAACCATATGGTAATGTCCCCACGCTGGAAATATCACTGCCACCTATTGTTTTACAGAGAGCTATTGTTAAGTATATGTGGAAGTTTCATCAAAAAAGCTACTCACCACCATCCCTCTCTCTAACTCTGTGAATATGCACATTTTTGGCCTTACTGTGACCTGTGCTGTCACTATATTTGTTTTCAGGACTATCAGATCTCCGCAACATTTTATTTGGTGGTGAAGGATCTGCGGCGTCTCGCATTTTTTCATGTCTGTGATCACCGCTACTGGGGTGACTCTTCGATGAATACTTAAGTGCCTGTAAAACATCACCCCCCAAAAAAGAGAGAAAGAATTGAAACTTTAAACTTAACTTCCTAAATGATTTTATCATAAAATTTGGCATATTAACTTGTTTATGAACTTATATCAATAAAATTAAAATTTCTGTTTTCAATTCTGCCTTTAAGTTATTCAGACAACACCTAAATACCTAAGACTCTTGTACAAATCATGTTTAAAAAAAAACTTTTTTTCATTAAATATCTCGTAACTACAAAAAATCAAACACCTTGGTACATTTATTCCTTAATAAATTTTGGGAATTACAAAATTTAATCCAAAGTAGAAACTAGTGTACTAGTTTCATCTTGAGTACTAATGTAATAATCTTGTGTTCTAACAACTGATATGCACAGACACAAGTATACATAAGCATGTCTCTACAAACCTACAAAAAAAGAAAGCATCAGTTTCTCGAATTTTTTGATCCAAAAAAAACCATTTCATACCTAACTTACCTACTCTTGCAGGTATGGAAAATAATTTTAAGATATAAAAACGTTGGTGGATATTTCTAAAACTCCCTCACAATGGTTTAGTTTTATTTTAACACACATTTAAGACAACCATAATAAACCAGTCTTTTACTGTGTGTAATTAGTATGTTTCAGAAGGGCAGATTCAACAGCGTTTAATCTTTTGACTATCCAAAGATAATGAACAGTATTATACACACCAAGGGACCTAGGGTTTTTAACTTGAGCTTTAACAACTCATGCTAGCCAGTAACAGAACTATAATCCTAGAAACTCCTTTAAGTGATTGAGTATAGAAAGTGGGAAGTATTTATTTCTGGTGTCATCTGATAGTTACCAACCACTTACGAGATTTCCCCCTCAAAACAGGGCCCACTTCTATCACAATTTTAAAAAACTTTACATGCAGAAACCGCAGTAACAAAAAGGAACCTACCTACCTAGAACCATCTATATTAGAATTATCCATAAAAAGACTTCTGGCCATAGAACGAATTATCCAAGTATCCAAAGATCTCAATTCTTACAATGAGAAAAACCACTATCTTTCACTAGTAACTCAACTATTTGCCCCAAAAACAATTAAAATGGGGAAGGGATAGTTTAGGACACACATAAAAGTTCCAAATCAATTAGTTGTTTTTTCCCAAGCTTTCCATCTAATTCAAGTATCCTTACGTTAACTTTTAGTTCCCAAATACAATAAATATGGCTCAGAAGTCACCTATCGTCTCATCCCATCGATTCCTTTACACCGAAATAATCGAGTTAGGTTCTTCCTGGCTAGGAATGATTTTTTTTTTTCCTTAAAAAAAAAAAAACAAAAACAAAACCCTGAACTTCCTCCAGTCACCTGTCAAAATAAGTCACCAAACGTTGCTGGAGAGCGCTAACAGAACCAAACACAAAATGTTAAGGGGACCGGCGGTGCTAGTTTCAGATTTGTTGCACCGAAGGGCCTGTAGCGACTTCTGAAGCCTGCGCTCGAGTAGCAGTTCCTCCCTTCCCCCCTCCGTCCCCCCACCCACCCCTCCACCCCGGCCTCGGCTGGTACCTGGTAAGGCTGCGAGTCCCCCCTCCGGTCGTGACAGCTGAAAAACAGGAAGAGAGACGGCGATATGAGACACCTCGGCGGGGGAGGAAGAAAACGGGTCCCCCCCCCCCCCGCGCC
>NC_138373.1:58959205-58985922 GCF_054177405.1 Leptonychotes weddellii | reverse complement strand
GTCCCGCATCGGGCTCCCTGCTCGGCAGGGAGTCTGCTTTGCCCTCCGACCCTATCCCCTCTCATGTGTTCTCTCTCATTCTCTCTCTCTCAAATAAATAAATAAAATCTTTAAAAAAAAAAAAAAAGAAAAAATGTGACCTAAGTCTTTCAGGAACCTAACCCTGTTTTCCCTAGGAGTTGGGTCAGTGTTCATAGTGACTTAATAGAACTACCTTAGGGGCGCCTGGGTGGCTCAGTCGTTAAGCATCTGCCTTCAGCTCAGGTCATGATCCCAGGGTCCTGTTCCGTGGGAAGCCTGCTTCTCCCACTCCCACTCCCCCTGCTTGTGTTCCCTCTCTTGCTGTGTCTCTTTCTGTCAAATAAATAAAAGCTTTAAAAGAACTACCTCAAATAAGAATCAACTACTTACTAAAGGACCCATCTAAACGTTATACCCAATTTTAAAAAACTCATCCCTTTTTTTTTTATTTAAGATTTTATTTACTTATTTGACAGACACAGCAAGAGAGGGAACACAAGCGGGGGCAGAGGGAGAGGGAGAAGCAGACTTCCCGCCCCGGAGCGGGGAGCCTGATGCGGGGCTCGATCGCAGGACCCTGGGATCATGACCTGAGCTGAAGGCAGACGCTTAACGCCTGAGCCACCCAGGCGCCCCTCATCGCCTATTTTAGATTCCATTATCACATTGTTATAAATCCTTTACAAATACCTTCAATCCTTTCCTTCTCTTTTCCTCCATTTTACCTGTCTAAACCACAATCCTGGTTAATTCACTGTGTGCTTGCAGTTGAATTTGGCTGGAGAAAAACAGCAATGCTAACTCTGGATTGAGCTTGTATTCATCACCCTTCCCCCCAGGCTAATTTCCCTAATCCATTTACCCAGCTCTCTTAAAAAGCTGTTTAACAAATCTTTTAAACTAAGAAGACATCCCCCACTCCTCATTCTGAATAAGGCATTATCTCGCTTACCTCTCGAGGGAAATAGAAAAAAATTAGAAATCAATAACAGCTCCCTCCTACTCACCACTGCACCTACCAATCTTCCTACATCTGGATACACTGCTACACTCCTGTAACAATGGATAAACTGTCAAAATTCTAAGATCAAAGTTGCCACCTTTTCCTTGAGTTCCATTTTACTCTTGGAATTGTATGCTTTCCTTACAATTTTTTTTCCTCTCAACTTGATCACTTCTGTCAACTTAAAAACATGTCTTAATAGCTACCACCATTTAAAAAACAAAAAAAACTTGACCTGTATCTCCCTCCAAATATGCCCCCACCACTTTGATTTGCTCTTCTGTACAAACTTGTCCACTTCTGCTGCTGTCTCTTAAATCCACAAATCAGACTTGATCTCCACACTCCACTGTGAAACTGCTAAATATCAGTAACCTCCGTGTTCTCAAATCCAATTTTTATTTCTTTATCTTCATCTCATTTCACCTGTCAGCATTTGACACAGCTGATGAATTACTCTCTTCCTGAAGATCTTTATCTGGCCTGCCAGGATTCCATTCTTTCTTCTCTTCCTTCCTAAATGATTGTTGCTTAGTCTTCTTGCTGGTTCCTCCTAATTTTGTAGCCTCAAAATGCTGGAGTACCCCAAGATTCAAATCTCACAACTTGGACTCCTCTGATCTTTGCTCTCCCTCACTAGGCAATCCTATCCATGTGTCTGGCTAAATGAAACCCACATTTGAATCTCTAGCCTATATCTTTCCCTTAAACACTAGGCTCACAATCAACCGCCTACTCTACAGTACTGCTCAAATGTCCAGGTATCACAAACCTAATATATCCACAACCAAACTCTTAATTCCCCCCACCCCTAAATAAATTCTGATTAGGTCTTCCCAATTTCATGAAATGGCAACGCCATTCTTCTAGTTGAGACTAAGAGTCTTCGGAGTCCTTGATTCTTTCATACCTGATCCACTCTATCAGCAAATGCCACCAGTATTGTCTTCAAAATATACTCAGAGTCTGATCTTTGTTCACTATCTCCATCCCATTCACCCTGGTCCAAGTCACCATCTTATCCCTAGGCCATAGCAAAGGCCTCCTAACTCATCTCCTACTTCTATACCTACTTTCACAGGGCTTACTAGCTCACACAGCAGTCAGAATGATCTCTACAAGTCAGTATTATTTCTATCTTAAAACCCAGCGATGGCTTCCCATCTCAGAATAAAAGCCAAAGTTCTTACCATGGTCTGTAAATGAACTACCCCCTCCATATTACCTCTGGTTTCATATCCAGTGACTTTTTTACTTGCTCATTTTTCCCCCATCACTCTCTTCCCTTTTTCTCCAATATACCAAGCATGTCTGAGGACCTTTGCCCTACTATCCTGCCTAGAATGTTCTTCCCCTTTGGTCCTACTTGGTTCACACTGTGATCACTTCTTTAGGTCTCTACTTAAATCTCATCAGAAAGATCTTCCCTCTGAGAACTCTATATAAATGGTACCCCACTACTATCACCCTGCTCTATTTTTATTTTACTATTTGCCATATAATATATATTTTGTTTATTGCTTGTCTCCCAGTAGAATGATATCTCTGTGACATCAGATAAACATTTGTTGAGTGAAAGAATACTTGCCTACAAAATTACAAAGAAAATAGCAAAATATTGTTCATTCTTAAGAGGAAAAGACGTGGTTATAAGATCCAGTCCTGCTGTTATAAATAGGGAAAAGCTGGCTTATACCTAATATGGATAAAATACTGTATTAGATAGCATTTGAAAATTTACATAACTGCCTGTATAGCAAATCTTAGACTATTTGCATTTCTCTCTATTGAGAGGTTACAAGTTTGTAAGTGCGCAAAAGACCCATATTTCAACCAACAGATTAACACATATCAACCAATAGAGGGGAGAACTATCAGCCCATAGACTGTAGGTGACCATGATTTTAATGTGATCCTATTCATGGAGAATCAAAAAGTGAAGTTCTCATGTTTCTGATTGTAAAAGGGGTTAAAAGAGGTTTTGCTAGAATTTCTAAAGGATCACAAAATAATAAATGTATTCTCTGAAATTTTTACCTACTCTTTTGTTTATTTAATTTATCAGAGAGAGAGCACACACAAGCTGGGAGAGCAGCAGACAGAGGGAGAAGCAGGCTCCCTGCTGAGCAAGGAGCTCTGATGTGTGACTTGATCCCAAGACCCTGGGATCCTGACTGGAGCTGAAGGCAGATGCTTAACCAGCTGAGCCACCCAGGGATCTCTACCTACTCTTTGCATTTCTCTTTTTTCTCTGTCCTTGACTTCCTCTCAAACAGGATAAACGTGGTTAAAAACATGGCTTTTGGAATCAGAATGACATAATGTAGAGCTCTGGCTACATTATTGACTGACTAGCAGTGTGATGTTGGGCAAATTACCGAAATTTCAGAGATTATACTTCCTAATCTCTAAAATTGGCTTGATAGGGTATAGGGCTGTTTGTCAGAAGTAAATGAAATCACTTTACATAAATGTGCAGCACCTGGCACATACATGCCCCACTGCTGGTGGCTATCATTCATTCATTCAAAAAACATTATTGACTTTATTGGGAACACAGTATTAAGCAAATTCACTTGGTTTCTGCTTCTATGGAGTTTATATTTTAATATGTAACTAAAAGGAGATCATTTGAGTTATCAGAGTTGTGATGTGAGGGTTTCATTCAAGTATGTGGAAAAATAGGAAAGCTGCCACAAAAATTGCTATTTAGAAATGAGGAGTAAAAATCTCCAGGACAGCACCATATCAGTATATGATGTATCTTTTTAAGCAGAGATAATAATGTAAATAGTCGACAGATCCAGAGTTCTTTATTTACTCATGTAGAGGCAGTAGAGGTAAGCTCTAGATTTACAAACTGGCCACTTCCCCCCCACCCCCCCACCAAACTCACTACTTTTTAAAGTCCTACCAACTGATAAATAGTAAAGTACAGCCAAGATTGAGAACTATACCCTAAACCCTTTGCCTCTGTCTGGCAAAACTGCAGCCTGAATTACCCCAATCATTCACTTTCTCAATGCCTCTGAGCAATTGCACACTGCTGAAGACTATTGGACAATACAATAGATTGATTCTACTAAAAATCTCATGATCACCAAAATCAAATGAACCCCCAGTACATCTAGGCAATCTTTTATTTCTCTCTTCAACTCTCTCACTACTTTAACAAGGTTTTCAAACTTCCACTCTCTTCAAATCTATCCCCTTCACTTTACTACCTCCCCCTTACTCTCAGCAGATAACATCACCACTTTCCTCCCAAACTGAATCCACCAAAGGGAGATTTCTTCCTGCTTCCAAATTTGCAAATCTACATACAGTCATCCTTCTCCCTATTTACTCAACAATGTATTGAGTACCCACTATGTGCTGGGGATACATCAATGAACCATACCAAGAAAAATCTTTACCTCCCCCTGGCCTTTGAGCTTATATTTTAGTGGGGAAAGACAGGAATAAAATAAGTGATATGATGATCTAGAAAGTAGAAAGTACTACGGAGAAGAATGAAAAGTTATAGGAAGGAGCAGGATTAAGAAGTAATATTTTAAATAGAGTAGTCATTGAGCAGATGACATTTAAGCAAACACTTGAAGGTGGTGAGAGAGCAAGCTGTATGGGTGTTTGGAGAGGAGTATTCCTGACAAAGGGAACAGCAAGAGCAAATATCTAGAGGCAGGAATGTGCCTGGTGTGTAAGAATAATAAGGAAAGCTGTGGGGTGAAATGTCACTGAGGGGAAAAGTTTTAGGAAATGAGATCAAATAGGTTAAAGGAGGGGATGAAGGGGCAGATCATGAAGGATCTAATAAGCCATTGTAAGAAGTTTGGCTTTTATTCTGAGTGAGATGAGGAGCCATTGGAGAGTTAAAAGCAGAAAAGTGATGCTCGCTACTGTGTTAAGAATAGTCTATATGGTAAGGAAGGAAGCAGGGAAACTACCTAGGATGCTACTGCATTGTCCTAAGGTCACTGTTACAAAAACAGGAGTTAAACTTCCTCTTTAAGGCCACTTCCTTAACATATACTTTCCTTCCACCTCTTGAGTTACTTTAGACTAACAAGTATCCCTTTCTTTGTATACGTAAACTCACCCTTTTATATGGATCATATCCATTGCTTTTAAACACATCTGAATCCTATGTCAAAAAAACACTTCCTTGACCCCATTTGCTGCCCTGCCACATTCCTCACTTCAGCCAAATTTCCAGTAAGCCTCGTCTCTGGCATCTCACTGGTTTCATTTTCACCCCTTTATTCATATTCCAGGTTACTATCATCTGACATCGGCCCCTTTAATATCACCAAAATAGAGATTCCTAAAGTAGTGGTTCTTCAAGAGAGTGCTAATTCTCCAGGGGACATTTTGAGATATGTGGCAGTACTTTTTGGTTTTGATTTGTATATTTTTGGTTATGACTTAAGGGTGAAGGGTGCTACTGGTGTTTAGTTGTCAGAGGTCAAGGATACGTAACATACTGCAATCTGTAGGATAGTCTCTCACATTTAAGAATTATCCTGCTCAAAATGCCAATGTCAACCTGTTGAAAAATAGTCTTGGGCACCTGCCTTGCTCAGTTGGTAGAGCATGCAACTCTTGATCTCGAAGTCATAAGTTTGAGCCCCATGTTCAATTGGATGTAGAGATTACTTAAAAAATGAAAGAAGAAAGAAAGAAAGAAAAAGAGAAAGAAAGAAAGAAAGGAAAGAAAGATTCTTGAAAAATAGTCTTGAGGTCACAAATGACTTCTAGGTACCTGTGTTCACCAAACATTTTACAGTCTTTTTCTTAGAATTTTAGAATATTTGGCATTGATAGCTACTCCCTTTGCATTACATTTCTTTCTTGGCTCCTATAACACATCACATTCCTTGTTTTCTTTCTACCTCTAGCAGCTCCTCTCATTCCTTTTTGCAGACTCATCCTCCTCTACTCCACTACCAAATGTTGAGGTTCTCCAAGAATCAGTCTCTGGGTGGTGACATCAGTAAAATGGCCATTATAGAACTCCAAGGACCTGTCTCTCTACATAGACAGCAAATAATTTGGCAAAAATTATCAGAATCAAGTTTATGTGAACTCTGGAAATTAGTAAAAGGTTACAATAACCAGGCAAACATTTAATCAAGAACAAGGTGATTGAATCCAAGTAGGAGAGCTTTGTGCTATTGAAACTTACCCTCGCCTCATTTCTTCATCCCCAGTTCAGTGGCAGTTTTGGACAACAGCCTACATTCCTGGTGTAGGTTCCTGGTGCCAGAGGTAGCAGAATGAACCTTGTTCTTGAAGAATGGTAGTAGTTTATTTTGACCTGTCTGGTGGCTCCCTGGAGGACTGGTGCAAGGGCTTGCCCTTATTTTGCCTAACTTAGAACTCTCCTGAGGCAGAAGTGACTACAAGTCACTTTATGGCAAGTTTATTAGCTGATGCCAGTTGGGGAAAGGAGTAACAATTGGGGCAAACAATAGACACAGGGAAAAAAGGCTGAAGAGTGAGATACTTTGGAGAATAAAATCTTTGAAAACCTCCTACGTATTCCTGGGAATCTGAAAGGTTACCTGGGAGCACCTGGCTGTCTCAGTTGGTAGAGCATGTGACTCTTGATCTTGGGGTTGTAAGTTCAAGCCCCATGTTGTTAGAGATTTCTTAAAAATAAAGTCTTAAAAAATGGCTACCTATATATCTTTGGTGAGGCAAATGCACAGAAAAAACCTGCAAAGTTCCTAAAGTCTCACCTCTGACTAACATTCAGGCTTTGCTCAGATAGAAAGTGAAAGATAAGGTAGACTTATAAATTGCCCATTTGAATGATAAAGGCATGCCCCAACACACCTGGAAAGAGCCCTCTGACAAAACCTGGAAGTGGTTTTCATCATTTTTGGTTATAGGAATTTAAGGAAATCTCTGTTGAATCACTAGCTGACCACTAAGCCAACAGAACAGACATTTCAGTGGTCACACATAAGAAGGGATACAGACTTCACAGAGTTAGTTTAGAAAAATCATTAAACAAACAACAACAACCACAATAAGCAGCGACAATGAACTCTAGAGAGGGAGGAGAATCTGATTTCCAGACTTGCCACATTATAATAATCAAAATGTCCAGTTTTCAACAAAAAATAACAAGGCAGAAAAAAAAAAAGTGTATATGTTTTTTTCCATATACAGGGAAAAAAAAGTTAGTAGAACCTGTCCCCAAGGAAGCATAGACATTGGGCTTACTAGACAAAAATTTTCCAACGACTCTTTTAAATATGCTGGAATAGCTAAAGGAAACCATGGACAAAGAACTAAAACAAATCAGGACAGTATGTCTCACCAAGTAGCGAATATTGATAAAGAGGTTGAAATTATAAAAAGGAAGCAAATAGAAATTCTGGAGTTGAAAAGTACAATAAATGAAACTAAAAATTCGCTAGAGGGATTCAACAGTAGATGTGAGCTGTCAGAAGAAGGAATCAGCAGACTTCAACATAGGTCAACTAATACTTCCCAGTTGGAGGAGCAGAAAGGAAAAAGATTGAAGAAAAATGAATAGAGCCTAAGAGACCTGTAGGACAGCATCAGGCATATGAATATATGCATAATAGGCATTCCGAAAGGAGAGGAAAGAAAGGGACAGAGAGAATATTTGAAGAAATAATGGCAAAAAACTGCCCAGATTTGATGAAAGACATGAATCTAGATGTGCAAGAAGCTTAATGAAGTCCAAGTAGGATAAACTGAAAGAGACCCACATCAAGACACATTGTAATCAAACTGTCGAAAGTCAATGACAAAGAGAATCCTGAAAGCAGCAAGTGAGAAGTGAGTCCTCATAAACAAGGGATCCTCAATAAGATTAACAGCTGATTTCTCAATAAGATTAACAGCTGTAGACAATAGAATGACATATTCAAAGTGCTGAAAGAAAAATACTGTTAGCTAAGAATTTTTTTTTTTTAAGATTTATTTGTCAGAGAGAGAGAGAGGGAGAGAGCATGAACAGGGGGGAGCAGCAGGCAGAGGGAGAAGCAGGCTCCCCACTGAGGAAGGAGCCTGATGTGGGACTCAATCCCAGGACCCTGGGATCATGACCTGAGCTAAAGGCAGATGCTTAACTGACTGAGCCACCTAGGCGTCCCTGTTAACTAAGAATTCTATATCCAGCAAAACTATCCTTCAAAAATGAAGAACTTAAGACATTCTCAGATAAGCAAACACTGAGAGAATTTGTCATTAGTAGACCTGCCCTACAAGAAATACCAAAGGGAGTTCTTTAACCTGAAAGGAAAGGACACTAGATAGTAACCTGAGTCCACATGAAGAAGCACTGTTAAAGGTAACTATGTGGGTAATATAAAAGTCAGAGTTAATGTATTGTTGGTTAGTAACTTCTTTTTTTTCTGTATGATTTAAAATACAACTATGAAAACAGTAATTATAAATCTTTGTCCTTGGGCATATAATGTATAAAGATGTAATTTGTGATAACAAAAGAGAGAATGAATCGTAAGAGCAAAGATATTTTATGCCCTTGAAACTAAGTTGGTTTTTACTTAAAAAATATTATTATAGGTTGCTAATTATAATCCCTAGGGCAACTATTAAGAAAATAACTAATGTAGTAAAACGAATGACAAGAAATACAAAAGATAGACTAGAAAATATCTAACACAAAGGAAGTCAGTAGTGGAGGAATTGAGCAATGAAAAGTTACACAACATATGAAAAAGCAAGTGGCAAAGTAAGTTTTTCCTTATCACTAATCACATTAAATGTAAATGCATTAAATTCCAATTAACATGCAGAGAGATTGGCAGAATGGATTTTTTTTTTATGTTCTAATTATATCCCATCTACAAGAGACTCACTTTAGAACCAAAGAACCATATGAGTTGAAAGTGAAAGGATGGAAAAAGATATGCCAACATAGTTCAAGTGCATGTGGAACAGTCTCCAGTATAGAATATAGGTTGGTCTATAAAACAAATCTCAATAAATTTCAAAAGATTGAAATCATATCAAGTATTTTCTCTGACCACAATGGTATGAAACTACAAATAGACACCTTTAAATCATGAATGTGTCAAAGAAGAAATCACAAGAGAAATTCTAATATACTTTAAGATGAATGAAAAAGAAAATACAGCACACTGAAACATGGACTGCAGCAAAAGCAGAGCTCGGGAAAATTTATAGCTGTAAATGCCTACATTTAATAAGAAGATCTAGAAACAATAACCTAACCTTCTACCTTAAGGAATTAGAAAAAGAAGAGCAAATGAAACCCAAGGCAAGCAGAAAGAAGGACTTAGCAAAGATAAGAGCAGAGATAAGTGAAATAAACAATAGAAAACAGAAAACTCAATGAGACCAAAAGTTGGTTCCTTGAAAAGATCAATAAAATTAACAAACCTTTAAACAGAATGAACAAGAAAAAAAGAAAATTCAAATTACTACAATCAGAAAGAGTGGAAACATTGCTACTACTACTACCAACTTTATAGAAATAAAAAGAATTGTTAACAATTATATGCCAAAAAATTAGACGATCTGAATGAAACAAATTCCTAGAAACAAACTACCAAAACTGACTCAAAATAGAATAGACATAACAGTACAAGAGACTGAATCAGTAATCAAAAAACTTCCAAAAAAGAAAAACTGAGAATCATATGGCTTCATTTGTGGCTTCTATCAAACATTTAAAAAATAATACCAGTCTGGGGGCCCTGGGGGGCTTAGTTGGTTGAACATTTGATTCTTGATTTCGGCTCAGTTCATGATCTCAGGGTTGTGGGATCAAGCCCCATGTGGGGCTCCATGCTGGGCGTGGAGCCTTCTTGGGATTCTCTCTCTTTCTCTCACCCTCTGCCCTTCCCCCAACCCCCTCTCTCCTAAAAAAAAAAAACAAAAAAACAAAGCAAAAAAAAAAAACTTCTCAAACTCTCATGCACACACAAAAAATATAGATATATAAATCAATGTAATAGAATTGAAAGCCCAGAACTGAACCCATACATCTATGGTCAATTGATTTTTGATAAAGATATCAAGACAGATCACTGAGGGAAGAATAGTATTTTCAATAAATACTGCTGAAAAAACTGGATATCAATATACAAAGGAATGAATTTTGACCCTTACCTCATACCATGTAACAACAGTAACTCAAAATGAATCAAAGACCTATGTGTTATAGCAAAACTATACAAATTTCAGAAAATATTGGGGTAAATCTTCATTACTTTGGGTTTAGCAATGGATTTCTAGATATGACATCAAGAACACAAGTGACAAAATTAAAAATAGATAAATTGGACTTTATCAAAATTTAAAACTTCTGTGCATCAAAAGACATTATCAAGAAAAAGAGCCCATTGAATATGAGAAAATATTTGCAAGTCATATATCTGTTAAGGGTCTCTAATTTAGAATATATAATAACTCTAGTAAGTCCAATAAAAAGCCAACCCAATGTAAAAATGGGCAAGGACTTGAATAGATAGTTCTCTAAGGAAGATATTCTAATGGCCAAGAAGTATATGAAAAGATGCTCAACATTGTAAGCCACTAAAGAAATGCAAAGTAAGTACGATACCACTTCACACCCACTGGGGTGGCTATAATTTGAAAACAAATATTAGCAACAATGTGGAGAAACTGGAACCTTCATAAATTGCTAGTGGGAATGTAGAATGGTGCAGCCACTGTGGAAAACAATTTCTTAGTTCTTCAAAAGTTTAAACATTGAATTACCATAAGACCCAGCAATACTACTCCTAAACATACACTCAAGAGAACAAACAAAACTTGTACATGAATGTGTATAGCTAAATAATAACCAAAAAGTAGAAACAACCCCAATGCCCATCAACAAATGAATGGATAAACACATTGTGATATCCATACAATGGAATTATTCAGCCATAAATCAGAATGAAGTACTGCTACATGGATCAACCTTGAAAAACATACTAAGTGAAAGAAGCCAGGCACAAAAAGCCACATATAGTACGATTCCATTCAATTGAAAAGTCAAGAATAGGCAAATCCATAGATGTAAAAAGCAGTATTAGTATTTGCCAGGGGCTAGTGGGAGGCAGGACTGGGGAGTTACTGCTTAATGGATATGGGGTTTCTTAGTTGAGTGATAAAAATGTTCAAATTTAGTGGTGATGGTTGCAAACATTGTGAATGTACTGGAAATCACTGAATTGTGCACTCAAATGGTTAAAATGGTGAATTTGATGTCATACGAATTTTATCTCAATTAAAAAAAAACAACAACAAAATCAGTCTTTTCCTCACTATTTTTTTCCCAGGCAATCTTATCCACTCCCATGGTTTCTGTGTATAGCTACCATCTATACACAGATGACTCACTAATTTGTATCTCTAGCCCATATTTTTTTTCTGAGTTCCAGGCCTGAATATCCAGCTGCTTATTTACCTCCACATGTGTGCTTTAAGTGTATGCTTTGAAATATATACAGTTGAGCTCATTACTTGCCTTTCAAACTGGATCATCTTTGAATGTTTCAATAAAGACTAAACATAGCTCACACTCATTGAAGGCTTACTATGTGTTAAGGTGGAAATAAGTGTCTTATATCCATTAATTCATTTAATCCTCACAAGAACCTCATATATTATTACCTGCTTTTTGAAGTGAGAAAATTGAGAAGCAAAATAACTTGTTGATATCACACCCCTTGTAAGTAAGGCTAACTTTGAACAAAGGTATCCTGACTCCTCAAAATATTTGCTCTCAATGATAATGCTAGACCATCATTCACCTTTTTATAGAAACCCAGAAAACATCCTTTTTTAAAATTTTTAAAATTTTTTTATTTTTTAAAGATTTTATTTATTTATTTGACAGAGAGAGACACAGCGAAAGAGGGAACACCAGCAGGGTGAATGGGAGAGGGGGAAGTAGGCCTCCCGCTGAGCAAGGAGCCCGATGTGGGGCTCAATCCCAGAACCCCAGGATCATGACCTGAGCTAAAGGCAGACGCCCAACAACTGAGCCACCCAGGCGCCCCTGACATCCTTTTTTTTTTAAAAAAAGATTTTATTTATTTATTTGAGAGAGAGAAAGAGCATGCATGAGCGGTGGGGAGGGGCAGAGGGACAAGCAGACTCCTCATTGAGCAGGGAAGCCCCATGCAGGGCTCCGTCCCAGACACCGGGACCATGACCTGAGCCAAAGGCAGCCACTTAACCAACTGAGCCACCAAGGCGCCCCCCAGAAGATGTCCTTGTTGCTTCCTTCCTTTACATGCCATATCCAATTCATCATTAGGGCTTGATGATTTGATTTCATCAATTTCTGTTAGTCCATCCAGTTCCTTTCATCTCTGCTACCACCAGCCTCAACTAAACCACCATCTTTTGTCTATTCAATGTCCTCCTAACTGATCTCTCCATATTCACTGAGAAAAAACTAATGAAAAAAAATTATAAATATAATTTTGTATCTTACAAGTAGGGAATTCATATTGCCTTATGTCTATGGAGCATTTCCAAATATCAATCAAGTTTGGCCACATAAAAAACCTTAGTGAATTTCAAAAGGTAAAGTTCTTAAAACCTACTCTTAAGATGTCAGTGCAAAAAAACTTCAAGTCAACAGAGGTTACCTTTATTTCTTGATGATTTTAACTTTGTCAGTCTCTCCAACATTCCTGCCTCAATTCTTGGTGATCTTAATATGCACATCAATGATTTTTCTAATGCTTTGACTCTCATCTTCTTGACTACTTCTCCTTTTCATACTGCCTACACCACTCCCTTGGTCATTCCCTGTTTAGACCTACTTATTACCAGTAACTACAAACCCACCAATATCTTAATTTCATGCATCCCCCTCTATGACCATCTTTTCCTATCTTTCCAGCTCTAGATACCTGCTCTAGATACCTGCTTCCCAATAATTCTTCACACTCATTGGGAATTCCAATATATTGATCTTATCACTGTTTCACTGCCCCTCACTTTTTTTCCCCTCTTCACTTTGCTTAAATTTCATGGTCTATCATTGATCACTCTCTTGGACATTTCCTTAATGTTCTCTCTTAATTCATCATACTCACCTGGCAAAACTGTAACTCTAATCAGTCTTTACTTACTTCACTCTTGCTCCCAGCAAGACTTTCTTTCTTTCTTTCTTTCTTCCATGAGTGGAAGAAAAATGCAAGTGTGAAGAGGTTTCACTTTAAATTTGATGAACACAAACCTCAAGTGATCTCAAAATGCGGCCAGGCAATCAAAATATATTGGCTCCAAGTTTATTCACTCTCCTTTTCATAGACAACTATTTCATACAATTCTCCTCTTCAGATATCAGCATTTCCTGCTCTCAATCTTACCTGCTGATAACTTCTCCTATTTCCTGGAGAAAATTGAAGCAATCAGAAGAGAGCTCCTACTACATCTGTCTGCCTATCAGCAGCTGAACTCATATACTCTGTTTTCCAGACTATTACAATACAAAAGCTATGCATGCTCTCCACACTCTTATATAAAATCAGCCTTTCTGGGGTGCCTGGCTGGCTTAGTCGGTAGAGCATGCGACTCTTGATCTTGGGGTTGTGAGTTCAAGCCCCATGTTGGATGTAGAGATTACTTAAAAATAAAATCTTAAAGAAAATAAAAATAAAATCAGCCTTTCTGCCTGTGTACTAGATCAAGGATTGGCAAACTACAACATATGGGCCAAATCATGCTATTTGTTTTCACATAGCCCATGAGCCAAGAATGGTTTTTACATTTTGGTAAAGCTGGGGGTGGGGAAGAAGAATATACAACAGACACCATGTGTGGTCACCAAGGTCTAAAATAGTCGTTACCTGGTCCTTTACAGAAAAAGTTTGCTGATTCCTATACTAGATCCTATCCTCTTAGCTACTCAATGATATCGATTCAAAAATTCTCCCTTCTCTCTCCTACATCAACAAGTTTTTGCCTCCATACTAGATTTTTTCCACCATCATTCAAGCATTCTGTTACTTCTTCCATTTAAAAAAAAAGATACAAAACTCTTGACCTTACCTTGCTTGCCAGTTACTGTCCCATTTCTTTGCTTCCCTTTGCAAAACAGCTTCTTGTAATAATAGTCTATACTTTTCTATACTATTCCTCCCTTCCAATTCTTACCTGAACCTATTTCAATCAGGCTTTCACCCCATCACCATCACTTTAACTCCTGTTAAAGTCACTAAAACCTTCCATATGCCAACGGTTAATCTTCAGTCCTAATATTAATTGACCTAACAGCAATATTTGACATAGTGGATTACTCCTTCCTTCTTTATATACTTTTTTCACTTGATTTCCAGAATACCAAAATCTGTTTTCTCCTTAGAGTACTGGTGTTTCCTTCACTGCTCTGATGCTTCTTTCTGAGCTCTTCACTTTAGAGTGTCCCAGGGTTTGGTCCTTTATATATCTTGGTGATCATATCTAGTTTCATGGCTTTCAAAACCATCTATTTGCTGATAAATCCCAAATTTATATCTTACCTTGACTTTTCTCCTGATGTCCAGTTTCCTATATCTAATTGTCTACTCAGTATCTCCATTTGGCTGTCAAGTGGATATCTGAAACTTAACATCCAAAACCAATTTCCTGATCTTCAATCCTAAACCTGTTCAGTTATTGTCCTCATTTCACTCTTGCTAACTCCATCCTTCATATGGCTAAGGCTAAAAACTTGAGAGTCATCCTTGATTTCCTTCTTTTACAACACACATCCATTTTATCAAGAAATTCTGTGGGCTCTACCATTGAAATGGAACAAAAATCTGACCACTTCTCAGTTCTTCCGCTGCCCCCACTCTGATCCAAGCAACTATCACCCCCCACCTGGATTACTCCTCAGTTGCCTATTACTTGATCTCTCTGGTTCTACTCTTGCTCCCTATAGTCTATGCTGAACATAATAGCCTGTGATGCTTTGAAATATAAATTATATTCGGTCACTCATTTGCCTAGAATTCCTCAGTGGCTCCCTATTTCACTCACAGTGGCCTACAAAAATTGTAACAGTGGCCTACAAAAATCATATATGAATTGGCCCCCTTTATATCTTTGACCTCATCTCCAGTTCTCCATGCTTGCTTGCTTCCATGGCTTCCGTGTTCTTCAGATACTCTAGACATGCTACTACTTGAGTGCTTTTGCATAGGCTGTTTACTCTGCTTTCTTCTGCTACATATCCACTTGGCTGACTCCTTCACCTCCTTTAAGTCCTTGCTCAAATTTCACCTTCTCACTGGGGCTTAATTTGATTAGCATAGTTAAAATTGCAGCCCCTCCACCTGCATCCATGATTCCCTTTTCTGTTCTGTTGTTGTTGTTTTGTTGTACCTATAGCATTTATCATTTTCTGGCATGCTATATAATTTACTTATTTTGTTTATCATGTGTTGCTCATCTCTTGCCCACTAATACAAGCTCCATAAGGTGGAAATCTGTCTCTTTTCTCACTGATCTATCCCAACCATGTGACTCACAGATGATACTCAATAAATATTTGATGAATGAGTGAACAAATGAGTAAAAAGATGTATCACCTTACTAATTTTTGGGTTACAGCAGAAGTTAAAGTTGAGATTACAAATTGTATGCAAACTGAAAAACCAGAACATTTCATACAAAATATATGGGATATGAATAAGACCTAAACTCAGAGTAAAACATCATAGATTTAAAGGAATATAATGCCAAACATAGTAATTCTTACTGTGATCAGAAATCTAACTTATAATGCTCTCTCTACCATCTCCTCCTGCATCTATCACAGCAAGGCTACTGGAATTTCTCTCCCAGGGTTATTACACTAGACCAGTGGTTCTCCAAGTGTAGTCATTGGACTAACAGCATCAGCATCACCTGAAAACTTTTTAGAATGCAAATTTTGTTTTAATAAGCCCATCAAGTGATTCTGTTGCACATGATTGTTGGAGATTCTATACATTAAAATCAAGGAGCTTATTTCTTACTTTTCTCTTTCCAAGACCCAGGTAGGGGAATAGAATCTAATTTTGACTCAAACACTTTATCTTGCTTGAGGAGACATATTTGGTGGATCAGACAGTTTAGCAGACAAACAGTTCACCCTTCTTAGTACAAAATTATCTTTAATTCTTGATGCATTTTGCTCACCCTATAAATTTTGAATACCTTAACTTCTATTTTTCAATATGAGGCAAAACAAAAATGTGGTGCAGAAGAAAATTCACAATCGTCTTATAATTCACAATCTGCCTTAGAGTTTTTATCCTGATTGAGGGTGATAATCACAGACAGTTCTTTACAGAATAGCCTGTTTGATACCTAAGAACAAGTTTTAAAAGAATAGCAAGACCTATATTGAGAACATCTTAAGAATCTGCTGAAAGATGTAAAAAATAATTGGACTAAATTAAAAGCCGTTTAATTTTTTGGATGGAATAAGTTACTCTGTTTGTTTGTTTGTTTTTAATTAAACTCTACAGTCCAACATGGGGCTTGAACTCACAACCCTGAGATCAGAGTCCCATGCTCCACTGTCTGAGCCAGCCAGGCACCTGGGATAACTTAATATTGTAAAGGAGGACAGTGCTTCCCAATTAATAAATAAATGTAATGTAATTCCAATTCCAATTACAATTTGGGGGAAGTTAGGGTTGTATTTGAAAAATTAATTCAAAGATTCATGGAATAAATTCATGAAAAAATCAAAATTATGAGAAAGGAGAATAATGAAGGGGAGCTTTTCATATCATACATTAAAATTTACTATAAAGCTAAAGTAATTTAAAATGAATATTATGGGGGCACCTGGGTGTCTCAGTCGGTTAAGCATCTGCCTTCAGCTCAGGTCATGATCCCAGGGTCCTGGGATCGAGCCCCGCATCGGGCTCTCTGCTCGGCGGGAAACCTGCTTCCCCCTCTCCCACTCCCCCTGCTTGTGTTCCCTCTCTTGCTGTGTCTCTCTCTGTCAAATAAATAAATAAAATCTTTAGATAAACAAATAAATAAATACAATGAATATTATGGATGTTGGAAGAGACAAATACTATATAGAACAAAATAGAGAAATCCAAAAGTAGATCCACATGGTTATAACAAATTAGTGTATTATAAAGAAGACATTCTAAATCAGCAGCA
Organism: Leptonychotes weddellii; assembly: GCF_054177405.1. NCBI lineage: Eukaryota > Metazoa > Chordata > Mammalia > Carnivora > Phocidae > Leptonychotes > Leptonychotes weddellii. The sequence continues at coordinate 58,968,749 of NC_138373.1, read as the reverse complement.
AATTAATGGCATATTCAAGAAATGGTGTTGAAACAATTGGCTACCCATTCTGCAGAAAAAAAAATTAGATCCCCTCTTCTACATAATACTCCAAAATAAATTCTTAGCATATTATATCTCCAAATATTAAAAATTAAAGTATAAACTACAGAAATAAAATGTAGAATAGTGTCAGTCTAGGAGTAACAAGACATGAAAACCAGAAGCCATGGGAAAAAGACCGGTAGATTTGACACATACAAATTTAAGACTTCATGATGAAAAATGCACCACAAATAAAGTTAAAAGACAAATTATGGATATGGAGACAATAATAGCAATATATACAAGAATTGAGAAGTTAATATGTATACTATATAAAGAGGTCATAAAATTAGTAAAAAGACTAACTCAACACAAAGGTAGATAAAGTATATTAATAAATGAGTAAAAAAAATACAAATGGCTGATAAACATACCAAAAATTTTCAGCTTCACATATAAACTAAGAAATACAATGAAAATAATAATGAACTTCTAGTTCAAGACTAAACTGAGCACCTACATACACCCCCCTCTCAAGGTTCTATTTTATTTTACTAATTTCATAGATATATACCCTTATGTTTATCACCTTATTATTATCTTTATTCTACCTAGGGCACAAAGCAGTTAAATTTGTTGGCCAAAGTCAAATGGATAATAAAAGTGGCAGGCAGAAGTGGGGCAGTTTAGCTCTAGGATCTGCCTTTTTTTTTTTTTTTTTTAAGATTTTATTTATTTATTTGAGAGAGAGAGAGAGAGCGAGACAGCGAGAGAGGGAACACAAGCAGGGGGAGTGGGAGAGGGAGAAGCAGGCTTCCCGTGGAGCAGGGAGCCCGATGCGGGGCTCGATCCCAGGACCCTGAGATCATGACCCGAGCCGAAGGCTTAAAGACTGAGCTACCCAGGCACCTCTAGGATCTGCCTTCTAAACCACTATACCCCACTAGCTAGCTTCAAATGAATTAAAGCAGAGCTTTCCAGTGTGACCTCAGAGTAGTTAAGAAGATCTTCCTGCAGAAGATCTATGAAGTCACTACTTCTTATGATAATAAAACATTATTTGACTTTTTCACTCTCTTTCATAAGTGTGCAGTGTAGTTTACAGAGGCCACATGATGTGTGATGTTGCAAAAGACTCAATACAGAAGCAGATATGAAAATACAGCTAAGTTCCGTTAAGCCAGATATTAGAGATTTACACAAATGTAAACAAAGCTACTCGTCTTTTGTTTTGAAAAATATAGTTATTTTTCATAAAAATATTTATGTAATGTGTAGTTTATCATTATTTAAAATGAATTAGTAAAAATTTTCAAATTTTCTCAGTTTTTATTTCTAATATGTTCAATATCAGTAGCTAAAAGTCACATGAACAAAAGCTCACTAATTTTAAGGATATAAAGAGGTCCTGAGACCACTAAGTTTGAGGACTACCAAATTAAAGAATTACCTTCAGACAACTGACATTTTCCTTACATATACAGAGCATATCTTGTGGGAATCTGTGGCTTCACCTCACCCCCCAAGAAGAAAATCTTAAGAACTATTCTTTAGGCTCAAGTAGTGTTTCACATAGTATGACTATAGACAACCATTTGTGATGGTACTATCCTACCATCAGCCCATTTCCACTCCCTGGGCACAAATCTGTGCACAGGACAGACTGTCCATTGAACAGCACCTTCTGTCCAATAAATAGTCCCATCCCACCCTGCTGGCAGATGTAATGGGACCCACTGTTAGGGCCAGGGCATGCTTATCTAGGGCCACCAGCAAGGGATGTCCTGGATGACAAAGGAGTAACTGATGTTTATAATCTGCTGTGCCTGGAAGGGCACCTGGTTCTGGTTTGCCATTTACAATATTGATTTTAAACATTTCTTTTAAGATAAATTTAATTTTTACAATTGAGTTGATTTAAAGAAAAGTGTTAGAAAAAAATGTTACATATTACGTGAATATGGCAAAAATTGTTAAGTGAGGGAAGCTTGAGAAACACTGCCCTAAAGCAAATCACTGATTTGTCTGGTGGGTCTTTGATATAGTTGTCGGGGTTGGGAAAAAGAGGGAGAACCTTTAGGTAACACCACGCCCACACACCAAGGGAGATAAAAAAGGAAGGAGAACTCTGCCTAAGACTGATTTGATCCTTTCACTTTGTGGGGGATTTCTAGACTACTTATTCTTTCCCCCATGAGACCTGCTTATCAGTATGTTTTGTTCACTTACAACAAGCTTGTGTTCATCCCATGAGTCTTCCGCTACTCAGCCACTGTTGTGGACTTAATTCCCCCTTAAAACTCTATGTGAAATCATATATCTGATAGGGACTGATTCCAGAATATAGAAAGAACTCCCTACAACAACAATAACAGCAAACCTGATTAAAAATAGACAAAACACTGGAATAGAAATTTTTCCAAGGTAAATAAACAAATGGCTAATAAACACATGAAAAGGTGCTCAATCATTAAGGATTAATGCAAACCAAACCCACGATGAGATACTACTTCACACCCACTAAAATGGCTATTATTAAAAAAACCCAGAAAGTAATAAATGTTGTTGAGGATATGGAGTTTCCTCCATATGGAAGCAACCCAGCATCTATTGACAGATAAATGGATTAACAAAAATATGGTACACACATACAATGGAATATTACTTACCCTTAAAAAGGAAAGAAATTCTGACACATGCTACAATATGGATGATCCTTGAAGACATTATGCCAAGTGAAATAAACCAGTCGCAAAGGTTTTCATATTTACACAAATCATACAAATATTGTATGATTCCATTTATATGAGGTACCTAGTTTAGTCAAGTTCACAGAGACAAAAAGTAGAGTAGAGGTTAGCAGGGGCTAAGGAAGAGGGGTTATTAGAGAGCTATGTTTAATGGGTACAGAGTTATAGTATGATATGATGAAAAACAGGAGGTCCATGGTAGTGATGGTTGCACAACAATGTGAATGTACTTAATGCACAGAACACTTAAAAATGTTACCACAATTAAAACAAAACACTATGTGAGGAATTATTATCTATATAACTTAAAGTACAATCTGAATCATAACACCACATGTCTCATACGAAATGAATAATCAGACATACAGCACAGATGACCTCAAGATGGGAATCAATCCCTGCTCCATAAAACCACAATAGTCAATGTAATTTACATGGCATTGTCTACTTGTATGTGTGCTCATTTACTCACAGATGAAAATTTTAGACTAATGAAACATTGCTTCTGGGTCCCCATTTTAGGCTTTACTTTTCTTTTGCAATCCTGGTCATATTACAATAGAGCAGCTGTATCCAAAAGGGAAGCTCTCAGTTGTACCAGGAAGTCACCCCAAAACAGAAGCACCAGTTATCCAACTATGAGGCAACTCCCTTTGGCCAAGGAGTTCAAGCGCTACAGTAACATTTGCTCAGGCCTTATTCTTCAGGTCCCTGGTTTATCCACATTGTTTTGCAATGCAAACTTCCCTTTGCAAACTTCTTTTTGCAAAACAGTATAAAATCTTAAGAGAATAGTAAGCTACTTTTTAAAATAGGAAAGCCAATTTTTATTTTGAGAAAGTTCATAATTTGATCTACTTTTGCCAAGCTACTGAAATTACTCTTGTGAATGAAAAGAATGAATGGTTTTATTTTTTATAGCGTAGGAACTACATAATCTAGCAAAATTTCTCTGCCCCCTCACCCATAAAAAAGAGTTTATCACTGCCTTCAAAGGCTTCTGTACCATCTGTTAGCTATTATCTGTGTTTGAATCAAAGCAAAGGGAAATCCTATAAGTGGTTTCCTCAGACTCTTATTCTCCTAAATTTTAGAAAGATCAAACCCATTTAAGGGGTCTTTGCCAAAGCAAAATTTACTTAGAGGTGGAGTGTGGTGTAGAACACTAAAGGTTTCTGACACTTTCTGCAATTATTTTGTTGTTAAAGTAGGGTTTCTCTGGGTCCTGTCACTAGCGATCGTTACCCCGGTCAACACTCTCTCCTAACAGACTCCATCAAAGCATCATAGGGTCCACTTCCGCAAAACCTTTCTAACATGCATATTCGGGTATTTATTCATAATTTGAGTTCCTGAGAGATAGCTCAAAGGTGTCCTGAGGGCTATAGTTCAGTTCCACTTGGTATAGAATGACTAGGCACCCAGTTTTACATGCAGAGTTTCAGAAAATGCTATAATAATTTCACTCGTGTTAATGTCCAGTATTTCTTAATTAATCAAGCTTCATTATCCTATTGAGATGATATGACTTCTGTAGGAATATTCTTTTAAGCTCCCCATTGGCGCAGACTATATGTTTTTAGGCCACTGCACATTGCAGCAGGGAGCACCCTTGCCACACACAAGCAGGTGTGTGGCCTTGTAGCCCAGCCTAGTAGGGACATATGACTCCATCAGCAGGGCTCCAAACTTATTTAGGGCTATCTCCTGGCCAGGTGAAATGCAACTGTATGACAGTACCGAATTCCTTCCTTTTTTTTTTTTTTAAGATTTATTTATTTGAGAGAGGGGGAGAGAGAGAGAGAGAGCGCGCGCGTGCACATGCGCATGAGTGGGGGAGGGGCAGAGGGAGAGGGAGAGAGAGAATCCTCAATCCAATTCCCCACTGAGCGTGGAGCCAGATGAGGGGCTCGATCCCAGCACCCTGAGATCATGACCTGAGCCTTAATCCAGAGTCAGCTGCTTAAATTACTGAGACACCCAGGCGCCCCTCAAATTCCTTCCTTTTAAAATGTTGTTTTCCATCTGGCTTTCATTCTTTCTTCATCACAAAGTATACTTCTAGACAAAGGAATATTCATCAGCTATATTAAAAAAGGTCATCTTAAGTCATCATTTAGAAAGTTAAATTTAGTTTGCAAAATTCCAAAATAGATTTTTGATGTTTACTATATGAGAGTTACTTTCCTGTTTGAAGGGATATTGACCTCTTTATATAATAAATACATTTACCTGTGGAACATTAGAAATCTAAAAGCCCTCTGTGGCAAAGAGGTTTTCTTCCAATAATTTTTCTCCCTTTCTTTTTAGTAGAATCCCTGGTTTTCGATGGGGTCCATCTCTGTCCAGAAGAAGACTGTATTTCCCCACCTTCCTGCAGCTCACTGTGGCCATGTGACCAAATTCTGTTCAGTAGGATATAAGCAGGAGTAACACATGGAACTTTCAGGAAATGTCCTTAAAGGAAAAGGACTGTTATACATTTTTCCTTCCTCTGGCTACAATGTGAATGTGATATCTGGAGCCTGAATCAGCCAGCTTGGGCTATGAAGTGACAGCCATATGCTAAGGGTGATAGAACAAAACATAGAATCTTGGTTTCCTGGCACCATGGAATGGTTTATCAGCCCTAGAGAGATTACCTCCAGATTTTTTCATGCAAGAGAGAAGATAACCTGCTATTTTGTTAAGTCACTGTGATTTGGGATTTTTGTTGTTGTTATTTGTAGCTAATTAATTCTCACATATGGAAAGAAATATACCATGTTGTGCTGTAAGTTTAGTTTTGGCTAATTGTGGCATCTCCATTTAATGAAGTAATTCAAATCTTAATGATGTTCCTCATAGTAATAATAATAATAATAATAATAATAATATAGCTCACTCTCTCTTTCTGAGAACTGATTTAAGGCAATAGATAAGAAGAGAAAAACTATGGGATTGGCTGCTATCCTTCCTTTTATGTTTAATATTGCCTACAGTTCACTGCCTACTGAATACCTCATTTTATTGTGCTTCACTTTATTGCACTTCGCAGAAACTGCATTTTTTACAGATTGGAGGTTTGTGGCAACCCTGCATTGAACAAGTCTTTCAGCTCCATTTTTCCAACAGCATTTGCTCACTTGGTGTCTCTGTGCCACATATTGGTAATCCTAGCAATATTTCATACTTATTATTATATCTGTTATGGTGATCTGTGATCAGTGATCTTTGCTGTTAATATTGTAACTGTTGGGGGCTGGGCGCCACAGACTGAACCCATATAAGAAGGCTAACTTGGGGCTCTTGGGTGGCTCAGTTGTTTAAGCGTTGGACTCTTAGTTTCCACTCAGGTCATGATCTTGAGGACGTGGGATAGGGCCCCATGTGGGGCTCTGTGCTCAGCAGGGAGTCTCCTTGGGGATTCTCTCCCTCTGCCCCTCCCCCCACTCACACATGTGCTCGCTCTCTCTCAAATAAATAAATAAATAAATAAATAAATCTTTTTTTAAAAAGAGGCTAACTTAACTGGTAAATGTTCTGTGTGTTCTGACTGTTCCACCAACCAGTCATTCCCCCATCTCTCTCCCTCTCCTTAGGCCTCCTTATTTCCTGAGACACAACAATATTAAATTTAGCCCAATTAGTAACCCCACAATGGCCTCTAAGTGTTCAAGTGTAAAGAAGAGTTGCACATCTCTCACTTTAAATCAAAGGCTAGAAACGATTAAGCTTGGTGAGGAAGGCATGTTAAAAGCTGAGATAAGCCAAAAGCTAGGCCTCTCACACCAAACAGTTTGCCAAGTTGTGAATGCAAAGGGGAAATGTCTGAAAGAAATTAAAGGTGCTACTCCAGAGAACACATGAACGATAAAAAAGTGAAACAACCTTATTGCTGATATGGAGAAAGTTTTAGTGATCTGGACAGAGTATCAAACCAGCCACAACATTCACTTAAGCCAAAGCCTAATCCAGAGCAAGGCCCTAACTCTCTGCAATTCTGTGAAGGCTGAGAGAGATGAGGAAGCTGCAGAAGAGAAGTCTGAAGCTAGCAGAGGTTGGTTCATGAGGTTTAAGGAAAGAAGCAGTCTCCATAACACAAAAATGCAAGGTGAAGCAGCAGATGCTGATGTAGAAGCTGCAACAAGTGATCCAGAAGTTCTAGCCAAGATCATTAATGACGGGGGCTGTGCTAAACAACAAATTTTCAAGGAAGATGAAACAGCCCTCTACTGGAAGAAGATGCCACCTAGGATTTTCATAGCTAGAGAGGGAAAGTCAATGCCTGGCTTCAAAGCTTCAAAGGACAGGCTGACTTGCCTATTAGGGGCTAATGTAACTGGTGACTCTAAATTGAAGCCAATGCTCACTGAGCATTCCAAAAATTCCAGGCCCCTAAAAAATCATGCTAGATCCACTCTGTCTATAAATGGGACAACAAAGCCTGGAAGATAGCACATCTGTCTCCAGCATGGTTTACCGGATATTTTAAGGCCACTGTTGAGATCTACTGCTCTGGGGAAAAAAGATTCCTTTCAAAATATGACTGCTCATTGACAAAGCACCTGGTCACCCAAGAGCTCTCGTGGAGATGGACAAGACTCATGGTTTCTTGGCTGCTAACACAACATTCATTCTGTAGCCTGTGGATCAAGGAATAATTTTGACTTTAAAGTCTTATTGTTTATGACATGAATTTTGTAAGACTATGGCTGACATACATGGCGAGTCCTCCGATGGATGTGAGCAAAGTCAATTGAAACCCTCCTGGAAAGGATTCACCAGTCTAGATGCCATTGAGAACATTTACGATTCCTGAGGAGAAGTCAGAATGTCAACAGTATCAGGAGTTTGGAAGAAGCTGATTCCAACCCTCATGGATGACTGTGAGGGGTTCAAGACTTCAGAGGAAGTCCCTGCAGATGTGGTGGAAGCAACACAGAACTAGAATTAGAAGTAGAGCCTGCAGATGACTGAATTGCTGCCATCTTGTGTCATAACTTGGACAGATAAGGAATTGTTCCTTATGGACAAGCAAAGAAAGTGTTTTCTTGCAAAGGGATCTACTCCTGGTCAAGATGTCGTGAGGACTGTTGAAATGACAACAGAGGATTCAGAATGTTACATAAATTTAGTTGATAAAGCAGCAGCAGGGTCTGAAAGAATTGACTCCAATTTTGAAAAGAAGTTCTACTGTGGGTAAAATGCTGTCAAACAGCATTGCATGCTACAGAGAAATTATTTGTGAAAGGAAGAGTACATTGATGTGGTGAACTTCATTGTCTTATTTTAAGACTGCCACAGTCACCCGAGCCTTCAGCTAGCCACCATGTCAGTCAGCAGCCTTCAACCTCCAGGCAAGACCCTCTACTGGCAGAAAGATAATGACTCGCTGAAAGCTCAGAAGACGGTTAGCATTTTTTAGCAATGAAGTATTTTTTTAAATTTTATTTATTTATTTATTTGAGAGAGAGAGAGAGAGAGCACAAGTTGGGGAAGGGGCAGAGGGAGAGGGAGAAGCAGACTCCCCACTGAGCAGGGAGCCCAACCTGGGGCTCGATCCCAGGACCCTGAGATCGTGACCTAAGCCAAAGGCAGAGGCTTAACTGACTGAACCACCCAGGTGCTCCAGCAATAAACTATTTTTAAATTAAGGTATATACATTTTTTTCCTAGACATAATGGTAGTGCACACTTAATAGACTGCTGTAGAGTGTAAACATATGCACTGGGCAACCAAAAAATTCCTTTGACTTGCTTTAGTGCAGTATTCCCTTTATTGTGCTGGTCTGGAACCAAACCCGCAATACATCTGAGATACATCTGCCCAGATGACACATCGATAGTAGAGGGTCCACACACAAGGGCTGGCTTAGCTGTGATGGTAGGCATTTTGCATTATCTTTAACAATATGCCTCGGAACACACAGCTAGTTAAAAGTGAGGAAATAGAATTTGAATCCAGGAGTGCTGGGCTTCAACATCTTCATATCACATTGGGGAGTTTAGGTATTTATGATTCACTATGAGCGATAAGCAAAAGGCAATGTGGCCTGAGCAAATTCACAATATTTTTTTCCCTGCAAACCGAACAAACTAAGCTAAATATCAGGATTTAGAAGATAACACCATAGAACTTCCTGTGGTTGAATTGACAGACAGACAGTTCCTACCAAGTACCGCTTCCCTGCATTATCAAAACGGGAACTCCACAAAGCTGTGGTCACTGGCAATGGCACCGCCGGTGGACAGAGAAGACAGTGGGACTGAGAACTTGCAACGCCCTTCTTCTCTTCAGTACCCAAAGCTTTTTTTTTTTTTTTTTTTGAGAGAGAGAGAATGAGAGACAGAGACCACGAGAGGGAAGAGGGTCAGAGGGAGAAGCAGACTCCCAGCCGAGCAGGGAGCCCGATGCGGGACTCGATCCCGGGACTCCAGGATCACGACCTGAGCCGAAGGCAGTCGCTCAACCGACTGAACCACCCAGGCGCCCTACCCACATGATTCTTTTTTTTTTTTAAAGATTTTATTTATTATTTGACAGAGAGAGAATGAGAGAGAGAGAGCACATGAGAGGGGGGAGGGGCAGAGGGAGAAGCAGACCCCCCCGCTGAGCAGGGAGCCCGATGCGGGACTCGATCCCGGGACTCCAGGATCATGACCTGAGCCGAAGGCAGTTGCTTGACCGACTGAGCCACCCAGGCGCCCCTTAATTCTTGACCTGACATGCAAGGAGACCCACAATTTGATCTATTCTCTTTTTTGTAGAGAGCTTTTCTTTGAGCAGA
>NC_138373.1:58938984-58958705 GCF_054177405.1 Leptonychotes weddellii | reverse complement strand
TTTTTTTTTTTAAAGATGTTATCCCATTTATTCCTGGCATTCGTTGTTTCTTTTTTTTTTTTTTTTCTAAAGATTTTATTTATTTATTTGAGACAGAGAGAATGAGAGACAGCATGAGAGGGAGGAGGGTCAGAGGGAGAAGCAGACCCCCAGCCGAGCAGGGAGCCCGATGCGGGACTCGATCCCGGGACTCCAGGATCACGACCTGAGCCGAAGGCAGTCGCTTAACCAACTGAGCCACCCAGGCGCCCTGGTACCCAAAGCTTTTTACAAAAAAAAGGGAGCCAACTTCTGGGGGACTTCAGTAAAGCCATCCCAAGATCACCCAACCCAAAGGCCTGTCTGTGACCTGCCAGGAAATCTGCCAAAGTACATTTGTGGAGAAGTATTCTGTGACTCTCCACTGATTCTCCCTCCAGTTCAGCTAAAACAAAATCTTAGGTTTAGCTGCTAGCTTTTCAGATTTTTCTTTGATGAGTTTAAGCCAAAGGGACTGCTCTTGACCAACAACTTGCAGCAACATAATCACTGGTTACTGAGATCCTGAAAAGTCCATATAGCCCCTAAATTATAGTCTGCTTTGAAAATGAATAGCTGTATTAGATAAATATACAAAGGCTAAGGGTAGTATGCTTCTAGATTTTTGTCTCCAACTCTAAGATTGTGATATAGTCAAAAGTAGGAAGTGATAGGTAGAAAAGAACAGATTGTGATAAAATCTTCCCACTCTATGTTTTCTGAGAAGAGTGTCCCCCCCCCTCCACTCTTTAAAAAGATTTTATTTATTTATTAGAGAGAGAGAGGGAGAGAGATCACAAGCAGGGGGGAGGGGTAGAGGGAGAAGCAGAGTCCCTGCTGAGCAGGGAGCCTGATGTGGGACTCGATCCCAGGACCCTGGGAACATGACCTGAGACAGAGGCAGATGCTTAACCGATTGAGCCACCCGTACTCCCTCTTTTCCCTTTCTCTAGGGGTGACCCTGTTAACTCCCTTTCCATATTAACAGTGTGTCTCAACTGCTTGCTCTATTTTGTAAGTCAATTTTTTTCTATAGAAATAGCAAGCATGGAAACTTTTAAAAAAGAATGACTGTGTCAGGGCTAAGATTTGAGAAAGAGTAAAAATAGATCAGTTTAGGCTTCACTAGAGAGTATGTTTTAAAATACATATATAGTATGTCCTTACGTTACAGAACAGCACAAATCTAAGTTTCTATATTTGGAAGATTTTTGATAAAAATTTTGGCATTTATTAGGAATAACCACATTTTTGAAAAGAAAAGCTGAGTCTTTGCAAATTGTTTGAAAACTAACATAGACTTGGAAATATATCCTGGTAGTGGACATATGATAAAGTTTAACCGGAGGACAATGGTTTGTAAGAAAATCGAGATATGAGCCTTGTGTTACTGAGATGGGCTGGTTCAAGTTTAGAAGAAGAATGGAAATACATTAAGCTTGCAGAGAAACCATGCTTTCTGAGTGGGCGGGAGCGCTTGAAAGCCCGAACATCTTAGGGGAGATAAGCCCAGCTCTATATTCCCAGAGAAAGGGAACCAGAGTTAAGAATATTTTGTAAGAATCAGTGTTAAACTAGGTAGGGGTTTATTTGGCTATCAAGAGTGCATTTTTCACTTGTACTAGGAGGCCAGCCTTAGGGCTCAGATAGAAAGGAATGTGCTTCCCTAGTACCCAAGGGAACTGAGAAAAAGAAATTTAGCAGCTGCTGCAAATCTTCTTAGTAGCAGTCAGGGTATATATCTAAACTAACCAAATAAATAAATGACTCTGGTCTTGGACTGGCAGTGGAAAGAAGTGAACTAGGAGGGAAACTGGAAACAATTTGAAAGACAGCTCTCTACAGGACCATGAGTTAAATGGCTTTAAGCAACACATAATGCTTATTTGCTTCCTTTGTACATAATTTGTACCTAAAGATTTGCCTGGACTAGATAACTAGTTTACACACTCTAAATGGGTAACAGTGAAATGGATCTGGAGTCAAAGAGCACACAGGACATGATCCCAACGACCTCCCAGGGGCAGAGTGTGAGCCCCTCACCTGACTATCTGGGTCCTCAGTAAAGGTTTAGTAAATGTATGAATGAACCTCACTCCACTCTGGAACCTACTCTTTTGCACATTTCCTGCACATTTCCCCCCTATTCCTTTCTCAGTTTGGTAGCCACGCCAATATATTGTTGACAGCAAAACATGGCCATCAGTTTTTTCTATTGTAAGTGTATACCCCTTTGCCACACTTCTCCCTTCAGGAGACAGTCTATTTCACCCTCCTTAAATCTGGACTTGACCACGTGACTTGCTTTAGCCAATGGGACATTAGCAAATAGGATGCAAGCAAAGGCTTGAAAAGCACTTATGCATAAAGGCTTGTCCTCTCTCAGGGACTCTGCCCACTCCCACTCAGAAAAAGTCCAGGTTAGTCTCCTAGAGGGTGAAAGAGCCCACAAAGAGAGGACCCAGACATCCCAGCCGATCCAGCCTCTTCAGATGACATAGAGTGAGCTGAGTCCAGCTAACCCTGCAGGGAGCAAGACAGACCCAAATTGCTTACCCACATAACTGTGAGCAAATAATGAAACTCTGCTATAAGGTACTACATTTGGGGAATGATTTGTTACATAGCAAAACCTAACACCAGTACCAAAGAGTATATACCAATTACTATCTTTCTTTCTTTCTTTTTTTTAAAGATTTTATTTTTTTATTTATTTGACAGAGTGAGAGCACAAGTAGGGGGAAGCAGCAGAGGGAGAGAGAGAAGCAGGCTCCCCGCCGAGCAGGGAGCCCAATGTGGGGCTCCATCCCAGGACCCTGAGATCATGACGTGAGCCGAAGGCAGTTGCTTAACCGATTGAGCCACCCAGGTGCCCACCAATTACTATCTTTCAAATAGAAAAATGTTACAAGTCTTTAGCAAACATGATGTGGGGATTCCTTTTTTTTTCTTGAAGACAAAAATAAATTTAGTATTTCTTTCTTTTTATACTAATTAATTTTACATTTTAAAGAATAATACAATTTAAAGCAAGAGTTAAACTATAACACCTAGCTACAATTAAGTGATATACTGAATTAAGTAATTTGAATATCCTCAATAATCAAATCTCTCATTTCTTAGTCATACATCTAATACCCTCTTTTATTTATTTATGCAAATTAACCTTACTTATTTTACCATTCCACAGCTAAAAAGTTAAACACCTATAGTCTTTCAAATCTGATTCTTTTAATTTCTGCTAACTCTCATTCATGATAGCCTGTTTTCCTCACGTGTTTTATATTTTCTGACTGTGAGTTGTGTTATAAATTTATCTCTGATAATTCTTTGAAGTCTGGGTTTTAAGTTGGATTTCTGCAGAATGGATTTACATTTGTTTCTTCCAGGTATCCAGGGACACATAGGTAGCATGAATTTGTGCCTTCAAGCTGTAAGAGGACTTGCCTGTTGCAAGAAACTCAGGAAAATTTCCTACCTACCTGCCTCCAGCCGTAGCCAAGGCCAAAAGAGTTAAGTCCTAGTACTATCTTAGTTGAGGGGTAATGTTGCCAGCTTAGCAAATAAAAATATAGGAGAGCAGTTAAATTTGAATTTCAGAAAATAAGACATATTTTTTTAGTGTAAGAACAATTGACCCTTGAACAACATGAGTTTGAACTGTGCAGGTCCACTTAGACATGGAAGATTATTTTCAATAAATACAGGACAGTCCTGTAAATGTATTTTCTCTTCCTTATGACTTTCTTAGTAACATTTTCTTTTCTCTGGCTTACTTTATTATAAGAATACAGTATATCATATATGTAGCATGGAAAATATGTGTTAACCGACTATGTTATGTTTCTGTTATCAGTAAGGCTTCCGGTCAAGAGTAAGCTAATAGAAAATAGGCTTTGATAAATTTTTGACTACATGTGGGGCTGGCATCCCTAACACCCACAAGTGTTTAAGGGTCAACTATATATCCTTTTTCTAGAGATGGATCATTTTGCAGTTCATCCACCATGGGGTCTCCTTGGAGGGTTTTCGCTTTACGTGGGGTCTCTGACCTTACACTGGAGCTGTTGCACTCCTCCAGTCTACAGAAATCAGCAAATGCTTTCAAGACAGATTTAGCGTGAGCTTGCTTCCTTGCTTGCTTTCCTTCCTTCTTTTTTTTCTTCCTTCCTTCTTTCCTCCTGAGGATTGCCCTTACTTTCCAATTGAGGCTTGCTCTGAATAACAGAAGGGGAAAATTTACTTGAGCCATTAAATACTTGCATTTCGGTGTTGCCTGAGCTTTATGTGTTGAGTAGTGCCTAAGGACTTTGTTTAAAGTCCACAATTAGCACAAAGCAAGACTGTATGTCCTCTTTCTCTTGCCAGTATGGAGCAGCTCATACCTAGGAAAAGGATGAATTCTTAAAAGTATATCCAAATTCCATTCACAGTTTTTGGAAATGAAGAAAAATACACAATTTAAATTGCACCAAGCTCCTTGTTTTAATGTATATGTTTCTATGTTTAAAGAATCTTCTTGGCCAGGAAGTTAAATTTAAAAGCATTTCAATTTTTCAGTTAAGAAAATATGCATATGAGAAAATGCAGGTGGTTTTATGAATGACAAGCTTACAAGAAGAACCCAAGAACTGAAATGTATTTCACGATGAGTACAGTAAAAATTGGAATATAAAAGTCACTGTCTTTCAGAACTTTGGAAGTACGGGTTCTATACCTTCTAACCTATTGTTTGTTTTGTTTTCTTTATATCAGAAAACTTCCAAGAGTTCTTTGTCACTCTTGTAAAATTTCAGGAGGATGTGGCTAAATGTCAGTCTTATTAAAATTTATTCTACTTGGGGAACCTGGGTAGCTCAGTCGTTAAACGTCTGCCTTTGGCTCAGGTCATGATCCCGGGGTCCTGGGATCGAGCCCCACATTGGGCTCCTTGCTCAGCAGGGAATACCTGCTTCTCCCTCTCCCACTCCCTCTGCTTGTGTTCCCTCTCTCGCTGTCTCTCTCTCTCTGTCAAAAAATAAATAAAAATCTTAAAAAAAAAAAAAAAGTTTAAAAAAATTTATTCTGCTTGGCACATGATGGCCCTATCAATCTCAGCTTGGAGAGATTTTCTCTATTGTATCTTTAGTTAATAACTCTATTCCTTTTTCTTTCTTTTCTCTTCCTAGAATTGCATTAGACCTCTTGGATTGATCTCACATGTCTCTTAATTGTCAGCCATATTTTCTATCTTTCACTTTTCTTACCTGTTTGGAAACTTATCTTGTCTTCTTAATCCATAAATGTGATCTAAATAAAAAGAAATTCACTTCAGATATATCCAAATTCTTGCTTAATAGTTCACATTTCTCTTGTCACAGTTAAGATACATTAACGAAATAGACCCTAAATTATTAACATACACTTTGTAACAATTTTCCTAAATTTTATAAAAAAGTTTACCTATCAAGAAACAATGATCCAAAGAGGCTGGATGATTGTGAATATTCATGTCATCAATAACTCATATAAAAAACAAAAGTAACCAGTGGCAGAGTAGGATTAAAATATATGGACTCTGAATTGAGTCTAAATGAGTCCACCATGGTTAGATAATCTTATCAGCCTACTCCAAAATGGAAATATCCACTTCTAACAAATACATTTTTCTATATAGCAATAGCAGTTACTGAATTTTTTTAAAAAGATTTTATTTATTTATTTGACAGAAAGAGAGAGAGAGAGAGGACAAGCAGGGGGAGGGGCAGAGGGAGAAGCAGACTCCCCTCTGAGCAGGGAGCCCGATGCGGGGCTCGATCCCAGGACCCTGGGATCATGACCTGAGCCGAAGGCAGATGCTCAACGACTGAGCCACCCAGGCATCCCGCAGTTACTGAATTTTTAAAAAGATTTTATTTATTTATTTGAGAGAGAGAGCGCACGCAAGGCAAGAGCAGGGAGAGAGGCAGAAGGAGAGGAAGAAGCAGACTCCCTGCTGAGCTCCTCCAGGGTTTCGATGGGGGGGCTAGAAGGGGGGGTTTAATGGGGGGCGCTCGACGTAGGGCTCGACCCAGGGCTCAATTCCAGGACCCTGGGATCATGACCTAAGCCAAAGGCAGAGGCTTAAGTGACTGAGCCACCCAGGCACCCCACAGTTATTGAATTTTTAAATGTATCGACAGTTATAAACTATTCTCATCAACCTAGTTCCAAGCGAAAATATCAACATGTATATCAACAGTAACTATGAACTACATAGACAAACATTGAAAACTGAAAGATACTTAGTGCAACCCCTTCATTTTAATAATGAGGAAACTGACTCACAAACATTAAATGATTTGTCTAAGATAACACAACTAGAAACAGGGTATCTTTATCCCTATCTCATTAAAAACCAGTTCGTTGTCTTAATCATCAGCATGACTGGTGGTTGGTGAGGGTGAGATGTAGCCTTGGACACAAGCCAAACTTTGAAGAGAAGATGCTCTGCACAGACTGCTTCTGAGTAAGCCATACCACAATGACCACCTTAACACTGTAGAGCCCAACTATTACGGACTCCAAGCCTTGGCCTTGTGAAGGTGCTAAATTAGGAAATGGGACATAGCACGGTAAACTGTTACTGAAAAAGGACTTTAGGCAGTAATAGACACATATAAATAAAATCAATCTATAATGCAGCCTTACAATCTCCATACCAAAACCATTCCTATTTCTTTTTATTTATTTATCTCTCAAAGCCTCCTTCCCTTCGCTGTCTTCTTTCCCCATCAAAATCCCCTTGATAATGTTTTAGCCAAATTATACCTCCATAATTAATTTTTCACATGGCAGGGTAAGGGGTAAAAGGTGTAGAGCACATAGGCAATGTAATTTCTCCTTCTTCCAGAATTCCATAGACTTAGTCTTAAGTATGTAATTCAGTAATTTTCCCTACATATTTAATTTAAGGGTAAGTCAAGAATAAAGCATTCTTTTCCTCTAAAATAATGGTAAGATTGCCGCATTATGCATGCCACGATCCATGATTTGTAAAAAACGAAACAAAACAAAAAAACCTGAAGACAACCAAAACGCATTAAACTAACCAAACATTTATAAGACCAGAAGTACCTCTCCCTTATGAATCTTGCTAAATAGAGGATTAAATACCTTTAAAGGAATAGTCTAGAAATGCCTCTAACTATGAAATTTACCCGATAAAGGCTTATGTCCCTATAAAGCAATAAGAAAATAGCAGAACCCTAACCTCTAATACTGTTTCTTTTTCTAAGATATACTTTGTTCTAGGGCGCCTGGGTGGCTCAGTCGGTTAAGCGACTGCCTTCGGCTCAGGTCATGATCCTGGAGTCCCTGGATCGAGTCCCGCATCGGGCTCCCTGCTCGGCGGGGAGTCTGCTTCTCCCTCTGACCCTCCTCCCTCTCATGATCTCTGTCTCAAATAAATGAATAAAATCTTAAAAAAAAAAAAAAGATATACTTTGTTCTAAATAGGCAACCATCTTGATATAGTATTCACTTCATGCTTTGATTGTGTATGGCAGTGGCAGCCGATACATCAGTAATCTGAAAGGACTGTTCATTCTCATCATGTTGTCAAAAAGGTAATGAAAACTGAGGATTTCTTGGTGGTATTGATGACATGTTAGTACAGCCAATCTGCAGTTATTCTGGGATCTATTTTGATAACTGAGTCCCCACTGTGTTATTTCTTTAACAATCTCTTATACTTTTGAGTAAATTGACATCAATTTGTTTGTGAAATGTTTATTACAGAAATTATCATCCTAAAGTATGAACACATAAAAGTGTTCATAGAAGTCTTTCTAGCTTCTTAAGGTTATGGTCTCCCAAATTCTGAACCTTAGGAGTTTGCATCTAGGGCTGCTTAGTTCCTATGTCTAAGGTCGGAAAATTCCAGCTCACACTGGAATAATTGAGATCCTCTATACATGGTGGATAATGAAAGCGAGGGCCATAGATCCTCAACCCAACATTGAATCAGGCTCTAACTGCTGGTAGCTGATCCTTGCACCCCAATATTTGCAGGACATTGATTCCTCATGTATACTTCTGTATCTGAGGCCTTGCCTTCTACTTTAATAGGTTAGAAACTTGGTTGCTACTCTTCTCTTTATGCTTCACTGCCTCAAACCCCTGTGAACTGGATTCTCCTCCATTTCTCCAGTTACATCTAGGCCCGTGAATGAATTCCCCTTCTGAATGCCACTGTTCTGTGACCAAGTATCCAATAACTACTCCTAGACCTCCCTTTCCTTCTGGAACTTTTCCAACTGCCTGGCATTTGGATATGCCACCTGCCTTGCTGAGAGCAGTGTAGCAGATTCAAACTCAGATTTCATCACCTCTAAATCAAGACTGTGCTTGTCTGCACTAGATCCTACTAGATCTATCCTTACATTTTTACCATGTTCCCAAAATGAGAGATTTGCTGAAGGAGGCTCTGCAAAGGAACCCACTTAAGAACCCAGGCTTCCTAAATAGTTACCTTGCAGAGGCAAAAGCCAACTCTCTTCATCTAGTTGATGTCAGTGTTACTGAAAGCCTCAGTGTTTCTGAGGGGAGATATTCTAGCTGGCCTAGGGCATGGATGCAAAGATGGCCCACCATAAGGTGATCTTCACATTTGGCAACAAAGGCAAATTTAAAGCTTTCTTGATCTATAAATGAGTCTATAAAAATAATTAGGGGCACCTGGGTGGCTCAGTTGGTTAAGCAGCTGACTTTTTTTTTTTTTTTTTAAGAGTCTGACTCTTAATTTTGGGTCAGGTCATGATCTCAGGTCTGTGTTGGGCTCTGTGTTCAGCGGGGAGTCTGCTTGAGGATTCTCTCTCTCTTGCCCTCTGCCCCTCCCACCTGTGCCCTCTCTCTCTCTCAAATGAATAAATAAATCTTTAAAATAAATACTTAAGTGAGGCTTTGGAATAATTTAGCCACTAGATTTGGGGAGTCAACGGGCATCCAACATCTGGAATCAGTGTCTTTCTGAGGCAAAAGGAAAATAATGCACGTACTGTGTTTTGAAACGAAAGCAGAACTTATTTTGCTGCAGAGCTATGGCTTAATGTTTTCAGCACTACAGGGATCCCTTTTATTTCGGATGCCCTGACTATACCTCCCTGTTCAAAGCTACATGGCACGGACAGCAGAGTCCAGATGGATGATTAAGGCCGAAACTCCAAACTTGCCTTGGATCATACCAGGTAAAAGCAGAGGGCAGCTCAGCCTAAATCATGCAAATAATTGTCAGTGGCAGCCAATGGGATATGCCTCTCAGATCCTACTGCAGGAAGTATAATCAGCCTCCAGCCCTAGCTGCTGGCCACACTTCTCATGGTCTGCTCCTGGCCAGTGACTGAACATGGCAGGGATACTAAGGTGACCATTCCTGGGAGACAGGGGTGCCAATGATGAGAGAGTTTGGCTCAGGGGTTCTCTCTTAACCTTGCTGAAACTTTCTGAGAACCACAAGCAGGCTGTGGCTTTCCTCCTTCCCTCCCTCCCCACCTTCTTCCTTTTCTCCTTCCCTATCTTCTTCATGGGTCTAGACCTGCATCACCGTCTAATAGTTCTCCCTGTCTCCTTCTGCTCCCTCCCTACTATCCCTCACAGATGTTTTCCCCAATAAGTGTCTTACATTTCCAATTCCTTCTTGGCATCTGCTTCCCAGAGAACCCGGGCTAAATCATCTTTTAACTATTTCGTTTTGCATGGATAATTTAAAACCAAGCACAGTTTCTGAATTCAGGGCCAAATATCATTCATTAAAAGGAGGGAGAACTAATAATGAAAAAAATTTGTATGTGAATTAAATCCATCAGTTAACTTTGTTGACTGAAACATAAACAAGAATATTCCAGGTCTGGATAATTTTAATAGCTTTAGCAAGGCCCCATAGATTAGAAGAACCATTGGAAGAGCCGAAAGGGAAGAGGTGGGGCCAGTTCTCGTCGTTCTCAGGGCACTGGAATGAACTCATGGGGAAAGGTGTGCAACCTAGAAACCACAGCACTGCCCCAAAGCTTGGCTGGGGATAGATAGGGCTCTGAGGGCCATGTTATCCCTTTGTTATCCATTCACCAGCCACACAAGAAAGTCCGCTGGGCAGCAGCTCTACCACGAGCAGTGTGGTGGGCCCTGAAGATAACAGAGATCGGACAAGAGCTTTGCCCTCAAGGCTGATAGGAGCAGACCCTTCCCAGCCATCACTTCGTATTTTCCCTTTTGCTAGCAACACAGGTGTCCGTCAAAGGGCATATCTTGAGAATTCCTAAGTTTCCAGACCATGTCCAGGAATCTACTTGACCCTTATCTGTTATTAAAGTTTTTTTGTAAAAAATAAGTACATGGGATTTGGTTATAGTTTCCTTTATATCTCCTATTTGTTTGAAATTTGTCCTATTAAAGTTAGGCAAAAGTGAAAAATGGTTTCAGAGATTTAAATTTTTTTTCCTTTTTTATCTGGAAATGACTTTAAACTTACAGAAAAGTTGAAAGAATAAGACTAGTACTAAGAACATCCATATTATTCCCTCGTTGTTAGCATTTTACCACCTTTGCTTTATCATTTGATCTATGTCTTTCTAATTTTTTTCCTCAATTTTGAGGGTAAGTGACATATAGTAAGGCTTTTTATCTCTACATACATCGATGTTTATTTCCTAACAACTGTGCAGTTATTAACTTCAGTAAACTTAGCGCCATATAATGCCTTTGTCTAATCTAATCTGCCACTGGGACTGGTATTCCGGTGTTGTCAGTCAACTCAACAACATCCTTTGTAGAATTTTTCCTCCAGTACAGGAGTCAGGGTAGGCTCACGTTGCATTGAGTTGTCCTGCCTCTATAGTCTCCTTTAGATGAGAACATTTCTACAGCTTTCCTTGACATTTTTGAAAAATATAGCTTCCCCACCCTTTTTAAAAAAAAAAAAAAAAAAGAATGTTCTTCACTTTGGGTTAGGCTAGTGTTTCCTCATGATTAGATGCAAGTATGCGTTCTTGGCCACAATACTACACAGATCATGTACCTTTCTCAGGGTAGCACCTCTGGATGCACCTGATACCCATGTGTTCTTCATTGGTAATGTTGATTTGGATCATCCCAGTTGAGGTATCCAATTTCTCCATTGTCTAATTGCTCTTTTCTTCCCTTTTTGCAACTAATAAGCAGTTTAGGGGGAGACACTTTAAGACCAAGTGCCTCATCAAAATGCCTAGATTGAGCATCTATTGATGATTCTTTCCCAACACAGGCTTTGCTATGAGTGTCCAACTCCAGCACATCTTCACTTTCATCAGTGAGCCCTGAGCAAGGGTCCTCCTTATCCTGTTATTTATTTCTCTGCTTATTATTGGTTGTTACCTATTATGATCAGTATGGACTCACAGATTACTATTTTTCAATGGTTTAGAATATTATTAATTATTTTGGTGCTCACATTGTGTGAGATTTGGCCTATGGGTGTCCCATCAGGCTGGCTCCTGTGTCTTTGTGACATGCCATGGGTTTTTTTTTTAATGACTGCATTTTTCATAATAAATTATTTTATTACTGTGAAAAAAAGTGAAAGCAGATTTTAAAAAATGCAAATTTTATCTGAAAGAATTTCAGGCTGCTTTGTTGTTGCTTGAATTGTATTGCTTATAGTCTTTTTGGTTATAAATGTTTTTTTCCTTCAATAAATAAAATTTTCTTGAGCACACATAGTGCATTACAAGTGCAAAATTCTATTAAGGCACAAAGGAGGGGTGCCTGGGTGACTCAGTCGGTTAAGTGTCTGCCTTCGGCTCAGGTCATGATCCCAGGGTCCTGGGATCAAGCCCTGCATTGGGCTCCCTGCTCATCAGAGAGCCTGCTTCTCCCTCTCCCTCTGCCTGCCACTCTGCCTACTTGTGCTCTCTATCTCTCTGTCAAATAAATAAATAAAATCTTTTTTTAAAAAAAGGCACAAAGGAAAGGCAAAAGAAGTATAAACTATGGTCTTCCTTACATTAAGGAAATGATAATATAGCTTTACACAAGATCTCTGGGGCTCTTTGAATGTTGAATAACAAATCAAGGCAAAGCACATACAAAGATAGTCAGAAGTAAAACCTCTTCTTTTTTTATTTGAAATTAATTAATTAACATATAGTGTATCATTAGTTTCAGAGATAGAGGTAAGTGATTCATCAGTTGCATACAACGCCCAGTGCTCATTACATGAAGTGCCCCCCTTAATGCCCATCACCCAGTTACCCCATCTCCCCACCCCTCACCCCTCCAACAATCCTCAGTTTGTTTCCTATAGTAAGAATCTCTTATGGTTTGCCTCCCTCTCTGTTTTCATCTTATTTTATTTTTCCTTCCCTTCCCCTATGTTTTATTTTGTTTTGTTTCTTAAATTCCACATATGAGTGAAATCATGTGATATTTGTCTTTTTCTGATTGACTTATTTTGCTTAGCATAATACCCTCTAGGTCCATCCACGTTGTTGCAAATGGCAAGATTTCACCCTTTTTGATGGCTCAGTAATATTCCACTATAGATAGATACCACATCTTCTTTATCCATTCATCTGTCGATGGACATCTGTGCTCTTTCCATAGTTTGGCTATTGTGGACATTGCTGCTATAAACATTGGGGTGCAAGTACCCCTTCAGATCACTATGTTTGTATCCTTTGGATATATATCTAGTAGGGCAATTGCTGGGTCGTAGGGTAGCTCTATTTTCAACTTTTTGAGGAACCTCCGTACTGTTTTCCAGAGTGGCTGAACCAGTTTGCATTCCCACCAAGAAGGTAGGAAGGTTCCCCTTTCTCTGCATCCTCACCAACATCTATTGTTTCCTGAGTTGTTAATTTTAGCCATTCTGACTGGTGTGAGGTGGTATCTCATTGTGAAAACCTCCTACTTCTAATGAGTTGCGAGGGAAACCAAATCAATTTGACCTGGTGTCAGTCCTGCCTTCCTGAGCTCTCCCAGGGGCTGTGGACAGACAGCCTGAAACCCACACTTTCCAATCTCCCCTGCGCACAGGAAGCATTGGAGAGGCGCTGGGGGACAGGAGATAAGCAAGGAGTCTTCTACCCCAAAGCCAGTGTGAACATCTGCAGATGCAGACAGCTGACATGGGTGTTTGCCTGTGATTTTCAGTTGTACTCTGAGAATCGCCCACTGTGTGGCTGGAGGATCGAAGAGAAGGAGCTTGTCTTGATCCATGTTCCGTGCCTTCTATCTATCATCCCTGTCTTCCTTATCCCCAGAGGTTGTTTAAGTCTCTCGTTCCCAGTGATAAATTTCATACTCAAACTACTTAGGTGGCTCCTGTTCTCCTAATAGAATGTGACTTATCAGTTTCTTATTTATTTGTCACACACGTGTATATTTACTGTGAGCCGGGCACTCTGCTTCACAAATATCAACTCGTTTGATCCTCATAATAAACCTATGAAGTAGGCACTATTATTTTTCCCTGACAGGCACAGAGGTAACTTGCCTAAGTCACAGAGCCAGTAAGTAGTGGAGGTAGGTGGTATTCCTTATAAGGACACTAATCTTATCAGATCAGAGCCTCAACCTTATGACTTCATTTCATCTTTTTTCCTTCTAGTTTTATTGAGATATAATTGACACACAGCCCTATAGAAGTTTAAGGTGTATAGCATAAGGACTCAACTTACATATACTGTCAAATGATCACCACAATAAATTTAGTTAACATTCATCATCTTGTATAGATGAAAGAAAGAAGGAAAGAAAGAAAGAAGATAGAAGAAAGAAAGAAAGAAGAAAGAAAGAAAGAAAGAAAGAAAGAAAGAAGAAAGAAAGAAAGAAAGAAAGAAAGAAAGAAAGAAAGAAAGAAAGAAAGAAAGAAAGAGAGAAACGGTAATGTTTTTTCATGTTGTTTTCCTTCTGGTGATAATTCTTAGGATTTACCCTCTTAACAGCTTTCCTGTGTATCACACAGCAGTGTTAGATTTAGTCATCATGTTGTACATCACATCCCTAGTATTTATTTTTCTTATAACTAGAAGCTTGTGCCTTTTGACCACCTTCTCCAATTCCTCCACCCTTCACCCCCTCATGGAATCTTAATTACTTCCATAAAGTCCCCATTTCCAAATAAAGTCACACTGGGGGTTTAGGGCTTCCATGAAAGAATTTTAGGGGATTCAAACATTCAGTCCATAACAGAGACTAAAATAACACCAACAAATCATCTCACCTATTATCATTATTTTGTGTGGCACTAAGAATGCAGTGTCTTTTGACCTGGGCTTTGAAGGAGATGCTTGCTACAGATCTTTTTTTAAATTAATATATATATATATTTTATCTCTCTCTATCATGGGAACTTGCCCAAGTTATTTAATCAGGCTGAGCCTCAGTTTCCCCACCTGAAAATGGGGATAATAATACCTATTTCATAGGGTGGTTGTATTAAGTAAAATTAACAATACAAAGTTCATAATCTGGTACCAACCACACAGTAGCTACTCAGTACACCTTTGAGTTCTCTTCAAACGATGGTCACAATACAGTGGGTCTATCCTAGCGACTCGGCTATAGCAGCATTCTCATTCCTGATTATTTATCAGCCCCCATCAGTCACATCGTAGGAGATATTCTAGTTTGGCTCCCTCTGCCCCATTCCACCTCTTTGAGCGGACCTTCCTCTAGAGACTAGCAAGGTGGGGACCAAGATGGGGACCTGCCCCTGCAGCGGCAGAAATTTGATTTTTCTGAGGCGGATGTAGCAGAGGGCTAGGGTGAGGACATCTGTTCTGTGGTGTGAACCACAGCAAAAACAGTGCTGCCCAAGAGCCCACGGCAGGGCAGCAGCTCCTGGGGTGTCTGGATTCATGACGGGAACTGAGGAGATGGTTCCCTTGTGACACTGGTTCTGTGGGGTTGGCCTCACGACAAGTTTGCTCTGAAAGCTCAGCCAGAGTCTGCCCTCCAAGCCTTGTGATTCCCTTACAGTGCCTTTCTGCTGGAGTCATTCCCGTCTGAAGCGGAGCCTGGCTCACACGAAGACTCATAGATAAAAGCTACATGGTGCGTTAGGATGTAAGTTCCCTGGGAGCAGGACTGTTTCCTCCCGGTGCCTCCAACAGTGCCCCGCAGAGCTGCTCAGGAAAGTATTTGCAGAACTGTTGACTAAACTGGTAATGAAATTCTTACTCCCTGAGTAGTTATTTGTTGCTGCATAACAAATTACCCCAAACTCAGTGGCTTAAAACAGCACACATTTGTTATCTCACGGTTTCTAAGGGTCAGGGACCTGGGAACAGCTTGGCGAGGGAATTTGGGCTGAGGTCTCTCACGAGGCTGCAGTCATCTCAAGCCTCCCTGGGCAAGGATCCCCTGCCAAGCTCACTCACGGGCTGTTGACGGGGGGGCTTCAGTTCTTCACCATATGGACCTCTCCACGGGCTGCCTGAGTGTACTCAGCCTGCTTCCCTCTCCCTAAGGCTTCCCCATAAGGGAGCAGATGACTTTCCCCAGTGTGAATGATGGAGACAGGCAGAGAGCCACACATATCTAAGACAAAAGTCCTTTTATTATCTAGTTTCAGAAGTGACATCTCACGTCACACTCATTAAGATGGCTATTATCAAAAGCCAGTAAGGAACAAGGATTGGTGAGGATGTGGAAAAAATGGAACCCTTGTGCACGGCGAGTAAGAAGGTAAAATGATGCATATATTATGCAATTAAAAATAAAATATTTAAAAAGATGCAAAAAAGAAGGTACAATGGTATAGCTGTTGTGTAAAACAGTTTGGCAGTTTATCAAAAAATTAAGCATTGAATTGCTGTGTGATCAAGCAATTCCACTCGTAGATACATACCCAGAAGAATGGAAAACAGGGACTGGTACACCTGAGTTCATAGCAGCATTATTCACAATAGCCTCAATGTGGAAGCAGTCCCAGTGTCCACTGACAAAGGGCAAAGCAAATGTGACACATAATGTACAGTACAGTGGAATATTATGCAGCCTTAAAGAGGAAGGAAATTCGAGCACAGGCGACAACACGGATGAACCTTGAGGACATTACACTAAGTGGCATAAGCCAGTCACAAAAGGACAAATACAGTATGATTCCACTTATATGAGGTACCCAGAATAATCAAACTCCCAGAGAAAGAAAGAATGGTGGTCGCTAGAGGCTGGGGGCAGGTAGGGAGTGGGGAGTTGTTTCACGAGGATAGAGTTTCAGCTTGAGGTGATGAAAAAGTTCTGGAGGTGGCTGCTGGTGGTGGTTGCAACACTGTGAATGTCATTACACGGAACTACACACTGGAAGGTACCACTCACATCGCACATCTGGGAACAGTGAAGCTGGGTGATTCTGCGTTGGGGTCTCTCTCAAGACTAAACTGTACACTGAACCATACACTGCAAAATGATTAAATACTCAATATTATATTATATGTATTTAACCACAATATTAAAAAACTAATAAAAATAAAGAAGTGACATCATTTCTGCCAAATCTATTGCCTAGAAGTCAGTGACTAGATCCAGCCCACACTCAAGGAGAGAATTAAGTTCTACCTCTTGAGGTAAGGAGCAAAAAAGAATTTGTGGATATATTTTCCAAGCCACCACACCTTTCAAAGGCTTCTATTCCAAAATGGACATAATTGATATAAAGGTAGAAAAATACACAAACTACTTGCACAAAATACTTGTGGAGCCTCTCTCTCCCTCTCCCTCTATCCCTCCACTCGCCCCCACTCGTGCTCTCTCTCTCTTAAAAAAATTTTAAAAATAAAAAAAATCTTTAAAATACTGATAAAGAGATATTTCATCCAAACTCCGTGAGTTAAGATTCTTTTAGAAAGAAGATTCTACTTTTAATGATTTCAAATCAAAGTACCTAAGGACTGTATTTGGAGTTGTAGCCATACAATATACGAAGATTATAGTCTGTATAAATTGTAATTCAATTGTGATTCAATTTTGTTCAATTGCTAGGTGTATATAGAAACCATAATCTAGAGGGGCTCTTAATGAATTCTCCTGCGGCCTCCGTGCATTTAACACCGTGGGCTTCTCAGTCACAGAATAGAATGGGGGTGGTCATAGGTCTAGTCAGAGGGGGTTGGGGCTGTTTTACTGAAGCCCTTACAATGCCCTCCAGTTACTAATGCCTTATGATCTGCGCAAAATCATAAACAAATAGAGAATACCCAAATGATAACATTTTCCACTTCTTTCCGAAGTCATGTGCTAACATACATGCTCTTAATAAGTTCTCTCTCTCTTTTTTAAAGGTTTATTTATTTATGAGAGAGAGAGAGAGTGTGGTGGGAGGGGCAGAGGGAGAGGGAGAGAGAGAAGCAGATTCCCCGCAGAGCACACACAGAGCCCAACACGGGGCTGGATCCCACGACCCTGAGATCATGACCTGAGCCGAAATCAAGAGTCAGCAGCTTAACTGATTGAGCCACCCAGGCGTCCCAATAAGTTCTCTTAAGTAGCTTAATTTTTCCCGTGTATAATGAGTTTTATTTTTTCCTGTCTGATTTAGCCATCTATTTCTTCCTGCACAGGAATCTTCCACTTTGGGCAAGTTTATGTTACGCCACTTTGCTTTTACAAAAGACCTAAGCTAGGTAGTACCTGTTCTTGCTAACTGAAAGGAATCCAAAGAGGATTTTTGCTTTTACCAGAAAAGGTGACTAACATAATGTAATAAAATAAAAAATAAAATAAAATAAATAAAAAAGAAAGAAAGAAAAGGTGAAAAGCCAAAACAGCATTGAGCATTTGTTTTGCAGCAAGCCCTTAGAGAGGCGCTGCGTGGCCCAGGCCCAGGCAAGCCCCTTGCCCAGGAATGTCACTCAGCATCTTGGCATCAAGCCCCTAAAGCTTTGAACTGTGTCTGTGAGTATCTGTGCTGTATCTTGATATATTTTGTGCATCCGTCAGCAAGATGTGTCCTAAGATCATGTCGAAAACACCTAAGAGAGGTGTTTCTGATGATCTGGAACACCCCCAAAATTTCCATACACATTAATGGTAGTTGCTTCTTTGCTTTATGCCCTTTTGGCTTATGAAAGTTTTCCTAGGAACGCTTTACTTTTAGAGAGCGGGTAAAAACCTCTACTTCTTTTCCCTTCTGAGAGACCAGACTGTTTCCAATTTAAGCTAACACTGCTCCGGCTTTTTTGTAATATTGTATCTGCTTTCCTTCCTCTTCTTTTTTCGTTCCCTGGAGCATATTACAGAAGAGTTTTAGCTATTTCTCAATATTAAGCAGTTGCTTTCTGGGGAAAGGAATCAATCAGCAAGAAAATAAGCTTAGAAAAAAAAACAAAAACGGATCAGCACCTTCCCTTTTGCTTTTTGTTATTTGACATGCCTGTGGTTACACCTCCTTCAGGAGGACAACAGGACTTTATCAAAAGAGTCATACATAAAGCATAGCCAATTTTTACCAAAACTGAGATTTCCATGTATTAGGGGCTTCCTACATTGCATGCTTCGCCCCAGCTCTTTGCTTTTTGTAGAGGAGCTGGGGACAGCTGGGAGGTGTTGGTTTTGTTTGTTGTTTGTTTGTTTAAAGATTTTACTCATTTATTTGACAGAGAGAGACACAGCGAGAGAGGGAACACAAGCAGGGGGAGAGGCAGAGGGAGAAGCAGTCTTCCCGCCGAGCAAGGAACCCGATGCGGGGCTCCATCCCAGGACCCTGGGACGCTGAACGACTGAGCTACCCAGGGGCCCGAGGTGTTGTTTTATTTGAGGGAAGTGTGCTAATGTGTGCTTTTCCACACCCCTGCTTGCAGAGGAGGAGACAGGAGTTAGACTAAGTGACAACTGAAAATTTTTGAAATGGCTGGCAACGAGTCGTGGCTCACATGACCAGGGCTGTTCCCTGACATCCCATCTTGCTTAACGCATGAGAGACTTTGTAATGGACAGCTGACATACCCCCTCAGACTCCAAGTTCACTTTCCTATTACCGAGCCTTCGAATCTTAAAGGTCATCATTTTCAACATGAAACTAAACAATTATCACCAGCTGAACCGTTTCTTTTCTAAGGTTGGCTCATTAACAGTCCACAGTCAGAAGTCTCTCAAGAAATCGCACTATAAGACAGAGCTTTCTGTAAAAAAAGCTACTGTTTTCAGTGTAGTGAAGCAAGTATCAATGTTCAGGTCTGGGTTCCTCCAGGAAACAGACTCGGAGGTGCAGACGAGTGTGCAGGACATTTACCAAGGAATGGTCCCGGCATCTTACCTGAGGGAGGGAGAGAAAAGGAAGGAATCCAGGATTGGGCCAATGCAAAACTGGGCTGTGGTGAATGAAGGCTCAGCAAAAGCTCCCGTGGGCCCCACAGAGAGCTCTGAGCTTGGGATGGCCTCTCAGAGCTGCCCCATTTGCGTCAAAATCTAGGTCAATTAGTCACTGGATGTGGGCCACCCTGGGAAGGGTGTATACCTTGGGTGCAGCACTTCTTTTCAGCCGAGGCAACTTCCAAGGAGGCCAATACCTGAGAGCTGTCGGCTGGCAGCCTCCCACAGCTGGAGAACTAAGGTCATCATGTAAGGGAGTTTTGGGTGGTGCACTAGAGGGTTCAAGATCATCAGGATGCCCTTGTGCAAGAAGAACATCCACTGTGAGTCTGAAAGGGTGAATTCACGTAAACCTGTGGTGAGGTGGTCTCTGTGGTAGAGACAGAAGACTCTGTGCC
>NC_138373.1:58930830-58938884 GCF_054177405.1 Leptonychotes weddellii | reverse complement strand
TTTTAAGACTTTATTTATTTATTTGACAGAGACAGAGACAGCGAGAGCAGGAACACAAGCAGGGGGAGTGAGAGAGGGAGAGGGAGAAGCAGGCTTCCTGCCGAGCAGGGAGCCCGATGTGGGACTCGATCCCAGGACCCCGGGATCATGACCTGAGCCGAAGGCAGACGCTTAACGACTGAGCCACCCAGGCGCCCTCCTCCTCCGGTCTTATACCTGCCCTAAAGCTTCAACCAAACAAATCCTTTGCTCTTCTCATACTTGAGTTCTGCTTCCTGTCCTTTTGTGATAACCTGAAAATGTGACCCAAAGTGAAGAAGGGGCAACTTTTCTGGAACTCTAATTGTCTTTGCTTCTCTTTTTCCTACCTCCTCTGTCCAGTGAACCCTGAGCTCAGCACTCTTTGAATGGGGTACAGCTCTCAAGCTTCCTCTCCACGCTCAGTGGGGACCCCTGCATGAACTTCCTAATGCCATTTTGGAGGAGGGATATCAAACTTGGTACCACCTCGTGCATTCTGAAATGATTTGTGTTAAACCCACAGAGGTAAATGGAAGAGTAAGACAAAATCATTTGAAACCCAGGAGAAATCACTCTTTTACGTTAGGAACAGAGAATGTATTCCTATTTCCCTTCAAAGTTTTCTTTTGGAATTGAGCTTTGCAAAGAGGCACAGTAGAACGTATTACAGGTTCTGTGACTTGTTTATATTTACAAGAAGAAGTTTTGATTCTATATCTTATTTGAAATTTTTGGTTTTGACTATAGAATAATAATAATACATCACTGAATATAGTCTGCCTAGACTCAAATAGGGCTTTATGTGTATATAATGCAAAAGCAGTTGGCACTAGAGTGTAAGGAAGATGGAAGTGTGAATTCAGATTCCTTTATAACTTGTTAGATAGGAAACTTAGAGGAGCTGATAAACCTTTGATGAAATAAAGCCTAGCATGCTGAAATCAGGTTTTCTTCTATTTAAAAAGAATTTTTAAGTAATGAGAGAGAAGAATCCTGAAGAGCAGGTATTACATGATATGAAGAAGTATGAAGAAACAGAAAATCAGTCTTACAAAGGGTTCTCTCAAAGATTAAGAAGGTAAAGAAGAAATAATCCTTTGGAGGCATCAGATTAATCTCTTAAGTCTCACTAATAATGTGCATGATTTCTGTCGTGCCTATGAGAGACAATACTACTTTTTAATTTTTTTGTTGTCTTAGGGTTCCCACTGAGTTTCATGCTGGTGACAGTGAGTGCTAAGGGCCATTCATTCCAGAGAGAATGTGAGATACAGCCACAGGCCAAAACGAGTTCTATAACCCTCACTCCATATTTTACCTTGCCTGTAAAAGAGAAGCAATGTGAGATGAGGTGAGGGACTTGCAAGAAATTCCATATGTTTTCCGTTGTCACACAGCTAACACGCAGTAAAGCCACTATTTAATCCAGGCATGGGCTGTTCCGAAGTTCATGCTCTTTCCACCACCCCGGCCTGACTCCTGAGAGAGAAGTTTTCTGAGTAACCATCGAGAATCTGTGACCCAGAAAATGGAACTGAAAAATTCCAAGAAAATGCCAGGGGCGGAGTCTTACAATGCAAATAGATTTCAGATGAATACTGTAGGAAGAGACAACTTAGAGACTTTTAGTTGAGGACAGAATCTCTGGTTCTTATAGAGTTTACTTAATTTGAGGTTCTAAATATAGTTTATGTGCAATTTTCCCAGGAGAGAGTTCATAGACCATATCAGATTCTAAATGATGCTCGTGACATTTGAATAATTTACATGCTAAGCAATCAGAGAAGTAGGACAAAGACAAACAGAAAGTAGAAATCAGAGATTATGCTAACAAAAAAGAAGGAAGGCAAATAGAAGGAAAAGAAAGTGAAGAAGGATAAAAAGGGAATGGCTAGAGCAAAGAAATTCTTACCACCTCTTTCTCCCTCTGTCCCCATTTTCGTTGCCTGGTATGTTTGTCAGCTGCTGAGGAACAGATGATGGCCTTGAGACTCAAAGAACTCATATCAAGAAGTGCAAAGGGATGCCAGGTCCTTTTCCTCTGTCCTATAGACCTGGGGATAGGGCTGGGGGGTTAAGAAGGGCACTTCTACCCTCAGAGGGGCACCGTTTTTGAGACTGACCCTGAGTTGAAATATCAGCAGATGCGGCTTAACTGAGCCACAACCAGAGCTGAGTAAGTTAATCAGAAATCACAAAAGCAATGGGACTCAACTGTTAATAGTGTAGCAAGCTAAATGTATATTATAGCATGTTATATATAAAATTATAGCAAATTGTATAAAAAATAGCGATCATAGTACCCATGCATTTTGGACTGAAGAGAATTTTGAGGTTTCCTCCCATGGCTAGTGGTAAGAAAAAAGTGGAAAAAAAAGAAAAAAAAATGAATTGTTGTCAAACCAGGTAACAGAGCAAGTTCTGAGTTTTCTCTCTGGGTCAACCACTGACTGACTCATTTTTACCTTACTTCCTTTTCTATTTTTTTAAGATTTTATTTATTTATTTGAGAGAGAGAGAGAGAGAGTGAGAGCGAGAGAGAGAGAGAGCATGAGCAGGGGAAGGTGAGGGCAGAGGGAGAAACAGACTCCCCACTGAATAGGGAGCCCAATGCAGGCAGGGTTCAATTCCCAGATTCTGGAATCACAACCTGAGCTGAAGGCAGATGCTTAACCGACTGAGCCACCCAGGTGCCCCTTTACCTCACTTCCTTTTTCCAGGTCATCAAGTTTCCTAATATCCTTCTATCACCCACAGAAAGTTTTCTCTCATTTACACAAATTCAAATTGGTAAAATTAGTGATTTTTGAAGGTGAGTATTTGAATAAAGCTCAGATTTATAGAACTGGAGATTTCTTATTATAACCAAATTTTAAATGATCAGAAGACACTCAAATACACTGATGGAGAGCACCTGGGTGGCTCAGTTGGGTAAGCATCTGCCTTCGGCTCAGGTCATGATCCTAGGGTCCTGGGATTGAGCCCCGCATCAGGCTCCCTGCTTGGTAGGGAGTTGGGTTCTCCCTCTACCCCTCTCCCCTGCTCATGATCTCTCTCTCTCTCTCTCAAGCTCTCTCTCTCTCTCAGATAAATAAATAAAATCTTAGAAAAAAATACACTGATGGATGAACAAGAAATAGGGGTTTTAGTTGTATTATTCAGAATAAGACTAGGTTATGCTGCATGACAAATAACCTTAAAAATCTCTGTAACTTATTTCTAGCTCATGCTGCATTGAAGGTTGACAGTGATTTTGCTCCACAGACCATCAGAGACTCAAGCTGACACAGACTCTGCTATCTTGTGACACTTCCATCTTAGCACATGGCTTCACGGGCACCATACGAAGGCACAGTGTGAACTCAACCAAATCTGACTCCAAGCCCAGTGGCCAGAACTGGTCACATGACCCCAACCGAGCAGCAAGGAAGTAGGAAGGAGAGGAGTACCAGATACAGTGATTCTTGTAAGCCTTACCACCTGATGTTCTTTGGATTTGTGGAGATTGTGTCAGTATTACCATTAGTTAATTAATTAATCAGTTAATTTTTGAGAGAGAGAGAAAGTGCGTGGCAGGGGGAGGGGCGGAGAGAGAGGGAGAGAATCCCGAGCAGGCTCTATGCTGCACATGTGGGGCTTGATCCCATGACCCTGACATTATGGCCCGAGCCCACATCAAGAGTTGGAAGTCCAACTGACTGAGCCACCCAGGCTCCCCAGTACTACCATCAATGTAGACACATGATTAATAGAATTTTTATTTAAATGGCATGATAGAAAGGGAGTTGCTGTGTCAGCTCATGCAGAGTTGAGCTTTGATACAAGAATTCTCGAAAGTTAGGTCAGTTTACATATTTTAGTAAGTATCAGAATCATTGAAGAAATCAGTAAAACACAAATTCCTGGCCCCCTATCCCTAGGGATTTTTTTTTTTAAAGATTTTATTTATTCATTTGACAGAGAGAGAGACACAGCGAGAGAAGGAACACAAGCAGGGGGAGTAGGAGAGGGAGAAGCAGGCTCCCCGCTGAGCCAGGAGCCCGATGTGGGACTCGATCCCAGGACCCTGGGATCATGACCTGAGCCGAAGGCAGACGCTTAACGACTGAGCCACCCAGCCGCCCCTCCCTAGAGATTTTTAATCCAGTTAACCCGAGGCATAGTCCAGGAATTTGGATTTTAACAAGCACCTCTGAGAGTTTTCGTACCGGTGGTCTTCACGGTTTGATAAACACAAGATTATTGGTCGATGCCTTATTGATAGCAGTACATCAGGATGTCAGCACGTGTGGGAGTATTTTATTTTGAGAAGCAGATGACTGTTACTTCTCTCATTGATTTTCACAAGATAAAGCCTTGGTAGAAAGTCACCTGAAAACTTCAGAGGTGTGTGGAGAAGAACAGCTGAAAATTCCAGGGAGTAAGTAGAAAGCAGAGAGAAGCTGTGGATGATAAAGGACCAGGAATGGTTGCAGAAGGAGAGTAGAAATGAGGAGAATGAGCATCCCTAGCAGACCAATCGTGTTCTTAGGTACAGGGATTAGTTTATCTGGGTCAACATACGGTCTGGTGGGAAGAGAAGGTGCTGAAAGGCACCTACAATATGGCCGAGGATTGTTGTGATGGTTTTTATTTAGAACCACTTAACCGAAAAATGAATACAAAGCTAAGAAGGGGCAAAATAGAGCTCAGTTCCCTGTCATTATTTGAAAATGTGGTAATTTACTAAAGAAACAATCAGAGACATGCACAAATATCATGTACAAAGTTTTTGTTAACTTTTTTACAGTGAGGGAAAAATTGGAAATCACCCAACCATTTACCAGTTGGAAATTGGCGAAGTACATTTAGCTTTATCCGTGTGATTCAGATGCTGTGTAACCATTAAAAGTGCTTTGGGAGCATCCAGGAAAGAGCAATGTATTAGTGGGTTTATAAAAATCTCCTTCCAAGGCTCACTGGAACAAATAAAACAAGATACACCAAGGAAAGCATCATCCAACAAAGAATCTAGGGGATTTTCTCAACCTCATATCACAGACTTCAAGAAATACAAAACAATTAAGCCTAACTTGATATAAAATTCTGGGAATCAACCCACAACTCCCTTTTTGGAGTGAACTGCACAAAGTGATGAGAAGAGGCAGAATTTCTGAAAATCCCACTAAAAATAATTCTCACTTTGGAAGGACAGGAAATAGGGGCTTGAGTTGGCAAGAGAAAAGATCTGGAATGTTCCACTTGGGGCCCTTTTTCCTCCTCGTAAAGCCAAACATCAGTCGAAGGCCACAGTGGTGGGAGAGAGTCCAGAAATGAGCTTTTAGCAGCAATTGTCTCCGAGGGGGCTGACAGCTCCGGACAGAGAGAGCCGGGTGGAGGAACGTGCCTGCAGGCACACAAGGCTCTCACACCACCCGGGAGGGCTCTGCCTCCTGCTTCGATCGGTGGGAGAAGGGAGACAGACCCAGATCTCCAGACCCACCACCATCCACGGGGCAAGGTAGACCCTCTATTCCTTGGACCCGGCCTCTAGTCAAGGGTTTCAACACAAGAAAAAAATAAAACGAATGTGGAAATTGTTCCCAGCTTTGATGGCTGGTGGGACCACTGCCCTCCCCGCTCTCCTCTGGCAACTTTGGGACCCATACATATAAATGATGTAGGTCCAAGTGCTAGCTGACTCGTGTTTCTCAGGGAAGAAGAAAACCATGCTCAGGGAAGCAGGGAGATAAGCAAAAGACCACATGGGTATTGTTTTGGGAGTAAAGCGCAGGCCCGTGTATGACTGCGATTACCTCAGAATGACTAAGCAAGAAGAAACTCAGCTTGGGGTCTGTGTGATTATTCTGCCCCCCCTCCCCACACTCCTAAGAGAAAAAAAAAAGGAAGAGCAGATGTGAAAGGAGCTCAAAACACATCAGAAAAAAGAAGAGCTGATGTTGGAAGAAAATTGCAGAAAATTCCTTCTATTCCTACGTAAATTCAACAACAACAACCATGTATGATTAAAATAACAGAATGAAGAGGCGTGCAGACCCCCCCAGAGACCCAGGACTTACAATGTATGCCAGAGTCTGAAGACCCCTCGTTGCCTCCCTTCAGAAAAGGGCTGTGGACATTTTATGAAGCTGTGGTTATTGTTTAAAACCCATAGATGGCAGGGGCGCCTGGGTGGCTCAGTCGGTTAAGTGGCTGACTCTTGATTTCAGCTCAGGTCATGATCTCAAGGTCGTGGATCTCAAGCCCCGCGTTGGGCTCCCTGCTCAATGGGGAGTCTCCTTGAGGATTCTCTCCCCCTCTGCCCCTCCTCCTGCTCATGCTCTCCCTCTTAAATAAATAAATAAATAAATAAATAAATAAATAAATAAATCTCTTTTTTTTTTTTTGTAAAAAAATGATAGATGGGAAAGGGTGTAGGCATGTTGGATAGCCAGACGGGAGTATTGAGGTGAACACGGTTGACTGCTTATCCAACCACACATTCTCCTTCCATCTCACTGGGTTTAGGTGTCCACCCCTCCTCACATAGCCATGCCCTTCAGAACATGCTGACCCCACCCCTGGGCTCTGTATCTGACCAGGCCTTGTTCATGAGCGATTAGGATTGTCCCGGTGACTGTTATTGGTCAGGGAGATCATATGACACAAGTTGATACCATCAGACTTAAAGAACAAATTGATATTCCTGGGGAGAGAGACATAAGAAGGGACTCTGCAGCCTTGATGGCCACTGGAAGCCATCTTGTGACAATGAGGAGAACAGGCTTGCAGATGAGGCCCCCAAAGACAGCAGAGAGAGACAGAAAGCACCTGGTGTCCTGATGATGCTGTTGAGCCCGTCATCTGAGCTTTCTGTTGTTTAGTTGTTTATGCCAACTGAAGTCACAGTTTCCTAACCCAAATACTGTGGGTTCCCCCCTCCCTTTCTTTTCTAGACACTGTTGGCATTTCTTTCACATTTAGTGGTTATGCCTTTTGTAATTAGGAAAAAAAGATGTTTGTATTTTGACAAATTAATACAAAAGGATGCTTAAAGACATTAAAACTATTTAAAATGTATTATTAAATTAAAAAGCAGGTTACAAAGTTTTTTAAATAACATGATAACAATTTTACTTATTTATTTTTTAAAGACTTATTTATTTATTTATTTATTTATTTGACAGAGAGAGAGTATAAGCAGGGCGAGAAGCAGGCAGAGGGAGAGGGAGACTCCCTGCTGAGCAGGGAGTCGGATGAGGGGCTCGATCCCAGGACCCTGGGATCATGACCTGAGCTGAAGGCAGATGCCTAACTGAGCCACTTAGGCACCCCCAAAATTTTATTTTAAAAGGTATACATAATGCCCTATATGCACAGGAAAAAAACCTGAAAGAATGCATGCCAGAATAATAATAAGACTATGTGTACTCTTTTTCCTTTTTCTTTTGGTCAGGTTTTTTTCTCCCCTCTATGATGAACATATAATGACTTACATAGAGATTGAAAAGATAAATAAAAATTGAGGTACTTCAATTTGGCCTATAAATACTTCCATCTTTTTCCCTGCCAGATTTGAGTTTGTTACATTTTGCAACTATTAAAATGAAAGGAGAAATAAGAAGAGTACCTCCTCTTCCGGCCAGCCCCAGCATTAAGTTCAGCCGACTCCACCATATTGTTGGATTTGGGCATAGCTGGCCTCCCCGCAACCCCGCAACTCTTCCCACTGGAACCCTGAAAACATTTCCTCTCTCTTCTCACAGGGGTGAACTCAACATTGATCGTTTGAAGATCTTGGCTGGTATTGGGTTGCCCCTGAGGGGGTCTACTTCAGATATGCAGCAACTACAGTGCCTGTTATGATGTTACACTTTAAAGATCAGCAGTCCAAACAAAAGATAGTTTTTTCTGTACTGCAAATAAATGCTCAATTCAAAATTGTAATGAGATATCTGTCTTTAGCATCTTACTCCATCCATCTTCATGCTCCTCTTCATGGTTTTTCTTATTCTCATTTTTTTTTTTTTAAGATTTTATTTATTTGCGAGAGA
>NC_138373.1:58842015-58930330 GCF_054177405.1 Leptonychotes weddellii | reverse complement strand
CTTTTTTTTTTTTTTTAAAGATTTTATTTATTATTTGACAGAGAGAGAATGAGAGAGAGAGAGAGAGCACATGAGAGGGGGGAGGGGCAGAGGGAGAAGCCGACCCCCAGCTGAGCAGGGAGCCCGATGCGGGACTTGATCCCGGGACTCCAGGATCATGACCTGAGCCGAAGGCAGTCGCTCAACCGACTGAGCCACCCAGGCGCCCTACCCACATGATTCTTTTTTTTTTTTTTAAAGATTTTATTTATTATTTGACAGAGAATGAGAGAGAGAGAGCACATGAGAGGGGGGAGGGGCAGAGGGAGAAGCAGACCCCCCGCTGAGCAGGGAGCCCGATGCGGGACTCGATCCCGGGTCCCGGGACTCCAGGATCATGATCTGAGCCGAAGGCAGTCGCTTAACCAACTGAGCCACCCAGGCGCCCCTTTCTTATTCTCATTCTTATCATATACTATATGGCAAGTTCTTTGTATACATTAAATGGTTTAATTCTCATAAAACGTCTAACAGGTTGACATTATTAAAACTATTTTATGGATAAGTTTTGAGGCAGAGTGTCTCAACTTTGGTACTATCAGCACTTGGGACATAACAGTTCTTTTTTAGGGGGCAGTCCTGCTTCGCAGCATCCCTAACCTCAACCCAATTGATGCCAGGAGCGCCCCACTCTCCTCGCACTGAGCTGGGACAACTGAAAATTCCTCTAGACATTGCCAAATATTTCCTGGGGGGTAACATCACCAGTTAAGAATCACTGTCTAGAAGGTGTCTCATAGCAGAGGGGAAGTCAGATTTTGAATCCAGGTCTGAATCAAAGCATATGCTTTTAATCATTACGCGCTGCGCTGTTTTTCCTAACTTTACCTTCTGCGTTCCTTCTGTCTGTCCCTAGGCACACTGTACTCTCCCCCTGCCATAATGCAGCCTGGAACTTTCCTCCTTTCCCCGTGTGGCTCAGACAATTCTGATCAGTAATCAAAAGATAGTTGGACAGAGTCGTCACCTAGAGCACCTCCACCTCCAAATTGTAAATCTCATCATGTCAGTCTCTGATCTCAGCCTCCACATTCTGCTCTGGTATTCCTCCAGCCCAGGCTCTGTAGACGCAGGACTGCATCTGCTCATGTGCTGTGGTTTGCCTAGTACCTAAATGTAGAAGTGATTCCTATATTGGTTGAATTTAATTAAATGGAATCCCACTCTACTTTCTTCTGTAGCTCATTAGGAGATCCATTACATCACACTGTCCCCTCTTTTCCCCTAAGTTATTCAGTGGACAGTTATTTACCACATAATTACCATACACCACATAGTCTCTATTCACAGAAAGAGAATTAGAGAATGGAGATGGTTATACTCTAACAGGGGTTGGTGACAGCAAATGAACAGGCAATTATTGCAATTGTATGGGAAGTAGGGAGTGCTCTTGACACATGAAGAGGCCCTTTTTTTTTTTCTGTCCACACTAGACTCCAATTGAATCACCTTCTCTCAAGGGTTCTTAACTCCCACAACTTTCTTGTCTTACACGTGCTCCTTACAATCCACCGAACTTAGACCAATCTGTGCTAACCTTACCGTGGATACTACCAGACTGGTGACATGACTAGTCTCCAACTTAACCAGATTCTGAACCGGAACTCTCTCCTCAGATCCCCCACACCTCTTGATCAGGAGATGCCCTTGCCTTCTCTCTGACTGGAAATTGTCTTCCTTTCTCACCCACAAGCTTACTGCCCTCACCTTACTTCCTTCCCACCTATTTTAGAGGCCATGATTTCCCTCCATCTGTCTCATCTGTGACCTTGCTCATGGCCTGTCTTCTCTCTCCCTCTGTGTTGTCACCTTCCCCGCTGCAAATAAATAGGCTCGAATCTCCCTGATCATGAAACAAAGTCTGTCCATAACCCTTAGTTCCCCTCCAGATACCACCCCACCTTCTTGCCATAGCCAGTTCTTAGAAAGCATCGTGTTCACTCATTACTGACACTTCCTCACCTCCCCAGAACCAAACCCGGGGTTGCAACAACGCCCACAGCTGCCCTTGTTGGTGTCTGTAGGAACCTCCTGGTTCACAGTCCCACCCAAAAATCCACACTTCATCTCTTTGTACCATTTGCATTTGACAAAATTAACACTCTCTTCTTTCTAAAAAAGGAACTTACGGCTCTTCCACACATTGAGGTTTTGTTTTTAACTACAGACACTTTACATAACAATTAAACAATGGAAATCTATGAAGAAGGAAATGAGCACCCTCTCCCTGCTGGTTTTCAACCTTCCCCGTGAGGTATCTTCTACATCGCTATCTCCACCCCATAAACACCCACAGGGAGAGAGGTCTGTCCTCCTTCCTCCCCTCTGACTTCCTTTCCCCTTCCTCCTCTCTCCCTTCCTTTGTTATCTTCGTCTCAGTGGATATAAGCTTCCTGTTCATATTCTTTGCCCAGTTTTTCTGTTGGTTGTTAGCAAGGAACACACCCTCCCCTCTCCCTATCGTTCAATCCATGTGAGGGTGAGGACATTCTGGACACTCTTCCCCTTCCCTTACTCTACCCCAGAAAAGGCCACGTGACCTGTGTAATGGTGAAATGAAGAAACGACGATTGGTCGTGCTCAGCGCATCTTCTCCCTTTCTGTCTTGGGAAGGGGTCTGCTCTGTTGCAGCGTATGTTCTGACAGGTCGGCACGATGCACATTCTCAGATTCCGTATTGGGAAGACATTTGTTTCTCACACTAGATGGTCTTCCATCCCAGCCCCTATTCCATACTGAAGGTGATACTTGGCTCCCACCTGCCTTATTCATTTTTAATAGATCTCAATTTGTTCAGAATTCAGGAAAGGGGTGCGGTGACATTTAGTCAAACATCCCAACACTTGGTGAGCTGTTTTTCCTTTTTTATCAGTTATGGCAGCCCTTTTTATATTAAGTATGGTAACTGCCCACCACGTTGCCCTCTGCTTTCTGCCCCAGAAGTCTCACTCTACGGACTATATCAACAAGTTCCCTTATTCTCTGGCTTCCCATTGGATTTGGCCAGTGGACAGCTCCGGAAGGTGAGGGAAGGAGAATGACATCAGGGAATTTATTTCTTATTTCTTTCTCCTCTGACTGGCTATATCCTTCGAACACAGGTCACGGTTCTCCTCCAGGAAATGTTACTACATAACTTTCTCCTTGTTTCCACATCGCTCTCCTAAGTAGTTCTCCTGAACCTTATCTGTAACTTTACAAATTGTCCCTTAATTAAACTCTCCTCAAATTATCCTCATTTGTACTATCTGTTTCCTGGCTGCTACAAGGCAGCAATTAAAACAAAAAAAAATGGGTAACGCTGCCTGAATATATTCTTGCTGTAAAAAATTTGAACGTCCCCATACAGTGAGCACATCTACCTTAACCTTCAATCTCCCAGTTGTAGTCCCTGCCTCAGAGTTAACCATTATTTTCAGTTTGGTGACTATCTTTCCAGATCTTTATTTCTCACATTTACTTACATTACAAATTTATAGACAAATACACGCTTTTATGTATATGTGCCTGAGGTGTGTTCCATGTGTGTTCACATAAATAATACCATACTGTATGTATTGTTCCATATCTTGCTTTTTCAAATCTCTGTCTTGAGGAATTTTCCACTTCAGAATAATACAAAACCTAACACATTTTGAAAACTTACTGCTCAGTAGTGTGAAGATGGCAGTTGTTTATTTAACCACTCTTCTATTGACTGATATTAAGGGTATTTCCAATTTTTCACTATTATAAACAACACAACTCTGAAAATGGACAATTATTTTTCTAAGGCAGATGCTGAGAAATAAAACCCTGGACTGAAGGTTAAGTGCATTTTTTGTTTTGTTTTGTTTTGTTTTGTTTGTATATTCTATCAAAGCATTCCCCCCAAAGGCCAGACCTTTCCTGTGTGTAGAATCGCATGTCTATATAGCAGAATGCTCTAGAAGACTAGACTCTAAGGCAATATTTTTTAAAAGAGGGACTTTTATTTCATTTTTTTAAAAAAAGATTTTATTTATTTATTTGAGAGAGCGAATGAGATAGAGAGAGAGAGCATGAGACGGGGGAGGGTCAGAGGGAGAAGTAGACTCCCTACCGAGCAGGGAGCCCGACGTGGGACTCAATCCCGGGACTCCAGGATCATGACCTGAGCCGAAGGCAGTCGCTTAACCAACTGAGCCACCCAGGCGCCCCAAGAGGGACTTTTATTTCAAAGTT
The DNA here is from genome assembly GCF_054177405.1 of Leptonychotes weddellii. NCBI lineage: Eukaryota > Metazoa > Chordata > Mammalia > Carnivora > Phocidae > Leptonychotes > Leptonychotes weddellii. Next base: position 58,926,088 of record NC_138373.1, on the reverse strand, counting down.
GCAAGACTTCTGCCTTTAGGACTTGACATTTTTTTAAATGATTTTATTTATTTATTTATTTGAGAGAACAAGAGTGAGAGAGAGAGCACGAGAGGGGTCAGAGGGAGAAGCAGACTCCTGGGGACTCGATCCTGGGACCCTGGGATCATGACCTGAGCTGAAGGCAGACGCTTAACCGACTGAGCCACCCAGGCACCCAGGACTTGACATTCTAACTTTGGGTTCTCTGTGTCATTGTGAAGTGGGTGTGAATCTCAGGCCACAACTCAGATGTGCAAGATATGTCACCATATTCACAACCATGGCGTTTCTGTATCAAGTCCCTGTTCTGCCCAGCTTCTTAAATGAAGTGTCAGTCAAATCAGAGGATCTCTGTCCATTCCATGTGTTCATTAATGTGGGGTCCCCTCTCATTTCCCAGGATTGGTTGCTTGGTTGTGGTGGCAGGCTGAGGACACTAGTGGGAGTGGCTTGAGGGCAGGTTGCGTACTGTCCTGCTGTCTTTAATCTCGGCCTTTGCTGGGGCACTCCCGCTCCCTTCCCATCTGACCCTTGTGTCTCTGCCCCATGGCCTTGCTGGGCCTGGCTCTTTTTCAGCTACCAACAACTTCTTCAGGGCAGAGAAAACAAGTAGCCATGCTTCCTTGCCACGTTGGTGCGTGGAGAAGCGCACCAGGCTTTGTCCACCCTGTCTGTGCAGCCATGCTCAACTGGACCCCTGGAGGGCCTTCTCATAAGCAAAGGAGAATAGGAGCTCTCCTTTCAGATTCCCCAAGCAAATCGATGGTTTCTAGAAACCCTCACCTCCACTTGGTCCTGGGGTAGGTATGGGGATAGGGAGTAGGACCCATATGACTGGGCTGGTTTGCCTGGCATAGTCCTGGTTTGTGTCTGTGATCCCAGCATAATTCAATAGTGTCCCATTATCTGTGGCTTTGTTTTCCCTGGTTTCAGTAATTCATGGTCCACTGTGGCCCAGAAGCACATGATCCTTCTCCTGACCTATCATCAGAAGGTCAATAGCGGCCTAGCGCTCTGTCATATCACATCATCACAAGAAGAAGAAAGGTAAGTACAGTACATTAAGATATTCTGAGAGACAGAAACACAAAGACCACATTCACATAACTTTTATTATACTATGTTGTTATAATTGTTCTATTTTATTATTAGCTATTGTTGTTGATATCTTACTGCATCTACCTTATAAATTAAACTTCATCATAGGTATGTATGTCTAGGAAAATGCACAGTATATATAAATTTTGGTGCTATGTGCAGTTTCAGCTGTCCACTGAGGGTCTTGGAACGTGTCCCAGTGGATAGGGGTGCTAGTGTATTAATAGCACTCCCTTTCACTTTCAAAAGTGAACCAGTTTGGATGCTAAACTTTATGCTCTCCCTACCCACGCAGAATCTCATTACCTGTTTCCTTTCTAACTCTCCTCTTTTCTAACCAAGAGAAGCTGTATCTCATTTTGGCTTATAAGACCTGACTTTTGCCATCACCTCATATTCTTTCCAATCTAGTGTTTATGGCCTAAAATTAATGCTGCAACTCTTTCAAAGCTTCTTCTTCTCTGATGTAATAACCCTTCCCTGGGATGTACGACGGATGCCTCACAGTCTACTTCGACTGGTAAAGGGCCATCGAGTATAAATAAAGTAGCAGTAATGAAGAAAATCATTGTATAGGATTCTAAAAATTTACCCTACCACATCCCCTCTCCCTCTTGTAATTCCCCCTGAACTTATGAAGAAACTTGGCCTCTTCTAGAGGTGTTCTGTGCTCCCATGCTCCCCAGGAAGTGGGAACTGGATCTAAGCTGGATGCTTGGGGAAGTCAGTTCCGCCGTAGGAACCTGGGTGCACTGCTGGCCTAGGACCCAGGCCCAAAGGCTAGATACAACCCTAGAGAGAGGGAGACTCTGAATTAACTGGAATGAAGTTTCTGCTACTCGGGAAGGGGCGTACAAAAGAGAAACTAAACAGACTTACGGAAAAATAAAGCAAGTTACATTTTTTGCCTATCTGAGTTGTGGCCTAAGACTTACCATGTAGGGATTCATATTGGCTTTGTCATAGTAATGAAGGTAGTCATAACAATGATGATAGTAATATTTATTGACTGTTTACTATGTACCATGCTTTGTTCTAAGGACTTCACGTGTTATTATGTCATAGATATTATGATTTGTCCCATTTTATGGAAGAAAATGGAGTCACAGAGAGATTAAATTATTGCCCACGGTGATAGTGTACGTTGGCCCTACAGACTGATGGCAAACCACAGAAAGGAATCTGGGGCAGGTCACTCCGGGACAAGAGAAAACTGGTGTGTAGAACTGAGGCAAGCTTCTCAGAAATCGTTGTGGTTCTAGAAGTATCAGTGGGCCAAGATGAGACTACGTTTGAAAAAAAAATAGCATCTGAGTCTATGCAGGACAGCCAGCAAAGGAAGAAATGTAGGACTACAAAAAGGAGAATTTAAAACTCTTTAAAGACCTTTTCCTGTTTTGTAGCTTGTGGCTCCTTGCTCCACAGCATGCTCTGACCGCCCAGGGAGCGGGCCCTCCTTTAGGCATCCCCTAAACCTGCCTCACTGTTCCTGAAGCCCCTGCAGACCAGCCAGGCTTTGGAGGGGGATCCCACTCTCCAATGACGGAGGGAAAAAGCATCCTCCATCCTAAAAGGGATGCAATTTTTGTTTTGTTTTGCCTTTGAGACAACCTTTCAAAGTTTCCGGAGGAACAAATACCTTCCTGCTTCTCCTGCTTCTGTCCGTGGGAAATGGAACATTTGGCCATGGACTGTTACACAGAAGCTCAAAGGGGTATGGGACTTCTGAAAACTGGAAGGGACCCCGGGAATAGCAAGAGTCAAGGCTTTGGCCTGCCCCCCTTCCCTGGCTGAGGCCCAGAGGGAAAGGAGGAGGGGAGGGAGGCTTGGCGGTGCAGGCAGGGTGAGTGCTCTGCTGCCTCACATGCTCCCTTTAAAGAAAGGCAGCTGCTCAGCTCCACAGGCCAACAGGCTAGCAGTAACCCCTAGGTGAGTGAGGGAATCGGACAGAGAGGCCGTGGGGGCTGGGCAGTGACGGGCCTTGGGAGCCCCCGCACCACGTGCCTTGGGAGCAGGAGAGGACGGAAACCCCAAAGGATGCCTGGGCCCAGGGGCCTGGGGCCACCTCAGTGGGGTGGGGTGGGGGGGCTGTGAGGGGTAGGGGCTGCAGGGCAGCCGAGCATTTCCCTGCGTGTCTCAGAGCAGGGAGCACGCAATACAGAGAACCAAAGGACAACTAGAGGGTGCTGTCACAGCGCCCCGGGCTCTCAGAGGAGGCAGAGTTTAAGTTGCTCTTCCTATGGATGTTGCAAGTCTTCCCTGAACCCCGTTCCCAGAGGCTAAATGCAGCCCTGGGGCAGGGTGGGGGGCGGTAAACCTGAACCGTTGAGAAATTCTGATGTGAATTAGCTAAGATCTCACTTTTGCCACCCTGCAGAATGAGGAGGGGTGGTGAGCGGTCACTATCTCAGACAAAAAATTATTGTTATAAAAAATAAAGTTGCATTTCTTGTGCACCTGAGTCTAAGATCTGAGTAATTGGTATCCACTCTGTTTATAGAAAGATTGCTAGAATAAGCCCTTTCTTATTACAACCGGAGTACCTGTTACTCTCCAAGAATGTGGGCATCACCATTACCTGGAAGGCAGATGAGAAGTGTTGTGGCTTCATAATGTGCATTGTGCATTCAGGTGAGTGGCATTTTTCTTGATTTGGGGTGTGAATGGTGGGAGACTCTTGGCTTTACATGAATGAAGACAATGCTAATTCTTAAGGAAAAAGGCGCTCATTAAAGTTTTGGTTGTTGGGGCGCCTGGGTGGCTCAATCGGTTAAGGGTCTGCCTTTGGCTCAGGTCATGATCCCTGCGTCCTGGGATCGAGTCCCACCTTGGGCTCCCTGCTCAGCGGGGAGTTTGCTTCTTCCTCTCTCTCTGCCTCTCCTCCAGCCTGTGCTCTCTCTTGCTCACTCTGTCTCAAATAAATAAATAAAATCTTAGGTGGCTCAGTCGGTTAGGCATCTGCCTTTGGCTCAGGTCATGATCCCAGGGTCCTTAGATAAAGCCCCGCATTGGGATCCCTGCTCGGCAGGGAGCCTGCTTCTCCCTCTCCCTCTGCCAGCCGCTCCCCGTGCTTGTGCTCTCTCTGTCAAACAAATAAATAAAATCTTAAAAAAAAAGTGAATAAAATCTTTAAAAAAAGTTTTGGTTGTTGTTTTCAGGTAAGAAACAAAAGGAGAAAACAAAAGATCTCTTTTTGAGACTTTGGGAGACCCACAGGGAGGCACAGGTGTTGGGGCCCAGGTGACAGTGTTAGAGTGGATCCCAGCATCTCTCTGGGGCCCAAGGGGTATTGTGTTTAAGGCTGTTGGCAGAGACTCTGGTGATCTTGTGCAAGGGCAACAGGCAACCTCCTTCGGACAGGCTCGTGGGCAGTAGACATCAAACTGAAGCAAGGGGTTGGGAAGGAAGAACATGGCAGCAAGAAGACTTGCCCGTGGACATCATGGAAGGTCAGGCTCTGAGGAGTGCTGATGTGATGGAAGATGCTGAGACCCAGAACTGAGGGTGACACGTGATAGGTGTGAATAGCTCCATGACATTCAGGGGTAGGAATACCACATTACTTTTCAACAGACACTAGCCCGCTTATCTGCAGTTCTTTCTGTTGTTTCGGTGACCTTCAGTCAGTCGTGGCCCAGAAGCAGATGATCATCCTTCTGACGTGTCATCAGAAGGTCAGTTAACAGCAGCCTAACGCCACGTCACAGTGCCTCTGTCACTCACCTCACTTTGTCTCAGTGCATAGGCATGCTATCTCATGTCGTCACAAGAAGAAGGATGAGTACAGCACAATAAGATATTCTGAGAGAAAGAGAACGAAATCTTGCCATGTGCAACAACATGGGTGGATGAGAAGATTTTGCTAAGTGGAATAAGTCAGACAGAGAAAGACAAATACTGTATGATTTCACTTACATGCATAATATAAAAAACCAAAACAACAGTAAACACCAGAAACAGACTCTTAAATACAGAGAACAAACTGGGGGTTGCTAGAGGGGAGAGGTGTTGGGGGACAGATGAAACAGATAAAGGGAATGAAGAGGAACAAACTTTCAGTTAGCAAATAAATAAGTCACAGGGACAAAAAGTACAGCATTGGGAATATAATAATAATATTGAAATAACTGTATGGTGACAGATGGTGATGACATTTATGGCAAGCATCTTGTAATGTGTACGACTGTCAAATCACTATGTTGTACACCTGAAACTAATATATGTTAACTACACTTCAATTTAAAAAAATGTTTTAGAGCAAGAGAGATACGGCATTCAGATAACTTTTATTACAGTATATTGTTATAATTGTTCTATTTTATTATTAATTGTTGATCTCTTACTGTGCCTAATTTATAAATTAAACTTTATCGTAGGTGTGTTTGCGTAGAAAGAACCAGAGTCTACACAGGGTTTGGTACTCTTTGCAGTTTCAGGCACCCCCTGGGTGTTTTGGAATGTCTCCCCCATGGATAATGGGGAACTACTGTAAAATCAGACACGGTTTAATGTTCACTGACTTGGCTAACAGAATATTGCAGCCCATTCTTTTTGGAAGGCTGTCTCCAGGTGAAAACGTGTCTCTCCAGATGCCTAAACCTCCCAAACAGAAACTCGGGTAAAGGAGGCAAATGGTTTTGCTCATATCCGTAGGTATGATCATGAGAAGTCCCCTCCACCACCACAACCACCCGTGGATTCCTGGCCAAGTGCATCCTGGCTGGGGAGAAACAGCAGTGCTTGTGAGACCATATGCTGCATCTCGGCAAGGTGTTTCTCCAGCTGACACAGGAACTGGCTGCCAACAGACCATTCCTGCTCTACTGAGCCTCCTGCTTCTGGTGTTCTCATACAGAATAAGATCATGGTATCTCATGGGCATTTGCCCATGGTTTACTTTTTCCTGGTAACATGAGTTCCCTGGTCAGAAGTAATATCGCACCTGAGGCCATGACAGACTATCAGCCATTCAGCAGGTGTCTAGAGAGGGTGCTGGCAGCAGCATGATGACAGCCAGGGAAACCAATCCAAATCCAGAATAAGTGCCCGTTCCAAAGAGAACAACCAAGCTCCCTCCCCCCGTGGAAAAGGTCCAATGTTATCAACCTGCCACCTGGTAGCTGGCTCCTCCTTCAGGATTCCTCACTGCACTAAATGGCTCTGCCAGGAACTCAGTTCATCAGACCCAAATCCTTGGAGTCCTCCGTCACTTTTCCCTTCCTTCACACTCAATATCCAATCCGTCAGCAGGTACTGTTTCTCTTTTTTATTTATTTATTTTTAAAAAGGCTTATTTATTTTAGAGAAAGAGAGAGTGGGGGTGGTGGTGGGGAGAGGCAGAGGGGGAGAATTCTCAAGCAGACTCCCCACTGAGCACGAAGTCTGACGTGGAGCCTGTTCCCACCACCCATGAGATCGTGACCTGAGCCGAAACCAAGAGTAGGACGCTCAACTGACTGAGCCAACCAGGCGCCCCTGTTTCTCCTTTTTAAATGGACCCAAGATCTGATCTTTTTTTTAACTGCCTCCACCTTTATCACCAAAATCCAAGCCACTGTCATCTCACCTGGCCCACTGCAATGTCGTCCCAGCTGGTCAGCCTGCTTCTACTTTGTCTTGGCTACAAACCGTTCTCCACACAGCAGGGATTTAAAAATGTTTTTAAAGTGTGATAAAATGCACATAACATAAACATGTACCCTCTTAACCATTTTTAGGTGTGCATTTCAGCAGTTTTAAGTACATCCACATCTTTGTGCAACCAGGCACCACACTGAAAACTTGCAGAGCTGAAACTTTACACCCTTCAACAACATCCCCTTCCCCCCTCCCCCAACTCCCTGGCAACCACAATTCTATTTTCTCTCTCTGTGAATCTGATGACTCCGTGTACCTCATGTAAGTGGAATCACATGGTATTTGCCCTTTCTTGACTGGCTTATTTCACTTAGCCTAATGTTGCCAAAGTTCATCCATGTTGTAGCATGTAACAAAATTTCCTTCTTTTTGAGGGACGAATAATACTCCATTGTAAGTATATGCCACATTTTGTTTAGCCAGAGTGATTTTTCTTTGTTTTTTTATTTATTTTTAAAGATTTTATTTATTTATTTGAGAGCGAGAGAGTGCACAAGCAGGGGGAAGGGCAGAGGGAGAGAGACAAGCATACTTCCCGCTGAGCGGGAAGCTCAATGCAGGGCCGGATCCCAGGAGCCTGGGATCATGACCTGAGCTGAAGGCAGACACCTAACCAGTGGAGCCACCCAGGTGCCCCTAGCCAGAGTGATTTTTAAAAACATACATTAAACACATATATGTAAAACATACATATATTTGTTCAGTTTGTTCAGCAAATAAATGGCATGGAAACAGACAAAACCAATTTTAATGGGTGGATGTTGCTTGCATACTGATTTGAATAAAAGAATTATAAAAGATATTTCTGAGACAATGGGGATATTTGAACAAGAAACAATATTTTACTAAGGAAGGATTTTTAAAAATTATTATTTTGTCTGTGTGATAAGGGTATTGTGGCTAGGTTTTAAAAAACATATCTTCTAGAGATACTAATAAAGTATCAATAAATAAGATGCTTTACTATGGAATTTAAGTACTACAGAAAAAATGTGGGTGTAGTAGAAAAATAGGTGAAATGAGATAGGCAAATTGTTAATCATTGTTGAAGTTAAATGATATATAAAGGGAGGTTTATTGTATTTTTCTGTCTACTTTTGTATATATTTGAAAATGCCCATTAAAATGTTCTTAAAGTCACCTAATATTATTGTATTGCTGTCTATTTATGTATTAACAAACCTAAAGAGGGAAATTGACACCAATACGATAATAGTAGGAGACTTTAATACCCCACTCACACAAATAGATAGATCATCCAGACAGAATATCAATAAGAAAACATTGGCTTTGGGCGCCTGGGTGGCTCAGTTGGTTAAGCGACTGCCTTCGGCTCAGGTCATGACCCTGGAGTCCCTGGATCGAGTCCCGCATCGGGCTCCCTGCTCAGCAGGGAGTCTGCTTCTCCCTCTCCCACTCCCCGCTCTTGTGCTCTCTCTCTCTCTCAAATAAACAAATAAAATCTTTAAAAAAAAAAAAAGAAAACCTTGGCTTTAAAAGACATGTTAGACCAGATGGACCTAACAGGTATTTACAGAACATTCTATCCAAAAGTACCAGAATACATATTCTCAAGTGCACTTCAAGATAGATTGTATGTTAGGCCACAAAACAAATATTAATTCATTTAGGAAAATTGAAATCATATCAAGCATCGTCTTTGAACACAATCATATGAAATTAGAATTTAATTACAAAAAAAACCTGGAAAATTCAGAAATCTGTGGAGATTAAACAACATGTTATTGAGCAACCAATGGGTCAAAAAAGAAATCAAGAGAAATCAAAAAATATCTTGAGACAAATGAAAACGGAAATACAACATATCTAACTGTATGGGACACAGAAAAAGCAGAGAAGTTCATAGTGATAAATGCTTACATCAATACACAAGAAAAATCTCAAAGAAAAACCAAATTCTATACCTCAAAAAACTAGAAAAAGAAGAACAAATGAAGCCCAAAGTTAGTAGAAGGAAGGATATAACAAAAAACAGAGTGGTAATAAATGAAAGATAAACTAAAAAGAAATAGAAAAGATCAATGAAGTTAGGAGCAGCTGGCTATTTGAAAAGATAATATTGACAAAGCTTTAGCTAGACTCACCAAGAGAGGACACAAATAAAATCTGGAAGCAAAGACTAGACATTTCTACTGTTATCACAGAAATACAAAGGATCTTAAGAGATTATTATAAACAATTATATGCCAATGAATTTAAAAATCTAGAAGAAATGAACAAATTTCTAGAAACATACAAGACTGAATCATGAAGAAATAGAAAATCTGAACAGACTGATTACTAGTAAGGAGATTGAATCAGTAATCAATCACCTCCAAACAAACAAAAGTCCAGGACCAGACAGCTTCACCATAATTCTAACAAACATTCAAAGATTTAATACCAATCCTTTCAAACTCTCCCTCCCACCCCACCCCCAAAATAATAGAAGAGGAAGGAACATTTCCAAACTTATTTTATGAGGTCAACATTATCTTGATACCAAATAAGGCATCCAGACAAGGATGCCATAAGAAAAGAAAATTATAGGCCAATATCCCTGATGAACATAGATGTAAAAATCCTCAATAAAATATTAGCAGACCGAATTCAACAATGCATTAAGAAGATCATTAACCATGATCAGTGGGATTTATTCCAGTGATGCAAGATGGTTCAACATCCACAAATCAGTCAATGTGATACACCACATAAACAAAATGAAGAATAAGAGGCACCTGGGTGGATCAGTCAGTTAAGCATCTGCCTTCGGCTCAGGTCATGATCCCAGGGTCCTGGGATCGAGCCCTGCATCCGACTCCCTGCTCCACGGGGAGCCTGCTTCTCCCTCTCCCACTCCCCCTGCTTGTGTTCCCTCTCTCGCTGTGTATCTCTCTGTCAAATAAATAAATAGAATCTTAAAAAAAAAAAAAGAAGAAAAAACCACATGATCATCTCAATAGATGCAGAAAAAACATTTGACAAAATTCCATTCACGATAAAAACCTTCAACAAAGTGAGTGTAGAGGGAAATTACCTCAATATAATAAAAGCTATATATAACAAGGCTAGCATACTCAATGGTAAAAAGCTGAAACATCCTTGTTCAGACAAGGATGCCCACTCTTGACACTTTTATTCAACATAGCACTGGAAGTCCTAGCCATAGCAATTGGGCAAGAAAAGGAAATAAAACTTATTCAAATTAGAAAGGAAGAAGTAAAGCTTGCACTATTTGCAAATGAAATATTATATTACCCTACAGATTCCATGAAAAAACAGTTAGAATAAAGAAATTCAGTACAGTTGCAGGATACAAAATCAATATAAAAAATCAGTTGCATTTCTATACACTAATAACAAACTATCAGAATGATAAATTAGGAAAACAATCACATTTACAATTGCATCAAAAAGGATAAAATACCTAGAAATAAATTTAACCAAGGAGGTGAAAGACCTGTACACTGAAAACTATAAAACACTGATGAAAGAAATGGAAGAAGACACAAATACATGGAAAGATATTCATGCTCATGGACTGGAAGAATTAATATTGTTAAAATGTCCACAATACAGATTCAGGGCAATCCTTATCAAAATTCCCCCAATGGCATTTTTCACAGAAATAGAACAAACAATCCTAAAATTTGTATGAAACTGCAAAAGACTCTGACTAGTCAAAGTAATCTTGAGAAAAAACAAAGCTGGATGCATCAGTCTCCCAGATATCACACTATACTGCAAAGCTATAGTGTTCAAAACAGTATGGTATTGGCATAAAAACAGACACATTGATCAGTGGAGCAGAACAGAGAGCCCAGAAATAAATCATGCATATATGGCCAATTAATTTATGACAAAGGAACCAAGAATATACATGGGAAAAGGACAGTATATTCAATAAATAGTGTTGGGAAAACTAGACAGCCACATGCAAAAGAATGAAACTGGACTGCTACCTTATACCATGCACAAAAACTAACTCAAATGGATTAAAGACTTGAATGCAAGGCCTGAAACCATAAAACTCCTGGAAGAAATTATAGGCAGTAAGTTCTTTGACATCGGGCTTGGCAATGATTTTTTGGATCTGACATCAAAAGCAAAGGCAATAAAAACAAAAATAAACAGGCAGGACTACATCACACTAAAAAGCTTTTGCACAGCAAAAGCTCCTATTCTCCTACTGAATAGGAGAAAACATTTGCAATTTATATATCTGATAAGGAGTTAACATCCAAAATATATAAAAAATAACAGAATAGCAAAACAAAAACAAAAACAATCCATTTAAAAAATAGGCAGAGAATCTGAATAGACATTTTTCCAAAGAAGACATACATATGACCAACAAGTACATGAAAAGGAGTTTGACACCACTAATCATCAGGGAAATGCAAGTCAAAAACACAATGAGGGGCACCTAGCTTGCTCAATTGGTAGAGCATGTGACTCTTGATTTGGGGGTTGTGAGTTCAAGCCCCATGTTGGGTATAGAGATTGCTCAAAAACACAATGAGATATCAATTCACACATGTTAAAATGGCTGCTATCAAAAAGAGAAGAAAAAAATGTTGGTGAGAATGTGGAGAAGATGAACCCTTGTGCACTGTTGATGGGAATATAAATTGGTGCAGCCACTGTGGAAAACAGTATGGAGGTTCCTTGAAAAATTAAAAATGGAACTACCATATGATCCAGCAATTCCACTTCTGAGTATTTATCCAAGGAAATAAAGACGTCAACTCAAAAAGATATATGCAACCCCATGTTTATTGCAGCATTATTTACAATAGCCAAGACATGGAGTCAATCTGTGTCCATTGAGGATAAACAGATAAAGATAAGATTATTTATATATAATTATGGGATAAAAAGTTATATATATAAAATATTCTACTGTGTGTGTATATGCACACACACACACACAGTGGAATATTATTCAGCCATAAAAAAGACTGAACTTTTGCCATTTATGACAACATGGATGGACCATGAGAACATTATGCTAAGTGAGGTAAGTCAGACAAAGAAAGACAAATACTATGTGATCTCACTTGTTTGTGGAATCTAAAAAAAAAAGAAAAAAAAATTGAACTGAAAGATACGGAAAACAGACTGGCAATGGCCAGGGGGTGGGGGGGGGGAGGAATGGGAGTGGTGATCAACGTGGGTGAAATGGATCAAAAGGTATACATTTCCAGTAATAAAATAAATAAGTTCTGGGGATGTTATGTGCACCATGGAGACCATAGTTAATGATACTGTATATTTGAACGTTGCTTAAGGAGTAGATCTTTTTTTTTTTTTTTAAAGATTTTATTTATTTATTTGACAGAGACAGAGACAGCGAGAGCAGGAACACAAGCAGGGGGAGTGGGAGAGGGAGAAGCAGGCTTCCTGCCGAGCCGGGAGCCCGATGCGGGACTCGATCCCAGGACCCCGGGATCATGACCTGAGCCGAAGGCAGTCGCCCAACCAACTGAGCCACCCAGGCGCCCTTAAGGAGTAGATCTTAAAAGTTCTTATCACAAGAAAAAATTTGTAACTAAATGAGGTGATGGATTTTAACTAGACTTATTATGGTGATCATTTCACACTATATACAAATAACGAATCATTATGTTGTGTGTTGAAAATAGTATGTTATATGTCAATTATATCTCAATAACAAAGTAATCACAAAATTCTTAGCTCATACTCAAAAAAAAATGTGCTAATTACCATAAGCAGGTATAAAGAATTTAGTCATGGGAAATTCAAAGAATTCAGAAAGCAGCTATGGGAATTCAGATATTAAAGAGATTATTTTCAGCTCGAGTAGTCAAGGACATCTGGATGAGGCAATATTATCTGAGCTGGGCTCTGAGGCAAGGGTAGAACCTCAACAGGGAAGGGGATGTAGTGGGTTTATCTATACTTTACAAGCCAACCATAAGTTTACAAGATATTTTATCTCATAATATATAAGAAAAATATGTGTATATGAATCATCTGGGGATCTTATTAAAATGCAGATTCTGATTCAGCAGGCACTGGATATGATATTTCTAACAAGCTCCCGGGTGATGCTGGTACTGCTGGTCCAGGGAGCAAGGGGTGAGGCATATCATGTGGCTGGGACAGCATGAGCAAAAGCCCAGACGTAGGAGAGTTTAAGGCTACGATGGAGCCAGAAACAAGAACAGTCCAGTTGAACAGAGTTTCATCTGTAAATGAGGAAGCTGTGGGAAAGAAACCTACAATGGCAGATCATTTCTGAGCTATAGAATGTTCTAAGTGTCAAGTTTCAAACTGTGGACTTTATACTAGTAATAGGGGATAGTAATAGGAAAACTTGAACAGGGGAATAACATGATCAGAAGGGATGTTAGTAAAATTAATCTGGCTGTGGTATGCAGGAGCCAAGGAGACCAGAGAGCCAATTATAACAATCCAAGTGAGAAGCATTAAGGGCTTAGGATGGAGAAATGCCAGCAAGATTGGGGAGGAAAAAATAATTTTTATGTAGCAAATGGATGCTCAAGAACTGTAAATTGGATAGATAAATAAATGGGTGATAAAATAAAAAACTGACAAAGGAAGACTGAACAAACCATGGAGGTTGACATATGACAGTAGTGTTGATATATGGGAGAATATTGATGGCATTAATAGAAAACAGGAAGTTTACTCTTTTTCTGGGGAAAATTTAATAGCAGTACTCACTGGATATTCAGTATATGCCATTTCTAGCTTTGAGTGTTTTTTCGCTAGATATATCTGGCGAAAAAGATATATATCTCTTGAGGGTCAGGAACACAGGGCTTACTCCAGACTTGGCCATAGCTAGTTGTCCAGGGGAGGAGACCTGACCGGATGCGCCATCCACGGGCTGGTCTGAAACCTAAAATCTGGTGGGAAAAGTGAAATGGCCTGCTCTCCTTCCTCTCTTGGAAATTTGGAATAGGGAAGCAGATTGATTGTGGAAGATAAAAGAAGGGAAGGAAAGCTCTGGCTTGAGACTCTCCTTGTGCCCCTGGGATCTGGGGCTTCTCATTAAGTCTCCGTTTTCCTGGCATAACTTAACCTCTGTCCTTTGTTCCCAAACGATCCTGACTTCAGGTCAGGAATTTATTTCCTTCTAAGAATTTATCCAGATTCATTGAAAAGCAGATAAAATACTTAGGTAATGCTAGTTAAAGATGGGCCCTCTAGTTTCCCTCTGTCATCTTAAAAATAGGTCAAAATAGGGGCACCTGGCTGGCTTAGTCAGAAGAGCACGTGGCTCTTGATGTCGGGGTTGTGAGTTCAAGCCCCGATATCCCAAGCCCCACATTGGGGATAGAAATTACTACAAGAAAATAAATACACTTAAAAAAATCGGTAAAAATATGTCGGGGTAATATTTATATGCAGCATTCAAAAGTGAAAGCCTAGTAGTCAAACCTGAGCCTGCACTAGCCAGAGGGGGTGTTTGAGAGAAAAATGTGTTTCTGGCAAAAATTGCAATTGGTCCTCAATCTCCAGGATTCTTTCTCTTTCTTTAAAAATATATATTTTTTGATTGATGTACAATTGACATATATACTATATTAGTTTCAGGTGTACAACATAGAGATTCAATATTTGTATATATTGTGAAATGATCACTACAATAAGTCTAATTAAGGTCTATCATCATATGTAATTACGAGGTTTTCTCCTTGTGATGAAGACTTTTAAAATGTACCCTCTTAGCAACTTTCAGATATGCGATACAGTACTATTAACTTTAGTAACCATATTGTACATTACATCCCCAGGACTTATTTTATAGCTGGAAGTTTGTACCTTTTGACCCCCTTCACCCATTTCTCTTTCAGACTCTTTCTCTTTCAAAAGAGCTGTAAAGCACCGTTCTTGCTGCTGTAACAGGTGAGGGGGCAGAGACATGGACAAAATGTCTTCTACTGAAGGGGCGATGTAGCTAACTGGAAGTGAGACATGGCTTGCCAGGCAATAGACATTTTACAGAATATTCTGGAAAAGAGATCTCCTCAACTTTGTACCATTCAGAGTGGAGATAGGTAAAGGCGCCTGGCTGGCTTAGTTGGAGGGGCATGCGACTCTTGATGGTGGGGTTGTGTGTTCGAGCCCCATGTTGGAAGTAGACATTACTAAAATAAATAAATAAATAAACTAAAAAAAGAGTGGAGATAGGTAAAGCCAAAGCAGGATGCTGGATGGAAGGGTGATGTGTTCTTAACATCAGTAACCCCCAAAGATTGTCCAGACTGATTCTACTGATCTGGGTAGGCACCTTTCTATGTCACTACTGTACATGCTTCCTTCTTAAAATGGCCTGCTTGATGGAGCAGGCTGACCGTCCCAGACGCAGGAAGACACTTCTGCAGTCAAGGCTGCATAAATGTCTATGCCCCTGTTAGAACCCTTAAGCAAATTCTAGAAGTGCCTATGTAGAAGAGTTTAGGGAAAGCTTCCAAGACACTACACACAACCAATGGAGACGCTGAATTGAGGTAGACTGCCTGCCAAAAAAAATAATTTATGAGCACTCAGTACTTAAAACCTGAGCTTTGAGGAATTGCCAAGAGAAAGATAAAAGCTGCCTGTAATTAGCTGTTACTACCTTGTACATGCTGTTTATTGAGACTGGAAAATCCTTTGCCCCTGTGAACTTCTGGAAAACCTTGACTCAATTTTCAAGCTTAATTCCAATGTCACTTCCTCTGAAAGAACTTTCCTGATCTTCCCAGGCACCTGTGTTTCCTTCGCTGTGCTCCTATTCCTTCCTTGTGCATGCTTTCAGTTTAACAGTGTGGTTTTGGACCTCTCAGAATCAGACACTGTATCATATTTACCTTTGTGCCCAGTGCTTGGCACATGGTGGACGCTTCAAGTATTTTGGCCAAATAAATGAAAACATCCTTATTAAAAGATGCCCCATTCCAGTGGGCTTGTCTATATGAGACAAGAATAAGGAAGACACCACAGTCCAGGCAGGCCATCTGAGCATGGACAACAAGGTCAATAAAGCTATGATGATGACAAAAGGAAGACGTGGGTTGAAAAGCTTGCTGCCTTGGGACCCCAATAGCAAATAAGATGGAAAAAAATTTTTGAAAGAAAAATGCCCATGACTTCTTAATTGAACAAAGGTACTCAACCCTGTTGTAAAGATCAATGAGGTTAGGGGTTAGAGAAACATGGCAGCAAGAAAGCCAATAAATAAGTCTTGAGAATTAGGTCTTGAGAAAGAAATGGACCAGAAGTTGGTTACATTTTTTTGAGGGAATTACATGTCCAAACACACCAAGAACCTCACCTAGAAGGAGGCTGGTACTTTAAAACATCCCTCGACTGGCCAAAATTGTAAAGGCAGCAAGTGATGGGTGTGATTGCTACAACTTCTGAAGAGGATATTCTCCCTGATGCCCAGTCCAGGTGAGAACAAGAGCTGTGGAAGTTCCTCCCATTTAGCGGACCCGGGTCTCTAATTATGGAACCTCTTTCACTGCCAGCACTGGTGTTTTTACAAGGCCTGCCCACTGAATATCATCACTGCCATGAGTCCATAGTTGATAGCTGTCTGTCATTCTTCACATTTCCAAATGGGAGCTTTCATTGCGGTTGACATATCCTTGTTCCACCATTGTATGTTGAAAGTGTATATGGGAGAAAAGGAGGTGAGATAATTTATATTTTAGTATAGCTCTCCAGACCACAAAGAGCCCCATCCAAAACTGAAAAGAAAACTGTAAATCAGAGCAAAGTTCTGGAGTCTGAGCTGCATGTAGTAGCTTTCCACTAACACCCTTAGGGAGATGGGTGGGTGTGTTCTATGGTGTAGGAAAAAAGACTGCGAAGGAGTATTTGGTGCCAAGAGTAGAAGGTGGCAGATACTGATTCATGTCCTCTTCTTTCTGGGCACAAGTCGGACCACATTTCTTAGCCTGCCTGACATTGAGCTATAACCATGTCATGACTTCTGGTCAATGGGTTGTGGTGGTAGACCCATGGGGATCTCTTGTGTGCTCCTCCATGCATTTTCCCTTCTGTTGTCTGGATATCAATGCTCAAGATTACTAAAAAAAAAGCTCCTCCCTACCATCTACCTCCCAACAAGGAACATACATTTGAACTCCTAAGTGAATGAGAAATAACCTTATATTGTATTAAACCACTGAAATTTGGGGGTTTGTTATAGCAGCTAGCAATCCTTAGCTAATTCAGAACTTTCTGTTTTGTATTACCTGAGTCAATGCTAGCCAGGACTATCTCTTGCCTGAAGCATTCTTGGGGTTCTTTGAGTTATAATGGGAGAAAAGACTCTTGAAGAGCAGAAAAATTCTTCAACTGATGAGATGGGGTTTCAGAGAAATTTAATTAGACGATTAAGTGTTATTTGACTTCATCTTGTACCTGAGGCTGGTGAAATGGGACATAGCTGAATTAACTTGAGTCATATGATTAAGATTATGGTGGTCAGACAAGGTTTGTTTCTGTATGGATGATGTTCACATCATAAAAATGAAACATTTGGTTTTATTTTGCCATTTTTTCCATTATAAATTATTTTAACACTGGAGGAGAGTACTTAATATAAGAAAATGTTCAAAACAAAGTAAGTGAAAAAAGCTACTAATAAAATAGTATGCTCAACATAATCCCAATTTTTAAAAGTTAAGTCAAAAGACTACAAGTATATTTACAGACACATTGACCTAGAGAGACGACACCAAAATGTTGAGTGCTCATTTGTAGGTAGGAGTGTTAAGTGCAATTTTTCGTATTTGCCTTTATTCTGTTTGATATTTTTCACTCTTCTCAGTGGACATTCATCGCCTCCATTAACAACAACAAAGGCAATAGAAGTTATTTTTAAGGAAAAGACAAATTAAAAAATGTGGTCTTGGAATTGAAAAAATCCAGTCTCTTTAGCCACCATTACTGTGAGTTTTTTTGTCCACCTCATATCCCAGCAGAGACATAGGGATCCATCAATCCATCGATAATGTTAGAGCTGCAAGCAACAGTCTCCTGTCTGTGATTGATTGGCCATGAGTATTTCATTTAGAACTTGAAAAATTAGATTTCCTGAGAGTTTTGAATTTTAAAGAACTATTAATTGTTTTCCAATAAACACATCTCTACACTTGTATTACATTCAGAAAACATTGCTCTTTTCTTGGTCTTAAGTGCTGAACTCAGGCAAATATGGCCACGTGAGGGTTGCAGTGTTATATTATCCCATCCTGGCTAAGAATGTGTTAGTGGGTCTTCCCTTCCTGAGATCAACAGAGTTTCACCAGCAGGTTAAAAATCATTCACATTCCAAGGAAAGGGAAGATTGATCAAAACAAGAGTTTCTGGAACATTAAGTACCGTGCAGGGAACTGAGATTTCAGCACCCCCTCCCTCTGCCTTGAGCCACTGTTGCCACCTCCACTCTTTCTTTAATGTTCTTGTTTTAGAATCCATCCTGTAACATAAATGTTCATTTACTGGAAAAGAATAAAGTTGTAGTTCTTGTATTAAGAAAGCCCTCCAGTTTGGAAAACTTTTCAGCTTTCTGTTTAGACCCTAAACATGATCTTCAAAAAAGGCTTTAGATTAACATTTGCCTCCTGGACTTCTTTGAATTCTAAGAATTAACTACGGAGAGATCCAGACAGCAAGTGATATAAACATGAGAAATATAAATGCAATTCGTGAGGAAGCTTGGCTTATTGGAATGGGTGTAGACTTCGCAGCCCAACAGACACAGAGTCAAACCCCAGCTCTGTCAATTGTATGTGGTGTGAGCTGAGGCTAGCCTTTAGTTTCTCAGAACTTGTTCTTTCACTGGGAAATGAGGGTCACAGGATCTATCTTGAAGTGTTGTTAGGAGAATTAAGTGACAAATGTATGAGAAACACCTCACTCAGTGCCTGGAACTCAGTAGATGCCCATTAGTGTTGGCTCTCTTTCCCACACTCCAGGAGTTGTTGTTAGATTGGGTTTGGGGAGAAGCTAAGATAAAATAAAACCAGATTGGAGGAACATGTTAGGTGAAAACAAGGATAAGGCTGAAAAGCAAGGGATGAATTTATAAAATGTGAAAGAAGAACAATTTTACTTATAAGCACACAGGAGTGCTATTGAGAAGGCTGCCCAACAAAAGGGCAGATTAGACTTTCACCTGGCAGAGCTACCCCACTCTGAAAATGACATCTTCCATGGGCCATGACTGGTCAACTTACTAGAGCCACCATCTTTCATGCTGTAGAAAACAGTTTTTCAAAATGGCAACTGTCAGCATCACCATGGCCACAATAATGGGGGGGGGGGGAAGGAAAAAAGAAAAGACTGTTTATGAATGTAGAATATTCATTTCCTATTTACATTAATTAAGGAATTCCAATACCACTTAGGAATCAAGCTCCATGGGTTGCATAGTTTACCCAATCAGATCAGCATTATGTTATTTGCATTTGTCAGTACTTACATCTGGATCCACTTCCAACTATCTGGTTTGGAATCAGCAGTTGATATGAAATTTGTTGATTCAAGGGGTTGGGAGGTCAATAAGTGACTCTGTATTGCTAATTCAAATCCAGGTCTGAAGAGTCACTACCTAAGAATTTTTAAGCAGTCAAATTGCAGTTCCATGGAAAACTAGCTTCTGCCTAGTTTTCATCTTTGAGATCATTCTAAGTGACTTTATAGCTCCCTAGGGGGAGCTCTAGCTTAGGTTAGTTAATAACAAACTGTCAGTAGAGTGCAGGGATTAAGAGCATAGATCTCTTGGGTTTGCAACTCACTTTGCCACATAGGTTCTGTGTGCACGTGGCCAGATTACTTCACCTCTCTGTGTCTTAGTTTCTTCATCTGTAAAATGTGTTGTAATAAAATGCTTTTCTGTAAGGATTAAATGAGTTGAAGCAGATAAAGCATGAAGAACAGTACTGGTGCATGGCAAGTGCGCTGTGTCCATAACCTACTCAATCATGTCCTTGGTAGGGTTTGGAGTTCTTTTTGAAGTTTAACTAGTACAAAGAATGCTATGACGGTATTCTTATATACACTCCTGTCTTGTAAAAACACTAGCAAAAATATGTATATAAGAATGCTTATGTAGGATGCTCACACAGAGTTCTGATTTGCCTAATTGGTCTCCAAAAGTCATACTATTTTACACTCCAGCCAACATGGTACATGACAGTTCATTTCCTCAGACTTTTGCTCAAATTAAAAACAAATTTTCTAACATGTGAATATGCATTAGTCTCTCCTTATCCATAATTTCACTTTCTGCCATTTCTGTTACCTGAGTTCAACCTCGGTCCAGAAGCAGATGATCCTTTTTCTAACATATTGTCAGATATCTCATTGGAAGGTCAATAGTGACCTAACGCTATGTCGCCATGCCCACATCACTCGCTTCTCTTCATCCATCATGTAGGCATTTTATCATCTCACATCATCACAACAAGAAGGGTGAGTATTATACAACAAGATATTATGAGAGAGAGAGAGAGAGATCACAATTATATAACTTTTCTTACAGTATATTGTAATAATTATTCTGTTTTATTAGTTGTTGTTAATCTCTTACTTTGCCTAATTTATAAATTATACTTCATCATAGGTATGTATGTGTAGGAAAAAAACATGTATATATAGGGTTTGATACTATTCATGGTTTCAGGCATCTGACTGGGGGTCTTGGAACATAATCTCCATGGATAAGGGGAGACCACTGTAACTGATCTTTGACACATTGAGTTCCAATATAAAGACCACTGTAACTGATCTTTGACACATTGAGTTCCAAATTTGTTGCCCCAAAAGACCCATAAGGCAACCAAACTGGGCAGAAGCCATACATTATGTATTTTAAATTTTTCATAGAACATTCTCACATTTATCTAACATCAAGATTTATGAAATTCTTTTCTTTCCATAATGCATCTATGTGTCTTCATTTTGGACCTAGGGTCTATGAAATAAAGTACATTTTACTTCTTTTGATTTTCTTCCTTATAACTCTACAGCCATTGTGAATACTGCAGTGTTCAGGGGAAGTTATGTTCTAATTGCTACAAGCATGTGAGATTCTGTCATTAGAATAAGAGATGTGTTGGTATTCGCTACCCTCCTTTAACATTTTCTGAGTGCCTACCTTTCCAAAATTGGTCTCTAGGTAATTATGCTATGAGATGGGTCCTGGTTGCAAAAGATTTAATCTCTATCCCAGACTAAAATGATATAAAAGCAACTTGGAAAGGCCAGGGTTAAGTCAAATTAGTGTTCAAGGCTGCATTTACTCCTTTCCAAGTCCTCAACTTAGGAATCATTTTTGCCACTTAGGTTCTGTGTGAACTTGGACAAATGTACGAAAAACATCTCTCATCAGCCTTGTAGGTTCCAGTTGCTTTATTTTCCATCTTGTTCACCCTCTGCTGGTTTCTCAGAAGAACATGAATGGTAAGAACTATGTTCTCTGACCGTGTGAGATTTTTTATTGTTTGTTTTTGTTTTGGGAAGTCAAAATTCCAGTTGACCCCCACCCCCGCCCCCACCACATACACGCAAGTTATAAAAGATGTTGAAAGAGGGGCGCCTGAGTGGCTGGGTTGGTTGAGCGTCTGCCTTCTGCTCAGGTCGTGATCCCAGTGTCCTGGGATGGAGCCCTTCGTTGGGCTCCCTGCTCAGTGGTAAGCCTGCTTCCCCCTCCCAGCTGGTGCTCTCTCTCTCTCTGCTCTCTCTCATTATCTCTGTCTCTCTCTCAAATAAATAAATAAAATCTTAAAAAAAAGATGTTGAGGGCGCCTGGGTGGCTCAGTTGGTTAAGCGACTGCCTTCGGCTCAGGTCATGATCCTGGAGTCCCGGGATCGAGTTCCGCATGGGGCTCCCTGCTCGGCAGGGAGTCTGCTTCTCCCTCTAACCCTCCTCCCTCTCATGCTCTCTGTATCTCATTCTCTCTGTCTCAAATAAATAAATAAAATCTTTAAAAAAAAAAGATGTTGAAAGAAGACATATGCATTTTAATGGATTATATTAGATTGATTAGATTAATTTGAATTACCATGCGTATTTGGAGATACAACATAGGGTGGAAGAAAACCCTCCTTAACCTCTTTTTATGTACTTCTTACTGTTTAGTCTTCAGCTATGGATTTTCTCATTTGCATAACTGCACTTATATCATAAATTCACGGAGTAGAATGTACATAAATATATATATATATATCCTGGAACCCTGCTAATCTGGGGATCCCAGACCTGAAAGCGCCCCAAGAGAATGAAAAAAAACACAGAACTAGACACTTTCTACTTATTACCAGACTCATTAATTCAACAAAATGTAATAGAGTGTTTTCAGAACCCTAGAAGACTCCAGTTTACCCAAATTCTATACATTATTATTCTAGGAAATTCTCAAAGCATATAGGCATTATAATGATAACAATATTCATTTGAGAGCCAGTTACTTCAAGTGTTTTGGTCTGCCTGAAAAATGCACTCAGGACAGCAAAGCACAAACAAGGGAGGTGATATTCCCAAACACTAGTCTTCACTCTTTACAGATCTTGTTTTTCTTTGTCTGGCATCCTCTTGTTCTTCTTTTGCTAATAGCACCACCATACTTTGGGAAACTGCCCTTTCTCCTCCATGTGATTCTAGGGGGGTTTTAATCACACACCTTGGATCCTTGGCCATGGGTTGGACATAGAAGCAAGGCCTGAAAAATTACAATATCACACCTCCCTGGTCAAAATTATTGGAAAACAACCCAAACCTGGTCACTCCTTCTTTGGGATTTTATATGTTAATGCTGGTAGAGAGAACCTGTCTCTTCTCTCCAGGGTCACAAACCTGGGACTATGGAAGTCTGAAACTGTCCATGATGCTCTTCTACCTCCACCCATTTTGCTTCATGGTGGGCACCCAGGATAGTAGATATGGAGAGAAGCAGATGGAATTGAAACATATTTGGAAGTAGAATCTGCTGAAGGATTGAACTGGAGGCAAGAGATGAGCAAAATGGAAGAGTGAAGAGTAATTTCTAGGTTTCTAATTTTGGTTCCTGCATGAATGTGTTACTGTTTCTTAATATAAGGAGAGAACCAGAAATAGAATTGGAGATGAAACCAGCACTTTGGGGTGATGATCAGGAGTTCATGTGGACTTTAAAAGATATCTGTGAGGTAGGCAAGTGGAGGTGTTAGGTGTGCAGTTGGATATGGACTTTGGAGTTAGGGAGAGAGATTTGAGCTGAAGCTATTAATGGGAGTTGTGGCATATAAATTGTACGTGAAGATATCAGAGGAGATGAGAATATTTAAATATAGAAGATAGTGAAGAGAAGAAGACCCAGGACCAGGTTTGGAGGAGGATCAGATGTCAAAGATTAATAATTGAGCAGGGAAGGAGAACTTAGCAGAGGAAAGGGAGGCTAATAACATAGGAGAAAAAGTAGAATGAAGATAGGGTATCAGAGAGCTGGAGCAAAGAGTTTGAAAAAGAGGATAGTAGTCAACTAAGTCAAAAGCAATTGTGAATTAGAGAAATTTGAGGTCAGAGACACATTCACTGGGTTTGGCAATGCAGAGGGCACTGGTGAAGTTGATGAGCACTTTCAGTACAGTCGAGTAATGGGCATGGAAACTAGTTCAGGGTAGGTGAGAAATGAAAGGTAGTGACCCGCAGTGTAGATGGCATTGTATACTCTTTACCCCGTCCCCTTACACACCTACACACACACAAGCACACCACAGTACAAACACATAGCAGTGACTGATAAAGTCTCTTAAAAATATGTGAGAGAGTGTCATTTTATCCCCTGGCAGAAAAATTCATCCTTTGGGTATTTGACTCCAAAACCATCAGAGCCCAGGATCATGAAGATCATAACAAAAATGTTGGAGGGGGTCCTTGAGCATATAAGTGGAGATGCTGTTCTCACTTCCGCCTCTTGATTCTCTGATCCATATACAGTTAACTATTCGGGGCACACAGTTGTTAGGGTAGTTATGTTCTGTAAAGTCACCACTAATCCTGACTCAGCCAATACAAAGCTCCAAGGGGAAATACAGGGTTAGGTTCCTGCGAGCTTCTGGTCACAGCATTTTCATCAACCAAAACTCCACTCGTTCTATAGATTCATTTGCCAACATCCTTGCAAAACAAGCCAGTTTCATCAGCACGGGAAACCTGGTTTTCTACATATAATCCTTTTCCTGCGTAACACTTAGCAGGCATTTAAAAAATTCTTCCGCATCCTCTTGATCTGCAAAACCGGCCCCTCTTGCAAAGTTAACATTTTTCATGCTGTATTGCTTTTTGAAATATGTGAGTCAGCATTAGCCCAGAAGAGTAACATTTTCTTGACCCTGGGCAATGTGACTGTAAATTTCTTTGGCTGTCAGCCTCACAACAGTGGTTTCTACTATGCTTTTTTTTTTTTTAATTAGTTGTCATCTTCAAATCCACAGATGTAACCCCTTTGCCATAGCTTCCATCGCACATTATAGATGCTACCTTAGCACTTTTCTGGAGTGGCCTGACATACAGATCAGAGAACTTCCTTGTCCTTTTTTTGGATGTGCCATATTGTTGATTCCTTAACACTGAACATACAGACACAACACCGTAACTCATGCCTGAACAAAGCTTATTTAACACTCACATTTTCTCCCTGTGGCACATCCCAGCCTTCCTGAGCTTAGAAACACTAGCCAGCACTTCAGCACTATGCTTGGGGGCTGTTTCAAACAGTAAAATCCCAACAAAAGGCACAGAATGTGAAAAACGTGGCTCTACTTAGGCCACAAAAGGGATGTGTGTTCAGTATGAGAGCTGAGAAAAGAAGACAGTGTTGCCTTGTTCAGTTTCAACTGGCGACATGTGCATGGGGCAACTCGAATATTTCACCGCTCTGTGCATGTCCTCAAATGTCTGCAAAAGTACTCTCAGTATCGATGTCGTGATTACAAATAAATCTTAGCCAGTAGGCACATACGCCAATGTGGAATCCGCTAATGAGGATTGTCTTTACTCTGGCTTTGGGAAGACCAATGTGTTAGTCGATTTGGGCTGCTATAACAACATATCATGTATTGGGTGGCTTTAACAACAAACATTCATTACTCACAGTTCTGGGGACTGGGAAGTCTAAGGTCAAGGAATTAGACAAATTTGGTGTCTGGTGAGTTCTGCATTCCGGTTCATAGATGGCCATCTTTTCATTGTAACTTCACGAGGTAGAAAGGGTGAAGATGCTCCCTGGATTCTCTTCTAGAAGGACACTAACCCCGTTCCTGAGGGCTCCACCCTCATTACCTAATCACCCTCCAAAGGCCCCACCTCTAAATGCCATCAGAGTGGGGGGTTAGGTTTCAATAAATGAATTTTGCTGGGACACAAACATCCTGTCTTTGGAAATCACCACCATATATTGTTAGTTCTAAGTCCATACCAAAATCCTATAGTGAGTCTATAACTTTACATCAATGTCTTTCAGCTGGTGCTAGCAGACTATGCAGACCTATCTGTAATCCAGGTTCAAAAATTCCCTATCAGTCAACTGGATATAACAAACTGCCCATGAGGCCATCTGTGTTTGGAGATTGAAGTGGCAGTGGACAGGAGTAGGTCTGCTGGAAATATAAGCTACCTATGCAATTCATTTGTGTCTACAGGACCTGCTTGGTTTGGGTTAAGTATCTGCTACTTGCACTTGATAATGGAGTGCTTCTGGGCACCTCAAATGTATGAAGAAGTACATTGGAAATAACTATTTTGTCATGGGTAGTTCTGTACATATGATCACCTTATGATCCATGGTCAGGCAATCAGTACCTACCAGGGTTCAACAGCAAGCCAAGAGCTGTTTTCTCAAAACAGAAATTATAACTAACATAATAGACCATAACTTTGATCTATAACTTATTACCCAATCATGGTCAACCTCAGGCTCCATATAGATTTCTCTTGTTCTGGCAAGAAGACGGCAACCTTTAAGTTTATACAGTATGTGGGCTGCATAAAAGACATCGAAATGTGATAGAGATAGCTGTTATGGTCTGAATGTTTGTGTTCCCCCCCGCCAAATTCATGTATTAAAATCTTAACCCTCAAAGATGTTGGTGTTAGAAGGTAGGGCCTTTGAGAGGTGGGGCCTCATGAGATGCAGAGCTCTCATGAATGAGCTTAGTGCCCTTATTAAAAAGATCCCAGAGAGCCCCCGTGACCCTTCCATAATGTGAAGCCACAAAGAGAAGGTGCAGGCTAAGAACCAGGAAGAGGGCTCTCACCAGAATGCAACCATGTTGAAACCTTGATCTTGGACTTCCCCCGTCCAGAACCACAAAAAATAGATTTTTGTTGTTTATAAGCCTCCCAGGCTCTGGTATTTTGTTATAGCAACCCAAATGGATGAAGGCAGTAGCCTCTAAAATCTACAATGTCCCATCAAGGGTTGTGCCTCTTTCTTACTGGTAAGGGGTCCATATTTTTATGGGATTTATCTCCCGCACTTTAGCAGATGTTTATCTTAGTTAAGCATCTGAGAAACTTCCTCATTCTAGCTCATCAGGTCCTATCCATATAAATGTCATCACAATAGTGGACAAGAAGGATGTTGTATAGATAGTAGGAATATCAAGTTCCCAGGGGACTCCCTTGAGTAAGGCCAGGGAGGAAGAGGTTACTACTGTCCCTGCTAGTTTTCTCTGCTTATTGAGTCAGAGGGAAAACAAACAAACAAACACACACAAAAACAAACAAGCAAAACCAAAAAACCATTTTCCAGATTAAGAGCAGCATGCCAGGTACCTGGGCCTGTGCTGACTTGCTACTGTAAAAGATCATATCCAGAAAAGCAATTCTAATTAGAGATACTAACTAACCTGGATAATCCACTGTCATCTTCCAAGACTTATCTCTCTTCTGCAAAGGCCCCATAGCTGAATTTAATGGGACTTAATAGAAATAGCACCTCTTCATCTTTCAGAACTTTGAAGAAGGCACCAATTCCTGCAGTTCCTCAGCGATGTGCTATTGCTTTTTGTTTATGACTTTAACAGGGAGGAAGAACTCAAAGGGCACTCACTTGGCCCTTCCCACCACAGTCTATTGCATAGGCCAGGGAGCAGTAGGGGGTGCGGGGGGCGGGGGAGGGAGGGGCTCTGCCAGTTGCCCAAGGCAGGAAGGAAAGCAAAGGATTGTTATTAGCTGCATTCGTCTCTTCCATTCAGAAAGCAAAAACTTGCCCAGATACTCCCCACCAAGTTGTCACATAATGACTCACTGACAAAGTCTTGCCACCATTCTCTAGCTGCAAGAGAGGCTGGAAATCAAGTATTTTAAGTGTCCACTCTCTCTAGTGCAGAGCCAAAGAAGAAAGTTTTGAGAATGACCCGCGGGTCATTTTGCACTCTGCCCCTTGCTATCAATTTCCCCAGGGAACTGCTAATTTCTGCCCTCCACAAACATTCCAGCTCTAGGTGTGAGGCCCTGTCATCAGGAAGCTTATAGTTTTGTGGAGAAAACAAATACAATAGGGAAATATTTTGCTCTTAAATTGTCTTTCTATTCTTTTACTTTGCCAACCCCTACCACTAAGGGAGCAACGATGGCTATCTATTCTGCACTGTCCCTGGGGGAAGGGTGGGTATAGACTGACACAAATCATTCATTAGTCAGCTTTGCCTTTCAGAATATAATTTATTTATTTGAGAGGGAGAGAGAGAGAGTGAGTGAGCACAAGGGGCAGAGGGAGAGGGAGAAGCAGATTCCCTGCTGAGAAGGGAGCCCGACGCAAGGCTCAGTCCCAGGACCCTGAGATCATGACCTGAGCTGAAGGCAGACTCTTAACCAACTGAGCCACCCAGGCACCCCTCGAAATAGAATTTTACAGTCCTTCCACTAACATATCAGTCTGAGAGGCAAGCACTTTTGATTTCCAAGAAATAAGGCTTGGGTCAGAGAGAAAATGCATGTCTTCGAAAATTAAGGCTCCAGAGTCTAGAGGACTGGAGCATATATTATATTAAAAGCCAAATCTATCGTGAAGTAGGAAATCATAGTTCTTCCTGGGCTCCATGGGATAACCTTGGAGGACTAAATAAATTGAGAGTATGTTAGGTGCCCAAGAAGCACCTTCCCACCCTCGAGTTTAAACCTCCCCCTCCCAGCTTAATAACCCCTAGGGAAGGAGAGCCATAAACACTCTAGAGGTTCAAGAAGATCTCAGGAGCCTTAAATGCCAGGTACATTGGCTCCCTGGTCCAGCTGACCAGCCTCTAGTGAAGCCCCGCATGGAGCACAAGGTGTCAAAGCAATAGGTTCCTCATGGCTCATGGCTTCGTCCAAGCAGCTGGGCCTGAGAGCAGCCCACGAGAATCCTGCACACCACACAGTGACATGAAGAAAACAGGTCAGAACTCCGGAGCCCTAGGGGAGATAGTGCAGGTATAAATGCTGAGAGGTAGGATACGGGGTCTGGAGGGAGGGGGTCTGGATGAAAATAAGGGAGTGAACCCAATGGTTTGAACAGAGGTCATGTCATGGACCTTATATATCAGCAACTGATGGCAGTCCTCGACACCCCAACCCAGGTGAGAGTCCCCCCTCCTCTTCAGAGACCAGCAAGAATTGAATAAAAGCACAAGGTCTACACACTCCCTCCTTCAATGTCACGATGTTACCGGGGTCACCAGAAACTTTGATTCCACAGAGAGAAAAGGTTAGCAGAAACAAAAGGGATAGGATCTTAGAACTACCTGCACATTTACTCAACAGAGTAGGTAAATCCAGAAGTGAATCCAAAGTGGTGACAATATGTATTTTCTGATATGTGTGGATCTGCGGCTCAACAGTTAGTTGAGTTTATTGTAGAAAGCAAAGAAAGTTACCTTTCCTACACATCTGGATTGTGGCTATAAATTTTATGCCCCCTTCAAGTAAATAGATAACTATAAAATAACGTGATACATGGTAAATCAGGAGATTTTTAGAAAGCAATGGGGACTGGGGCGCCTGGGTGGCTTAGTCGGTTAAGCAGCTGACTCGGTTTCAGCTCGGGTCATGATCTCACAGTCACGGAATCAAGCCCTGAGCTGGACTCCACGCTCAGTGCAGTCTGCTTGAGATTCTTTCTCCCTCTCTCTACCCCTCCCTGCTTGCTCTCTCTAAAATAAATAATTAAAATCTTAAAGAAAGAATGATAGAAAGCAGTGGGGACTGAGAAAGGAAACATCTATCTCTTCCTGGGGGGAAAAAGGAAATAATTCAAAGAGGGAATTACATTTCAGGTGAGTTTTGATGGATTAGCAGGCCCTTGATGAACAGACAGGTGAGGGTAAAGTATTCCAAGCAAAAAGAGCAGCCAGCACAAAGACATGGAGCCCCCAAAAGGCAAGGTGTATTTTGGGAAATAGCAAGAAATCAGGCTGGTTAGAACATGAGTTTTGCAGGGCAGTGGTAGATGATGATGCCAGGGAGCTATACTGGAGGCTTCCCTGACTTTCTAAGTTGTTAAATACAACGATCTGCCTAGAACAGAAGTAGCTAATGTCTCTACCTGGACGTTACTGGATTCCACCGGTCTCTTCACAGCAACACTCTGGAGGATGGAATGCAGTGAGAGGGACCAGGCCCCAAGAGGCCTGTGGGGGTGCTTACAGCAGCCCAGATGGATGAGGCCAGCCTCCACCAGTGCGTGGTAGTGGGACAGAAAAAAGAGACCAGATCTGGGAGGTATTTCTGAAACAGAATGGCTGGGATTTGACAGTTGCCTCCATACAGGGTATGGAGGGTGGAAGAGAAATGTAAGGAATTACTCAGAGATTTCTGGTCTTGGTGGATGGTGATGTCTTCACTATGTGAACAGAAAACAGGAAAAGGAAGTTTCAGGGGACGTTATAATAAGCACATTCATTCATTTAATAAGCGTTTATTGAGGATTTCCAATGTGCCAGGCACTGTGCCAAACATGAGCAAACTGGACACAGTCTCTGCCCCTGTGAAGTTTACAGTCTAGTGTGGACTATTAATATTAAGCAAGTATTACCGCAAAAGTAATTCATCGTAGTTGTGAAAACTATGACAGTTAGTCATACTTGTGACAAATGTGATAAAGGAAAAGTTCCTCAGAGCCAGGAGTGAGACCTAACCTGGTTGAGAGAGTCAACCTTGAGAAAGAGACTTC
Organism: Leptonychotes weddellii; assembly: GCF_054177405.1. Taxonomy (NCBI): domain Eukaryota; kingdom Metazoa; phylum Chordata; class Mammalia; order Carnivora; family Phocidae; genus Leptonychotes; species Leptonychotes weddellii. The sequence continues at coordinate 58,896,149 of NC_138373.1, read as the reverse complement.
TGAGGTGAGCTTGAAATAAGGAGTAGAGATTTTTCTACACAAACAGCGACACAGTGGAGAGCATTTCAGGCCTGGGAAAAGCTGCAAAGCAGAAGGGAATTTGGTGGGATAAAGAAACTGAAGGGAGCTCAGTGAACAAGGGAGAGGGACCATTAGAAGAGGCTAGAGCAGTGGGCAGGTGCAAGGGGTCAGACATAGCATTTTAAGTTACGTTGATGGCAAGGTCCTAATCTAAATGCAATAGGAAATCATCGAAGTGTTTTTAGGAGAGAACATAAAAGGATTTTCATTTATATAAAATTCTGCAGCTCAAGTGTGAAGAATGGATTAGAAGAGGTCAAGAATATAGTAAGGTGAGACCACCTAGGAGAACAGGGTCCAGACTGACTAGCAGGGCTCTGGAGTGGAACATGGAGCAGATGAACTGGCATGGTGAGCTGGGCATGAGTACCAAACAGGTTTGCTGGCACGGGGTGGGGGAGATCAGAAGTCCAGTTATACGTTTGTGGATTTTGAGATACCTGTGAAACGTCCAAGTAGAAACGTCCCATTAGATATTCAATTCTGGAGCTTAGATGAGTGGCCTGGGCTGGAAATATAACTTAAGAAATCATTAGCATGTAATCTGAACCAAGGAAAGGGATTATGTTGCAGAGGGAGAAATGAAGCATGAGGAAAAAGCTGAGGAATACACTTCAAAGCATTTCAATATATAAGGTTAGGTCAAGGAGGACAAGCCGACAAGTGATACCAAGAAAGGGCAACCAGACATTTAAGAACCAAAGTAGGACAGCATGGCATCAAAGAGGTAAGGAAAACACTTCTTCATGAAGGAGGAGATTAACCCTAAGATACCAACAAAAAAATTACTCAAAGTGTACATTGGATTTAATAACAAGAAGATCATTAGTAACTCAAAAAAAAAAAGGCCTGTATTTAGGAGTGGTGGGGGCAGATGCCAGGTTGCGGGGGGTTGAAGAATGAATAGCAGGTGACAAGAGGCAAGAAGTGCAGCCAGTGGAAGGCAATTCGAGAAGGCTGGCTGTGAAGGGGTGAGATTTCCATTTTGGACATATTGAACTGCTCATATGGTGTTGAAGTGGAGAAGTCCAGAAAGAGCCAGATATATATATTAAAAAAAACCTATCGCTCATGGACATGTCTTGCATGCAAAAATAGATTTGGTTTGCAAGAGCGTATAAGTGATGTTGAAACCTGAGGTTAGACAAAATTACCAAAAAGAGCATGAAGCGCAACAACACAAGGCAGAAACGAAGACAGAAGAAAGCAAATGCTTAAACGGGAAACCAAAAGAAGCAGAGCCTGAGACTAGAGTGATGAAAAATTGGCAGAGAGGCAGGAAGAAAAGCAGGAGAGCGTGAGCTTGAAGGCTGGAAAGCAGGGAGTTTCAGGAAGAGCAAAATGCTGCAAATAAGTCGGAACAAGATCAAAAACAAATCTTTGGATTTAACTTTTGAAGGTCATTTAAGACTTTAGCAAGATAAATTTCAGTTGTGTTTTACAGTTAGAAGCCAGATCATAAGGGGTTCATTAAAATATGGAGAAGTTGGGGGGGGCACTGGGTGTCTCAGTCGGTTAAGCATCTGCCTTCAGCTCAGGTCATGATCTCAGGGTCCTGGAATCGAGTTCCACATCAGGCTCCCTGCTCAGAGGGGAGTCTGCTTCTCTCTCTTCCTCTGCCCCTCCCCCCCAACTTGTGCTCAGTCTCTTTCTCAAGTAAATAAATAAAATCTTTAAAAAAAATATTGAGAAGTTGGTAAATAAAAGCAATGAACATTGCCTCTAGTGAAAGAAATTTAGCAACATATATAATAGAAAACAATAAATACTTGTAATATTAATACATTAATACTTATGAATATAATTCTATTTAAAAACATCTATTGATGTTATTAGTTAAATTAAACTATATAATTATATGAAGTATTAATTTATATCTATGTTAATATTAATATAATTAATACAACCATATTATATATAATCCACATTAAATAATTTATACATTATTCATTAACAATATATAGATTACTTATACACTCTATTACATTATTCATTGCATTACAGTGATCTCTCCTATGTACAGGGATACATTCCAGGACTCCCAGTCTGGGATGCCTGAAACTGTGGATAATACTGAACTCTTATATATTGTTTTTTTCCCCTATGATAACATTTAATTTATAAATTAGGAACAGTAAGAGATTAACAGCAATCACTAATAATAAAATAGAACAATCATAACAATATACTGTAATCAAAGTCGGATGTGGTCCTCCTCTCTCTCTAAAAATACTGTACTGTACTCACCCTTCTTTTTGTGAAAATGTGAGCTGATACAATGTCTACTTTATGAGATAAAGTGAGGTGAGTGATGGAAGCATTGTATCATAGTATTAGGCTGCTATTGACCTTTTTTTGACAGATATATCAGAAGGAATTATCAATATATCATAAGGAGGGTCATCTTTGACCATGGGTAATTGAAGCCATGGTAAGCAGGAAAGAGAAACCACACATAAGGGAGGACTACTCTATATCGACATATGACTGACACAATCAATATATCAGGTAATATAAATGTATGTTAATGTATTAATTATAATCATTTAAATAATTACATAGTTTAATGTAATTAAAATTAATATAACTGATTAATAAGGAAAGGGGTACTACGCAATCAAGAAAGGGCAAAGAATGTGTATATGCAATTCACAGAAAAGGATGTAAAGAGGCCAGTAGTCATGTAAAAATATAATCAACCTTACAATGAGGAAGTGCAAGTAAAAAGAGACCATTTTTTTCCCATCAGATTGACAAAAATTTGAGTTTAATAATATCGTGTGTGATGAGATCTACAAAGAAAATGCAGGGTGCTTGACCTACAGGTAGGACAGACACACTCGGCAGTTGGGGTAAGCCGCATATTGCATCCTTGGCCCGTGGAATAATAGCTACAGTAGTAGGGAAGGTCATAAGCAAGTCTCTGAAATAGATCCTAACTCCCTGGTCAAGATCATGAAACAAGACCAATATAACATTCTGGGGAGAATGGCAAAGATTAGTGCCACTTTAAGGATCTTAAGCATAGAGCTGTGGTGGCTCCTATCAGATCTCTAGTTAATCTATCAGACTGGTTCCTGCCGAATCTAGATCCTGGGGAATTACTGTAGACTGTGACAAGCTAAACCAAATAGTAACCCCAAGTGTAGCTGCCATGCCAAGCATGGTATCTTTGCTACAGAAGATTAGTACTTCTATGTGGAGATGCTATTAGAAGTTTCAGGTACATGTTATGCAGCCATTGATCTGGCAATTGACCTCTTTTTTTTTTCTTTTTTCTTTTAAAGATTTTATTTATTTATTTGAGAGAGAGAGAATGAGAGACAGAGAGCATGAGAGGGAAGAGGGCAGAGGGAGAAGCAGAACCCCTGCTGAGCAGGGAGCCTGATGTGGGACTCGATCCCGGGACTCCAGGATCATGACCTGAGCCGAAGGCAGTCGCTTAACCAACTGAGCCACCCAGGCGCCCAATTGACCTCTTTTTTATCCCAATCAGAAAAGAGGATCTGAAACAGTTTGTAATTACATGGATTTATAATATATATAATACATAGACAATATACATTTACAGCTTTTTCCAAGGGCTAATTTAATGCACCCATTGACTGTCATAATATAATCAGAAGAGATCTGGATTACATGGACATCCTGTAGAGCATAAAGCCAATCTATCACATTGATGACATCTGCCTGGACAGGATAAACAAGAGGTGCTAGCAGCAGGATGCCTTGGTAAGACACACGTGCACGATGGGGCAGGAGATAATCTCTAGGAAGATTTATGGACCTGCCACTTTGGTAAAGATTTTGGGTGTCCCTGGGTTGGGGTGTACCAGGACATCCCTTATTAAAAGACTGGATCTTGCATCTCTTACCACAGAGAAGAAAGTACTATCCCTGGTAGGGTTCTTTACATTCCATCCCTAGGCACATGGCTCCAGGTCATGTACTGACTGATCTAAAAGACAGGCAGCTTGGAGTGAACCCTTTATCAGAAAAGGGTTCTGCAGCCGGTCCAGGCTGCACTACAAGCAGCCTTGCCATTTGGGCCATTCAATATGGCAGACTCTGATGTTGGAAGGGTCAGTGGTGGGAAAAGATGCTATGTGGAGTTTATGGCAAGCTCCAGAAGAATAGTTTCTTTCTTTCTTTCTTCTTTCTTTCTTTCTTTCTTTCTTTCTTTCTTTCTTTCTTTCTTTCTTTTTCTTTCTTTCTTTCTTCTTTCTTTTGCTTTTATTTATTTATTTGACAGAGAGATAGAGAGAGCCAGAGAGCACAAACAGGGTAGAAGGGGGATGGTGGGGGGCAGAGGGAGAGGGAGAAGCAGACTCCCCACCGAGCAAGAAGCCCAACACAGAGCTTGATCCCAGGACCCCAGGATCATGACATGAGTGAAAGGCAGATGCTTAACCAACTGAGCCACCCAAGCACCCCAACTCTTCTGTCTTTCTAGAAATAATTTCTGGTGTGTTACTGGGCCCCAGTAAAGGCAGAATGCTTTACCATGCATGAAGCGTCAAGTGGCCTTGTGTCTGAAGCTGCTCATTATGAGCTGAGTTCCCTTGAACCCACAGATCATGGAGACAGGGGGGCCCAGTGGCATCCATAATAGGATGGAAATATTGTATCAGTGATTGAGTCTGAGCGGTACCACTAAGATGCACAAGAAGTTAGTCCAGACTCTCCTTTTCCACAAGATAGTTGCACGAACATGTCTCCCTCAATTCACATGTTCGGCCATGTAGGGCAAAGGAAGAGATGCTGAAAGAGGAGGAAAAGCCTGAACTTTGTTTATGGATGGATTGGATTGGCTTGTGATGTGCCAATAGCAAATGGATAAAATGGATAGCAGATGCATCATAGTCACTTACAATGGTAACCTTAAAAGAGTCTTGAGAGAAAAATCTTTCCAGTGAGTTGAGCTTTTAGTAATCACCTGATCACCCACGTTACATAGAAAGAAAAGTAGCCCAGGATGAGAATTTATATGAGCTCATGGTAGTGCTGAATAGCCTGGTTGGCTGGTCAAGAGACTGAAGGGAAAGACTAAAAGAATGAAGACAAGCAAGTCTGGAGTAGAGGCCTATGAGAGGGTGTTCAGGGTGGGCATGGTGATTTTTATATGTGTCCTTGCAGATCCTCCCATCAAGAGATGGGGTCTATCTCTCCACCTCTTAAATTAGGGCTGGGCCATGCAACTTTGGCCAGTGCAACAAGAGCGAAAGCCTAGGCTTCAGAAGTGCCTGGACACTGGGGATTGCCCTCTCTTGCTTCTAGAAACTCTTTTTTCCACTACGTGCAAAACCTGCCCTAGCCTTCTGGAGGATGAGAGCACATGGAGAGAGGCTTTGCCATCTTAGTTTCCCAGCCAAGGTCCAAAGGCATGAGTGAGCCTTGTTGACATGACACAGGGCAGAGGTAAGCCACCTAGCTGAGGCCCACTCAAATCACCAACCTGTCAAATCAAGAGCAAATAAATGCTTAGTGTTCGAAAGCACTAAGTGTAGGGGTAGCTTGTCATGCAGCGAAAGCTAACTGATAACATAGCTTTCTAGGCTTTGCTCTTAATCTATTAATAGAGGAATAGATTGCCAAACTGGCTTCACAGACTTGTTTCTGACTTGGAAAAGTCAGGTGTGAGATTCAGAATTGATTAATGACTTCCTTCCACATACCCGCCTCCCTTTCCTAGGGCGTTAAGCCCCATGCATCAGCCTTAGAGGTGGTAGTCTGCAAGGGAATATAATTTAAGGAAGGAATTCAAAGGAAAAACACATTAGCTTAATATTTTCAAAATATTATTCCTATTACTGAAGTTGGCAAGAAGCCATGGAAACAGCTGCTTTCATGTCCTGTTGGTAGTAGAACTGATTATACAGACATTTTGGAAGGCAAATGGCAGCATGACAAAAAATTAACATGAACATACTGCTTGTCTAAGCAATTCCATTTCTTCGTATCAGGTCTAGATATGAAGAAATGCTGTATACAAAGAGTCATGCACAAAGGTGTTAATTCCAACATTTTAATAGCAAAAAATTGAAGACAGAAAAATAGTAATGTAAATGATAGTATGTCTATGTTGTGAAACATTATGTAGTGGCTAAAGGAATGAGGTCAACCTATGTACTAGCTAGGAAAGATTTCCAAGATATATTCTTTTTTTTTTTTTTTAAGATTTATTTATTGATTTTAGAGAGAGAGGGAGAGAGCATACACTCACATGCATGGGGGAGGGGCAGAATGAGAAGGAGAGAAGCGGACTCCCCACTGAGTGTGGAGCCTGACGCGTGGCTCGATCTCATGACCCCAAGTTCATGACCTGAGCCAGTGTCAAGAGTTGGACGCTTAATCAACTGAGCTACCCAGGCGCCCCTCCAAGATATATTCTTAAGTGTATATACAAGTTAAGGAAATGCTTTTTCTATTACAGGTAAACACCAAAATCTCAGTGGTTTAACAAAGCAAGTTTATTTTTTCTTCATGTAAAATACAGTGAGCCACAAAAGAGAGAGTAGATCTGCTCCACACAGTCATTTGGGGCTTCAGACTGACAGAGACCCCCTCATCTTTCACCCACTGTTTCAAAGCTCACCCCGGGCATTAACATCCAGCCAACAGATGAAGGAAAACAGAGGAATCTCCCGAGGGACATTTTTATGGCGCAGTTCTGGAAGCGAGAGTCATTATTTCTGCCCATATGTCACAGGCCAAAATTCAGTCACATGGCCATATCTAGCCCCCAGGTCACTGGGGAATGTGGTCTAGTTGTGAAGAAGCAGAAAGAATGGATGTGGTGAACAGTCAGTGCCACAGACACTGTTAGAATCCATCCCCACACGTCTACCTCTGGTTTCCAAGGACAGATCCGCAAAATCCTTCAGAGTGTCATCTCTCTTCACGCCAAGCATTTGTACTTGTCTTCCAAAGTTCCCAAGGTTCTAGTTATGGGTCTAGAGGCCCTAGGAGGTGGAAGGCTGGGTCTCGAGGATACCGTGGCATCTCTTTGTCAGAAAGCTCTCTCAGATAAGGACACTGCAGGATCTTCAACAAGATGTTTCCCCTCCGAGAAAAGGGGCTGCTTTCCACAAGGGGGTCCACCCTGTTCAGATTCCTTGGAACCACTTGGCTCCCCCTCTTTCCAGAACAGTTCCTTAACTTCAGGGTGAACAAGACCCAGAGAAGCTGTGCAATCAATGTGGATTGTAATTTTGCAATTCCTAGGCTCAGATGTTGGGCCTGACTTTCACATGCACTGTCTTGATGACTGCAAGAGACCAGGGGCTTCTTTGGGGGCAGTCACAGAAGCTCTTCGGTCCTCTGACCAGGACATTATTGGACATTCCCAAGCGCTGAGTTTGCCATTTTTTTTTCCTTTTACTCTGTGGGGCAGGCACTGCAAACAGTCCGCTCACAAGCCTTTCCATCTTTGTCTCCATCATACTGTTGTATTGCGGCAGCCACTTGGCCTCCGAAAGCCTACTTTTTATTTTATTTTGTTTTGTTGTATTTTATTTTATTTTGTTGTATTTTATTTTATTTTCATTTATTTTTTTTTAAAAAGATTTTATTTATTTATGAGAGAGCGCACAAGCGGGGGGAGAGGCAGAGGGAGAAGGAGAAGCAGACTCCTGGCTGAGTAGGGAGCCCGATGCAGGGCTTGATCCCAGGACCCTGGGATCATGACCTGAGCCGAAGGCTCAGGCTTAACTGACTGAGCCACCCAGGCACCACTGTTTATTTATTTTTATTATAATTTTTTTATGCAGGCTCCTACACCCAGCATGGAGCTCAATGCAGGGCTTGAACTCATGACCCTAAGACCAAGACCTGAGCTGAGATCAAGAGTCGGATGCTCAACCTACTGAGCCACCCAGGCGCCCCTCCCCCCCCCCAAAGCCCACCTTTTAATATGCTCTTCATTCCAAGCACCTGCAGGTGATAGTGTGAAAAAGTGCTTGCTACCCCAAGCCACAGACTGGCAGTATTCCTTTGTCCATGGCCTTTGAATGTAACCAGATCAAATACCTAATCCTGGAGCCCCATCCTGTGGGTCTGTTTCCTAAAACCATTTCTGGACACAACACTCCAGCAGTCAGGGTTCAGTGACGAACACAGAAATCATTCAGGTCACTTAAACTGGAAAACATTTAATTTAAGCGGGGGGCCTCACACAACTGTTGAAAGGACCAGAGGAACCCAAGTCAGGAAAGGTTATACTAACACTTGGGAAATCAGGGTGGCCCAGGATCCCAGGAAAATGCCGGTGATGATCTTAGCTGCCTGCAGTACCCAAACGGGCCATTCCCAGGAGGATGCCGGGAAACCATGTTTGCCCACTAACCTGCCCCTGTTTCTAAAGCAGTGATGGTCTCTGCTTCTCTTCCGCCTTCCAAATATCAAGCAAGAGCCTGGCACTCTTAGAAGCTAAACTGGAAATATGCTGGCAAGGGAGCCTGGGAAGTACACTTCCCAGATTTCCAGCCCCTGCAATGCAGGGAAAAGAAAACATAGAAAGGGATAGGAATGGTGCTGGGATAACAAGTCGAGCTTGGGGAGAGGAGGGTGGGGGGGCACGGGGGAACAGTGGTGGAACAATATGCACAGAATAATGCCATTCTTTTTAATTTAATTTTATTTATTATTATAGATTTTATTTATTTATTTGACAGAGAGATAGCGAGAGCAGGAACACAAGCAGGGGGAGTGGGAGAGGGAGAAGCAGGCTTCCTGCCGAGCAGGGAGCCCGATGTGGGACTCGATCCCAGGACCCTGGGATCATGAACTGAGCTGAAGGCAGACGCTTAACGACTGAGCCATCCAGGCGCCCAGAATGCCATTCTTGCGAGAATGAACCTTCACAAAATAAATCTATATTCTATAGTGAATAAATGCACAGAGTTCTAGAAGGAAACCCCAAACTAATTACTGGTGGCTACTTTGTTGCTGGTTGGTATGGGGGGAATCACAGACTTGAGCTTTTTTCAAATTTTTGAAAATCTTTTACAGTAAGAATATACATTCAGATAAATGAAATAAATTGGGTGGCAATGGGGTGGGAGGTAAAAATTTGAGAGGCATTGGATGAAGAAAACTTTCTTTAATTGTTTAAAAAAGGATGCAGAATCTTATATATAGTTATAGACTAAGGGAAGGAGCCAAAGCCTCGAGAGAGGTTGGACAGAAAGAGAGGGGTTGACGGGTAGAGCAAGATCTTGGTGGATCCCAAGGAGGGGATGAGTTCTAGTTCAAAGTGAGGATCTTAGCCATGGAGACTGAGGGTGCAGAGGCCAGCACGGTGCTGTTGCCAGGAAACTGGGAGGAAAAAGGGGCAAAAGCTGAGAGACATTGAACTTGATGGCCAGGGATTTCTCAGTGGCGCGTAAGGCAAGGCCCCTGAAGGGAGGGTGAAGGGGGCAGTGGGTGGTTATGGCCGTCGTGACTGTCACCTGACTCGGGATCTGAGGAGGATGCTGAAGTGTGCCGATCCCGAGTCACTGGGCGGGGTGCTCTGAGCTGACAGATTCAGGCATGGTGTTTCTCAGAATTGGTGACCTCCCCCCATGACGTCACTATTTAGAGCAGGGTTTCTCAATCCCAGGATTAACACTGGGATCGAATAATTCTTTGTGGGCGGGGGGCTGTCTTGTGCACGTAGGATGTCTAGTAACATCCCGGGGCTCTACCCATGAGATGTCAGGAGCACCTCCAACAGGCCAGTTATGACAATGAAAGTATCTCAAGACTTTTCCAACTATCTCTCGGGGGAAGGATCAAAATCTCCTCTTGTGGAGAACTATTGATTTGTAGCTTAGGGACCACATTCCAGGGCTACTTCTCAGGAATTGTGCAAGCTGGTCTCCTCTGGGGAATGGTCTGCCCTGCCTGCTTTTGTGGAGGGTGGGAAAGCCTTGGCATTTGGGCAAGGCATTCACCGGGCAGCTGCGCCCAGCCTCTTGGTGCTGTTTGTACCACAGGTGTCTTCCCCCATCAAAGCCAGGAGTTACTCGATGAGCCAGTCCTTCTCGTAAGTAATTTCTCACTGTCACTACCTTGAAGGAAAGGAAAAGAAAATGAAGGCAAGGGCATGTATCATAATTTTCATCAAATCATGTCACGGAAGATTCCTTTGTTTTTTCTAGAATCTTTCTGTTCCCCCCACCTCCTCACTTATCGAGAATGTTTGGACACCCCACTGCTTTCCAGGCATGATATCAGGGACTGGATACTCAAATCTAAAGCATGAGTGCCTGTTGTTGAGCTCATATCGAAGGAAGAATGAGGGGCGCCTGGGTGGCTCAGTTGTTAAGCGTCTGCCTTCAGCTCAGGTCATGATCCCAGGGTCCTGGGATCGAGCCCCGCATCAGGCTTCCTGCTTAGCGGGGAGTCTGCTTCTCCCTCTCCTTCTGTCCTTCCCCCTCTCCCCCCGCTTGTGCTCTCTCTCTCAAATAAATACATATAATCTTAAAAAAAAATTTTTTTTTAAAGGAAGAATGACATAAAGAGTGGTAAGTATTAATTGACCCACATACCTAATATTTCAAAAGCATAGCAGCAGGCAGAACGCCCATGGGGAGGTGGAGTTAGGGAAGCTCTCAGGAGTGGCAATAATTTGGTTAACTCCTAACGGATGACTCGTTGTTCAGACAGCTTTTGGAAAGGGAGATGCACTGAAGTGCAGTGAGGAGAGAGAGAGAGAAAATCAGCCAGGAAGGCCCTGGTCGGCTGTGGTAAGAAATCTGGGCTTCTCCTATAAGTTCAACTGTTTTAAGCCTGGGAGCCCCCCAGTTCCTAGGTCCTGCTCTGATCTTGACTTTTCTGTGTGGTTCATACTGTCCCCTCCTTTCAGTCCCAGACCCAGCCTTTTAGCTTCAGGTAAATTTAACCCAGCCCTCCACTTGGAACTCCTCCAGAGAAATTTCTCCATAATCTTGTTTTTCTTTTTGTGTTTACCTCCACAAAACAGACCCCACAGTTTCCATCAATTCGCCTCCTAGGGTCTTCACAACTCAGTTACCTTCTACTTTCTGCTTTTCACAATCCACAGGCCCTCAAATCCCCTAAGTTTTACCCAAATTCATTTCCCCTTCCCCCATCAAAGTAACCGGGAAACCTCCCTTACTCCTACTGGGATATCGTATTTAAAAGGTGTTAAATATTCAAAACCCCAATTTCCAGGCAGGATTCTTTTAATAAAGATTACTTCTCCTTGTATATATTAAATATATATATATTTTTAACCATGAAAGTACCTCCAAGGAGAGAATACGTGCTTAGGCCATTACCAGAGAAGTCCTTAGGTATCATTGGATAGCAGCTAGAGGAGAGCAAGATGCTGTAGGAAGTGACAGGTTTAGAGATGCCGGAGTGCAGAGAGAGGGAAAGAGAGAGAGGAAGCCCTGCTGGTCAATTTATCCCCCCTCATAATCTGCCTGCGCCCTGCTCCTGGAAAACCTTTCTTTCCCTAAGGAACACTGATGTGGGATCACACACGGATCTGTGTCCTGCTCATTCCATTCTCTTTATTCATCTTCAGTATCAAGAAGACACACCCCGAGGGTGCTCAAGGTTCTCAGGAGGGTGGGAGTGCTGGAGAGAACAGGGGTTGGGGACGGAAGAGGAAAAAAAAAGGCATTTTATAGCTTTTGATAACCTATCTTCTGGCCCTGATTTCTGATGTCTTTCCTTTCTATTTCCCTTGTATTTTTTATTTTTATACTTTTTTCCTTTCCTCTAAATGAAAGGAATTGGAGGAATGAGGCTGATGGATTTGGGAAGTAGAGTCAGCAAATATGAAAGTTTCTAACATGTTATTACCTGTACTTACCTGTACTTCCCAATTTCTGTAATAAAAAAAAATAGAAGGGGCAGAAAGATGCCTCCTGAATTTTAGGGTAACGAAAGTAAAATTAGGGAGAGTCAAAAACCGATAAAAAAATTCTAGGGGTGGCTGAGTGGTTCAGTCAGTTAGGCATCTGACTCTTGATCTCAGCTCAGGTCTTGATCTCAGGGTCATGAGTTCAAGCCCTACATTGTGCTCCATGCTGGGCATAGAGCTGCTGACCTGAAAAAAAAAAAAAAAGAAAAGACTTCTAAAAAGGTATCGATACCTTTGTTTCTCTCTCGGTTCCCCAGTGATATAGCTGAATCTGTGTGTCCAGGAAAAATCCGTGTAGGTTTTCACACCTCTTCCACCCCGGAAAACTGCCCTGCTCCTGGAGATAAATGTTTAGGCTTTGCTGGGTTGGTCCCAGAAAAACAGGGTGGAGGACGGACCACGTACCCATGGAGAGCTCTTCCCCACTGAGATCAGGGAAAGCTCACTTGCCCTCCAGCTAGTCCCTGGCCGCTACAATCTGCCCTGACCCCCTCCCACCACCTGACCTGGGAACACTCAGCCTCTCCTATCACTCTTATCTTTTCAATGATAATTCTCTGATAATTTCTATCTCTTTATGTTTGTGCGTGTTGGATTTTTCAGTGGGGGAGGGACAGATGGAGAGGGAGAGAGAGAGAATCTTTTTTCTTTAAAGATTTTATTTATTTATTTATTTATTTGAGAGCAAGACAGAGAGAGACGCAGCTAACGCCTGCAGGGAAGGAGCAGAGGGAGAGGCACAAGCAGACTCCCCACCAAGCATGGAGCCTGACGCGGGGCTCGATCCCATGACCCTGAGATCATGACCTGAGCTGAAACTAAGAGTCAGACGCTTAACTGACTGAGCCAACCCAGGTGTCCCTCTATCTCTTTGTGTTTTGATCAGAGTTCTGGTAGAATTCCTTGAGTTAATTTTTTAATTTTTTTCTCCCCAAAATGTTCATGGTATTATTCATTCCTTTTGTTTGAGTTTTTTGTTTTTATTTTTTAATTCAGGAATGAAAAGAAGAAATTACAAAGGAAACAGATAATACATTTAACTAAATAAAATTTTTTTAAACTTCCATCTGTCAATTACCTCAATACAAAAATGAATAGGCAAATGGACACACTAGGAAAAAGTATTTGCTATATGCCAGAGTGAAAAGTTGGATACTTAATGTTGATTAGTCATATATATATATATAAGTAGTAACTTACAAGTATTAGTATATAGCATATATTAAAGCACATTAAAATGTAAGCAGTAAGATAGAATATATTCCAACAGCAACAAAAAAAAAGGGATTTAATAGGCAATTCACAAAAGAAGTCCCAAATCAAAATGATCAACCATATCAATAATCGTAGAAACATCCATTGAGACAACTAAAAAAATGTTGAGGAAATTAGCATACCCTCACATACTACTAGTGGGAGTGTAAAATAGTAACATTTTCTGGAAGGCAATGCAGAAGTTTGTGTTAAAAGCTTTACAATGTGGGGCGCCTGGGTGGCTCAGACATCTGCCTTCGGCTCAGGTCATGATCCCGGGGTCCTGGGATCGAGACCCGCATCGGGCTCCCTGCTCAGCGGGGAGTCTGCTTCTCCCTTTCCCTCTGCTGTTCCCCCTGCTTGTGCTCTCTCTCTCTCTCTGTCAAAAATAAATAAAATCTTTAAAAAAAAAAAAAAAGCTTTACAATGTACAAACTCTTCAATTCAACAATCTCAACCCTTGAACATAATCCAGGATGGATGTGCAGGTACGGACCTGCAAGGGTGTGTGTGCTCATCACAATGTTATCAGCAGAAATTAAAAAAGAAAAAACCTAAATGTCTCACCTTTAGAAACTGGTTTCAGGTGCAATTTATAACAGTAAGTGGTAAGTTTATGAGTTATAGCTTATAATTTAGAAATCTTGTAGAAGAACACAACACTTGAAGACATGTTCGTAATAAAGCATGAAGTGTGAGTGCTTAAATAGACACACTGACATACGTGTATTCAAAAACTGTAAGGACATGCCGTTCACCCAAAGTTAACACTGGTTATCTCTGGGGATACGATTAAAGATGATTTTAGTGTTTGTCTTTGGGCTCTTTTACTATTTTCTGAATTTTCTGTCATTGAAATATATTACTTTTGTAATAGACACACACGTAAATATATATATTTTAAGTAAAATAAAACTGGCTTTGGCACTAGAGAGGTGGGATGGTGTTGGGGATTTAAGACCAAGTGGACCCTGAATATATGTCCTTACTTTTACTAGGAGTATGACTTACTCTTATGAGAAGTGAGCCAATTACCAACCCTATTTTGCCTCAGTTTTCTCATATCTAAAATGGAGATAATAATGACTCTCATAGGGTTGTTACAAGAATTAAATGAGCTTAAAAAAAAAAAAGAATTAAATGAGCTACTTCATTCAGAGTCAATACTCAATGAATGGTAGTACCATTAAGATGATTTGTGGGGGAAAACCAAGCTAATATCCTGACTCTATACCAGAATAAATTTCAAAGAGATTAAATTAAATGTAATAATTTAATAAAGTATTTTATTTTATTAAATTATTAATAAAACATAAAAATTTTAAAAATGTAGAGCCGAGGTTGAAAGACCCATATGATATACCAAAGCCCAAGAAAAAAGATAGATATATTTGTCTGCCTACCATCTTTAATATAGAAAAAACTCACAATAAAAAATGACAAAATGGGAAAAAACATTTGCAAGAGATATGAGACAAAGGGTTTTTCTCTCTGCCATACAAAGAGCTCTTTCAAACTAATAAGACAGAGACCAAGAGAAATGTGGGCAAAGGACACGAATAGGAAATTCACCAATGAAAATATGAGAATGTGTTCAATCTCCCTGAAGATCAAAGAAATGCAAAGAAAGTCAGTATAGCATTTCCCCGATCAGATTTGTCATGATAAAACACTTGATTAAATTCATTCTTGGCAAATATATGGTAAAGGGAACAGTACCATAATATATCGGTGACTGTTACATTGTTATTGGGTAGTATGGCAATATCTATCAAAACATAAAGTGTGCATATCCTTTGATACATCATTTTAGGAATTTACCACTAGAAGATAATCCTACAATTATGCAAAGGTGAATGTATAAGGATGTTCAGTATGGTGTTGCTTCATAGTAGTAAAACAAACCAAAAAGAAAAAAACAAAAACGGTCTAAGGTTAAATTGTTAAATAAATGACAGGTATATATAATAAAATATTATTAACTTTAAAAAGTATGATATAGGGGCACCTGGGTGGCTGAGTCGGTTAAGCATCCAACTCTTGACTTCAGCTCAGGTCATGATCTCAACGTCCTGGGATGGAGCCCCGAGTCGGGCTCCCCACTCAGTCTGCTTGAGATTCTCTCCTTCTCCCTCTGCCCCTCCCCTCTGCTTGTGTGCTCTCGCTCTCAAACAAATAAATCTTTTTTAAAAAAGGTATGATATAAGGGCGCCCGGGTGGCTCAGTTGGTTAAGCGACTGCCTTCGGCTCAGGTCATGATCCTGGAGTCCCGGGATCGAGTCCCGCATCGGGCTCCCTGCTCGGCGGGGAGTCTGCTTCTCCCTCTGACCCTCCTCCCTCTCGTGTTCTCTGTCTCTCATTCTCTCTCTCAAATAAATAAATAAAATCTTAAAAAAAAAAAAGGTATGATATAGAGCTATGTTCACTACAAGGAAAGAATCCACATATTCACAATGCAATGCTCAGGGTACCTAGGATGGGGAAACAGGTTATGAAATAGTAGTAAGAGCTATTTTATTAAAAAAAAAAAAACTATACACACAATACACAGTCACTATGTATGTGTATATGTATATATGTATCTATATATTTGTTGATGTTCATATGTATACATAGAACGAGGAAAACGAATACTCACTTCAAATATTAGGGTACGGAATTATGAATGATTTTAATTTTCTCTATAAATTTTTCTATTTTGCATTCCTTAAATATGTATTATGTTTAATTTCAAAAGTAAATCATCTAGAAATATTTTTTTAATTAAAACAAAAAACCCCGAAACATGTACTAGATAAGATGGGCTTTCTGGAGAATTGGCCCGTTCTCCAAGAGGTCAGATTGCTGAGATGATCCCAGAGCAGAAACTCCCAGTGAGTCACTAGAAGGTGGTCTCAAGAAGCACAAAGCCTCCTCTTAATCAACTGTACTAGTAGTAAATAAATAGAAAATTGGCTGAAGTGTAAAATTATTCAATTGCATTCCCCCCTTTTTTTTTTTAAAGAGCATAATCATAAAATGAAAATTGTTTGCACAATCTTCACAGGAGATCCCCAAAAGTAAATGTTTGGTAGAGTTTATCAGATATTTTCTGTATTAGTCAAGATTGGTTAGCTGCAGTGATAAACAGCCTTGACATCTCAGTGGCTGCACACAACAAAGATTTATTTCCCTCTTGCCTTGGGTGTTCATTGGGAGGGAGAGATGGGGCCCCATACAGTCATTTAGGGAGCTGGGCTTTCCAATGATGGTTCTACCATGTGTTCTCTGAATCAGGGGTTCAAGGGCCTGGCTTGGGAGGGGCACGTACTACTTCTGCAACCATCCCGTTGGCCATAGCCCATCCATGGCCTCACCTAGTTGCAAAGATATTGGGAAAAGTCACCTTCCTGTGTGTCCAAGGGGAAGGTAACTGGTTTAAGGATCCCACTGCACTGTTTCTGCCAACACTCCAGGGAAGAAAGTTCCCAAATCCAGCAAATGCGTACCTTTTATGGTTTGAGGGTAGAGCTTTAGCTTTACCATGTAAGATATCCTTCAAGAAAAATCTCTCTCCTGTTGCTCTAAACAACTTTCTAATAAATAATTTCATCTACATGTCTTGATATCCAAAAGGAGTCAGATGATACCAGAATTCCTATCTCCAGTATGGAATTAATTACTTTCCTCAACTGCCCCTGCTGTTTAAACAAATTCTCTTTCTGGTTTATACATTTGTAAACTGTGCGTTTGAGTTTACTGTCAAAGTCACGTTTCTGGACCCGGCAGGCTGTAAGTGGGACCTGACTGCACAAGGTGGTCCCGTGAACACTTTGGTGTCTCACAGATCCGCTCATGCAACCACAAAGTGGAGCATCAGCGTTCAGCCGGCCAGAGCACATCCGGAAGCAAAGGGTTCAGTCCAGAAAACTAATTAAGGTGGGATCAAAATTAAAACCAGGAACCTGAGATCTGAAAGCCAGAAAAAAGATTTTAGTGTCTAGGTAAAGGAAAAAGCAAGATACTTAGGCGGGGGCTTCCCACATGGCAGGACTTACTCAGAATGTGGGAGGTGGGAGCACCTGCCTTTGCAAAGGAAGATGAACAGGATCCACTGACTGGGGGAAGTGGTGAGGGGGGCTGAGGAGGCCAGCAGTGCGGTGGGGCGGGGGGAGCAGGTGGAGAAGGGGGAAAGGAAGCCCCACTTCCCCTAATTCTAGGAGCTTTCTAGTTCACAGCAAAACAAATCTGGGCCTCTTCTCCTCTGAATGTTAATTTCTGCTCTCCCGTCATCTAGGGGAGGTGCCCTGAGTATATAGTTAGTCCAGAGGAATGAACAAACTCCATGAGAATGAGCTCTTCTAGTCACCAAATTTACTCCTAGGAAAGCCTTCGGGCTCCAATATTTAACTTCGGTGAGCCTCAGAGCTGAGGCTGGTAGAGAAGGGAGAGCCTAAATCAGGGAGCTTTTTATTCACTGAGTTTTGACGCAAGAGCCCTGTAATTTAGGATATAGGACTTGGAGGGTGCACAGTGAGGCTTGCAGTGGTTAACTGAGAACAAGTAGAGCAGACAGCGCCAGCCAGGAGATGCTGTGAATCCACATTTCTGCCTAAGGAAACCCGTATTCAAAACTTTCGCTGAAGATCATCGCTCTGACTCTGGAATCTTTAGGCAGAACTGACGAAATAATTTGTGGGACCCAGTGCAAAAGAAAAATATGATGCCCCCCAGTGTAAAAATGATCGAGATGCTCAAGGCAGTGATAGCAGAGCATTAAGCAAGTGTGAGGTCCCGCTCCATGTGGGGTCCCGAGTGACTGCATAGGGCAAGAAGCCCGGGAAGCAGATCATGGCCGCAGGTTATCATCAAATCGTACAAATTCAAGCTAAATGCCAATGTTCGCTTCTGTGGACACAGTTTCTCCTCTTGTACTTATTTTTAATGGTGCCATTGTCTACCCAGGCAAAAAGCTTGGGATCGTCCCGGATTCCTCTCTGTCCTTCACCTCCCTCTCCAGTTAATGACTATTCCTCTTGATTTTACCTGGAGAACTTTGTTTGCCAGTAAATCTTCTCATCCTAATCCCTATCCTGGTTCAGACTCTCATTATCTCCCTCATATCTTCCTGCTTGAATCTTCCAGAATGATGTCTTTCAATTGCTAATACGACCACATCATTGCCCTACTGATAAACCTTCAAAGACTCCCGAGAACCTACAAAATAAACCCCAAATGACTTAGCACGGCACACGCCATCTTCTGCACTCTGACCTCTCCTTCCTGCCCAGGCATCACCTGCCTTACATTCGATGTTCCAGTAATACTAAATTATTAATGAGCTCTGAGCTCTGTCGTGCCCTTTACACCTGCTTATGCTGCTCCTTCTGTCAGAATACTCTTTCCTAGCTTATTTATATTTCCTCTTGCGGTAGGCCGGATGGTGGCTCCCAGGCATAGCCAGGTTTTAAGACTTTGCAGTTATGATTAAGTCACGGACCTTGAAATGGGGAGATTATCCTGGATGATCTGGTGGCCACTGAAGGCCATCACGGAAAAGGGAAGTAGAAGACTTTACTACACAGGAGAAAAGGTGATGCGAAGATGGAACAGAGAAAGATTTGAAGATGCTACGAAGCTGTCCTTGGCAATGGAGGAAGGGGCCAGGAGCCAAGGAATGCAGGAACTAAAGCTCTAGAAGCTGGCAAAAGCAAAGAATGGATTCTCCTGGGTGCAGCCTTCTCAAGACTTTGGTTTTGACCCAGTGAAATCTGTTTCAGATATCTGACTTCCAGAACTGTAGGAGAATGAATGTTTGTGGTTATTTGTTACAGAAGCCACGGAGAACTAACTGTATCTTCCTAGCCCCCCGCCCCCCACACAGGGGACTGAGCGCCATTTTTCCTGGCACCCATCACACCCACTGCTTTCTTCCACTACATTGTACTAATTGTATATTTCATGTTTCCCATTTAAGTGATATGCTTAAAGGAAGCCAGGGACCATGTATTGTTTCTCTTTACATCCTTGGCCACTAACCCAGTGCCTGGGACATAACAGGCATCTTGTAAATATTTATTGAGTTGAACTTTCCCACAGGCTGAAAAGCAGAGCCAAGGGAGCATTGAGGGAGGAAAAAAATCTACTTTTAGTTCAAGAAGTTATTCTTCCTATGACCACCATTTTCATTGCCCTAGAAAGGGAGAACCCAGCAAAGCAGAGCAGGTTGTGGGGAAAATAGCACTCAGATTATAAACAAGCAGAGTGTAGGACCTCTCCAATGGAAAGAGAAAACTGTCCCAGAGTAAGATGATCATTTAAATGCATTTTGGTAGAGCACTGTATAGAGAGCAATATTCTTGGGACAGCATTGGAATGTCACTGATAGTCTATATCAACTGTGATTTTTCAGAAATGGCATAGGTGTAGGCTGCAATTTTTATGCAAATAGTAGTAAGAACTCTGATTCCAGTAGTAAGAACTCTGATTCCAGTAGTAAGAACTCTGATTCCTCACACAGATTCGCTCAGGAACGTGCAAACAAGCATCAGCAGAACTTGGAAAAAGCAGGCAAAGGATTTCAGTCTAGAGGAAAATCTGTTCTCCTAGCCACACTGACTAAGGGGTTCCAGCAGCTTCATAGTGAGGCAGAACTGGAAATTTATGTCCTAGTCCCACTGCCTGCTAGATACAGTTAGATATGTGAATTTCTGCTTGGTTCTTGAAGAGTAAAAATTGTAACAATTATTATTACAAAATGTAACGTAAGTTATGATCAACCTATCTTTTGTTGCCTTTATAAATCCTTGAGTTAATGAACACTCTGAAATACTAGTCCAGGACAGATCTTGACTATTGGTTGCCATTAGGAATCTGGTGACCACAGTGAGTAAAATAAAGTAAGCAAAACTCCCTTTCCAGAAGGCTGCTTTAATAAGGCTACTCTCTGCCTGAGTGGGCTCCATATTGCCCATGTAGAACTGTGTGATATGACCCAAGTCACAACTGACTGTGTTAAAAGACAAATATGCGAATGATGAAAAAATTCTGAACCTTCTAAAATGGCTCAGACGAACTGAGAAAATCTAGTATTACAAAAATTAAAGAACAAGGCAACACTAATAAGCTCAGCTCTGATCACCTCACCACAGTGATAAACAGCACAGCGAACTTGATCTCATCAGACCTGGTGTGGGCGCTTCTTCTTCCTCTGGGGGCTACCTACTAATGAGGGCACAAACTCTCCTGCCATCTACCACTTCTCTGGTTGAAAACAAATCAGAGGCGGGGCACCTGGGTGGCTCAGTCGGTTAAGCGTCTACCCTTGATCTCAGCTCAGGTCTCGATCTCACGGTCATGAGTTCAAGCCCCACATAGAGCTCCACACTGGGCGTGGAGCCTACTTAAAAACAAAACAAAACAAAAAACAACCCAAGTTAACCCTCTCTAAGAAGCGTACTGCTCTAAAGTGGGTTAAAGCCATAAAAATCCATTGCAGAAACAGAAGTGGTAACGATGCCCACTACTGAACAGACTTAAAAAACAATTATTCAAATCGATGTGAAAAACCAGAAGACAATTATGCTCATCGTCTCATTAAGAGTTCGTGTTTCCAAATAGGAAGCCCTTTCTTCAGACTTGGTGAGCTCGCAAAGATGCCTTGTGGGCTGTAGGTACTCAACCGAAATTAGATTAACATATCAAGACATTGAAGGGAAAATGCATTTTGTAGACATAAGAGGACACAGCTGTGTTTGGGGTCTGTTGACTGTCTCAAGTTATTTTGAAAGTGTTTTGTTTTGGTAATACATTTGGCAAATTCTCTTCCCCTTCATTTTTATACCCGTGTATATTTAAGGGAGAATATAATCCATATGTTCCTGATTCAATTATACTTGACTCATCCCAGTAATGCTTTGTAAAAGCACTTTGAATGCCAAGAATCTTGCACGTTTCCTAACAAATGCTGAAGCTTTTGTTTTTTTCCAAGAACTAGGAAATTTACTCTTGTTCATCCCAAATTCTGGGGTTTATTATTTTTCTTTTAAGGAAACACGTGAACTTCGACTTATCACTGCATTACTTAGTTGTACTTAGTTACAAACTGGGATGATGAGTGGCAAAATCATAACATGTGTAGGGGCGCCTGGGGGGCGCAGTTAGTTAAGCATCCAACTCTTGATTTGGGCTCAGGTGGTGAGCTCAGGGTCATGAGACTGTTGTATGTTGTACTCCATGCTCAGCGGGGGGTCTGCTTGAGATTCTGTCTCTCCCTCTACCCCTCACCCCTGCTCATCTCTCTCTCTCTCAAATAAATAAATCTTTAAAAAAATGATGACATGTGTAAAACTGTTGATTGTTTGGTATTCCTGTTGTATAACAGTCCAAAAAGATATCAGCCTTGAAATTAGATCATTGTAGGAATTACTAGTGAAACTCTTGAAAGCTCTCTTCTTGGTCCAATTCAATGAAAAATCCTGAGCGTTAAGAAAATGCAGGTCACTCTGCTCTCATAGCAGACAACTCCTGGACTGTCTGGCCCATTCCCAATGAATGCCCTCACCTGCGTCCCTGCTCCCAATTCACAAGGGGAACTTCAGGCATCATTGGCTAATTGTTGAACTGGGTGGGCACGTAGCTCAGAGGGGGCCTGCCGGAGTCTCTCCTGTTGAATTTGATTTGGGAGAATGAGAGAAGAAGAGAGAGAGAGAAGGAGGGAGAAAAGGAGGAGGGGAAAAAGCAGGAAGAAGATGGAAAGAACAGAGAGATTGGTTTAGTCTATCTGTATGGCTTGTATCTCTGTATCATATAAACTCAAGAGCTGAGAGTGGGCATTTTATGCCATAGAATCTGCACAGAGTAAGTCAATAAGCCAGCATGCAAAGACAGAATGAGCCAGAAAAAAAATTTTTTTTTTCCTCGAAAATCTGTTATAAGCAATGTATTTTAGGATCTGAGAGATTCAGTATGCTTTATTATACTCTGATAGATGAAAGCAATAGAGATACTACTTTTCTCTTAAAGGAGTAGGAAGAAAGCATGGTCCACATGAATCGTTTTCAACATATAGGATGGACTTTGTTCCCGTGGAGTTGGGGTGCATCACCTTCCTGGTGTGTTTGCCAACCTGGAAGCTCTCCAAACCTCCTATTTATTATTGGGACTTTATGGAGGCTTCCTCATGCAGGCGTGATCAATTATTAACTCCGTGTCTAGCCCCTCTCCCCTCTCTGGATGATGGGCAGGGGGCTGAAGACTCCAAGCCTCTAATCATGGTTTGGTCTTTCTGGTGACCACCCCCCACCCAGGAGCCCACCCACAACCACCTAATAGAACAAAAGATACTTCTAGTGCTCTTATCACTTCGGAATTTACAAGAGTTTAAGGAGCCCCGTGTCAGGGATGGGGTCAAAGACTAAATATTAGAACAAGAGATTTTCCTAGTGCTCTTATCACTTTGGAAATCACAAAGGTTTTAGGAGCTATGTGCCAGCAACTGAAGCCAGACACCAATATATATATTTTCAATTATCTCACATAAATGTTAACAATATGGTATATAAAATGACATATTCACACCTAAATACAAATTTGAGTAAATATGGTAACTATGAATGAAACATCTCATGTCTGTACCTGGAAGAATGAAAGTAAATTCATTAATAGAAATGGAAGCCCCAGCTGGATAAGGATGGAGCTCAGAAAGCCACACTCCAAGCAAGTTCTCATGATGAGACCTTTTCAAACACTCTAGGCTACTGTAAGAATTCACCAGCATATTGCCAAACACATAATAATAATCTCCAAATGATCAAGGAGATTCAAAAGGTACCCAATGGAGGCAAGAACTCTAACTTTTTTTTAAAGATTTATTTATTTGTTTGAGAGAGAGAAAGCATGAGAGAGAGAGAGCACAAGTGGGGAGAGGGACAGAGGGAGAGGGAGAAGCAGATTTCCCGCTGAGCAGGGAGCCCAATGTGGGGCTCGATCACAGGACCCCAAGATCATGACCTGAGCTGAAGGCAGATACTTAACTGACTGAGGCACCCAGGCACCTCTAATTTTTTTTAAGAAGAAAAAGATTCCAGAAATGTAAGGCCAGAGAGCTTATGCTCAAATCCTGGAAAAATGATGTACCAGGTTTACAGAGTCCATTTGCAAAGCTAAGAAAAAGAAGTGGTGTGATGCAGCCACTATGGAAAACATTGTGGGGGTCCTCAAAAAATTAAAAAATAGAACTACCCTGTGATCCAGAAAATCCACTTCTGGGTATTTACCCAAAGGAAATGAACATTATAACTGGAAAAAACATATGCACGCCCCTGGGTCACTGTAGTATTATTTACAATAGCCAGGACATGGAAGCAACCTAAATGTACATCAGTGGATGAATGGATAAAGAAAATGTGATACACACAGACACACACTGACACACACACACACACACACTGGACTATTACTCAGCCATAAAAAGGAGGAAATCTTGCCATTTGTGACAACACAGAGGGACATTAAGGGCATTATGGTAAATGAAATAAGTCAGACAGAGAAAGACAAATGCCATATGATCTCACTTATATGTGGAATCTAAAAAAAAAGTACCAAAACACAAAAAACAAGCTCATAGATACAGAAAATAGTTGGTGGTTACCTGAGGCAGGAGCAGGGGGGCAGGGGTGGGGGGCAAAATAGATGGAGGGATCAAAAGGTATAAAATTCCAGTTACAAAATAAGTAAGTCATGGGGATGTGATGTACTGTGGTGGCTACACATAATAATATTGTATTGTATATTTGAAAGTGGCTAAGAGAGTAGATCTTAAAAGTTCTTATCACAAGAAAAAATGTAACTATGTGAGGTGTTGGGTGCTAACTAGACATACAGTGATGATGATTTCACAATCTATACAAATATCAGATCATGATGTTGTATACCTGAAACTAATATCATGTTATGTCAAGTATACCCCAATTAAAAAAAAAAAAAAAAAGGAAGGAGTGATCACAATGTTGTAGATAGCCCAGAGTGGGAAAGAATTATCATCTCATTTTATGACAGAATCATGTTCCCAAAGAAGAGTGGAGTAAGTCTAACCATGAAAATGAATAGAGATTGATGTAAAGTGTTGCATGTGATTTCAAAACCAACTGCAAAAGAGAGAGAAATGGATAGGATCAGATCCCAGGAGAAAGAGCAGGAGTCTGTGGTGAGAAGTGGCGTTCAGAACGTGGGAGTAACTAATATTTACCACGCTCTTCAGCGCTCAGCACATGCCTTAGGTACTGCGTCCCACTGGAGGGGCCGTATTTTAAGGCCAGTGACAAATTTGTGAACATCCAGAGGAGACACAAAACGCCATGATGGAAATCTCCCCATACTTGTTCGTCGCGTGGAACAGGAATTGAATTTCTCTTGTAGAAGTCCAGAAAGCAGGTAGAGGACAACAGCCCAGAGGTGTTATAAAAGGCAACATGGAACTGAGAGTTTACTGGATGCCAGATACACTGCTAACTATATTTATCATCTCATCAAATGCTCCCCAAATTGATAAAGTATTTTCTTATTATTTACCCCATTTTACAGATGAGAAAAATGAGGACTGGAAAGATTAGATAGCTTGCCCAAGGTCCCAAGTAGAACGGCAGGGACCTAGTTTGAATGGGAAGAGACTGAGCCCCAAGTCCACTTGTCTGTGTGGAAGGAATTGTGAGATAATGAACTTGCAGTCCCAGGAAGTATTCAAACAAAGGTTGTCCAACAGCGCTCTACTCCAGGAGGCTTTAGAGACACTTCTTTGTTTCAGAGGGAGATTGATGTACATTCTCCCTAAGCATATTTTTATAACTCTGAGAATATGAATTTGAAAATCTGAAAGAATATGTTCCGAGATGCTACTGGTATTTAACACCGATTACTGGAATTATAAGATATTTTTGCTTTTTATTTAAACTTCTCTGTACATGGTGATTTTTTTTAAGATTTTAAAAATTTATTTTATTTTAGAGAGGGGGAAGGGGCAGGAGGAGGGGGAGAGAGAGAACCCTCAAGCGGACTCCCCACTGAGCACGAGTTGGAAGCAGGGCTCAATCCCAGGACCCTGAGATCATGACCTGAGCCAAAATCAAGAGCCAGACACTTAACCCATTGAGCCACCCAGGAGCCCCTGTACTTGGTGCTTTATTTTTTAAAGGGAGCATATGTTACTGTTACAATTAGCAAGAAACACTTGAGCTATTTATTTCCTTCTGAGGAAAGGAAAAAGATCTATGAATGTGTGTACAAAAATTGAACAAATGGTTTCTATATGATTCAATAGGTATTGAATAGGCTTTACATTCTTTTTTAAAAACTGTTTATTTATTTATTTATTTGAGAGAGAGAGAGAGAGCACGAGCAGGGGAGAAGCAGAGGCAGAAGGAGAAGCAGACTCCCTGCTGAGCAGGGAGCCCAACGCAGGGCTCGATCCCAGGACCCTGAGATCATGACCTGAGCCAAAGACAGACGCTGGACCCACTGAGCCACCCAGGCGCCCCTAGGCTTTACATTATTTCAGAAATTACAAAAACAGTTTCCCAGAATATAATTTTTTTTTCTGAAAAATCTTAATGATCTTGTATAATCTCCCTTTACAGAGAGTTTTTTTAAAAGTCATTGCATTGAAGCGGGACTCACGGGGTGAAACATAGGGAGAATTTTAGTCTCCTCCGCTCTCCTGACCCACGCCACGTGCTCACCCATTTTGTGGGATTACTTCAGAGTCCTTCCGAGCCCTCCCCATCTCATTGGGCATCTCTCATCAACTGTTCTCTTAGATTCAAGCAAAAATACGTCCTCTGGGTCTTTGATTCTGGGAGAAGAGTTCCACTCTCTTTCTGCTGAGATCTCCCGGCCCCTGCAGGTCACGCTGTCCCAAAGGACTTAACCCCAGCCCAAGGCGGGGGTGGGGGTGTGGGGGGGTTCCCCTCCAGTGTGGCGCTTATCATTTAATCCGCCACTAGAGGGCGCACAGTCACTTCCCAAACACACTTCTGCCAGCAGCCAGGGGCAGTTTCAACCCCGCAGTTAGTGGTCTGTAGATCATCTTTGAAAGCAGGCGCATCAGATGCCATCTGCGTGGAACATGTATCAGGGTTCCCATCTGGGACGTTCACAGCACATCAGTTATACCCCCCCGACAAATCTCATCTAATCTCCAGCTGCAAATATTTTACACCCTCAAGAGGGGATCTGGATTAAAGTAACAAAACTGGTTTTGTGTTTTTTGGGGTTTTTTTATTATGTTATGTTAATCACCATACATTACATCATTAGTTAACTGGTTTTAAGTATCAGTTTTGCAAGTTCTGGTGGGGGGAGATGGCACCTCACTTTGGGAAGTGGAAGTGGTTAGCACCTATCCTTTTGGGGTCTCTGTAGAAACAAAGACTGAACGTAAACTGTTCCCTGAAGATTCACATACATAGAATCTTACCAGTTTTGTCATTCTACCTGTGGAAAGAGGCAAAGGAAGGAGGGAGGGAGAAATGGGAAACAAAGAGCACTTGACGTTTTCCTGAGCATCTATTATGTGCCTGCTGCTGTGCCTGACCCTCTGAAGTATACATATTTGGGGTGTTATTCTCCTAGAGCTTACAAATCGGTCAGCAACAGAAGCTCACGGAGGTAAAAGAACTAACACAAGATTACTTGTGGGCCCTGAGCTCAGATGGGGTCCTGGGCCCAGGTGACTCTAAAATGCCATGCTTTCTCTACTATACCTACACTTCCTTTCATGCCCATCAGTTACTAACATACGTGGTAAACCAATGACCCATGTTTTTAAAATTAACAAAAGACCGGGGCGCCTGGGTGGCTCAGTTGGTTAAGCGACTGCCTTCAGCTCAGGTCATGATCTCAATGTCCTGGGATCGAGCCCCGCATCGGGCTCCCTGCTCGGCAGGAAGCCTGCTTCTCCCTCTCCCACTCCCCCTGCTTGTGTTCCTTCTCTCGCTGTGTCTCTCTCTGTCAAATAAATAAATCTTAAAAAAAAAAAATTAACAAAAGACCAGAATATTATTTGACATTTTTTAAAAAGGGAGTGAGGGGCTCATTTTAAATAAGAAAGGCTGGAGGAACCACTGATCCCGCCTACTGTGCTGTCAGAGCCCCGTGCCTAGGCTGATCCTGTAAGGTAAGTGCTCCTCAAGCGCATTTGCAACAGAGCTGCCTAGAACTTGTTACAAATGCAGACTCCAGAACTGACTGTTACGTTGGTTTCCTATTGGTACTGTTAACAAATGACCACGGACGGGCGCCTGGGTTGCTCAGTTAAGCGGCTCAGTCGTTAAGCGTCTGCCTTCGGCTCAGGTCATGGTACCAGGGTCATCGGATCGAGTCCCACATCGGGCTCCCTGCTCGGCGGGAAGCCTGCTTCTCCCTCGCCCACTCCCCCTGCTTGTGTTCCCTCTCTCTCGCTGTCTCTCTCTCTGTCAAATAAATAAAATCTTTAAAAAAACCCAAAAAAACAAATGACCACAGACTTAGTGGCTTTAAACAACAGAAATGTATTGCCTTACAGTTCTGGAGGTCAGAAGTCTAAAAAGGATCAGGCAGGTGCATGCCTTTTGGACCATCTAGGGGAGAGTCTGTTTCCTCACCGTTTCCAGCTTCTAGAAGCCGCCGACATAAGACCCTTGTGCGGTCTTTAGGGCCACCCAGATAATGCAGGATCATCTTCTCATCCCATGATGCTCAATTTAACCACATCTGCAAAGTCTCTTTGCCACGTTAGGAAACATGTCCACAGGTTTGGGGATTAAGATGCAGACGCCTTTAGGAGGCCATTATTTTGCCTACAATGCCTTAGGGATCCCTTTTCAGAAGTTTGATGTGGGGCCCAGGAATCTTCATGTGACAAGCCCCTAATGGTTGTCACACTAAAGTCTGAGAACCATTGCTGTAAATGAATACATTTTTTTTTTAAGATTTTATTTATTTATTTGAGAGAGAGAGAATGAGAGAGAGCATGTGAGAGGGGTTAGGGTCAGAGGGAGAAGCAGACTTTCCGCCAAGCAGGGAGCCCGATGCAGGACTCGATCCCGGGACTCCAGGATCATGACCTGAGCCGAAGGCAGTCGCTTAACCAACTGAGCCACCCAGGCGCCCAATAGTCCCTGTCTCTTAAGAGCGTTGTGAGCACTGAATGAGTTCAGACGTGGAAAATGCTTACACTAGCACCAACTACATGGCATGCACTCAATACACATTAGCTACTGTTACTATTCTTGAATAATAATTTGGTTCACCATGTTTGCATCTCTTTGTATATTTAGTGCTATGCTTTAAGGGTCAGTGTATGTGCCCCCCCACACTAATTTTTGTCTTTATGAATAGTCAACAGCCTGTGGCTGTTGATTGGGCTACTTCATTTTCTCTGGGGGACTTTTTCTGCCTCACATGGCAGGTGCTCCGAGGGAGTGAATCAAGTGGTTGTAAAGACTTGGGGGACATAGGATATCATCCTGTAGGGAAGGACTCTCCGGCTGGAAGGAGCAAGGGGATGGGGTGAGACATGGGTCACTCTCAGTTGAAGGTCATCCTGTCCGTGGGAGCGTCAGAGGGACCCTTAAAGGGGAAGGTTGTATCTGTCAGGGTTTGAGCGGGAAAGAGATGGCACATTCAAACTGGGATCATTTTAGGCGCATTTAAGAAAGGGACGGGGTGGTGAGGAGTAGGAGGTATGGGGACCATGAACAGCAGGGTGGTCATTACTGTCCTTGAGCCTGAAGTGGAATGGGGAAGGAGCCAAAACATCTAGTGGTGTGGCTGGTGCGGGGGGCGGGGTGGGGAGAGGGGGGCAGCATGCAGCCCACCCAGGGCTCCCTCCGGGGAGGAAGTGCACGGAGAAAAACCCTGACCTCATTCCCTTCCCTCCGATTTCCTGCTGGGGTCCTCAGAGCCAAACCCAGCTGGAAGCCAGAGGCCAGCTGGTCTGTGCAAGGCAGCCCTTGGGGCTCAGAGCAGGGCTGAGAAGGGTGGAGAGCAGGTTTGGAGGGAGAGGCGAATGGAAGAGCTTCAGGACAAGAGGTATTTTCACTCCTTGAGAAAGGGGTTGCTGCCCTACACCCTGTGAAAAAGCCTGCCCTA
This sequence comes from Leptonychotes weddellii, assembly GCF_054177405.1. Lineage (NCBI taxonomy): Eukaryota > Metazoa > Chordata > Mammalia > Carnivora > Phocidae > Leptonychotes > Leptonychotes weddellii. Next base: position 58,866,832 of record NC_138373.1, on the reverse strand, counting down.
AAGAGCTGGTGGGGCTGTGTTGATCCAAGGGAGAACCAGTGGGGAGCACGAGGCCCCCAAGTAAACAGCCCACTGTTTGAGAAACGCAGAAAGCGCCAGATGAACCCCCGTGGGACCATGAGGGGGCTCCTGTGAGTTTGCTGTGCTTCAGGGAGGGTCGCACTTGGGGCGGTGCTTAACCTTGAGCTGGTGTCCTCAGGAGCACCGAGCTCCTGTCAGAGAGGCACACACAGCATCCCCTCATTGTTGTGAAAAGACCTTTGCTGACAAGCTACAGACGGAGCCTGGAAGGGAGATGCCCAGCGGAGATTGTTGGGGGCGGGGGGTGGTCTCCAGGCAGAGGCTGGGGGCCTGAGCCAGGGTCCTTGAACTGTAGGCACACCTGGGACCAGGGCTACACTTCTTTATCACATTATATGCAGATGTTTAGGACGCTCTGAGGGAAGAAACGTTATTCTTCAGGGCTTAAAGAGTCTAGACTATGCAGAGAGAAAGCAAACAAAAAGAGCTAGGAAGAGGTAGGTGGTGGTAGGCGAAATGGGTGAAGTGGGTTAAAAGGCACAAACCCCCAGCTATAAAGGAAATAAGTCCTGGGGAGGTGATGGCCAGCATGGTGACTATAGCTAATAATACCGTACTGTCAATTTGGAGGTTGCTAAGAGTAGATCTTAAAAGTTTTCATAACACACACACACAAATTTCTGTGTGTGGTGATGGATGTTAACTAGGCTTATTGTGGTCATCATTTCACAGTGTGTGCAAATATTGAATTGTCATGTAGTTATTGTAAAGCTATATGTCAACTATATCCAAGTTTTAAAATTTATTTATTTATTTGTCAGAGAGAGAGAGCACAAGCAGGGGGAGTGGCAGGCAGAGGGAGAGGGAGAAGCAGGCTCCCCTCTGAGCAACGAGCCTGATGCGGGATTCCATCCCAGGACTCTGGGATCATGACCTGAGCCGAAGGCAGATGCTTAACCGACTGAGCCACCCAGGTGTCCCTATATCCAAGTTTTTAAAATAACAAGAAAGAGGGGCACCTGAGTGGCTTAGTAGGTTAAGCCACAGACTCTTGATTTCAGCTCACGTCATGATCTCGGGTTCATGAGATGGAGTCCCACATTGGGCTCCTCGCTGTGTGTAGAGCCTGCTTAAGATTCACTCTTTCCCTCTGCCCCTCCCCCCTCCCTCTCCAAATACAATTAAAAAACAACAAGAAAGAAAATGAAAAGGTTTTAACCTGGAAAAAGAACGGAACAATTTGGGAATCTGGGCAGAACACACAAAGTGTTAGCCGCACAAACCTGGAGAATAGTCATGTCAAGGGATAAAGGAATAACGAGTCAGGAAACACTTCCCACTTTGCGTCCTGCCTCTTCTATCTACTTTCCACCCAGCAGGGAGAGTAGTCTTTAAAAAAAAAAAAAAAATACAAACCTGCATGCATCACCCATCTGCTTAGAAACTCTCAGTGGCTTTTGTTGGATAGCTTTGGATACAACCCAAACTCCGGACTCCACCTGAAGTCCCTGGATGATCTCTCCCATACTTGCTGCTTCTCCCTGGGTGTTTCCTGCACGCTCGCCTTTGCTCACTGGATCCCATCCATATCCACCACTCCTTTCTTATAACCGCAGGCTCTTGACAGCACCTGTGTCTCCCTCTGCTTGGATTGCTGCTCGGTTGCCTTCCCCAGCCCTCACCAAGCTGGATCCTTCCCTCAGCCACTCAGTCTAAAGTAGGTGGCCCCCTGTCTCCACACCTGATATGCTTCCTTCGAGGGACTCATCTCAATGTGTTGTTTTGATTCACTTGTTCACTGTTTATTGTCTGCCTTTCTCACAAGAATATAGGTTCCTTGAGGCCAGGGTTACCTTATTGTGGCACTCTATTCCCCATGCCTGGCATGGGTGGGTAAATGGGTGGATAGTTGGATAGGTAGATGGACGGCCATATGTTCCAAAATCTAGTCTTTGATTTTTCTGCTTGCACCACAAAACTGTGTTATTTAACATAGGATTTGTTGGGGTTTCGCTCTATCCACTGCTAAAAATTTCTTGGCCCATCCCAACTGGAGAGAATCAAAAACAATTAGAGATAAAGCAGGAAGTGATCGGACACAGAGGAGAGGTTGCATTTATTTGTTCCTGAACAATGATTCCAGAAATAACAGTGTGAGTTGTTTTAGAAATTTAAGATTTGCATCGCAAAAACTAAAAAGATCAAAAGCCTAATTTCCTTGAGAGTGATTATAAATGACGCGTGTGTATGTGCGTGTAGACAGGTGCAGCCTTCGTGTACACAAATAACGGAAGGATTTGAGGCTCACAGAAATTCTGCCTAGTGTTTTTGTATAAACAGAATTTTCCTTCTTTGCAAAAAGCTAAAACAATTTCAGGCAAATCTGGAAAATCTGTTTTCATCTAAAACCTCTTAGAGCACTTTCTCAAGGATTTGTGATGTCTGAGAAATTTTATACCTTGAGACACTGAAAGCCAAGATGGACAAAAATTAGAAGGAGTAGTTGGAAAGAATTCTACCTCTATATACTACTCTACCTCTAAATTTGTTATTTAATATGGGCCTAGGAAAATATGCAAGGGCGAGAAACCTCTTTTTACCTGACTATAGAATGAATTTACAGCAAGGTGGTCTGACAGAGGGTAAAAAGGCCTATGGCATAAAAAGCCACAGACGTGGTCAGGGAATGAGAGAGAGGACTGGACCCCAACAGAGGGAGGGCCAACGAAAGCCCTACTGCATTGTGGATAAGATCCTTCTGGATTTGGCTTCTTACCCATCTGGGTTCAAGGCCATACATGGCGACCCACCAACTGTGTAGCCGTGTTCCTTATTCTCTATGAGTCTCAGTTTCCTAATATGTAACATTGGAATGATAATAAAACATACTTTTAATATGGCTATTGTGGGGATTAAATGTGCATAAAACCCTTTGAGTAGTAGACTTAGGAGGTATTCCTCTTAGTACCCAGTAAGTGCTCAGTAAACATTAGCCACGATTATTTGTCGAACTCCGCTGAGAAGAAAAATAATTGAGCCCCATCTGTAATTTAATTTTTTTTCTAGTAGCCACATTTAAAAAATGAAAGAGGTGATTAATTTTAATAATATATTTTAATTCAATCCATCCAAAATATTATCACTTTACTATATAACCAACATAGATAATTAGCAAGATGTTCTACATTCTTTTTTCATGCTAAGCCTTTGAAATCCAGTACTGTATAGGTATAGCACAGCTCAATTCAGATCGGCCACCGTTCCAATGCCCTGTGGCAGGTGGCTGTTGTATTATTGGACAGCACCCGCCGAACTTCTGTCCCGGAATCCCACAGAATGAGCCTAACTGCACAGAACTCCTTTATGACAGTCACAGATTCCAGATTCCAGCCAGAAAATCTCCTCGGACCTGCCGCTAGTCCCATTTTATAGGAGAGTAGCAGACAAAACACCGTTGAGGAGAAAGGCGACGCAATTTCCTTCGGTTTAACTCATCCTCCCTGTGTGCCCTTCTTGCCTCTCTGGAAGCTCCAGTGTCAGTGTTACGAAACCAGAGCCAGCTTTGTTTGTTTTCTGAATTCCCTGGGTCCCAGGGGATTTTGTTGCCCCTCGGTTGTCTTAGAGTGCACCGTTTATTTACTCGAAAATTGTTCTAGTATTGCGAGGCTGAGTTATCCTGCTGGGCACAGAGATAAAAGGCTTCCACGCTTCCTTCTTCAAGTTTACTCTGGTCTCCGTGGGGAGATGAGAGCCAGAGAAGTGGGGGGGGGGGCGGGCAGGAATCGGAGGGTCCCTCCTTCTTTCCCATGAATCTTGGTGGGGAACCAGCAGATGGCAGCCTACTACAATAAATAAGTTCCAGCCACGGACCCCAGGGAAAGAGTACCTAAACATATCAGTCTCATATATTTGCTGAGAAAGGCAGCGGTCAATGTTTGGCCTTGACCTGGAGTTGCTGAGATAGTTATAGGACCCCGTGGTGGTGACGGTACCTTTCGGGCAGAGGTGCATATTCCAATATAATGCTGTCTCCTCTGCTCCACCTGCTGAAGATCTTTTTGAACTCCTTTTTGGATTGTTTTCCACTTTTTCGACTGAAAGGCTATCTACAGACTTGGAATCATAGAACTCAAAGGTACATGGAATAATACACATTTCCAGTTATTAATCAGTATTTATTGCTTTCCTCCTCTCCTTACATATTGTTAACTCTCTGATAACCTTTAAAAATGTTTAAACTTGTGTATTGAGCGTTACTGGGGAATGCTTGTTTGGCAAAATCTGACACTTTGTTGAGCAACATTCACATTAGGCAAGGTTTTGAATTCCATGTAGTAAAGCCATGGCTTCTTCATTTTCCATAATCAAAGAACTTTGCTGAGAGGGTGGCTCCTCAGAAGGATGCCTGAGAATTAAAACCAATGTATTGAAGATCAGATATCTGATTACACAGTTAAATAAAACTCTTGAAATAACCACTCATGTGGGTCTGTTTTTCTTCCTGGCAAAAAGCACTGGCTTATTTCAACTTAATAGACCAATTAGATAATTAGATGATTTCAAGGGATCATTATTTTTGGCAAACTGATAAGCAGATAATATATACGTGCTTCCTTAAAGAAGGTTTTTTTTTTTAAAGATTTTATTTATTTGACAGAGAGAGAGAGACAGCGAGAGAGGGAACACAAGCAGGGGGAGTGGGAGAGGGAGAAGCAGGCTTCCCGCTGAGCAGGGAGCCCGATGCGGGGCTCGATCCCAGGACCCTGGGATCATGACCTGAGCCGAAGGCAGACGCTTAACGACTGAGCCACCCAGGCGCCCCTTCCTTAAAGAAGGTTTTTAATAACAAAATTGTGGAAATTAGCAAGTAAAAACTGGTTACTTTCAATTAAAAGGTAGAAGTGAAGGATTCTTTTTTGTATTTATTATTATGGTCTCTCATTAACTTCTCATTCTTCTATTAAGTACATTAAATATTTGCTGGGTACCTACTTTGTGAAAGGCTCTGGGCTGGGCATCATAGGGATAGGAAGGTGGTTCTTTCTCCAAAGCTTACAATGTAGTGGTGTTTGCTAGAGGATATGGCATTTGTTTATTTTTTTAAAAAAATTTATTTATTTATTTATTGAGAGACAGAGTGCATGCAGATGAACTGGGGGTGGGGGGAGGGTCAGGGGGAGAAGGAGAAGCAGACTCCCCGCGGAGCAGGGGATGAGCAGGGGTGAGATCATGACCTGAGCCAAAGGCAGACACTTAACCGACTGAGTCACCCAGGCACCCCAAGGACAGGGCATTTAAAATGGACATTGTTTATCAGTTCACAATGCATACAAGTGTTCAATCACCATGTGGTACACATGAAACTATTATAATATCGTATGTCAATCATACTTCAAAAAATGAAAAATGAAATATTGTATCTATTTTAATATAGTCAATGTATCAAATATTATATGATTCCATTCATCTGAGGTACCTAGAAGAGACATTAGATTCAGAGACAGACAGTAGAATGGTGGTGGCCAGAGGCTGGGAGGAAGCATGGGATTGGGGGTTATTGTTTAATGGGTATTGAGTTTCTGTTTGTAATGATGAAAAGTTCTGGGAATAGATAGAGTGATGGTTGTCCAACACGATGAATGTAGTGAATGCCACTAACTGTACACTTAAAAATGGCTAAAATGGTAAATTTTATATTACACATATTTTACCACACACACAAAAACGATGGGTAGAGACTATAAGCTTTCAGAGGAATTTCTGGGCAAAAGGAACAGTGTAATCAAAGGTTCAAGGGGCAAAAAAGATTGAAGAGCATATTTTTTTGGCAGAAACTGTCAAATCTCAGAAAGACCCCACCCCACCCCCGGTACCTTATGCAAAATTTTGGCAACGTAAAGCTGACGGAATGATGGAGCAGGTTTGGAAGAGAGGGCATGAGGCAGTAGAGTCTGGGGTCAGTGGGAACGGTTAAGTCAGTCAAGTCATGCTATCTCCAGGACCCAGAGGTGTTAGGTGGATCAGGTGATTTGAGGAGGTCTAATTCAGTGAGCAGAGTAAGATGCTGGGAAATTTAGTTTTAGGTCCAAGGTAGAAGTCAAGAGGGCTGGGCAGGATCCGACTTAAATCTGGCCAGCGTTGTGCAGAACACAAGGTCATCATTTCTGTTGGGGCAATATGCAGAAGAACAGAGGAAAACGAAGAGCAGGACAAGCCCACACTCTAGGCTCAGAGCTAATCTGGGAGAGTGGGCAATGCTGATACCCACTCCCAGCTCCCTGGCTCCCAACACTACCGAGCGCCAAGGGATCTGCCAGGGCAGTGCCCAGGAGCCCGGGGAGATCTGACCAGATCAGTGGACATTGGCCACCGGGAAGCAGACGCTAATTCCAAACCAGCCCAGAAGCTGGGCTCAGGCTGCTGATTGCCTTCTGTCAGGGTTACCTTGGGACCTGGGGAGAGCTCAGGAAGAACAAGGCAGGGGAATGACATGGGGCTGATTGGCTCACAGGTAACATATCAGGAAAAAATGGAAGAAAAGACTACAAAGGAGGTTAGGGCCAGCTTGTGGACAAATGTAATGCTGGACTACATAGCTTGAATTGAATCCCATGAGTAACAGAAAACTCTTGACTAGGGAAGTGATATAAAGAAAACTTTGTCTTAAAAAGGTTAATCTGGCATGTGGGATGGTGATACATACAAAAGTCACCATTATCAGTGGGAGATAAGAGCCAGAACGGGAGCATGGAATGGAATGGAAGATTTAGGTGTCTCAGAGATACACAAGGTATTTTTTTGTTCTTGGAGGAGGGAAATATGCTGCAATTCTATTTTCCATGTTTCAATGGGTTGCAATAAAATGAACTTTAAAATTCATTTAGGGGCTCCTGGGTGGCTCAGTCAGCTGAGCGTCCAACTCTTGATTTGGGCTCAGGTCATGATCCCAGGGTCCTGGTATCGAGCCTTGCATAGGGTTCCCCACTAAGTGGGGAGTCTGTTTTTCTCTCCCTCCTGCCCCTCCCCCCCTGCTCTCACACACACCGTCTCTCAAATAAATAAAATGAAATATAAAATGCATTATGTATTAATTATATATATATATTTTAAAGATTTTATTTATTTATTTGAGAGAGAGAGAATGAGAGACAGCACGAGAGGGAGGAGGGCAGAGGGAGAAGCAGACCCCCTGCCGAACAGGGAGCCCGATGCGGGACTCGATCCAGGGACTCCAGGATCATGACCTGAGCCGAAGGCAGTCGCTTAACCAACTGAGCCACCCAGGCGCCCTGTTATTAATTATATATTGCATATACAATATGCTTTCATTATCAACATTATACTCATAACAGGAAATTTGGAAAATCAGAAAAGTAGAGGGTAGAAAGTAAAGTTGCTCTCAGTCCTCCTGGCACCCAGGATCATGTTTCCTTCCAGTCCTTTTTCTACACGTAGTTATTTAGATCGTTGGTTTGCTTGTTTGTTTCCTAGAGTTGTGATGACGTTATGCATTTTTTTATATCCATCTCTTGGTGGTGGTGTGGTGAGCAGTGGCATAGTATAGAGTTTAAGAATACAGACCCCAGATCCGGCTGCCCTTCAATAAATACCCTTTACTAACTGTGTGACGTCAGCCTCTCGGTGCCTCGGTTTCCACAGCTATAAAATGGTAGCGATCGTAGTCACAATTTCACTGGGCTCTAACAAGGAGTAAGTGAGTTAACACATGGAAAGCCCTCAGCATCTGGCATGTGGTGACTCTTCCATGTGTGAGGCATTCCACTCGGTTATTATAAACGTGTGAGATAGTTGAGGATTTTCCCTCAAAATGGAAAGTAGGGAAATCCATAAAGAATGGTGATGCCATTAGCTTTTGTGGGAAGGCAGGAAGAGTGGTTTGGAAGATGGCAGGGGATATATGGGGCTCTAAATGTATGGAGCTGGTGTTACAGAGACAAGGTGGAAATATGCAAGGGGGTTCGGAGATACCATACAGGAGCCCCAGGAAGACCTCTTTCTGGAGGTAACAGTTAATAGTACAAGAAACAATGAGAACGTTAAAGGGAAAAAAACAGCGGTGAGGACAGAACTTCGGAGAATGTGCACACGTCAAGAATGAAAGAAGGAAGTAGAATGGGGAAAAGTCAAAGAACACACACAAAATGAGAGGGGGAAACAAGAAAGAAGGGAGAAGGAAGGTCGTGTGAAATGTGTTTTTCACAGCAGCCAAATCTTCTTTGACGTGGCTCAGCTGTATCCCGGGCCAGTGTAGCGGAGAGGTGGCCTTCCAGAGTCCTCGGTGGGCACCTGGCCAGCGCCATTCCTCCAACACCCCTGCCCTCTTGTGGGATGGAGCCTGGGAAGTGAGCCATGAGGACACACATCTGCCCGGCTCTCTTTCTTCTCCCCTGCCTCTTCTCACAGACCCCTAAGTCCTCCTCTCCTCCTCGGTGACTCTACTTCCCTGGAGCCCTGAGAATCCTGCTGTTGAAAAGGGCTTTCCCCACACATTGTTTCTTATAGTTCGAAGAGGTGATCTTTCAGAGCCTGCTTGGGTAAAGGCCACGACAGAGGTGGGGAGGAATTAAGGCCACCTTCTTGTGGCATGATCGCGTTCTGCATGTCAGAAGATGGTTATGCCTCTCCTTGAGGAATTGCTACCGTTCCTTTGATAACGATCCTAATCGCCTCCCAAATGTTTACAGACACCTCAGGACAACAGACGGCCAAGGTTTGTGCCCCCACCCCCCCAAGCAGGGCAAAAATGAACGCATGTTAATTTCACAGCAGGGTCCTGTTCCCTATTTGCAAAAGGTAAAAGAGGGGTGTATATAGAGAGAGGCATGAGAGGGTCTCGGGAGGTGCAAGAGAAAGACCCAGATGCAGGGGTGAGGCTTGGAAAAGAGGAGCGACAGTTTTTGAACAAAAAGACACTACACCAAAACTCTGATGCGGAAAGGAGCAGAGCGTCAGGAGCTGGTGTAAGACGATCTCGGTCAGGAGCGCAGACTGACTTAGAGCCGTGAAGTGCATGAACTCTGGAGCCACGCAGGCTGGTTCAAATGCCAGGTCAGCCACCGCTTAGCTCTGAGACCTTGAGAAAGTCCCTTCATCTCTGCTGCTCAATGTCTGTGTCTATGAAAAAAAAGTGCTGATGGCATTATAGTATCCACCTGAGAGGCTTGTTATGTGGATTAAATGCTTTACTACGCCTACGTGTTAACTCTTTTCAGCCTAGATAATCAGACTAAAGCGTGCCCGATCATCTTTAAAAAACCCAGCGACAGAGGCAGAGGAAACTCCATCTTGCAATTCATCAGCGATTCAGGCAGCCAAACGCGCACACCGGGGAGGTTCAGTGCCTGCTTTATATTTCTTCATTCCCCTTTTGCCTCTGGAGCTATTATAATGATCCGCCTTCCACCCACCAAAAAATGTTAAGTCATCTGAGAACAGGGACTTTGGTTGGTTTTGTTCACGATTAACACAGTAAGTTTCCAAGTAATTAACAAATTAAAAATACATTAGGTTGTAGGGAAGCTTGTTCAGAATCGAGCCTGATTGCCTGAGTTCCACAAGATGAGGGGGTGGTATGTGGGGGGGTGGATGGAATGTGAGTGGAGCTACAGGAAGGGCTGAAGCAGGAGGGCTCTGTGTTGGGGAAGCAGGGTGGTTGAAAGAAAGGAGGAAGCAGAGGGTAGGAGTTCAGCCTGCAGAGATGTGAGCAGCATTCTCGAATGTTCATGGGAAGATTTAATGGGACCCAGGCCAGGGAAATAACATTCCTACTGGGTTTATTCCTGTTTTGCATCTCTTCTGGTGTCAATTTTTTTTAAAACTACATTTGTCTAGATTGAAGTATTTATTACGTTGTTTATAATGGTCTCATTTATTTAATCTGCCTGTGGCCTTTCTTGTATTTTTTCTTATTAATTTTTCTTCTTTCATTTGTGTTTTTCTTGATGAAAATTTCAGGATTCATCTATTTTAGGGGGAGTTTTCTTATTAAAGGAGCACCATTGGAACATATTTGTTAATTTAAATGATGTCCTGGTTTCTAATTTGTTCATTCATAAATCAGACTATTCTGCCTTCTGATATCTTCGGGATTTTGTTGTTTTCTTCTTTCCTAAAGTCTTGAGTGTTTAATAATTTAAAAACAAAATAGGGGCGCCTGGGTGGCTCAGTCATTATGCGTCTGTCTTCAGCTCAGGTCGTGATCTCAGGGTCCTGGGATGGAGCCCCGCATCTGGCTCCCTGCTCAGCGGGGAGCCTGCTTCTCCCTCTGCCTGCCGCTCCCCCTGCTTCTGCTCTCTCTCCGTTTCTGGCAAATAAATAAATAAAATCTTTTAAAAAAAAAAACAAAATAAAGTTGTGGTGCCTGAAACTGGCCATTGCTGCGTCTGCCCCAGAGCGTGGAGGCTCAGAGGGTTGGGATGCGGGGCAGAACTGGGCTGATTTGCATCCCAGATGCGTGAGGTTTAAAATGGCTCATACCGGGCGCCTGGGTGGCTCAGTTGGTTAAGCGACTGCCTTCGGCTCAGGTCATGGTCCTGGAGTCCCGGGATCGAGTCCCACATCGGGCTCCCTGCTCCGCGGGGGGTCTGCTTCTCCCTCTGACCCTCTTCCCTCTCGTGCTATCTCTCATTCTTTCTCAAATAAATATATATATAAAAAAATGTCTAAAATGGCTCATACCCCCTCAACTACAATTATTCCCTTTGCAAAGCTCATTTGCCTTGAAATTACCACTTTTTGTAATTTTAAAGACAGCTTGGCTGTATCTTTTCTGCCTCCTTTCTATAATCTCACCCAAGTGCTATGCCCAAGGCTGTATGTCGGGCTGGTTTGCAGTTTCCCCACAGCTGTTTTACAGGCGGAAGAATCTATTGGGATTAAAAAGCAGAGGGGCGCCTGGGTGGCTCAGTCGTTAAGCTTCTGCTTTTGGCTCAGGTCATGATCTCAGGGTCCTGGGATTGAGCCCCGCATCAGGTTCCTTGCTCGGCGGGAAGCCTGCTTCTCCCTCTGCCTCTCCCCCTGCTTGTGTTCCCTCTCTCGCTGTCTCTCTCTGTCAAATAAATAAATAAAATCTTAAAAAAAAAAAAAAAGCAGAGCTCCTAGGGTTGAGTTCACATCTCAGTCCTGCTATCTCCTCACTGTGTGACCTTTGTCAGGTGTTTCGACTCAAACCTCAGTCTCTTCACCTGTTAAATGGGGTAATGATAGCACCTTCCTCAAAAAGCACTTGTGAGCATTCAGGGAGACAGTCATGTTGAAGCTTTATCACAAAGGAATGTTCGCTCTTCTCATCTGTTACACGAGTCCAAGGGCTTCCATGTGCAGGTTTTAATTTTTTTAAAAGATTTTATTTATTTGAGATTGAGAGATAGAGAGAGAAGGAGTAGGAGGAGATTGAGAAGCAGACTCCCTGCTGAGCAGGGAGCCCAATGCGGGACTCGATCCCGAGACCCCGGGACCATGACCTGAGCCGAAGGCAGACGCTTAACCAACCGAGCCACCCAGGCACCCCTCATGTACGGGTTTTTAATGTCATCCACACACTATGCTATGGTTGAGGAGGACAGCTATTATTCTTAGTTCACAATGAGGAAAACATGACACAAACATAGTCAGGGCAATTTTTGTGGTTAACAACTAGTTAAAGACTAGACTTTGAGATTCCTAGTCATGCGCTCTTTCTAGAGGGTAAGCTAGCTTTTAGCAAAAACTGGGAAATAATGGTTTTTTGCTTGCAGTCCACAAGCACCCCTCCTCAGATTTTTAGATTATTTCCCATAGTCTTCATTCTCCTGCTAAAATCTCTACAGATAAAGCTTACCATGTTATATCTCCCAGCGGGCATTTATCTTTTATCAGTGAAGTCTTAAAAACTCAGAAAGCCTTCAAGTGGTGAAGAATGAATCTCTGAAAGAAATTTTAAGTCCAGGAATAGGGTAGGGCAAGGGGCCTTCTCACGGAGTGAACTTTCTTATTTATATCTTGCAGTAGATGGAATTATGCCCTTGCAAATATGTCCACATCCTAATCCCAGGAAGCTACCACATCACTTAGCATGGCAAAGGAATTTTGCAGAAGTGGTTCAATTTAGGATCTTGAGGTGGGGAGATTATCCTGGATTATCCTCGCAGACCCAGTGTATTCACAAGTGTCCTTATGAGAGGGTGCCAGGAGGGTCAGAGTCAGAGGAGAGGTGACAATGGATGCAGAGGCGAGGGGAGAGAAAGAGAAATTTGAAGATGCTATGCTCCTACCTCTGAAGATGGGAGGAAGAGCTATGAAGCAAAGAATGCAGATGGTCTCTAGATGCTGGAAAAGGCAAGGAAATGGACTCTCCACTACAGCCTCCAGAGGGAATGGGATCCAGCTGACACCTTGAGTTGAGGATTCTGACCTGGAGAACTGTAAGGTAATACATTTATGTTGTTTTCAGCCACGACGTTTGTGGTAATTTGTGACAGCAGCAACAGAAACCTAGGAGACATCTCATCCTCCATCTGTGGTCAAGCAAACTCATCTTTTTCCATTGGTCAGCCATTTCCGACATAGACCAAGGGAGTCCAAGGACCATGGCTGCACAACTGTTGTAAAATGAGCTCTACGATCAGAAGTAGCTAAGACTTCAAACACAAAACCAATGTCTTGGGAAATTATCTGACCATGAGGGGAGGTATTAGGGTACAGGGACGAAACTCTTGATTCTGGGCCACTGTGTGTTGCTGTGCAGGTTGGGCCCAGCCCAGGGGGACCTGACTGAGGAGGCAAGTGGGAGCCAAGCTCCAGGCTAAGCCTGGCCTCCCAAGGAGTGCACACTAGTGTGAAGTGGCATTTTCTGAGAGGAAGAGACACTCTTTCTAATTGGCCCAAAGGTACTGGATGGATTAGCAGCAGTCCTAGACTTATCCTGATTCTACCAAGGACCAGTGAGGTGAACTCACATAAATCACTTAACGCTGTCTAGGTTTGTTACCAATAATCCTTTGGGATAGAAGCCGCAAATTAATTAGGTAATTAGCCTTCTTGTGTTCAATTCCTTTACTCTGAAAGGAAGACGTCAGATGAGGGGTGAACTCACCCTCACTAACTCCACTCCAGCCTTGCTTGCCTTCTTGCCTGGAGCATGTGCATACTTAATGTTGCATATGCTTCTTGCCTTAAGCCTATACCTGCTACCTCAGGGCCTTTGCACGGTCTCCTTTACCCAGCACATGCCTCCTTCCTAAGCACATAGTAAGTGTTCAATAAATATTTGTTGAATGAATGAACTTTTTTCCTTATGTAAACTTGCCTTCTGCAATAGAACATTTTGGTGTTTCATAGGGTTTTCTTTCTTTCTTTGTCTGTCTTGCTTTTTCTTTCTTTCTTTCTCTCTTTCTTTCTCTCTTTCTCTTTCTTTCTTTCTCTTTTTCTTTCTCTCTTTCTTTCTCTTTTTTTCTTTCTCTCTTTCTCTCTCTTTCTTTCTTTCTTTCTCTCTCTCTCTCTTTCTTTTTCTCTCTCTCTCTTTCTTTCTTTTTCTTTCCTTCCTTCCTTCCTTCCTTCTCATGTAATTTTACTCCTTGGCCCTGCACAGAGGTGAAGATGAAGGTGACCTGTGCATTGCTTCAGGATTTGCTCTAGTCCCCTTCTTACTGGTGTCACCATCTTCTAGGACATAATGAGACATAACAAAATGAAAATTGTTTACAATTGATCCGTGTAACATGGCTACTTCCTGCCCTGTTCATCTTCACCTACAAAACTAAAAATTCTTCAGATTATAAACTCATGCTTACCAATGAAAAATGCTTGTGCTTTATAATGATCATTTGAAAAGTAATCTCTACATTTTTATTCCAAGACCCCAAGTCCAGTCTTGGGAGAGAGCCCTTCTGGTCCCTGTCCTTGACCGTGCCATGATTTTTCCTTTGCAGGCCCTATTCCTGTCTAAACCCTTTATTACCATCCCCCTACCCTTTGACCCGGGTCTGGGTATCTCTTCAGGTGGGCTGGATGCAGAAGCTCACTCTCTCCCTTCTTTTCCAAAGAAGCTAAAGTCATTGGGCCTATGATTTGGGTACTTTCATTAAATATGTGCCTGAGTAGACAGATCATCCCATTTTCTGATTCTCCTGAGAACAGTTTCTGTTTGTGCCCAAGAACAAGTTCGAGGTCTGCTTTTTTACTCTTCTGATCTTAAGAATTCCCAGATGGTGGGAGCTCCAGATAGGAATTTATACCCCCAGCCATTCTCTCTCTGTCTTGTCTGTCAGTCACTCCTTGTAAGGTGGGAGTCTCCAGTGATGACCAGGTATATAGGCTCACATCTGTCTACTCGGTAGGTGCCCCTGGTACCATGTCACAGAGAAGTGTGGCTTTGCCTGGGAGGTTTGCATCATGCGTAATATGGGCTAGTAATGGATACCTGGTCCAGAATCACCACTCTTCTCTCTCACATTTTCAGTGCATTTTCTGAAACACTGGCAAGCCATGGGAAGACGTTTAAAATATAGTTTTGTATTTGAAATACCCTGAGTGAATATTAAGCCTTTCATTGTGAATTCCTCTATCAGTGATAGGCAGATAGATTTGGGGTTTAACTTTTATCTCAACAAAACAGTGGCATTCCTTCTTTTTGGTCACACAAAGGGCTTTGCCCCCAAACAGCTGAGACCCACATCAGTTCGAATTGTCTCGTGTGAAGCAAAAGTACAATTTCGTTATCTGAACAAAGCAACTTGACCTCATTGTGGAAGGCTCATTAATTCCAAATGGAAAATAATCAGCTCAGAAAAGGATGGGTGGGATTCTTTCTTCCTCTTTTTCCTGTAAATTAGAGGAAAATGATTTTTGGCTGAAAGATGGCTTGGCAAGAAGTTTGATTCTCCAAAGGAAAACCCCTGTTGAGAGCAGATAGGTTATGACCGCCCAGAAAGCCAGGAGGCCACGTGTCTGCATCCATTTGTCTTACGCTTTTGAAATTGGCAGTGGTCTCAGCTGCTTACATCACAAGAGGGTTTCCATTAGGCTCATCTTTTCCAGGAGAATGTTCTTATAGTGTTCTCTATAAGAACTTATGGCCCACTAGTGACTAGCTGGAGATTTCCAGATGCCCATCTGCTTCTTTCTCTCGTTCCCCTTTTCTCTGCTCTACCCAGTTTGAGGTTAATGTTGTGGGTGGGCAAGAAGAGGCAGAGAGGGAAGTAAAGGAAAATTATAAGAATTTCTAGTTTTTTATTTATTTATTTTTAAACTTAAAAAAAAAATTTAGAGAGCGAGAGAGCACAGGCGTGTGAGCAGTGGGGAGGGGAGCGGGAGGAGGGGGTGAAGGGGAGGGTTGGGGAGGGGCAGAGGGAGAGAGAGAGAGAGAGACTCTGAAGCAGGCTCCACACCCAGCATGGAGCACAGTGCAGGGCTTGATCTCACAACACTGAGATCATGACCTGAGCCGAAATCCAGAGTCGGAGGCTTAACCCACTGTGTCACCCAGGTGCCTAGAATTTCTAGCTTTTTTAAATGGTATTCATGAAAGTGAAACTTGATAACCCCCAGATCATACGCCCCAGTCTGTAAAGGTAAAAGCAAATCATATGTAAACATTCTCTCTGCAGAGGCCGCTAGGTTTTCTGTTCCCTTCCTATGTTCTTCCCATCATACTTTCTCCTTCTGACTTTTTCCCCTTTCTCCTATTTTTCTCAACCTGTTTCATTTTATTCCTCAACCAACTCCTTGCTTATCTTTTTTCTTCCTTATTCTTTTTCCTTAGTTTCTCCTTTAGCTTCTCTTTCCTCCATAATTTCTCTCCCCTGCAGTAGGCATTAGGGGAGAGAAAGTTCTGGATTTCACGTCCCACCACCTGAGGTTGGAACACTCTGAGAAGCTGGTTTGGTTCATTAGTTCAACAAGAGTCTTTCTAAACATTTATAGAGACCCTCGGGAAGGCTTAGGATAAAACCTTTTGTAATGTCCTCATATTGGCCTCCTGCATTGGGATTTTTTTTTAAATTGTACTGTTATAATATTTATTAAAAACATGGTTTAAGCATTTTTGGCTTGCAAATATTTCAGTATTATTTATAAATCAAGGCTGAGATACATGAAAGGTTCATACGCGCAAGAGGATTTAGGTTTTGTTTTACCTTTTGGTTCTTTTTGTTAGTTTTATTTACGCTTTCGAAATAATTGGTATAAGAAATCATCACAGCAATCTTTGTATTAGGAAAGGTTTCTTGATTATAATCATTCAATTGGCTAATTGTTCATTTTTTGTTTTATTATTTGATGATGTCAGTATTTAAAAGACAGCACATTTTATTTTCTTCTTCTTTTGGGCTATTGTATGAATCATGTTGCAGGGCCCTCTCACATGGACTCTGGGACAGCCCCCTCTTTTGCCCACAGGAAACTGGTCCTGAGTGTGCAGTTCCCCCATCTTCCATGACCCAGCAGGCTCCTTTGGGTAGCCTGCTGTCCATGCCTTATTTACAGCCCTCCAGATTACTGCCTTGGATGGTGTGATGGTTCATTTCATGTGTCAACTTGACTGTGCTAAGGGACGCCCAGACAGCAGGTAGAGTATTATTTCTGGGTATGTCTGTGAGGGCTTTTCCAGAAGAGATTAACATTGGAATGGATGAGCTGAATAAAGCAGGTGGCCCTTCCCAGTGTGGGTGGGCATCATCCAATCCTCTGAGGGGAACAAAAAGGTGGAAGAAGGGTGAATTTGCTCTCTCTGTTGAAGTTGGGACCTCATCTTCGCCTCCTCTCGGACATGGGTGCTCCCTGGTTCTCAGGCCTTCAGACTCAGACTAACTTACAGCACATGCTCTTCTCATTCTCCAGGTTGCAGACACAGATGGTGGGACTTCTTGGCCTCTATAATTACATGAGTCGATCCCTACCACAAATCTCTCCATATACATGATATATGATATAATTTAATTTTTATCTATATCTATGTTATATCATCTGTATCTACGTCTTCTTGTTTCTGTTCCTCTGGAGAACCCTAACTAATAGAGATAGAGGCCACCACTATTCCCCACTTACCCAAGTGACCTAGGCTGGGCCCCATCGGCATGGGACCCCGTGTGACTGCCTGGGTGGTTTGTGAGTCCTGGAACCCAGCAGCATTCTATTGGTTCAGGTCAGCATTCCTAATTCTCCCTTGTGTAGTTGTCCTTTTGCCTGCAATGGAGAGTCTGATACATTCCTCATCTTCACAGGAATGTCTGTGGACTAAGAAAAATACAAAAATCAGGTAATATATGGTGTCCTCTTCTTCCAAAGATAATACCCAAACAAAGTATTGTTTGAAATTAGCAGATAATTACACAACATAATGCTGACAATAAATCCTTAGAATCATGGTTGGACTCATCTTTGTCTTCTTAGGCGCTACATGTATCTGGCATGTAACAGGACCATCATAAATTTTGAATGAATACATGGAATAAAATAAATAGATTCTGACAGCATTCTAGAATTCAAGAACACAAGAGAAGGGGGAGAGAGAAAAAAAAAGAGTACAGGCCCAAACAGTAATATTTCAGCATCAAAATTATTTATACTGATTAAAGACATCGTTTACTACATATGAACAAAATGAGTCAAACAAATAATCAGTGTACAAGCTTGCACTTAGAATATTACACAAATTGCAAATATACAGTTCAATATCAGAGTTTTTTCTTAGATGGATCAAATGACATGATATTAACAAGTGCTCTGGCTTTTTTTTTTTACACCTTAGTTATAGTTACAGTTGATATACAATAAATTACGCATGCTTTAGAGTATAGAATTTGATAACTTTTCACATACGTATACATGCTTACATGCATGATTCCATCACCACAGTCAAGATAATGAATATATCCATCACCCTCCAAAGTTTTCTCACCTCCTTTTAAAGTTTCTCCTTCCTGTCCCTGTCCATTCACTCCCGGGCAACCACTGATCTGCTTTTTAGTCATTATAGATTAATTTGCATTCCCTAGAATTTTATGTAAGTAGAATCATACAGTATGTACTCTTTCTTTGTCTGGCTTCTTTCATTCAGTGTAATTATTTTGGGATTCATCCTTGCTGCTGTGTGTATCAATAGTTCATTCCTTTTAAGTGCTGGGCACTGTCCCATTGTATAGATAAACCACAGTTTATCTCTTCACCTATCAATGGACATTTTAGTTGTTTCCAGTTTAAGGCTCTTACCAGTCAAGCCAGCTATCAACATTTTGTATATGATGTTTTCCAAAGCAGTGGTACTATTTTGCATTCTCACTAGCAGTGTTCCTCTTACTCCACATCCGCTCCAGCACTTGGTGCGATCAGTATCATGAATTTCAGCTCTTCCCGTAACCTGGTAGTAGTATCGCATTGTGGTTTTAATTTCCATTTTACCAGTGACTTGGGATTTGAATGTCTTTCATGTGCTTGCTTGCCACTCATATATTTCCTTTGGTGAAGTGTCTGTTCCACTCTTTCGCCCATTTTTAAAACTGGAATGTTTATTTTCTTATTATTGAGTTTTGAGAGTTCCTTATATTTTCTGGATACAAGACCTTTATCAGATACGTGATTTGCAGATGTTTTCTTCCAGTTTGGGGTTTGTCTTTATATTACTGTTACAATGGCTTTCAAAGAGCGGGAGTTCCTATTTCTATGAAGTCCAATTTATTAATTTTTTCTTTTATGGATTCTATCTAAGAAATCTTTGCCCAGCCCAAGGTCATGAAAATTTTCTTCTAGAAGAGGTTTTTTTTTTTAAGAGGTTTTGTAGTTTTCTGTCTTATATTTATTATTTATTTATTTATTTATTTTTTAAAGATTTTATTTATTTGACAGAGAGAGACACAGCGAGAGCAGGAACACAAGCAGGGGGAGTGGGAGAGGGAGAAGCAGGCTTCCTGCCGAGCAGGGAGCCCAATGTGGGACTTGATCCCAGGGCCCTGGAATCATGACCTGAGCCGAAGGCACACGCTTAACGACTGAGCCACCCAGGCGCCCTTTCTGTCTTATATTTAGGTAAATGATCTATTCTGAGGGGATTTTTGAATGTGGTGTGAGGTTTGAAGTAAAGCTCTCTCTCTCTCTCTTTTTTTTGCATAGTTATCCAATAGTTTCTGCACCTTTTGTTAGAAAAAAGATCCTTTTTGCCCTAACTTGCCATTGTACTTTGTTGAAAATCAATTGAGCCTCTATGTGTGGCTTTATTTCTGGACTTTCTATTTGGTTCTACTGATCTGTTTGTCAGATTGTGCTCTGTTTTTATTCTTGAGTTTATTGGATTTTATTTTTTACTTTAACAAGAAAATAGAGGACTTTTAAATGGTGTCATCAATTAAACTATGGAACAAATTATTATTGGATATCAGCCAATCATTATCGGAGAATTTTTTTAACATGTATTTCTTTATTTGAGAGAGAGAGAGAGATGGGGGTAGAGGTAGAGGGAGAAAGGGAATCCTCAAGCAGGCTTTCCCGCTGAGCACAGAGCTGGAGCAGGGCTCCATCCCAGGAACCTGAGATCATGATCCGAGCCAAAATTAAGAATCAAGAGTTGGACGCTTAGCCAACTGAGCCACCCAGGGGCCCCTGGAGAATTTTTTATTAAAACAGATTGATGTTTGTTTTTATTGGGACTTGTTTTTAAATAATCTAATTAATATTTAATAATCTATCTACAAAAGGTTTCAAAAAGATTAATGGAGATTTTTTGGGGGGTGAAGTAAAGCAACCTTTGTCATTCTGAAAAGAAAAATACTGCATAATACAAAATAGTATAGATATTGACTGTTCTTTTTAACTAAAGGAAATGGTTTTCTCTTATTGGTTCACTGAAATACTGATGATTGAGTTTATCAGTAAAGCATACTTTGGTCTGGCATTCAAAGATGTAAAATATCCTTAATTTTCCTTACATTTTCAATGTGTGTTTCACAGAAGCATATCATTCCACATATTACCAAAAAAATGCTTACATCTATAATTTTAGTGGATGTTAATATTTTAATGAGTGCTTTTATGCTTCGTAGGAATGCGCGTCCTGTAATGGCAGACCCTTGACTCTTCCCAATAAAGAGGAGAGGGAGTCTATTTGTATCCGGGCAACCAACAATGATACACAAGGATAACCAACAAGGATATGCAACAAATCCTCCTTACATTTTGGTCAGTGCTTTGTATTATTAATTTGTGCATACATAGATATTTTATCCAGCTGCCGAGAGTTAAAAAGTGTAATGTTTTTGCCATACTAAAAGAAGTCGATCTGAGAAAAATTAGACCCCATGTGTTTTCCATGTATGTTTGTGCTGTGGTTCAATATGTTTCAAACATAAGAAATCTATAAACCAGGAATGACTGAAAATAGTTCTTTTTCCTGTTCTGTAATTGGTCTGACATATGATTGTGGATAATCTCCACCTGTTTTCTTTTTTTTTTTTTAAAGATTTTATTTATTTATTCATTAGAGACAGAGGGAGAAGCAGGCTCCCAAGGAGCAGGGAGCCCAATGCGGGACTCAATCCCAAGACCCTGAGATCATGACCTGAGCCGAAGGCAGACGCTTAACCATCTGAGTCACCCAGGCGCCCCTCCACCTGTTTTCTTATCTATAAGGTGGGAATAAGTCCGCCACTACTAGAGACAGCTTGTGAGGATAGGGGCTGTGTCATGTGACAGAGAGGTTACACAGCAATGCATCATGGTTCTACAGTTTGGCTCTTTTTAAACGGCTTTTGCAGGGGCGCCTGGCTGGCTCAGTCAGTAGAGCATGTGACTCCTGATCTCAGGGTTGTGAGTTCAAGCCCCATGATGGGCATAGAACTTACTTAAGAAAAATGAGTAAAGGACGCCTGGGTGGCTCAGTTGGCTAAGCGACTGCCTTCGGCTCAGGTCATGATCCTGGAGTCCCGGGATCGAGTCCCGCATCGGGCTCCCTGCTCGGCGGGGAGTCTGCTTCTCCCTCTGACCCTCCCCGTCTCATGCTCTCTCTCTCTATCTCATTCTCTCTCTCAAAAAAATAAATAAAATCTTAAAAAAAAAAAAGAAAAATGAGTAAAGAGCTTTTACAACTATTTTGACAATTTGACTCTCCCAGTCACCAACAAGGTAGGCAGGTGGAGACCAATATCCATTTCATGAATTTTGAAGGCAAGGGAAGATTAGAATTATAGATGTAAAGATTGAAAAATAACTGTCCAGGCGATGTAGTCTAATTTATTATAATAATATAAGACATACGGGTCTCTGTGAGAATTCTCCCATGTTAAATTATGTAGGCTCATGAATAACAGCAAAAAATGATCTAAATCGTTTATGTAAGAGTTAATATGACATCATGTTATAATCATAGTGACCACATTCTTTCATAGTTTACATATAAACTATATGTATATATATATGATTTTATTTATTTGACAGAGAGAGAGCACAAGCAGGGGGTGAGACAGGAGCAGGCCCCCCACTAAGCAGGGAGCAGGATGTGAGGCTTGATCCTAGGACCCTGGGATCACAACCTGAGCTGAAGGCTTATGTTTAACTGGCTGAGCCACCTGGGCGCCCCTATATATAAACTATAATATATGTACATAATATGTAATATATATGATATATGTATTATATATATTATTTTATATCTTTTTAAAAAGATTTATTTATTTATTTTGAGAGAGGGTGTGCATGGGGGGCGGGGGAGGAGAAGGAGAGAATCCCACTGAGCGTGGAGCCTGAGTGGGGCTTGATCTCATGACCTGAGCTGAAACCAAGAGTTGAATGCTCAACCAACTGAACCACCCAGGAGCCCCTACTCTTTCATATTCTATTTTTATAAAAATAAAATATGCCACCCATTTTGGAAAGGGAAGGGGTGATGTGAAGGAGAGCTGATATCTGTTCTGAGAGGACTGGGGACAACAGGGAGGCAAGTGACAGAGGAATTGGGGATGAGACTGGAGGAGAAAGATCTGGAAGCTCAGGGAGGTCAGCAATGTGTAAAGTGTGGGAAGGAAGACACAGGCTTGGGACGGGGAGGAACTGTGCTGGGCAAGGGGCCAGTCATGGTGGAAATGATGCAGAGAGGAACGAAGGACATGCATATCAAGGAGTCAAAAAGGTTAGAGGAAATATTACTGGTCTGGTGTCTGCTGCTTTTGTTACAGTTCCAAATGGATGAAAGGAATTCAACAGATGTTTAAAAAAAAAGGGTGGAAAATGGGACAAACCATAGGACGATTCAAAGGACAATTTGTTGTTTCTAATGAGCTCCCAAGAGGTCAGTTGTAGAAATCTCCATCATGCGATCTACGGGGTGATTCTAAGAGGCAATTTCACAATGGCCCATGATGCCAGCCATTGTGAAAGAAGAAGAATTTAAGGAGTTGGCCAATTGACCATCTATTACTTAAAGAATTTCTAAAAGAGAAGAGGAAGACCTCTGGAGGAACTTTGTCACAGCGCCAGTGGGCAGGCCAAGGACAAAGACCGAGGTCTCTTCCTATTACTGAGATACGAAATGGTTGCTGGAGATCCCAGAGCTAGGAAGTTAAAATGATATTGCAGAGTTGCCTCAGTTGAGTCAGAGAATGAATGGATACAGGGCAAAGAAAGGGCATGTGTATTTGAAGAAGAACTATGGTAGGCAGAAGTAGAATATGTCATTCTTCCAGTTTGGCTTACCTAGAGTATGTAGAGACTGTGGATATATATACTTTTAAAAGATTTATTTATTCATTTATGAGAGAGAGCAAGAGCGCACGAGCAGGGGGAGGGGTAGAGCTCTGATCCTTGTCATTTATTTTTGGTTGTTGCAGCAGTGCGGTCTTCTTGACTCCAGTCTTGCCTCTCTCTGACCTATACTCCAAAATGCCACCAGAGTTTTCCAAAACACAAATCTGGTCATGTCACTTTTTTTTTTAAGATTTTATTTATTTATTTCACAGAGAGAGACACAGCAAGAGAGGGAACACAAACAGGGGGAGTGGGAGAGGGAGAAGCAGGCTTCCCGCCAAGCAGGGAGCCCGATGCGGGGCTTGATCCCAGGACCCTGGGATCATGACCTGAGCCGAAGGCAGACGCTTAACGACTGAGCCACCCAGGCGCCCCTGGTCATGTCACTTTTTAACTAATTCTTTTTTTTTTTTTTAAGATTTTATTTATTTGAGAGAGAATGAGATAGAGAGAGAGCATGAGAGGGGGGAGGGTCAGAGGGAGAAGCAGACGCCCCACTGAGCAGGGAGCCTGATGTGGGACTCGATCCCGGGACGCCAGGATCATGACCTGAGCCGAAGGCAGTCGCTTAACCAACTGAGCCACCCAGGCACCCACTTTTTAACTAATTCTTAAGAGACTCCCCACCTCACACCCCAGATCAAACCCAATCAATCTCCTTAGCATGGCTGAGAAGGCCTTTCATCCTTGGCCCATGGTCACTTCTCTCTTTGCAGGAAATTCCTTAAGAGCCTGGGGCTTCTTAACACATGACAACTCTTCCTTCTCAAGGTATATCAATTACAAATTGAATTTTGCTGCCTGTAAGGCAAACTTAATTACATTGGCTTAAATAAATATTTTTTCTCATATAATAAGAAATCTGGGAAGTCCAGAGCTTGCTAAGCAATTCAGTTTTAATGCACCCAGATTCCTTTTAGACTCACTCACCATTGTGAACAGCAACCACCTATAATCAGCCGTAAAGCTATTAGGATTGAGAACTGGGACCACCCATGTCAGCTGCTGGGTTAAAAGATGAGAATTTGAGAACAAGGACTCAGTGTGGAAATGCCCAACTAAGCATGGCCTAGTCATTGTTTCTAGAAAATTTTGCTCAAGGAAAACAGATATTACATATCTTTATTCCAGGCTCAAAGAAAAGAGGAAAGGGGCACCTGGGTAGCTCATTCGGTTAAGTGTTTGACTTCAGCTCAGGTCATGATCTCAGGGTCCTGGGATCGAGCCCCACCTTGGGCTCCTGCTCAGCGGGGAGTCTGCTTTCTCCCTCTGCCCCTCCCCCTGCTCATACACACACTCTCTCTCTCAAATAAATAAATAAATTCTTAAAAAAAGAAATGAGGAAGGGTGAAGGAAGGGCAAAAAGTACATGCCAACTAAGTCTTACCTTTTATTAACAGTTCGGATTGTTGAAATGAAGACCCCAACACCACTCTGCTGTTAAGTTTGCTGTTTACTTCTTTGTTCCTTAAATGATGCTCAGTGGGATGAGTCATCTTACTCCTGTCTTGGTATCTTGATATTCTCTCAGTGCTTAGTGGGAGATCTTGCACTCCAGCATATGTTCAGAAAAAGGTCGTTGAATGACATACCAAATTTGGATGGAGTGAAATACTCTCAATGTTGAGCTGTTTAGATTGGAATGATCAAAAATAACTACTGATCCCCCAGTATTTCTTAATACATATCCTAAGCTCTCACTCCCTGGGGTGGCCTCAGCACATTCGTAAGGACTAGAATAATGGAGAGAACCAGCTCTGTGGAACATGAATGCTAGAGAATTTTGAATTCTTAATTGTGGTTCATTGAGCCTCCCATGTCTAAAAAGAAAACCTTCTCCAGTTCAAGTCTAGTGTGTGCTTAGCGCAGAAATGTATACATTATGTAAAGGAAGCTTTCTCTCCCTACTGTCAACCACTCCCCGCCACATCCCCTACCACTGGATGCTGCTATTAATACTTTGGCTTAGGGGCGCCTGGGTGGCTCAGATGGTTAAGCGTCTGCCTTCGGCTCAGGTCATGATCCCAGGGTCCTGGGATCGAGTCCCACATCGGGCTCCTGACTCAGCGGG
>NC_138373.1:58780203-58841515 GCF_054177405.1 Leptonychotes weddellii | reverse complement strand
GCCAAGCAGGGAGCCCGATGCAGGGTTCGATCCCAGGACCCTGGGATCATGACCTGAGCCAAAGGCAGACACTTAACCATCTGAGCCACCCAGGTGCCCCCTTTTTTTGATAGTTTTTAAATTATTGGTTTGTTTTTTGTTTTTTGTTTTTTTCACTAGTAATTGGTCTGTTCAGATTTTCTATTTCTATTTTCTATTTCTTCCTGGACCAGTTTTGGAAAATTGTATGCTTTTAGAAATGTATCAATTTCCTCTAGGTTGTCTAGTGTGTTGGCATGTAATTGTTATGTAATATAAAATGTTATAATCCTTTGTATTTCTGTGGGGTCAGTTGTTACTTCTCCTCTTTCATTTCTGATTTTATTTATTTTAGTCCTTTCTCTCTTTTTCTTGAGGAGTCTGGCTAAGGATTTATCAATTTTTTCTTTTCAAAGAACCAGCTCTTGATTTCAATGATCTTTTCTAATTTTTTTTTTAATTTTATTTATTTATTTATTTTTAAAGATTTTATTTATTTATTTGACAGAGAGAGACACAGCGAGACAGGGAACACAAGCAGGGGGAGTGGGAGAGGGAGAAGCAGGCTTCCCGCCGAGCAGGGAGCCCGATGTGGGGCTCGATCCCAGGACCCTGGGATCATGACCTGAGCTGAAGGCAGATGCTTAACAACTGAGCCACCCAGGTGCCCCTCTAATTTTTTTATTTAGCTTTTATATCACTTATTTCTGTTCTGATCTTTATTGTTTCCTTCCCTCTAGTTACTTTGAGCTTTGTTTGTCCTACTTTTTCTGGCTCCTTCAGATGTAAGGTTAAATTGTTTATTTGAGCTTTTCCTTGTTTCTTGAGGTTGGTTGGCCTGGATTGCTATACATTTCCCTCTTTGACCTGCTTTCACTGTGTCCCAAAGATTTTGGATTGCTGTGTTTTCATTTTCATTTGTCTCCATGTATTTTTCGATTTCTTCTTTGATTTCTTCATTGACCCATTGGTTGTTTAGTAGCATGTCATTTAGCCTCCATGTGTTTCTGGTTTTTTCTCCAGTTCTTTTTCTTGTGATTTGATCTCTAATTTCATACCATTGTGATTAGAAAGGGTGCATGGTATGATTTCAGTCTTCTTAAATGTATTGAGAGACTTGTTTTGTGGCCTAATATTGTGATCTATTCTGGAGAATGTTCCATGTGCACTTGAAAAGAATGTGTATTCTGTTGCTTTTGGATGGAATGTTCCCTATATCTCTGTTATGTTCAGGTCTAATGTGTGATTCAAAGACACTATTTTCTTAGTGATTTTGATGTAAGTGGTGTGTTAAAGACTACTATTATTTATCACCAAGACCTCTTGATATATTGTTAGTACATATCCTTTACTATGTTATAGCAAATATTTGTTCTCAGTCTGTAACTTAATTTTTGACTTGAATTATGGGTTTCTTGTTATCTAAAAATTTTTAAGTTTTTAAGAATCTGTCCATCTTTTCCTTTATCACTTCTGGGTTTTGCTAAGGAAATATTTCCATGCTAGGAATACAAAAATAACTTCCTGTATTTCTTTAAAGTTATTTCCTTCTTTAATGTTAACCTCTTTTAGGCATTTGGAATTATTTTTTTTTGTTTGATGTGAGATAAGAAGTTTTAAAACTTTTTAGTAAATCATAGAATGAATAATTTGCACCACCTCCTTTCTCCACTGATTTGAATTGCCTCATTTCTCATGCACTACAACACAAATGAAACATTTTGAATTCTTTCTTCTCTTTCATCCATATATTTGATATTTCTTTACCAGAATCTCATTATTTTAATTACCAATTTCTTATAGAATGTTTCTATATCTAGGAGACCATATTTTTTCAAAAATTCATTCATAGGCACCTTCTCTTCCAACAAACTTCAGAATCAGCTTGTCAGTGTCTTTATAAAATCCTGTTCAAATTTTGATTGAGACTGTATTAGTGTATAGATTACTTCGGAGACAACTTATATCTTTACGATATTAAATATGTTTAGGTAGGAATAAGATATATCTCTTAATTCATTCATATCTTTTAAAGTGTAAATCTGTAAAGTTTTACATATCTTTTGACATATGCCTTACTTGGTAGGTATTAGGCTTTTCTTCGTTATTTTATTGTTCCTGTTGACATTGTGAATCAATGGTTTTTACTCTACATTCACTGATCTTGTGTCCAGCCAATTTAACTGAATCTTCTTTGGTTCCTTTAGTTTTTCACTTGCTTTTCTTGAACACAAGTATAGGGTGTGCTAGAGCCAGTTTATGCCAGCCCGTGAAAGTCCGTTTTTTATGTGAGCTGATTGTTAAACATAATCATTATTAAATATTAAGTTGCATAACTTTATAGCTAAATAGATTATATGAAAAACAAAAATAGATATTCAATACTCATCATGTCCTAATTATTTTACTTATCTCTACTCTTTTTTTTTAATATTTTATTTATTTATTTGACAGAGAGAGAGACAGTGAGAGAGGGAACACAGGCAGGGGGAGTGGGAGAGGGAGAAGCAGGCTCCCCGCCAAGCAGGATGTGGGGCTCCATCCCAGGACCCTGAGATCATGACCTGAGCCGAAGGCAGACACTTAAGGACTGAGCCACCCAGGTGCCCTACTTATCTCTACTCTTAAAGTTATTTATTTCTAATGTTTCTGTGCAATGGAAATTCTTTTTTTTAGATTTTATTTATTTATTTGCCAGAGAGAGAAAGAGAGAGAGGGAGAGCACAAGCGGGGGGGTGGGGGGGCGTCAGGCAGAGGGAGAAGCAGGCTCCTTGCTGAGCAGGGAGCCCGATGCAAGACTCAATCCCAGGACCCTGGGATCATGACCCGAGCTGAAGGCAGATGCTTAACCAACTGAGCCACCCAGGCATTCCTGTGCAATAGAAATTCTTTATAATAACATGCTACTGTGTATCTCCACCAACTTCCTACTGAATGTGTTCACATTGGTAGCTTGTAAGCAATGATGAGGAGAATATTTACACCACGAAAATCAGTAAATGCTACAAATCAGGTCTTGACTTATTGTTTTGTTAATTGTCTAGACTTAAAGTAATGGAGAAAAATGTTAATAATGGAGATTAAACTGAAAAATGCATCATGTCATAGTCATTACGTTGTGAATAGCACAAAAAATTGGCAATATTTAAAAACTATTTTTGATTTAATAAGAATTAGCTCACATCATGGACCAACAAGTATGGTTAGGACAAGTTGTTTCACTTTTGTTTTACTCATTCATGTAAACGAAACATCAGCCAACATTCATGCTGGAAATTACACTCAGAGAACTAGTTGTTTCACACGCATCATCACACCACCGATCTTAAAGCATGTAAATAGTGAAAGTCTCCCTTCTTTTCAAAAATTACATTTCATTTCATTTTTTGCATCTATTGCATGGGTTAAGACTCTTGAATAATGTAGAATAACAGTAGTGTTACTAGGCATTCTTGATTTGATTCTTATTTTAATATTTCTATTTTATCATTAAGAATGATGTTAGCTTGGGGCACCTGGGTGGCGCAGTCAGTTAAGCATCTGACTCTGGGTTTTGCCTCAGGTTGTGATCTCAGGGTCCTGGGACTGAGGCCCTTGTCAGGCTCTGTGCTCAGCATGGAGTCTGCTTGAGATTCTCTCCCTCTGCCTCTCCTATTCATGCTCTCAGTCTCTAAAAATAAAGAAATAAACCTCAAAAAAAAAAAAAAGAATGACGTTTGCTCTGAGTTTCTGGTAGCTACTAGTTAGAACTCTGGAATTTCGTTTGAATACTACTAATAGGAAACTTCTGCTGCCTGTTCTTAGTAAAATTTCCTATTTTAAAATATTCTTCCATTTCCTAAAAATCTCTATTTTCTTTCCAAAATTTTATGACCATGTGGATTCCAGAGTCCTTGCAACATCTGGCACAATCTCACAGTTAAACAAAACACTTCTTTATAGCTCCTTGAAAAACTTGCCTAGATTCATTGTTTCTACCTCCTGGCCTCCCATTCCTCTTTTGTCCCTCTCCGTACCCCTACTGTCCTCCCCCACCCCCACCCCCCCCGCCGCCAACCTGCGCCGCTGAAACCACTTGTACCAAAGTCACTGGAGATTCCATTTTGCCAAATCCAATGGGTAATCCTCTCTTTTTGTCTCAGCATTATTATTGTTATTATTATTGTTATTATTATTGTTATTATATACTTGACCATCTCTCCTTGAATCCTTTCCTCTTCTTGGTATCTGGCGCACAATGCTCTTCTGGTCTTGTTCCCAAGTCATCAGCTATGGGCCTTTTAGTTTTCTTTACTTTACTTTAGTTTTCTTTACTGCTCCTATTCCTCATTTTGGCCTCTAAATGTGGAATGTCCTGGCAGGCCCAGAGCTCACTTTTCAACCCTCCTCTCTGCTACATTCATGGCTTTGAGTACAACATATTTGCTGATGATTCCCACATTTATGTCTTTGCCATACTCCTAGCTACAGTATTCAGATGCTTATGCTGATATCCACTTGGATATTTCACAGGCATTTCAACCTTAAACCAAAATCACATTCAGTTCTCAGCCTCTTCCCCAGATCCACTGCTTTTATAGTCATTCCTTTCTCAGCTAGTGCACCAATCACTGTTTCTTCCACAACCTAAAAATCACAATGCGTTCCTCTCTCAGTCTCCCCTCCTCAACACAACCCATTGTTAAGTAGTGGGTTTTTTTCTATTTTTAAAATGCATCCCAAATCCAACCACTGCTCACCATTTGCATCACTTCACATGTTGGCCCCAACCCCACTTTCATCTTTTACCTGGACTGCTATGACAGTCTCAGAATATAGCAGTCTCTGCTCCATTCTTCCTCTTTCCCTACCAGCCACAGAATATACATAGGCATAGAATACTACATTAGTTTCAGGTGTACAACATAATGATTCAATACCTGTCTATATTGTGACATGATCACCACACTAAGTCTAGTTAACACCCATCACCATACATAGTTACAGGTTTTTTTCTTGTGATGAAAATTTTTAAGATCTACTCTCTTAGCAACTTACTATATACATTTCATGTCATTTCTTTTGCAAATGACTTGACAAATTAAAAAAAAAAAAGACAGGAAGAAAAAATTCCTTAGTGGCATCCCATCATACTTAGGAAAAAAAATCCAAACTCTTTGATGGCCTGCTGAGTCTCCCATCTACCCCTTCCATCTCACCTTGCATCACCCTCTGCCTTACACATCATGCTTTCGCTACATTAGATTTCCTACCGTTTATTAACAATACTGAGCTTATTCCTGCCTTTAGGCTTTATTCTTGCTGGTTTCTCTATATAGAATACTCTTTCTTTAGAGTTTTCCTGTATCCAGCTCTTTCTCATCATTCTGATCTCTCCTCACAGAGGTTTATCCTAATCACCTTACCAAATAACCACTGTCCATCACATCTTGCTTCATTTCCTCATTGTATTTAACAGTATCTGAAACTGAAGTGTTTATTCATTTAACACATTTATTACCTGACTTTTTCCATTGGAATATAAGCTCCATAAAAGTAGGGAACTCATTTGCCTTATACACTGATATGTTCCCAGCTCCATAGTGCCTGGGGTGTAGGAGGACTCAATCAATGTTTGTTGAGTAAGTGAAGGAATAAAGAAGTAAATGACTTATTTGATTATAAGTGATAAATAAGTCAAATAGACTTAAGTAAATAAAATATATATATATATATATGGACTCAAGTACTTGGAAAGTCTAGTGGTAGATGTAGCTTCAGGCTCACTTGGATCCAGGATTTCAAATATTGTTAACAGGTTGCCCTTTCCAACTCTTGGTCATGTATTCCTCAATGCTAGGCCGTGATCCCTTCACAGAAGCAAGATGGCTGGCAGCATATCCAAGCTCCCCTTGTCTAGGTGACAATCACAGCAAAAACAGTGATTTTCTCTTCTCAACAGACTCACAAAGTCCTAGAATTGAGTCTCATTAAGTCTGATTGTATAATGTGCCCTTCTGTGAACCAGACCCTGTGGCCGAGAAATGCGGTGCTCTAATTGAGGGACTAGCAATGATAGCCCATGGGCCAATCCAGTCTCCTTTGTGTTTTTATAAATAAGATTTTATTGGAAAATGCCATTCAATTCATTTATATTTTGTCTATAGCTATTTTTGTGCTACAATGGCAGAATCGAGTATGTGCACAGAGATTGGCCCATAAAGCCTAAAATATTTACTATTTGGTGCCTATTATAAAAAATATGTGCCAATCATTCTAATTGGCCAGGATGTTGCTGACTCAACCACAACTCCTGGATTGACAAGGTTTATATGCTGTGTATTTCAGTTATCTGTTGCTGTGTATCAAGCCACCACAAAACATTATGGCTTAAAAAAATGATTTATTATTTCTGATAACTTATGGATTGACTTATTTTAGTTTTAGTTCTTATATGCCTCTTCTCTTTTGTTCTTGATCAGGTTTTCAAAAGCTTTGTTATTTTGTGGCCTTTTTATAGAAAGTTTTTGGTTTTATTGTTCAAAAATACTTTTTTTAAAAAATGTTTTATTTATTTATTCATGAGAGTCAGAGAGAGAGAGAGAGGCAGAGGCAGAGGGAGAAGCAGGCTCCCCACCCAGCAGGGAGCCTGATGCGGGACTCGATCCTAGGACCCCGGGATCATGACCCAAGCCGAAGGCAGGCGCCTAACCATCTGAGCCACCCAGGCGCCCCAAAAATACTTTTTTTTTTTTTAAAGATTTTATTTATCTGTTTGTCAGAGAGAGAGAGAGAGAGCACAAGCGGGGGGGAGTGGCAGACAGAGGGAGACAGGCTCCCCGCTGAGCAAGGAGCCAGATGTGGGACTTGATCCCAGGACTCTGGGATTGTGACCTGAGCCGAAGGCAGATGCTTAACCAACTGAGCCACCCAGGTATCCCTGTTCAAAAATACTTTTGAAAACTCTTATGTCAGGTAAAAAGCTGAAATTAATATGAATTTTCATAATTATCTGAGTTGAATGTTTAGTCAATACATTTCCCCATATTCTGGGTTTTATATTTTCCTCTGAGTCTTAATCTGTGTACATCCCTAGGTTTTTATATCCAGGATTCTTATTTTTATTTATCTCTAAATATTCTAGAGTTTCATTTGCTTTCTATCATTCAAAAAGTATCTATATATTTGGGTTTTTTTAAAGATTTTATTTATTTGAGAGAGAGCGAGCGAGCACAAGCAGGGGGAGGGGCAGAGGGAGAGGGAGAAGCAGGCTCCCTGCTAAGCAGGGAGCCTGACACAGGACCCTGGGATCATGACCTGAGCTGAAGGCAGACACTTAACCCACTGAGTCACCCAGGTGCCCCAAAAAGTCTCTATACATTTGTACATATAATCTTCTGATGGTTAAAATTTGCCTTTTAGTTTGCTGTTTGGGATTTATCTTTTTGTGGTAACCAGGCTCCAGGATAGTCCCCAGTGATATCCTCAGCCTGGTATTCCCATCCCTACATAGTCCTTTCCCAACTGTGTCATTGTTAATCTGTGTGACTAACCGCAGATGGCAGAAATGATGGCGTGTGACTTGTAAGGCTAGGTCATAAAAGACATGGTGGCTTCCACCTTGCCCTTTATCACTTGGGTCGCCCTCATGGAGGGAAGCCAGGTACCATGTCAGGAGGACCACTGAGCAGCCCTGTAGAGGGGCCAACATGGTGAGGGACTGAGGCCAAAGCCATGAGTGAGCTTGACAGTGGAGCCTCTAAGTTGTCAAGTTTTCAGATGACTTCAGCCCCCAGCCACCCCTGACATCTTGGTTACAACCTCCTGAGAGAACCTAAGCTGGAAACTCCCAGCTAACCTGCTCCTTAATGCCCACACAAACGGAGATTCAAAAACCGTTGGTTGTTTTAAGCCTCCAAGTTTGGAGATAATTTGCATACAACAATAGGTAACTAATGTAATTTTAAAATACACTTTATTTCATTTCAGTAAGATTTTGGAAAGGAGAAAAAGAAATGAGTGTGTGCAGTCTGTCTTTTTGAACCGTAATTTGACTTTCTCTTTAACGTAAAAGAATTCCTATTATCAAGGTTCTAGCTATTTGGACAAAACATTTATATTCATAAAGAGAAAAAGGTGGGGAGAAATAGATGTTCATAAAGGGAAAACATTAATATTAGAATTTCAGAAAACATTTTAACCCCTGTACATTTGTATTGCTACTAAGGTACAGAATTGTATGTCTTAGAACAAATAAACATCCAGCATATAGACCTGAATATAAACCTTGAGGGTAATGGGAAAGAACCTTGAGGTGAACGTGTTGCTTGGCAACTAAAGAAAAAGAAACAAAACATCAGCTTCAAGCAGATACCACCACCATCAGCTCATCCTGGATTCAATTGTTGTGGTGAACAGTTGGTTGAGTGTTTAGGGGAGAGAAAAAAACCCCAACCATGTTTGTCTTCTTCTGTCTTCTCTCCATCAGGTTTTTCTTGTGGTTAGTGTTTTGAACTG
This sequence comes from Leptonychotes weddellii, assembly GCF_054177405.1. Classification (NCBI taxonomy): domain Eukaryota; kingdom Metazoa; phylum Chordata; class Mammalia; order Carnivora; family Phocidae; genus Leptonychotes; species Leptonychotes weddellii. Next base: position 58,833,001 of record NC_138373.1, on the reverse strand, counting down.
GAACTTTTACTCAGACTCCTCTTCAGTTGTTTTAAAGCTTGGTTTTAGGAATTCTTCCTTCACTTCCTTTCTTCGTTCCTCCCTCATCACCCCACCCCCCCTCAACCCTCTCACCGCCCCCCGCGCCCCCCCCCCCTGAGGTTGGCAAGTTTCTCTGAGCCCTAGTTGTATTTGTGTAGCTGAGTTCAGATGTTTGGGAGGAGCCCTCTGCTTTTCCTTTGTTTCTAGATAGATTTTTTTAAAAAAGAATTCAAGCTACTTTACATGTATTTTTTTTAAAAAATGTGTCCACATGGGTCTCTTTTCAAATAGAAGCTACTTCTTTGAAAGTGCTTGAAAAAATGACATTCTAAGAAAGGAGATTAAAATTGTTTGCAAGGTCAAATTTTTACCAAACCTTAGTTACATTATTTCCTGTGTTATTTTAGTTTCACAAATGTATAATGTTACATAATGGAACGGCTGGTAACCTTTTCCTGTTACTTCTGAGTGGCAGACTTACTCCAGCTGAAAATTTATAATGTGTGCTAAGCGAGGCCATATAATTGCAGGACTCAGGAATTAGAACAGTACATTTCAGAGCACTGAGATTTTAACATGTTGAGTTAAATTAGGTAGAACTCTCACTGTGCCATGAGCATAGCCTTTGCAGCCTGACACAAATGGGCTCCCATCTTGGGTGGATGTATCAGCTGTTGGACATTTGGCCTGGTACTTACCCACTATACACCCCTTTTCCTCCTCTGTAAAAATCAAATGCTAATACATGCCTTGCAGGGTGGTTTGAGAGTTAAATGTGATAATATATTATAAAATATGTACTACAGGCATACAGGCGTGGCTCAGTCATTAAGTGTCTGCCTTTGGCTCAGGTCATGATCCCAGGGCGCTGGGATCGAGCCCCACATCGGGCTCCCTGCTCAGCAGAAAGCCTGCTTCTCCCTCTCCCACTCCACTCTCTGTCAAATAAATAAACAAATAAAATCTTTAAAAAAAAATAAAAATAAAATATGTACTACAATTTAAGTGCGCAAGAAATGATTTCATACACACACACAAGAAACACTATAAGAAGATTTTCTAGCTATAATAATTTCTGACAGGCTTACACTATTTATATTCTAAATTACTATTTAGTTTATAAAATATGTATAAACTGTCAACTGTAAAATAATTAGTTCAAAACTCCTATGCTTCAAAAAATATTAAATGATATCCTTTTTTTTTTTTAAAGATTTTATTTATTTATTTGAGAGAGAGAGAATGAGAGAGAGCACATGAGAGGGGGGAGGGTCAGAGGGAGAAGCAGACTCCCTGCCGAGCAGGGAGCCCGATGCGGGACTCGATCCAGGGACTCCAGGATCATGACCTGAGCCGAAGGCAGTTGCTTAACCAACTGAGCCACCCAGGCGCCCAAAATGATATCCTTTCAATTTTAATTTTACATCATAAACCACTTAAATGAAATGAGGGTGGAATATGGTTAGGATAGCACTTAGGGAATGGATAGGAATTAGAAATACTGTACCAAGGTGAGCCACTTGCAATTTGTTAATCACACACACACACACACACACACACACACACACACACGACAAATTGACCTGTGTGCTCAAATATTACCTAAGTTGTTTAAAACATGGTGCTAATGAAATTAAAATTTATAGTTCACCTAATTTCCATAAGAATAAAAACTTCTCAGTGTCTTCTTGTGGCTAGAAAGGAACTCAAGAAAAGGACTGATGGAGTAACCCAAACCAGGACCACAGCTGAATAAACAAAGCAAATGCCTGTTCAATTAACAGTGAGTCAGTAGCACCATATTCCCTTATATAGGGTAGAACATAGAATTTCTCAATGTCTAAAACCTGGAATTAGTGTCTGTGACCTCAGTAATACTAAGAGATGAAATATGAACATAATAATTGTTCTAATTTTCTATGTAAAGATAATATTTTTTTAGACTACAAACTGAAGATTAGTTTGTTGGATATTATCTTTAGTTTGTATTATCATTTTCATTGCATGCTGATTTGCTAAAATATAGGTGCACAAGACCAATTACTAGGTTTGAATATTGCACTATGTTATTGAGTATGTAGTTCCTTGCCTTACAATTCATATCATGATTTTAAGTTAAAGTTATTTAAAATTGTTTCTAAAGACCTTCCCCAGCATTTTACATTAGGAATTTACTCTTATAGCTATACTTCCTTGAGGTCCCTGTTCTTAGATCAGTGTGGGGAGGAAGAGAAGAAGGAAATCAGTTGAAGGCAAGGCCCACTCGAGGAGCCAGTAAGTGGGAGAAGGTCTAAAGGAACTCTCAAGATGTTTCCGTTCATTCATTCATTTATCAAATATTTGTTGAACTTCTATATAAAAGGTCCTGAGCTAGGTAAATAGTACTGAATAAAATTGCTCTGATTCTGGCTTCACTGAATTTATACTCTAGTGGGAAGATGGTAAATAAACAAGTAAAAAAATACATAATTCCAAATTGGCATAAATACAGGAAAGTGAATAGGGTTCTGTGTTGGAGAATAACAGTTGCCCGAGGAGAGCAACTTCAGAAAGGGAGGTCAAGGAAGGCATATCCGAGGAAGTAGCCCTTTAAGGAGAGACTCAAAGGAAAAGGCATCAGTCATCTGATGAGACTAGATCATTCCAAGAGAGAAAACATTTTCTTTTCTTTCTTTCTTTCTTTTTTTTTTTTAAAGATTTATTTATTTGAGAGAGAAAGAGTGCAAGCAGGGAGAGGGGCAGAGGGAGAGAGAGAATCTCAAGCAGACTCCCTGCTGAGCATGGAGCCCAACTCGGGGCTCGATCTCACGACTCTGAGATCATGACTTGAGCCAAAATCAAGAATCAAGAGTCAGACGCTTAATCGACTGAGCCACCCAGGTGCCCTCAAGAGAGAAAACATACTCTGTGAAGGTGCCCGGGTAGAAGAGAAAGAGCTCGCCCTATTAGTGCTAGTATATACAATACCGGTGTGGATAGAACACAATAAACAAGATGAAGAGTTGTGAGAAGTGAGATTGGGGGAAGAGGCAGGGTTCTGATTGTGCAGTAAAAAAAAAGGTGAATCTTACATTAGCTGGGATGGAAGCTATTGATTTCAATAGAAATGAATTGATGGAACACCTGGGTGTCTCATTTGGGTAAGGGTCTGTCTTCAGCTCAGGTCGTGATCCCAGGGTCCTAAGATCGAGCCCCATTGGGCTCCCTGCTCAGCAGGGAGTCTGCTTCTGCTCCCCCCACTTGTTACCCCTCCCCCCACTTGTGCTCTTTCCTGCTCTCTTTCAAATAAATAAATAAAATCTTTTAAAAAAAATAAATAGAAAAGAATTGATCTGATTTGTATGCTTACATGGTCACTGATAATGTGTAGAGAAAAGATGAAAATGGACAAGAGTGGGGAACAGAGAAATCTAATAAGTAGCTATTTCAATAGTTCAGGACAAAGATGATGGCAGCCTGAAGTAGGCTGATAGCAGTGGAGATAGAAGAACCAGCAGTTCCTGATAGGCTGAATGTAGGGGTGAGGAGAGAGAGGAATAAAAATTACTTCCAGGTTTCTGATAGGACATGACTAAGCAGTTCGAGGTGCCATTTGCCAAGATGGGGGTGGAGCAGGTTTGGGGAGGAAATCAAGAGTTTAGCTTTGGAGATAAAGAAGTGATGCTTGCAAGCTGATTTTATGAGCTCCTCTCCTGGGTCTGTTTGGATGTGCTACGTTCATTTAAAGGGACTGGAACTGGTTAGACAAGCCCTACACCCTGTCATCCTCTGTAAGTGTATTGCTTCTCAAATCTGCTCTCTCTTTGAGCAGCACCTTCCCCCATCCCCAGTTCCTTTACTGCCTTATTCCAACTCCGTGAATTCTTTGACCTCTTTGAAACCTCCATTTTCTATGAATCAGTAGTCAATAAAATGAGCCACTTTCTCAGTAGTGCTCTCAATTTCCCATGTTTTTTTTCCCTTTAGACTATGACATCATTCATTCAACAATTTTTTTTTTTTTTTAAAGCAGGCTCCACACCCAGCAGGGAGCCCAACACAGGGCTTGAACTCAAAACCCTGAGATCATGACCTGAGCTGAGATCGGGAGCCAGACACTTAACTGACTGAGCCACCCAGGCATCCCTCATTCAACAGATTTTTATAGAGTGCCCTACCTTATTGGGGAAGTAGGATAGTTTCATTGATAAAACCAGGAAGCCACCTCTGGAAATGTATATGCTTCTTGGGTACTTTGGGTACTTTCATTGAGGATAGTTTGAATTGGATCAACAAGGATAATGCTCTCATTCATAGGGTTGGAAGGGAGTGGAAAGATGGCCTGAATTATTCATCCAGGAAGTGAGGTCTTCTGGAATCAGTTTTAAGAGAGCTGTTTGAGAAAGTTTGAGAGACATGAGAGACAGTTTGCCAACTGAATTAATGAAATCCTACATTTGGATGAAGTCCTCAAAAACTATCCAGCTATACCTTTTCCCTTGACTTTCTTAGGTCTTTTTTTTGTCTTTGTTCTTCAGATGTTTCTTCTTTGATTTTTGTCAGACTGGATAATTTCCATTGATTTGTGTCCAAATTCACAGACCCTTTCTTCTGCATCTTCATCTGCTATGAAGGTCAGCTAGGATTTTCTTTCATATACTTGTCAGCTTTAGAATTTCATCCACCTCTTCTTCCTTTTTTTGTATTCATAAAATATAGTTTCCGTTTCTCTGCTGAGATTCCCTGTTTGTTCACCCATTATGACCATCTTTCCCTCTGATTTCTTGGAACATATTTATAATAGCTGCCTTAAAATTTATATCTGCTAATTTCAACATCTTGGTCATTCAGAATACAATTTTATGATTTTTCTCTTAACTCTGGGTTATGCCTCTGCATTTCTTCAAATATATAGTAATTTTTAAATCATATATAAAACATTGTACATGATACATTGTCAACACTTTGGGATCTCTTCTATTCCTTGAAGAGTATTGATTTTTGTTTTAGCAGGCAGCTAAATTCCTGACTGATCTACTTTAACTTGTGGAGGCTTGGTTTAACGTGTATTTAGGGCAGGTCTATTTGGGTTTTTTCCTTACTCCTAGGGTCAACCCGTCAGTCCTGGACATCATCCTTACTTGTAAGTCAAGGCCCCCTGGTGGATTCAAAATAACTCTGAGATGTTTACTTGGTAGGTTTCAAAATTCTAAATGTTCTTTGCTCTACAGTGGGCCACAGCTGGAATCTCTGCTTAGGTCTTTCAAACTTCTAGCTTTTGCTTTCTTTCAGGCTTATTGCAGCCTGCCCAACGTATGCAGTTTCCATCAGCTGAGGGGTTGAGAGGAGTTTATATTCCCACTTGGGGCTTCCTCCTCTGTGGTTCCATCTGTTCCAGGATTCCCACCCTCAATATTCAACCATTCAAGCAACCCCATATTCCATCTTTCATACTTCCATCCAATAAGATTGTGGCTTTCTTCTTGAGTTCCGGCCAGCTCACATTGCATGAAGCTTTCATCCACTTTCTGCCTGCTTTTAGTCACTTGCCAATGCCTTCAGATCATTTTTAAAAACTATTTCAACTAATTGCTATCAAAAGTGAAGATAGTACGATACAAACTACTCCACTCTTACCAACACTAAAATTCTGTGCGCAGTATTCTTATTGGTGAGTCCTATCAGGTATCCTAGGTAGATGCAGTGTAGTCTATTGGGAAGCTATTAATACCTTGCTTCATTGTTTCATTCATCATATATCACCTCAAATTAGGGAGAAAAGAGGAAGTACCACTCTTTTCACTGTACAAAGTGACAACCCAAAACACAGAGAAGGGGGGTAGCGGTTATAATCAGGGAATTTTGGCTAGTCAGCTGGGAATAGACCCTAAACCTGATATTTATTTTGTTCTTGTTGGACAAGCTTAAAATCTGTAAAGCTATTAAAGTTAATAAGATTTATAGAAATGTGCATATTCTCAGTTACAGCAAAACCTCATTATTTCAGACTCTACAGTTTGATCATTTAAACTGCATTTTGATATTTTTTTTACAAATGTAACTCAGTGTTGCATTATTAAGGAAAACTCAGTTGAAAAACTATTAGAAGCAGTAAAATAGGGTGTCTGCGTGGCTCAGTCGTTAAGCATCTGCCTTTGGCTCAGGTCATGATCCCAGGGTCTGGGATTGAGCCCCACATCGGGCTTCCTGCTCAGCAGGAAGCCTGCTTCTCCCTCTCCCACTCCCCCTGCTTGTGTTCCCTCCCTAGCTGTCTCTCTCTGTCAAATAAATAAATAAAATATTAAAAAAAAAAAGAAGCAGTAAAATATGTTAAAGCAGTTGGTCTTTAAGGTAACATGAGAAAACCAATACTTTACTAAGCTAAAAAAAATAACCTAAAGATATCCAGTAGGAGGGTCAGCATTCACTCAGACACAACAACAAACCAAGACATCAAATACTTAGGATAAGCTTAATAAGGAAGTATTCAAGGAATATTGAATATTTGTATGCTTTAGAACAAGCAACATTTTGGAGTATTCCTGGTATCTAAATCAATCAATAAGTCGAAAGATATCCCAATCAATTGGAGGAGGGGGGCAGGCAAGACGACTCAAAACTACAGATTGTTAAGAGTTTCAGGGAGTAAACACAGTCATTTTGGAAAAGAATGGCAAAGATGAGCAGTATCTTTATAATATATTTTAACAGTAGTATAGTGAATATAAAATGTATTATGTACTACCACGGCTAAAACTATGTGGCTAAAACAATATAAAGATATATTGGCTAAAACTGTGATAACTAGAACAGTCATAGTAATGGAAAAGGAGAGAGGCCCATACATATAAACATTTAGTATATAATACAAATATTTCAAATCAGTGTCATATTATACTTGGATAAATGGAAAGCCATTAAGCAAAACTGGATTTATACTTCCTACCAAGATCAATTCCAGCTATATAGAAAATGTAAATGCTAAAAATATAACTGCGAGGTATTCCATCAGAAAACATGGGTCGATATATTTATAATCATGGATATCCTTCCAGGGGAGGAGAAAAGCATATAAACCTTTTTTCTGTTAGGTAGAAAAAATAAGATCAAAAATATAAGTTTCTCTATTTGGAATGGAAATCAACTCTTAATCACAAAAGCATTCTCTGGTTAAGGAAAAGGCTCAGGAGGGAAGCGTTTTTTATCTGTCTTTTCTCTGAACTGACTATGAACAAGTTCCTGACACCCAGAGAGAAAAAACTAAGAATTCTACCAGGGCTGTTGTGAACTTATAACCCCCGATCCTAGTCATTCAAAATTCCACCCCACTGAAAAAGAAGGCAACACTTAGATTCATGTTCAATTTCAAGGGATTCAAATTTTAAAAACTACAAATTAGACCAAAAAGAACAATTACTCTACCCTTTTTAAGATGTGAATTTGAACACTGATCCTATTTATATTATGCGTGGGTAAAAGTTCTAATTAGATTTAATTTTACCTTTTGTTAAAAAATTCAGAAGAAAATCCAACAGAGCTGAAATTTTTATTAACCAGGCATCAAGACTCTATTATATTCACGAGGCACTAGAAATTTTGAGTCGAATAAGAAAAAACATTCATGGTTCTCAGGACAGAACAACACTGTCCGTGAGGACAAACACTTCTTTTGCTGATTGGATGCAAATTGATTGCATCGATTTCAACAACTGAAAGATACAAAAGCATTTTCTTGTTCACCAGGTCAGGGGACTGAGGGAACCCCAAGTCAAATGTCATTTATTTCCTCTTATCTTGTAAAGAGTTATTATCTGGCTATTTTTTGTCCATGGAGCCCTTCCAATCACCTCTATTCTGTGATACAATCAGAGCACACAGGCCAACATAATGTCAGAGCACAATGGATGCTAGTGTGCTGAGCTTCAAGGCTCTGGTTTGGGAATCAAAATTTCACTTGGGTCCTGACTTGAAAAATCATGTTCTAAACATGTCTGTAAATGGTCAGAGCGTGATTCACCCCCATCGGTAAAAATAGAAACCTCAGTGGAACAATGGGACATGGATGAAACAACTTGTTGAAAATAAATGATTAAACAAATTAGGACTCCCGATAACCTGTAAGGCTGAGTCTTTGAAAATAAATACAAAAGCACAAGTTTTCATTTCTCTCTTTATTCAGATCTTCCTATGAGTCCATGTATTGAAGAAGTTATTTACCAAGCTTCCAGGCTGGCCTGCCAGTTTTCTTGTTATGGTCCAATAAGAAAGACAAATACTACTACCCGCCCCCCCCCGCCCCCCGCAGCTGCAAATATTTTTCATTCTTTCACTGAGGACAGCTGAATGAATTCGAAGTAAGGTAGAATGTGAAATACTTGTGTTTTAAATCTCTCCCTGGCAGCTTCTCACGGCTCCGTGAAAACGTTTTTTACCTTTTTGGCCGGCTGAAATCAAAACCTGCCCTGCTCCAAGTTTGGGCTGTGCTGTATGATGAGCTATTTTTACCCCCGGCCTGGAGCCATCTGTGAAGGTTCACGGTGGTATTTTTCAGTGCAGCTGGTCACATGTGCTCTTTTCCCAAGTCAAGGCCGGTGGTGGCCCGGGGAGGAATATGTGCAGACTCTCCGGCATCTCTGACCTCATCACGTCCTCCGGAGACTCTTGATCCCCAGGGCTGAGCGCTGGGCTTACTGACCACTAGCGCTTCACCCCCATCTTGCATTGGAGTGTTGAAGCTTTTTCTTTCCTGTGGGGTTGAATAGAATGTCAGCACAGACAGACCTTGGGAACTGGAGTTCTCAAACCCTCTGGTGAATCAGGTGGCATTTACCTTGGTGTGACAAGGGCGTCTCCGGCCACTTTTCTGCTTTGCTCTTGGGAGCAGTGTGCCCAATGAATGTTAAGGAACTGAGTGCCTTGTCACGGTAAAAATATATGCTGTGGACAGGCAATTCGAAAAATGCTTTTACAAAGCCAACTTGGGAGAAAGAATGAATCATCTTATTGTGCTCCATTCGCCTTAGGCTGGGCTGGCTCTCCCCGAGACCTGTCACCCAGCGCAGGAGGAAAGCCTTTCTAATGATCGGGGCTCTGTTGTTGGTCTTTTTCCTGAACACGTTGAAACTGAAGTGTTGGCTGTCCCCATTTGGATAAGTGTAAGTTTCTTTACCTTATCAACACCTTTCAGTTAATTAATATTTATGTAGTGCCTGAAGGACCCACGCTGGATCCAGACCTCTGACTTCGCACGTTTGCAAACGTCCCCAGAGAAGAATAGCAAGCTGCATTCATTCTCAGCAGCCCCCTCCGAAAGATGAACAGTGTTCTTATTCCGCTACACTGATTCATGTCCGAAGGGTCTTCTGGGCAGAATGCCTACTGGAAGTGTAGAAAAGCCCCAATAATTAATAGGGGGTTATACAAATAAAAATAAGAAATTGTCATAGACTCAGGAACATTTCTCTACGTTATCACATCCCCCAAAGCCTTTGCCCTGAGCCCGGGAATGGGTAATCACACACAGAAAGAAATGAATTTGTACATGTCTTGGAGGAACAGGATATGCTGTGTCCTACACAGTGGATTTCATTGCTTCACACCAGATTTTTCCCTTTAAAGATTTTCTTAATACTGGTACAAACTATTCTTTGTCCCCTAGATATATTCTCCTCCTAATGCTTCTACTACTTATTACAATTACTACTTCCAAATACCAGCTAGTATTATTGACCCTGACCATGAGGCAAACCCTGGGCTAAGCCATGCACTGTGTAGTTTTAAGAACACAAGCTTTGGAGCTCAGATCTCAGCTCCATAACTTATTATCCACAGGCAAGCTATTTAACCTCCTTGTACCTAATTTTCTTCATCTGTAAAAAAAAAAAAAAAAAGGAATAATAATAATACTTACTTTGTAGGGTTATAATGAGGATTAAATTAACCCTGGGGTTTATAAACCAGTGGATTGGAATTCCGGATGCCTGTGAGCTTGGATAGGGATATTAATTACATCTAGGCTCATTGGTTTTTCAAAGTTACAGTATTATTAAACCTGTTACTAGAGCTCATCATTTAATACGTTAAAAAGTCAGCACTTTATTACCATGTAACTTTTGTGTCTCAGTATATTTTGTTTCCCTTATTATCCCACGTATTCTGTTTTATTCATTTAAAAACCTTATTTTGAGAAGGGGTTGGTCGGCTCTATTAGTTTGCCAAAGGGGACTCCGGCACAGAAAAAGCAAAGAATCCTTAGTCAAAGCACATGCCAAGTACTTAACAATCATTCCTGGCACATAGTCATCATGATATGTGTTCATTGTTATTATTATTTAATTCTCGAATAACCTAAGAGCGAAATATGGCTATCATCATCCCACCAGAATATATGCTTATAAGAGCAGGAATTTTTTTCCGTTTGGTTCATGGTATATCCCCTGAACCTAAAATATACATGGAATATAGGAGATACTCAATAAATACCTGTTTCATGAATATCTAGATCCCAGTTTGCAAATGAGGACAGCAGGGCTTGGAGAGATGGGGTAAAGTGCCCCTAGCCATCCAGCGCCTAAGTCATCAAGCCCTGGTTGATGTAGCTCCTGGGCTGGAGACTGAATTTCTTCATCCGTTGTCTCCTGGTTGTTTCATAATTCTTTTTTTTTTTCTCTTTTTTTAAAGATTTATTTACTTATCTTAGAAAGAGAGAGCACGAGCATGTGCAAGCATGGGGAGGGGCAGAGGAAGGGAGAGATAAGCAGACTCTCCGCTGAGTGGGGAGCCCGATGCAGGGCTCAATCCCACAACCCTGAGATCATGACCAGAGCAGAAATCAAGAGTTGATGCTTAACCAACTGAACCATCCAGGTGCCCCTCATTTCATAATTCCTTTTTTTTTTTTTAAAGATTTTATTTATGTATTTGACAGTGAGAGAGAGAGAGAACACAAGCACGGGGAGAAGCAGGCAGAGGGGAAGCAGGCTCCCCACTGAGCAGGAACTCTGGGATCATGACCTGAGCTGAAGGCAGACACTTAACGACTGAGCCACCCAGGAGCCCCCATTTCACAATTCTTAAAACAGCAATCCTTCTCAAGGTTAGAACTTGTATTTGGGGGAAACAAAACCTAGTTTTGTCTGGGACTTAAAATTTGTTTAAAATTTAGTTTTTTAATTGAGGCAAAATTTAACATATAATATTATATTAGCTTCCGGTGTACAACTTAGTGATTTTATGTGTATATACAGTTGACCTTTGAATAACATAGGTTTGAACTATGTGGGTCCACTTATATGTAGATTTTTTTTTCTTGGTCAATAGTAGGCTATTAGTAAAGTTTGGGGTAAGTCAATAGTTATATGAAGATTTTTTTTTTAAATTCCAGTATAGTTAACATCACCCTGTGTCTTCTTTTTTTTTTTTTTCAAAGAGAGAGAGAAAAAGAGAGAGAGAGAGAGAATCTTAAGCAGGTTCCATGCCCAGCATGGAGTCGGATGTGGGGCTTGATCTCACAACCCTGAGATCGTGACATGAGCTGAAATTAAGAGTCAGACGCCTAACCAACCGAGCCACCTGGGTGCCCTGACCCTATGTCTTGTGATTGGAGCATTTAGTCCATTTACATTCAAAGTAATTATTGATAAGTATGTACTTGTTGCCATTTTGTTTTATGGTTGTTTTTGTAGTTCTTCTCTGTTCCTTTCTTTTCTTGCTCTCTTCTGTCATGGTTTGTTGGCTTTCTTTAGTGATGTACTTGGCTTCTTGTCTTTATTTTTTACATATCTATTACTGGTTTTTGATTTGTGGTTACCATTAGGTTTGTATATAACATCTTATACATATAGCAGTTTATATTAAATTGATGGTTGCTTAAGTTTGAACCCATTCTTTATTCCTCTCCCCAACATGTTTTAGATATATGGTGTCATACTTTACATCCTTTTATTTTATGAATCCCTTGACTGATTTTTGTAGATATACTTAATTTTACTGCTTTTGTGCTTCCTACCTTTCTTACTCCTAGTTATGGTTTTTCCTTTCCACTCAAAGAATCCAATTTAACATTTCTTGTAGGGCTGGTTTAGTGGTCATGAATCCCTTTAACTTTTGTTTGTCTGGGAAACTCTTTATCTCTCCTTCTATTCTGAAGGATAGTCTTGCTGATTGGAATATCCAGGGTTGCAGGGTTTTTGTTTTTGTTTTTGTTTTTTTCAGCACTTTGAATATATCATGTCACTCCTTTCTGGCCTACAAAGTTTCTGCTGAAAAATCTGCTGATAGCCTTATGGGGTTTCCCTTGTATGTAACTGTTTACTCCTGCTGCTTTTAATTCTCTCTTTATCAGTACTTTTTGCCATTTTAATTACTATGTGTCTTGGTGTGAGCCTCCTTTAGTTGATTTTGTTGGGGCTCTCTGTGCCTCCTGGATCTGGATTTCTGTTTCCTTCCCCAGGTTCAGGGAGTTTTCAGCTGTTATTTCCTCAAATAAATATCTGTCCCCCATTCTCTTTCTTCTCCTTCTGGGATCTTTATAATGTGAAACTTATTATGCTTGATGGTGTTGCTGAGTACCCTAAGTCTATATTTAATTTTATTATTTTTTTCCCTCTCTTCTGTTTAGCTTGATTGCTTTCCCATTACTTTGTCCTCCAGGTCACAGATCCATTCTGCTTCCTCTAGTCTACTATTTACTCTCTCCAGCGTAATTTTAATTTCAGTTATTGAGTTCTTCCTCTCTGATTGGTTCTTTTTTTATGCTTTCTATCTCTTTGTTGAGGGTCTCACTGAAGTCTCTACTCTTGAGAATTCTCAAGTTCAGTGAGTATCTTTATGATCATTACTTTAAATTCTCAGGCATATTACTTACCTCCATTTCGTTTAGCTCTCTTGCTGTGATTTTGTCCTGGTCTTTCATTTGGGACATATTCCTCTGTCTTCTCATTTTGTCTTTCTGTGTCTATTTCTATGTGTTAGGAAAGTCAGCTGTGTCTCCTGCTCTTGAAAGTGGTGGCCATTTGAAGAAGAGGTCCTGTCGTGCCCTGGAGTGCAGTGTCCCCTGTTCATCAGAACCTAGCATTTCAGGGATGTCTCCTATGTGTGTTGTGTGCACCCTATTATTGTGGCCGAGCCATGTTTGCCTTCAGGCTAGTTGTCTGCAATGGGTCTCTTTGCCTGTTACGGGAAGGACTTGTTCCAGTCTGGGGTTGCCTTGGGCTTTGAGTTGAGTCAGACCAAATGTTTGCCAGAGATGCAGTGGCATGGACCTGCAGGACACTTTCCCTGTTTTGTCCCCTGAGAAGCTTCCGTTGGTGGGTGGGGTCTGCAGTCAGATCAGATGTCTGCCTCTAGCCCACTGCTGGGGCCACGGTCAGACTGGTATGTGTGGTTATCTCCTCTCCCTGGGGCACGAGTCACTTTGGAGTGGTGCTGGCCCCTTTTGGGGCTGCTTGCACACTGCCAGGCCTGTGGCACCACTTTGGATGGGGCTCTGGCCAAGGGTGTATAGGAGGGGGCAGGTCTGCAGGAGAACATGGCACCAGGTGCTTGATGTTAGCAAGGTTTATGTGGGTCTGCTGGGGAAACCTGGAGCCAGACCCGGCTGGAGGGTGCATGTCTGCAGGGGAATGTGGGGTTGGAGACCACTGTTAGCAAGCTAAGTAGAGTGAGTTGGTGCTGCCCTGGTTCCCACAGGTGTCTGTATATCTAGGCTGTGGGGCAGGGGAGGGAAATGGTGCCAGCCAACTCCTTTGTTCCTGGAGAAGTCTCCTAAAGATCCTTGCCCCTCCAGCACACGTTCTGAGATTAGTAAATAAATCTCCTTCATGTATACCCCAGGTATTTTTTAAACTTCTGCTTTGATGCTGTATCCGTGGGGCTATTTGTTGTGCTGTCTCTTTAAGGGAAGGGATTCAGTTTCCTATCACCCTCCTGGCTATCCCAGAGCTGAGCCCACAGATTTTTGAGTTCCAGATGTTAAGCCTCCAGATTGAAAGAACTTGTGAAATTAGGCCCCTCTGGTTTTCAAAGCCCAATGTTATGGAGATTTGTGTTCTCCAAGTGTGGGTTCCCCTTGTCTGGGGTGCTTGGTGCTTGGGTCTGTTTCAGTCTCCTCTGTGCACCTGTAGTGTCCCTCCCTCCTGGGGACAGTTCCCACACTGGTCTGTTTATATCCTCTTTGATGTGGCCTCTTCTGCACAATTAGCTGTGGAGAGTTTGGTCTGCCAGTCTTCAGGCCATGTTCTAGGTTACTTACACTGTTGTGTAGATAACACATCTAGTTGTATGCACGGAACGAGGTGAGATTAAGATTTTCCTACTCTGCCATCTTCTCACAAAGTCTATGTGTCTATTTCTTACTCTGCCATCTTCTCACAAAGTCTATTTGACTGGGGGGTGTGGTGTCAGTGCCCCTAACACCTACGTAGTTCAAGGGTCAACTGTATCGTGAAATGATCATCACAGTAAATCTAGTTAACATCTGTCACCATATACTTACAAATTTTTTTTTTTCTAGTGATGAGAACTTTTAAGATTTACTCTCTTAGCAACTTTCAAATATGCAACACAGTATTATTAACTATAGTCACCACACATTGGCTGGGACTTCTTGACAGAGAAATGGAGGCAGAAGGAGATCTTCAGATGATATACAGAACTGCGTAACCCAAATTTCACCAGGTCATATTGGCATATGAGTGTTCATAGCTTTTTCCTCATATCTGCTAAAGGGAATTCTCCCCATCTCAGCTTCGTTCCTGGGATTTTATGGTACAGGATTTGGGTTCAGAGAAAATGGAGAAGTTACAGGGATGCATTCCAGAAAGCATTGAGTTTTACCCAGGGGAGAGGACAAAGAGTAGACATTGAAGGAAAGAGACAGTGACAAAGAGAGGTGAGACCCACAAGGGAGACCTGAGAATGACAGAGAGAAAGTTTTGGGGACCGACCACCACTTTTTATGTAAAATGGCTGTTAGAGATGGAAGAGAGGATTTTTCAAAGTTTTGTTGTGCAAAACTTCTTGCCTCCCTTGCCCTACCTACCACTGAGTCATGGGCATTTCTTTTAAAGAAGAATGTTAATTGCTCAGCCTCTGAACTTATGGTTAGTTTAATACTACTTCTTCAGGACAGGGACTACAAGACATTCCGGCTTTTATATGGGTTATAATTATCCCATCCACTTTGGTCAACACAAGGTCTCCACTCATCCTTTCTCTCCTACTTTTATTCTCCTTGCTGGGGTCAAGTGCCTGCTAGGTTGTTCCCAAGTCATTTAGTGCAGGACTCATTACAAAACATGGAAGATCAGAGTTCTCCCAGGCTCTGTGATTCATTTTGTCACATGGCACTGGGCTGGCATAAAATGCCACCAGTGTCTTTCCAACTTTCTTAGAAAAGCAGGTTTTCTTTTTTGTCTTCTGTATCTTCACAGCTAAACACACACATGGCTACAAAAACAAGTAATGGGTTGCAGGGACAGTGAAGTCTAAGCAAATTCTTTATTATTTTTTTAAAGATTTTATTTATTTATTTGATAGAGAGAGCACAAGCAGGGGGAGTGGCAGAGGCAGAGGGAGAAGCAGGCTCTCTGCTGAGCAGGGATCCCAATGTGGGTCTCGATCCCAGGACCCTGGGATCATGACCTGAGCTGAAGGCAGATGCTTAACTGACTGAGCCACCCAGGTGCCCCTAAATAAATTCTTTAAAAAAACTTCTATGAAGAAAAAAAAATTTTTTTTTAAGATTTATTTTGGAGACAGAGGGAGAGAGTGCATGTGTGCACACGCAAACACAGTGGGGAAGAGCAGAGAGAATCTCAAGCAGACTTTCCACTGAGTGTGGAGCCCCACATGGGGCTTGATCTCAGGACCCTGAGATAATGACCCTGAGATTATGACCTGAGCCAAAACCAAGAGTCAGATGTTTAACGGACTGAGCCACTCAGGTGCCCCTCTATGAAGAAAATTTAATCTGAAAGGGTGAGAGTGACAGATAAGGGTTTGACTTTGATGTGAGGCAAGAAAGGTTTGATCCCCAGTTCTGTGAGTTATTAGTTGCCTAAATTTGAGCGATTATTATCATTGATCTAGTCTCAGTTTTCTTATCTGTAAAACAGTGATAGTGACACATACCCCCATGGTGTTTATTGTGAGGACTGAGTGACATAATTGGGTAACATACTTAGCAGGTCTTTACTATTACCATTATTTAACATGGAGCAAGTTAGATGTTTGGAGCAATAGCATGAAAAGATCTTTTCTCATTTGGTGTCAATTTTCACACCTATAATGAACCTTTCCTTGGTTTTCCAGAATATTCTGCCCCAAAGATATATCCTGGTCTCTAGCTTTCACAGGATGTAAAACTGCTTCCATATTTGAATGTCCACTCTTTTTTCTGGTTTCTACGTGTACCATGAAGGTTTCAGACCTTCCAGATCCAAGTTTTGGGCTAGGTTAAGCTCCGGGAGTGGTGAGCTTCCCATATCCTCAGTGGGGAAGAAGCTTCTCGGAGCACAGTATCTCAGAAGGGGAGCTGAGCCCTGAGATCTCAAGGCAGGTCTCTTCTTCCTGGAGTACTTAGCCCTGCCTTCCCTTGGGTTGCATTTCAGTTACAGTGAAGGGGATGAGTCTCACCACGGGCCACTCCTGGGACCCTCCTTCACCACGAACCACAGTAAAACAATCAAACAAAAAAACACATTCAAAAAAGTTGAAAACGGAGAAATAGATGGTTTGAGATAGAAATTAAATATTTTAAATTAGTGAAAAAATACAACTATACATCACCAATTGTGAAATGATTTGGGACCCACCCTGAATAACTAAGAGTATGGAGGGAGAAATGGGTGTGAAAGATGTGCAATGATTTTAGTTTGACCCCTTCCCACTATCGATAAGTAATTTGTGACTTCAATAATTTTTTTTAAGTGGGGGCGCCTGGGTGGCTCAGATGGTTAAGCGTCTGCCTTCAGCTCAGGTCATGATCCCAGGGTCCTTGGGATCGAGCCCCGCATTGGGCTCCCTGCTCAGTGGGGAGCTTGCTTCTTCCTCTCCCTCTGCCATTCTCTCCGCTTGTGTTCTCTGGCTCTCTCTCTGTTAAATAAATAAATAAAATCTTAAAAAAAAAATTTTTTTTTAAGTAGGCTTATTATAAGGGTCCTCTTTCGCACTAGTACTATAACAAATAAAATAAGAATAATTTCAATTATTTTATTTTGAAGTAGTCTTTTTTCCCCCCTACCAGATATAATTTTCCTAAAATACTTTATTCCTCACTAGCTAAAAATATCTGGCAAACCCTATTGGTCTTAGGACCTAGTCCAAATGTCTCAGCCTGGTAATGTAGGTGATTTCACTGTTGTCCAACCCTTCCCTACAGAAATCTTTTGTTCCAGCTGGTATCCTCCTTTTCCTCCAAATATAGTTAGCTTTTTGCTGCCTCAAAGATTTTATTCATCCTGAACCCCAAAAGGAAGGCCCTCTTCCAAGGTATTTCTCAGCCTGTGTATTTCTCTCCCTCAACTCATTTATCTTCCTTCAATTCACGCTGATCTCTCATACTTTTTTCCTCCAGTGACCCGACTCCTTCATGTAGAGATGACTTAGGTGTGGCTGGAGGATATAGTAAGAAGCCTTCCATAGTATCTTAAACATACAGTTTCCCTACCTGAAGCAATGAAAGGCACCAGAAGAATAATTTGGAGGGAGAAAATATGTGTTTTTATGAATGGCATTTTCAATTTTCCATATTTAAATACTGTTCCGAATTTATGTTTTAATTTTACTTCACTATAGCCCAATGTAACTCATAAGACAGTTAACTTAAGATATATAATCTCAGGGGGGAGGGGGTGACAGGGGGATAGGTATTAAGGAGGGCACGTGTTGTGATGAGCACTGGGTGTTATACAAAACTAATGAATCATTGAACACTACATCAAAAACTAATGAGGTACTATACAGTGGCTAATGAACATAAAAAAAAAGATATAAAACCTCAATTGAGTAGATACATAAAGCAAGCAAACATTTTTCAAGCATAAAAAGGTCTTTGAGGGGCGCCTGGGTGGCTCAGTCGTTGGGCGTCTGCCTTCGGCTCAGGTCATGATCCCAGCGTCGGGTTCGAGCCCCACATCGGGCTCCCTGCTCCACGGGAGGCCTGCTTCACCCTCTCCCACTCCCCCTGCTTGTGTTCCCTTTCTCGCTGTGTCTCTCTCTGTCAAATAAATGGGTAAAATCTTTAAAAAAAAAAAAAAAAGTTCTTTGAAATGGATTTCTAAAGCTTCCTCATATTCCATTTGGAAATTGGTTCTGTAACACATAGAAGTCATAAACTGCTTCTTGCAATATAATTTGTGAAGAGAAAACACATTGTCTCTCTACAGACGGTGTATATTTGGATTTGGTTTCACTGAAGCAAGGTAAGTAAAAACCATTCCATCTTCCCGCATACAGAAAGGAGCGACTGTATGTCTGAGAGCACTTCCACAACAAGAACAATCTTATAGGCTTTCGACAGAGAATCCTGAGCCATGGAAGATTTTTAAGTAGGGAAGGAGGAACCCCAGTGTCAAGGGAGGCCTCATGATCTGTCAGGCGTTGTGCTCACTGCTTTGATGTGTCCTCTCACTTAGTGTTTCTAACACCCCTGCACCATGAACGTTCTTATCCCCATTGTGATGGTTAAGGAAAGTGCAATTATAGGATTAGTCCAAGAGTTGGATTCTTTATTTCAATCCAAGGTAAACAAATAATGATTACCCATGACAGTTGGAATGCTCACTCTGTTGGAAGGATTGCGTATAGCGAGACATGAAAGTAAGCTCAAGCTTGCCAAGGCTCTAAGAGATGACACTTGCTCATAACAGACAATGGCACCCAGAGTGACAGCATATGGCTGTGCAGCTTCTGCAGGACACAGGCAACTGAGGTCACATTGTAGGTATCACGCATTTGTATTTTTATTTTCACAAATTCCTGGCAGATGTCAGGGAAGTGTTTGTTCTAACAAAAGCAGCACATGATGACAGTTTTCCAACAAATGGAAATGAAGTGTCTTGAGGAAGGGTGTCTTTTCCTAATTTGTGCCATGACACCAACCACATGAGTTGGTTTAAGGACAGTGACCCTTAAATCACTAACTAGTCTGTGGAACTCCTAGCTGGTCTGTGTTGGATTGGTCTCCCTTCTACCATATCAATGTATCAAAACATCCATGGTTTCCAATTACTGTGCGTAGTCGTAGACTTTCCCTAAATATCACCTTTGAAAAGTAAAAGGACTTGTGGTTAGAAGTCAGGAGAGTTAACTTGAGTACTTGGGGACTAAATCAAGTTTTGCAGAAAACAGTTTTTGTAAATCTTGATTTCATCAAGTTTTGTAATTGCCACTGAAGCTTTTCTAGTATTGTATAAATGGCAAGGATGCTGCTCCTTTGTTGTGGAATATCTGGCCTTGTGTTTTAGGACATTGACTTTATTGGCTAAACCTCTTCTCTTTCGCCATCTTACTCAGAATTTTAGAGCTGAGAGGGGCCTGTCTGGCTCCCAGCTCTTCCTCCTTTTATGAAAATGGTCACCTACACACAGGCATGGGTACGGTGGCCATGATTCCGACACAGAACCCTGGGTAGAATGAGTAGCTCCAGACTTTGACTCCTCCCCAGGCTGAAGCAATGGGCTTTCTTTGAGGAGTGCAAAATGTGGAACTGAGAATCACAGTGACTGAGACATGGCGGAGCTGAGTCACACTAATGGCACTGTTGTAGGAAAACATGCTGCATGCAGTAAATCCGACTTTGTCTTCCCAGCCTTGAGCGTCCAAATCTTCCACCGATCCCTTGAAATACTTCCGTGTCCTTTGTATATATGTATATACCCATACACATACATATATAAAATATTTTAAAAGTGACCTTTTTTTTAGAACACTTCTAGATTTATAGAGAAGTTATGAAGATAGTACAGAGAGTTGCGATATGCCCTGTAGTTTCCCCTAGTACAAACATTTACCTTAGTATGGTACATTCATTATAATTAATGTAACAATATCTATACACTGTTGTTAATTAAAGTCCACAGTTTAATTAGATTTCCTTCATTTTTGCATGATGTCCTTTTTCTGGGCCAGGATTCCATCTAGGCTACCATATTACATTTACTTGTTGTATCTCCTTAGCTTCCTCTTGGTTGTGATAGTCTCAGACTTGTCTTGTTTTTGATGACCTTGACAGCTTTGAGGAGTACCAGTCAAGTAGAATGTCCCTCTCTCGGGACTTCTCTGATGTTTTTCTCATGATTAGCCTGGGGTTATGGATTTGGTGAGGGAGACTATAAATAATGTCAACATGAATTATCATCACTGTTGATGTTGGCCTTCATCACCTGGTTCGGGTAGTGTTATCAGGTTTCTCAGTTGCAGAGTTACTCTTCCTTCCCTCCCTTTTCTTACTGAACTCTTTGGAAGGCAGTCACCATGCACAGCCCACACTTAAAGAATGAGAATATATGCCACTTCCTTGAAGGTGGAGCCTCTACATATATTATTTGGAATTTTGTATGGGAGATCTGTCTTCTCCCTACAACATGTCTTTTAAATTTATATTAACTTGAAGTAGTTCCAATAGCTTTCAACAACAACAAACCCTTAAAAATGATCCATTTCAGGAGAGGGAAACTCAAATACCTACAGAGGCCTGGTAGGTAGCAGAGAGTATGAGTGAAGCAGGTTGGGCATGGTCCGTGGCAGATTGCAAAGCACATGGCAGCTCTAAAGGGGGCACGGTCTCTGCTCTTGGCAGTTGCTGCTACATGGGAGTGTGCGTCAGCTTTGCCATAGCTTCCTTTTTAAGAAAAAATAGAAATTAGTACATTGGATGTTTATATGAAATCTCCTGATTTTGAAAGGTTGGCAACTTAATCCAAATTTTTACAAAATCTGTGCTGACCCAACATAACTGAAGTTTGTGACTTCTTGGGTAGATTAATAACTACACATATTATCAGTAAGGAAATAGCCTTAGAAAGGTAGGTAAGATGTCCAAGGTCATACCACACTAGCTTTAGGGTCTAAACTGGGATTGACATTCAGGGTTCTAATATTATTATATATTCCTCTCCTTTGGAGATTCTTCAACAATCTGTTCATTTTCTCAGAATCCTCTGGACTTTGTTCTAAATTCACTGCCTTTAAGGAAAGACGTGGGAACTGGAACTCCGATTCCTACTTCAATTAATTGGTGCCATTAATTCCATTCATGCACTATTTGCCTTATTTTCTTTCGTTCCTTGCTAGAGTCCATATTCATTTGTTTGTATAATTCATGTTACACTAGAGTTGAAGAGGGGCTCAGGCAAATGCCCACATTGGCAGTAACTACAAATGCCCAAATCAGAATTCTGTAATCTTCTAGAGACTATGAATTGCACCTTAAGCATTTTCTTATTCTTTCCCCCTAACCCAGTACCCACAATAACTGGCTCATAGTAGGTGCTTCTTGAATGAATGACAGTCATTAATGTCTTAAATAAGATGAAATATCAACACATAGTAATTATTTTTTTAAAAAAGATTTATTTATTTGAGAGAGTGAGTGAGTTTGTGAGCAGGGGAGGGGCAGAGAGAGAGAGGGAGAGAGATTCTTAAGCAGATCTCAAGGGGGCCCAGTCTCTGCTCCTGGCAGTTGCTGCTATATGGGAGTGTGAGTCAGCTTTGCCACGTGGAGTGTGGAGCCTGATGCAGGGCTTGATCTCATGACTCTGAGATCATGACCTGAGCCGAAATCAAGAGTCAGGTGCTTAACTGACTGAGCCACCCAGGCGCCCCTCAACACATAATAATATTGATTGCACCCAGAGCAAACCTAATAGTGTGGAAATGAAAATATGTGGCATTTGAACTGGCCATTCTTAACAGCACAGAAGCTGTTTACAGAAGTTTAAAGAAGTTATTATTCAGTTATTTACAGAATGTTATTAGAACTTTATTTTTTAAAAAGATTTTATTTATTTGAGAGTGAGAGAGACACGAGCTGTGGGATGGGGGAGGGGCAGAGGGAGAGGGAGAAGCAGACTCCCTGCTGAGCAGGCAGCCCTACATGGGACTCGATCCCAAGACCCTGGGACCATGACCTAAGCCGAAGGCAGACACTCAACTGACTGAGCCACCTAGGTGCCCCTAGAACTTTAAATTATGAATATCATATAGCAGTCTTGTCTGTAAGGACATTAACCTCTTTAGTCAATTCTTCAGCTATGTTATACATATCTTGCATTCTTAAATTGATTATTATTTATTATATTTCTCTATATACACTCTTGGTTACCTGGTTCATTTTTCTAAATCTTAGAATTTAAACTTCCATGAATCAGAGACTTATTTATGAAGTTCCTTTAGTTCCTACTCATAGACCAGGGAGAGGAATTTTTTGATAAAGGTATAGTCGTGGAAAGTTAAGAAAATAAAGGCAGTCAAGCAAAAATCTGATCTCCGAGGTCCTGTCTTTGTTGGCGGTGGCCCTGAACGCCAGGAGCACCCCGTACTCGCATATACTCAGATTATTTCTTCTGCGGCAGTTTTTATGGCTTTCTCTCTCACGACTGCTTCTCTTTTCCATGTGTCTGAATCTTCTCTGCACAACGAAGAGTTATTCAGGTTTTAAGTGGTGAGAGGAGGGAGCTTCTGCTTTCTAGGTCAGCGCCGATTAATGAATGATGGTGTCGTTTCTGGGGAACCGAAGTAGCACGAGAGCGATTTTGCTCGTGATGTTCCCTTGTGAGCCCAGCGAGGTAAGTACAGAGATGACTAAGATTAATTAAATATAAGTTGTGCATAATTCATTTCAGCATAAGAGTATTTTTTTCTCAAACTTTGGATCGATGCCCTGCTTTCTTTCTTTCTTTTTTTTTTAAAGATTTTATTTATTTATTTGACAGAGAGAGACACAGTGAGAGAGGGAACACAAGCAGGGGGAGTGGGAGAGGAAGAAGCAGGCTCCCCGCGGAGCAGGGAGCCCGATGTGGGGCTCGATCCCAGGGCCCCGGGATCATGACCTGAGCCGAAGGCAGACGCTTAATGACTGAGCCACCAAGGCGCCCCCAATGCCCTGCTTTCCAAATGCAAAATGCTTACTCCCATCATAAGTGTTAACAGAGTGAAGATGTTCTTCGTTCTTTGGGTCCGTTTTTGCACCATGAAAGTCACTGCATAGTGACAAGAGGGACTGTTTGGTAGTTGTGATCGTTCCCGCTGTATAATCATGGCAGAGAGATCTTTGATCTTTTTTTAAAACGCTAAATGCAATTTAAAAAATCATTTTCTTATCCTAACTTCAAATGTCAGAGATAGGAAGGATGTTTTAAAACTACTCCAACTCCTTCAGACTGACAGCATTCCAGGCATGGGCATGTGGGAGGATGGAGGCTTACTTGGTTCCATATGAGAAACTTCAAGAGATTCATGTCCATCACTGTCTCTTTCTCTATACCCACAACGAGAGCATCAGATGTATTACAGGGCTCATCAGGGTTGAACAACTGGAGGATAGATCACAAACAGCCTGAGGCTCCTGAGGTTAGCACACCAGCAGGTCTCATTATCAGCCTAATGATAAAGCTATTATAAGAGTTTGATCATTCCAGGGGGCCTTGATTGTTTTCCTCTAACACATACGGAATTATGCTATGCTGAGGCTCACATCCAGGTTTGTATAAAGGCTTTCATGGAATCATTGGTGATCAGCATGCAGACACCCCACATATCCTGCTGTCACTCCTCACCCCCTACTCCTCAGAGTTATTAAATGGCTTGCAGTTTATACACAGAAATCCTTGAGGAAGCAGCCAACCGCCGATTGCATCAGAAACCAATCTTGATGCATTGCCAAAGAAATATGAATAGAATAGAGCACAGTCACTGCTATTGGTTTAGATGAATGTTTCTTGCTTTGGTACAATTGGTGGGTCAAAACTCCCATTTTAAAATGAATTCTGAATTTATTAGTGCAGGAAGTGTTCGCTGGGCACTTACTATGGGCCAGACCTGGGGATGCCACTGGGGGTACCATAGGGGATGAGTCAGACAAAGCCCCTCTCATCACGGGGACGGTTTCTTCCCTTTCATTTATAAGCAACATTAAGCTGGTATTTTTAGCTAAGAGGAAAAATATTCCCCCAAACTTATGGACTTAGAATTTTGATCAAGGGCCCATCAGATTAGTGAGGGCTAAAGCAGAGTTTCTTAACCTCCTCCCATAAACATAGCCAAAGGTACTCTACTCTTGTTAACAGGATCACTGCTGTAATGAATTAGTCAATTATGTACGTGTGGGAGAGAACAGCACTAACTGCATTAGTTTCTTAGGGCTTGTGTAATTTGAAAAAGCTCTTCAGGTACTTTTAATATCCTTTAATAGTTTCTCTTTCTGCTAGAGTCTATAGATGTTATTGTTCCCATATATGCACATATTTATGGTTTTTTAAAAAAGATTTATTTATTTATTTGAGAGAGAGAGAGAGAAAACTTGTGCGTGAGTGGGGGGAGGGGGGAGAGAGATAAATCCTCAAGCAGACTCCCTGCTGAGCTTAGGGCCTGACGTGGGGCTTGATTCCAGGACCCTGCGATCATGATCTGAGCCGAAATCAAGAATCAGAAGCTTCATGGACTGAGCCACCCAGGCGCCTCTGCATATGGTTTTTTGAGTATTCCACAGTTGTAGCTGCAGGATTCTGGATGACTCTGGTGATGGTTCACTGGTGGCAATGAGATTGTATGACCTGGTGCAGAGTAAAAGGAGATGCAGAGATGAAGACAGAACCTGGAAAGTGAGATGAGAGCTGGTAACTTGATCTGGGAAGACTTGATCATTAATGATAGAGTCCAGCAGTCACACACCACCAGAGACAAAGCTGAAGTCTAACTTAGGCTGATAAACTTGTAGGAAGGGAGAGTGCTCTAAGGGACCCACAGAGGGCCTCACCAAACAAAGCAGACAAGGTTATTGTAGGATGTGCAGGAAGGGTGGGGGTTAGGTAAGATTGAAGTGAAAGAGTGATATGATGGTCTCAAAGCAGAGCAAGGTTGTGAGTAATATTTTATAAACATTTAGTAATATTTTTACTAACATCAGGTCTGGGCTGAAAGGCAAACTTGGAGTCCTATTTCCTTGGATTAAGGTGGCGTGCTGTGTCTCCAAATCCTTTACTTGAAGGTCTGCACCTCAGCTGGAAATCAAGGCTGCTTCTTTGTGTCAAAGTGACCCACAGGCTCCCATCATCCAGGCAAGTGGCAGTGGGGGTGGGGGGAGGTTGGGGGGGAGGAGTCCATTCTCATTGATACTCAACTAAGTTTCCAACAGTCTATGATTTTAGAGAACAAGTTTTCTTAGCCCTATGTCCTTGGTGTTAATGAACAAAAGCAGTTTTTGCAGGTTCACATGAGTATGACAAGATGTAAAAGTAAGGTTTTTACTGAGGCCCCAAGAGACAGCGGATGTAAAATTCTCAAGTTGCCAGAGCAGGAAGCAAATCTCAAAGGAAATATCTTAGTTCCTTGTTGACTCTTAAAAATCTCTCACTCAAAATAAGATCATAAAAGGGCAGCGGAAGTGGAGTTTAGGAAGTCTCTATGAGGAAGTTTTCTTCAAAGAAAGCAAGGCTGAGTTCTACCTAACCTCTGGTCCAGGGTTTTCCTCCTTAATCTCCCTGGGGAGGGGCATCAGGTGGCCACGAGGGCAACCTGATTTGTGTTCTCTCGGTTCTGAGAGTATCTGACTTTGGCCTGAGATATCCAAAATTGAGAGGCTGAAGGTATTGGCTTGTGGCAGCAGGTTCAGAGAGAGAGAGAGAGAGAACAGGGAAGGATGAGAGAGAATACTCAAGACGCGTGTGCTCTGTCAGGTGCGTTTGAGTCTCGATGGGAGCGAAGTATGTACGAACGTTTCTTGAGGACCCTGAAGAGAGCCATTTGTGAGAGAGAGCTGTGCAGCTGATGTGGAAATCCTGGCCAAGAGCAACACCTGGAGAGGTGATCTACAGGTGAATTTGTAGAAAGTAGCCTAAGGGAGGAAGTAGCAGGCAGAGCAAACTGCATTGACCAGGACAGGAGAGACAGAGTGGGAGTTTCATGTTCACGTCTCTAAGATTGTTAGAAAGCACCCAAGAGCGGCGCCTGGGTGGCTCAGTTGGTTAAGCATCTGCCTTTGGCTCAGGTCATGATCTCAGGGTCCTGGGATCCAGCCCCACTTCCGGCTTCCTGCTCAGTGGGGAGTCTGCTTCTCCCTCTCCCTCTGCCTCTCCCCCTGCTCATGCTCTCTCTCCGTATATCTCTGTCTCAAATAAATATATAAAATCCTTAAAAAAATTGTTAAAAAAAAAGAAAGAAAGAAAGAAAGCACCCAAGAGAGCAAGTGCTTGGTTTAGTCATTGGCCAGGCCCAGAGCAAAGTCTCCTTGCAGTAGGAACACTTGAGCATGAATTTGGTATCCTCCAACTTCTCTTTTCTCCCTATGTTATGAATTTGGAGGAGGTTCCTTTCCCCTTTCAGGGAGGACCCAGACTGCCTGCGAGGGATCCTAGCTGGGAGAGTACAGGGAAGGCCTATCCCTGAATGAAGCTTGAAGTGGTGAGCAAAGTGGATTGGCATTCACAATACAGTTTCTGAATTCAAACCGTATTTTATGGCTTTACTGATCAAAGGATTTTTATTACCTAAAAGTCATCAGAGAAGTTACAGGACCGCCCACATATTCATCTGAATAGGTATGGGAGGGACAGTGGCAGGTGGGGGTTCCCCTTCTGCTGGCATCCTCCTTGCTCTACGTGCTGGTCTCAGCTGAGCCGAGAGCCGTGCTCATGGAGAGTCGCCAACTTGGCCAGTGCTTTTGTTCTGCAAAGAAATCTATGTCAAGAGGTATATGTCACCCAGGGAAATTGGGAATTAGTAGACTTAAATGGGAATGACAGCTTGAAACTGGAAGACACAGGGGACGTGGTGTCTGGAAGCCAGCCGAAATAAAGAGATGTCAAGAAAGCTGGCAGTCACCATTGAAGACTTTGGCCTTGGCCTCTGGGCCTCCGTCTTCGTATGAAACGCCAGGCAAAGACTGTCACTGAACAGAAAATGGGGCCCCACTGACTGACTACAGAAAACGTGGCGGGGCAGGATACATGTCTCTTTGGCAATCTGTCCAGTGCCTATTCTCTGGGAAATCTCTGTGCATGAACAGAGGTGAGCCCCGGCAGCCATGTTGGCGGCCTCCACCCTCCCCACTCCTGCCACCTCCCTCACCACAGAGGGTGGGATAGAGCGGGGAGAGGCCAGGCGAGGCCACTCATATTCTCTCTCCATAAAATTTGGGATTGGGTCAAGGTTGTTGATTTAGTCGGGGCTCGGGGAGCACTGGGGTAGCTTTACTTTGACTCCTGGACTTAGGATCCGGGAAAGCTGTTTTCCAGAGACCAGGAGAGTACAGAGAAGCGGGTTTGAAGATAGAAGAAACTGCAGCCAAGTTCCTCTTGTCTCTCAGGCCCTGGCTCCTGGCCTTCCTGGGGACTGACTTCTTTTTGCCCTTGGAATCTCGAAGTTACCTCTCTGTCTTTAGAACTGATTTTTGAACTCTATTATTAGGGCACAGAGATTACTTTTCAGTGGCTTTGAAGCATTGTGCCATATATTTCAGTAGTTACATTTGTTATTTACTTTGTAATTTACTTAGTTGCTGCATCTTGTAATTCACCTGCCACTTCCAGCCGGATGCACCGAGATACTTTGCTGTTCCCAGCATTTCCTCTGATTGGCCCTCCACAGTGGGGGCTCGCTGTCTTTTCTTATAGACATGTGCTAATGGCGTGAGTTCAACCTGTAAGGAGAAAGCCATGCCCAGAAGCAGGGGGAGAAGCCAGAACTAGTAGGGCAGATCTCTAACTTCAAGGGCTTCAGCTCTGTCCTAATTCTGGCCAAAGAGGATTAATACTGTTAACTCATTACAGTCCTAAAAGGAATGTCATAGTTCAAGGTGGGCTGTGCACTCTATTTAATGACTTTTGTTTAAGAAACGAAGGCAAGGATGATGTGGAACAATAATCAGTCTGTTTCTTCTCCTACTTTGCTCAGCTCGTATACTCTCAGAATGCTGTTTCTCACTGGATTTTTGTTTCCACATTCTGAGCTTATCCATGGTAGGCAAGCTTATGATGTGGGGAAAGTTGATTTTTTAATGCAATGGTTTCTAAGGCTTTGCATTAGATTTCCTTCTTCCCGACTGGGGTCCCAGGTTCCTCTGTTGTTGCTCCCTGGATCTAGAACCCTGTAGCCTTTCACTGGGGTGACTCCGGCTGAATCCGTGATTCCTCATTTCCTTCAGGATGATTTCCTTGGCCCCTTCTGGACTGTGTTCCCCTAGCACCTTGATTTCCCCATCATTTGTGCAGTAACATTTTATAGATCCACTTGGGTCCGTGTCATTCTCATTATTAGACCCTGACATCTAGCTGATCCCTGGAAAATAGTTGGTTCTTCCTAGATCTATGCCTGATACACTGGCTTGGTGAATTAAGGCCCACTTCTTTGGACCCTGAAAAAGGTCTTCTCTTTGTTCCTACAACATCACTTTTCTTTCTCCTTCAGGACCTTGGCTCTTGCTGTTTGCTAGGAATGCCACTGCCCTCGAGTTTTGCATAGCTGGCATTTTCTGATTTAAGTGGCAACCCAGAGTAGTTCTCTCTCCCTTCCCAAATTCAAGTAGTGCTTCCATCCCTCGGCTCACTCTTTTTTCTTCTCTGTCTTTATTCCTTTCTGTAAATGTATTCGTTTACCGGTTCATTATCCTTCTTTTACGGATAAATAGCTTCTGGTCTGCCTTGTTCAAGACAATACTTAGTAGAGTGCCTAGTTCATTGAAGGAACTAGAATTTGATGATTAATGTTATTGCACGTTTGTTGAGTAAATGAATACAAGAATAATTTTTGATATAAATGATTCAATCCCAAAGAAAGAATGTTAGTGGTGGAATTTCAGGCATGATTGTGGAAAAAAAACTTTTGGAGTGTTTTCTTTCCAATTTGTTCATAGTAGACAGTGCTAAGTTTTTTTTTTTTCTCACATATTTAAACATATTTAGATCTCAACACTAAGTTACCTGCTTAGAATACGCTGGGACACATATTTTTAGACTATCACTTAAGATTCCATTTATTACAAGGGTTCTATAAAAAATGTGTTAGGTAATGAGGTTAATGTCCTTCAAAGAGCTTTACCTTTTTCTCAGGAAAAAAGAGGATTTGCTCTATTCTTTGTATTGAGTTTCTTGTCCTTCTTTTCAAATTCATGTTCACCTTAATATTCCTTTCCTTCCTTAGGTTTGATTTTTGTCCATTTACATTTTTTCACTACTATTTAATTTAGGGAGTTGTTAGGGGAAGTGCTTTATTTCGAACAGTCTATTTCAGAACCTCATGGGAATGGCAGGAAGAACAAACAGAATAGTAAGGCAGCCAGAGTTAAGGGAGTGTGGTCCCCAGGTGAGTTATGCTTCACTCCCTTCTAAACTGCCTAGGATAATACGAGGCTTGACTACTATGGTCTGAGAGCTCAGATTGCTTAACTATAAGTCATTGATCCTTGTCTCCCCTCTCCTCCCTCAGCTTTCAGTTTTCAAAGTCTAAGTCACATCTTGAAATTTTGTCACATTCCTTTCTTATAATTCCCTACATTAGTTGAGTTTTCCGATTTGTATCTTCTCAACTTCTCTCTGTATACTACCCTTTTTGGTTTTTGTTTATACTTTATTTTGTCCTTTGGATTCTAAATTCTTCCTGTCACGGAGTTTTCCTATAAATCTGTTTACAGCGTGATGCATTCTAAGTATGTCCCATACGGAACACAAGTAAAACGGAAAAAAAAAAAAAGTTACGCATAATTTTGCCAAGAGTGAAAACATTTTATGCCTTTTCTTTGCACAGGACAATTTCCTTCTGAATCTTATGCAGCATTTAAAAAATACCCAGGAGACCTCTCTAAAGCCAAGCGATGTTAAAGATTAGCTGTTATTCATCAAGTTCATACGGGAATGAAAGAATCGCTCGCATCTGGCAAAGAAACCTGGGTATCCGAGGTTTTGCGCTTCAGAGAGGGTACAGGTCCATAAATCAGCCCATTCTGCAGCCACCTGGGAACAGAGCGGGTGGGGCGGAGCTTCCGTTGATTGAAGGGCGAAGGAGAGGAGCTAGAGAGTTCTCACCAATCAGAGTTCCGCTTTGTTTTCTCTTACCGGCCAATGAGGGAGCTCTGCTGGCGAGGCTGTCTTCAAGTCCGAGCCACCCACCTCCATCGCAGCCTATCAGCAGACCGCTTTTACGAAGCGTCCGCGGAGCTCCCGCCCCGCGGGCGGAGCGGCCCTGCCCCTTCCCGCCCCTCCGGCCGTGGCCCCACCCCGCCGAGGGAGGGGGCCAAGTCGGTTACTCACTGGGCTGGAGGTGGGGGCCGGGCTCCCGCTGGGCTCGTGCGTTCTGCGCCCGTCGAGGCGGTGCCGAGCCCGCTGGCTCCGGATTGTCCTTTGCGGCGGCTGCGGTCGCTGCCTCTTTGCTTCCCGACCCGGGGCTGCAGGGGCCGGAGCGATCGCGCCTCCCGCGGGCCACGGCTGCCCAGAGCAGGTAATGGGGCGCCGTGGCTGCAGCCCCTATCCGAGCACCGGTGCGGCGCGGGCGGTGGGGTCTGCTCCCCTTGCTGCTTCCGCGGGCGGCAATCTGGCCGAGCCGGGCCGCGTCACCCGAGCCTCCCGCCCGCCTCAAGGCGCCTCCGCCCGGGAGCCCGCGGCGGCGGCGGCGGCGGCGGCGACACCTTGCGGGGAGGTGGGGGCGGGGCCGGGCGGGGGACCGGGAGGGGGAGGAGCGGGGTCAGCTGCCGGCGGGACCCCTTGGGGACTCGGAGTAAGGCGGCTGGGCCCAACGGAGGGCTCGAGAACGTGCAGGTGGAGGAAAACTGCGGAGTTGAGTCAGAGTCAGGCTCACGAGGGAAAGGGACCTACTGATAAGTAACGATAAGCTGAGTGGCTTTTTTTTTTTTAAGCCAGAAAGGTGTCTTGGGTATTGTTAATTACATATTTTCTGGAGGCAGGCGCATTGCAGTGCCATTTACACATTAACACTGTTTACTTGTTATTTATTATTTTTTAAATTAAGAGCAGTCTTTAACGTGAACTTGTTTGGGGACTTTTCCTTAAGTGACAAGTAGACCCAGCAGTGTGACTCACCTTTGTCTGGGCTGAAGTGGGGAAGGTGCAATAGGAGTGAGGGGGAGGAATGTTGATGAGGAATGCCTGCGCAGATTTCAAAGGATTGTGGGGGTGGAACCTTGTTTCTGTCACTGTGTCATGGGTGGGAGTAGAATTGTGATTCTTTTTTCTTCTTCTAATTTTTTTAAACATTAGCATTAAAATAAAAAAAAAAAGCTTCTCTAAAAACAATTTCAGGGTTTTAGGTTTTAGGAATGCACCTGCTTGGTACTCATGCGGTAATACTTTGCAGACAAGCCAGACAATTTATTACAAATTTGCACCTTGAATTGTTATTACCTTTTCTTTGACTTGCTTAATAACCTTTGTTTTCATTCACTATTTGTTCACAAGTGAAATGGTGAAGGTCACCGGGTTTGGGCAGTAATGGCACCGTGAGAACTCTTGGAGCAGTGTTCTCCGCTTCTAGGTGCACTCCAGTTCTCACCAGTACAGGTTTTCCTTGCTATCTGAAAACACAGCGTTCCTATGAAATCTTTTCTAAACCGAAGCGCTGCAAAGCAAAAAAAACCACTTACTATTAATGTATATGGGAAATTTTTTTAGTGTTACCCCCCAAAAACCTCTTAGGCTTTTTGATACCTTAGAATACATTTTGCTAATGTCAAATAAATCAAGATACAGCACAGATGCTCAGACAGAGGTCAGAGCTGCTAGGGGCTTGATGCTGAGATGCTGAGTGGAGTTCCCAGGGAAGGAGCTTGGTTCTGCCACTCTGGCTGTTCCTGGGTGTGTGCTGTCTCTATACCAGCTGATGCAAAACAAACACCTCTGTGGGTTTCTTTCAGTTAGTGCAAAGAGATAGTAAGGTCTGTCGTAAAAGCAAAGTAGTGTAACATGAGCTTGTGAAAAACGGGGGATACCTGTATTTCCATTTAGGTCTTTTAATTGAGACTCTCACAGACTGTCAATTTTTTAATCCTTCTATTGGGAGGTAGGTAGTGCATATCATGCCTATTTTACAAGTACATAAAGTGAAAAAGCCTTAGAGATGAGGAGAATTCTGCCCAGGTCACCTGACTCCTACTTTATTTTGTACCCATAGTGGATTTAATCCAGGATCTACTAAGGTTCCCACCATCAAGTAAGTTTCTGTATACCGATTTGATCATGTGGTAAAAGAATCACAGATGGAGATGTTTTTTTCCAAGTAAAGAAATAGTGTCTCTTAGGTTTTTTTTTTTTTTCCCCCTCCTCGAGGTTGTTGAGATAGTTTGAATCACACCAGAAAGGTAATTTTTCACACAGGCAAAACAAAACAAATTCCTAGTGGTGCTATGTGAAAATCTCTATTTTAAATTTTGGGGAGATTTTCTAAATTAGAGAACCCTATCTTATCTATGTTTGCATCTGTAGCTTAGCAGTGGACTTCAGTACTGTTTTCTGAGTTGAATTGAAATGATTAATATGCATAAGGCAAATAAAAATGAAGCATGATGCATTCTGGTCATGACTTGGGGCTTGGGAAAGGTTAATTATAAATTTAGTAGAAAAGTTGAAAATGTAAAAATCATTTATTTCTCAGAATAGTGCAAACAAAGGAGTTTGGGGGTTAATGAAGAGCAGGCTTAGATGGCTAGTTGGCAGGAACCTCTCGAATGGTGTCAAGGCTTGGGGAATTCTGGAGAATTGCTAGGTTATGTTGAACTAATTAGTCATCAGGAATATGGAAATGTCTTATGAATTACTGAATGGAACTGTTCTAATCATGAAGTTGTCCCTTTTCATGCGTCTGTATGCCATTTTGACATAACTTATTCTTGTAAGATATAAGGCATAGCTTATATAAGCCCTATCTCTGATTCGATTTTTTTGCATTAATGTCTTAATTTTTGCTCTCCTGTCAAAATTTCTAGCGCCCAAGGATTTCCATTAAGAAACCTTTATCAATTTGTTAGTTTGTACAGGAAATGAGTCCTCTCTTAAGAACACAGCCCTCTTGCAGTGTGGGAAACTGGAAAGAGATTTAGGCTATTTGTATAGTATTGTATTCTTCCCTAGAGTTTCTGTCCTTTAAAAAAGAATGTTAATTACGATGTTACACAGCTTCCACTAGGTGGTGCACTGGGTGCTACTCAATGCAGAGTTCAATCAGATGTTTTTTTCTTATTACAAGCATTTCACTGACAAAGATACAAATGTACTGTCACTGTTTCTGTTGTAATTATAGTTCAGACAGAATTGCAATGAGTGATTTGTCAGTTTCATTAAGTGAGATTATTTGGAAGGAAACGACAGCTTAATTTAAAGTGAAGGACACTTAGCAATTTTAGGAATAACTTCTAAAAAGCTCTCTGATTCTCCCTGTGATCAGGAACGCACACCAGAGGGTGGATTTTTGGTCCTTGTTTATGTACACTTGAACTTTTTTTTAATGGCTGTGTTTTGTTTAAATCTTATGTGAACTCTTAGCTATTTGACTAGTTTCATGTTTTGCTTTCGTTGATTATGGATTCCTTAAAACATGTGGTAGAATAAAGTAGGTACATATAACAAGATTACTCAAATCTTGAATATGAGTGAATACTGAAGTTATAAAAAAAATTTTTTTTTTCTAGGCGTGTAACAGTTTTTCTTTCTTGAATGCTCACATAATCTATTTAGGGGAACATTATTATTTTCAGCTTACTTATAAAGGAGAGGGGATCATCCTCCCTCTGACTATAAGAGCTTACAGATTTGTTTGTTACTGATTAATTGCTGTTATTGTTACAGAACGTGGATGAGAAGATAGCTGTTGCTTTCATAAGAAGTACCCGTTTTAGGTATAGAAATGGCAATGTTAGTGGAGAATAAGGACTAGTTGGGACGATTGCATTTTTGGAGATGTTTTACAGAAAGCTTTGGGCTTTTAAAAGGCAGGATAAGAATTTGAATGGGAAGGTCTGAAGGTGGTTGGTGTGTGTGTGTTTCAGTTCCAGTGAACTCTGTGTAGGGAGGAGGGCTTTGGTAATCTGTTTCTTGGAACTACCTGTGGTTCTAGGGCGGGGAAATTAATGGTGTTTTGGGAGAGGGAAAATAAATAGGTGCCGTTCCTTCCAGGAGGGTAGCTCCCGCCGGTGCCGCCAGTCTTGGGTGAGCTGGGGTGTGGAAAGGTGGATGGTTGTAAGTAGTCAGGCAGATTAAAAACTGCCTGAGTGTGGGCTGCTTAGAGCTCTTTGCACCTTTGACGACTTGAATCAAGTCAATATGCATTTTAAGTCAGGTTTCTAGCTATCCCACCATACAGACTTGGGCAAGTTAACTCTTCAGTCTTCAAATTTATGTTTTTAATTTTTTTTTTCCTTTTTTTTTTTTTTTTAAAGATCTTATCCATTCATTTGAGACAGAGAGCATGAGAGGGAGGAGGGTCAGAGGGAGAAGCAGACCCCCCGCCGAGCAGGGAGCCCGATGCGGGACTCGATCCCGGGACTCCAGGACCATGACCCGAGCCGAAGGCAGTCGCCCAACCAACTGAGCCACCCAGGCGCCCCTATGTTTTTAATTTTTAAAATAAGTAGAATCCTGAACTTTATGAAATTAATTTGAGTATGCAGATGAATAGCTTAAAGGAGTTATCTGGCATAGAGTAGGTTCTCAAATTATGGTAGGTGCTTGAATCTCTACATACTTCTGATACTCTGTCTTCCACTACCTTAAAAAAAGGTGTTAATAGAAATAGACAAATTTAAGTACTCGTGGAGGTGTATTCCTCAAACTGAGGACTTGAGTTGGGGTAAGAAAGAAGGCTCCTGGTCTAGATATTGCTTTGAATAGAGGAAAGTCAGGTAGGATGCTGTAAAGGGGTCTAGGTAAGGGGTTGGGGTGATGTGAGCAGTTTTTGCACTCCTGTGTATATGCACTAGCGTATCTGATGAGCTTGTTAAAAACGTGTTTGGAAGATGGTGCCTCTATGTGTTTATTTAAAGCAATTTGAGGGGCGCCTGGGTGGCTCACTCGTTAAGCGTCTGCCTTCAGCTCAGGTCATGATCCCAGGGTGCTGGGATCGAGTCCCGCATCGGGCTCCCTGCTAGTGTGGAGCCTGCTTCTCCCTCTGCCTCTGCTGCCCGCCCCCGCTTGTTCTCTCTCTCTCTCTCTCTCGCAAAAGTAAATAAAATCTTAAAAAAAAAAAGCAATTTGAGTCTTGAGAAACAAATATTTCTGAAGGTTATAACCTTTTCTTTTGGCAATTGGAAGTTTGTTGATGGGGTGTTGTAAAAATCTAGAGTTGAGCCAGAGGTAAAAAGGCTTATGGAGCTATGGACCAAGATTTGTCAAGCTTCTGCTGCTGATATTCAAAACGTTTTTGTTTTCTTCCTAATATGGCTTCTGATTCAACTTCTGAGGATTCTGTTTGGACCTCTGTGCTCTTTTTCATGTTTGGAATTTAAAATCCAGTTCCTAGTAAGGCCCCTCAGAGTAGACTTTTTTTTTTAGATGGTTGAATCAGAGTACAGATTGGACATTTTGTCAGGTTGGGGGAGGAGTTGCTGGGTCTTGAAAAATGAATGAACATAATTTTGATTTATTTAGAGTCATTTTAAATAGGATTGAAAGTTTACGTTGTGAAATTTCCAAGACGGTGATCATTTCCCCTTTAACGTACATACACTGAGTGTGAAAACCAGTGGTTCTAGAACCTTCCGTGCCCCTAGATCACCAGGAGGGCTTGTTAAAACATAGGTAGCTGGCTCCACTCATAGAGTTTCTGATTCAGTGGGTCTGGGGTGGGCCCTGAGAACGTGCCTTTCTATTAAGTCACAGCGGTGATGCTGCTGGCCCAGGGACCATACTCTGAAAACCAGGGAGAAGATACCAGGGGGCATGTAAGCACAGTGGTTAAGAGAACAGGCTTTGAAGTTTGAAAGATCTGGATTTGAATCCCTGCTCTGTCACCGACTTCAGGCACATTTCTTACCTCTGTTCTCTAAATTAGAAATATAGTATCATGTTGTGGCAAGTATTTAAATGAACTCAAGTGTGTAAAAGCTCATAGAACAGCACCTGCTAGGTGGCGAACATGCAATAAATGTTGGCTTTTAATCCTAAAAAATCAATTAGGGTATGAAATAAATAGAATCCTGAATCTTAAAGTTGAGGTATGCTCCTTAAGGACAGAAACTTTTAATTTTTGAAAAAGTTTTAAGATTTTATTTGAGAGTAAGAGAGTGAGAGCACAAGCAGGGGGAGCAGCAGAGGGAGAGGGAGAAGCAGGCTCCCTGCTGAGCAGGGACCCCCCCCCCCCCGACTTGGGGCTCGATCCCAGGACCCTGGGATCATGATCTGAGCCGAAGGCAGACGCTTAACAGACTGAGCCAGCCAGGCGCCCCCAGAAACTTTTGTATTTATCCTCATTTCCTAGCACAGTGCTGTGGAAAAGGCATAAAAGTACTCAATTTGTATTTAACAAATGAAGGAAAAGTTTGTGGATCTAATGATTTTCCAGAAACATTTTTAAGAGACCTGGAATGTTCACATTGGTGGTGTCTTCTTTTGTTTTTTTCCTCCTGAAAAGCTTTCTTTGGTCAAAAGATGTTGGTTTTAGGATAATCATTGTAGTCCACACTTTATAGAACAGGAATTTTAAAGGTTGTTCCTGGGAGTTCAGTTTCAGGAAGTGCCTGGGAGTCATCTTTAGAAAATAGACTCACCTGTTGTTTGGTGACTTTGTTCGAAGACCCTGAATGCAGTTCTTGGAGATTCTTCCCCCGATGGCCACCATGCCCGGTCATGTCTCCGAGAGCCCACCTCTTGTCTGGCACCCCATTCCTGTTACTTCCTGTCACCATCGTCACCCTCTTAATGTTAAACTTGTTCACTTTTTATTGTTTCCTTCACTAGAATGCATACTCTGTGAGGGCAAGGCCCAAGCACAACACCTGGTGGGCAAGGATTTCGCACATGCTGGTTGCATGAAGGACCATGTGTGGCAGGGACTCCCTCCCCATGTCGGGTGCATAGGCTTGAGTTCATGCTCCCTTTTGGCCCGCCCTTATGATGCGGTGGTCCATGTAAGCCTCAGATTATTTCACCGATCTTCCTCCTCCATCTCCCATCCCATTTTTGGTTCTCCGCCACCCCCCATTGGACCCTCTCTCGGGCTTGAACATAACTTCATTAAGTTCTGCCAGATTATTATCTGGAATGGCTGTGATGGTTTACACTGTTGCCAGCTGTCGGTCCCGACATTCTTGCCAGCACTTGATATTTACTGACCTTATAATTTTTTCCAATCTGATGCAACAGATGGAGCGAACTGGGCACAGCGTGATATATTACTGTTCCGATTTGCAGTTCTCTGATTACTAATGCAGGCGAGTATCCTGTCATATGCTTATCAGCTGTGTGGGGTCCCCTTTTGTGAATTGCCATTTATTTATTCTTTGCCTCTTGTTCTGTTAGATTTTTGTATCCCCCTTCCTGCTTTTCTGCCCTAATTAACAGGAATTTTTTGTATATTCTGGGTGATAATCTGTTGGATTTTATATGGTGCGAATATCTTATTAGGTTTTTTGTTTTGTTTTTTTTACCCGTTTATCGGGTTTCTTCTTTGAAATCTTTTATTGTACAGAATCTTTAATTTTGTTATAGTTAGATCCATTTTTTTACCGTCTAGGTTTTGTTTAGGACATACTTCTCCATTCTTAGTTAACAAAGGTATGTTTTTACAACCTGTCTCTTTCTGTTCTAGTTCCACACTGGTTTTGTTTTTGTTTTCATTTTTATTGCTACAACCTGTTTATAGTGATTGGTATGTAGAAGTATGAGACCCACCTGTATTCTTTTCAGATGTTTAAGCTGGTGGTTTTCATCCCTGGCTTTACATTAGAATTAACGAGGTAGCTTTTAGAAACCTGTGCCCCAGTTTACCCTGTATCAACTGAATCATAATCTAGAGGGAGTGGAGACCCAGCAGTTGTATTTTTTTAAAACCTCCTCTGGTGATACATAACCATGGTTAAACCATATGTTAAAAAACAAAATTCAACTGAATCAATTTTAAAGATCTTACTGACTTTATTTGACAATTCATGAATTGGGCAGTCATCCATCCAGCAAATAGAAAGGAGGTCTGAGAAGGAACTATATAAAATGAAAGACTTTTGCATGTAGAAGGGAGTGGGATCAGGAAGCTATAGGAGCAAAAAGTGGACTGGTTGTGTCGCTTTCCTTTAGATGACAGGAGTCTGCAAGGCAGGTTACCTCATTCATGCAGATCAGGTAAGTTCCTAATGAACTAGTTTATGATTCCATTTCTGGGAGAGCTGAAACTAATTGTCTCTGATGATGTGGGGCTTAGCATAAGTGACTATGTTGGGCTTGTTGTCTTTTTTTTTTTTAAGATTTTATTTGACAGAGAGTGCATGAGCACGCACACAAGCAGGGGGAGTGGGAGAAGCAGGCTCCCCGCTGAGCAGGAGCTCCATCCCAGGACCTTGGGATCATGACCTGAGCTGAAGGCAGATGCTTAACCAACTGAGCCACCCAGGCACCCCTGTTTTCTTATTTTTAACACCTGTATCAAAGATAGTTGTTTTTTCGATAGAGTTTAACATTTTTTTCTCCATTATTGTCTTATGTCTTCTTTGTTAGATTAATTCCTAGGTACTCGGTTTTTGTTTCTATTGTGAGTGACATTTTTTTTTCCTTTCCCCCTTTTTTTTCTCTATTGGTATGTATGTCTATATTGATATAAAACTATCAGCTTATCTGTCTATACTTAATATATTTTGGGGGCAATCTTGCTAAATTCTTATGTAGTGTAGTGGCTAGTTCTTCTTTTCCATGTTCTCTGAAGTTTATTCTTTAAATAATGGCCAGTTGTCTTTTTCCTTCCAATTCTTATTACCTTATCTTTTGTATTTCCTTGCTTTACTGCATTTGTCTAGAATTGTAGTGATACATTGAGAGTAACAGAGATGGTGGTCCCTAGATCTTGTAGGGAATTTATCTTTAGTTTCACCTTTAATTGGAAGATTTATTTATTTTTATTTTTCATTTTACTTTTTTTGGGGAGGGTTAAAGGCTCTATTTTTTATTTTAAAGTTTTTTATTTAAAACTTTATTTTTTTAATCTTTATACCCAACATTGGGCTTGAACTCATGACCCTGAGATCAAGAGTTGCATGCTCTTCTGACTGAGCCAGCCAGGTGCCCCTGCTCTATTTTTTTTTTTTTTTAATTGACTTCATTTGTTTTAAAAACTTGAGAAATAAGCACAGTATTCTCTTTCTGATTTTGGTAAGGTAACTGTCATGGATGGTATGTAGAGCTCTAAACTCTGAATAGTTATAGTTGTGTATAGTGACGTTTTTATTTTTATTTGATATGTGTATATATATGTATATTTTATATTGAGGTTTTTCAATTACATATTTGGATTATTTTTAATCAGGCTTTTCCAAAGTAAGTTATGTGTAGCGACTCTACTTAGTTGAAAGCCATCATGTGTTTGAAAAAACAAAGCGGAAATGGTTATGTATCTTAAACTGTGAACTTTTATTTTTTAAGATTTTATTTATTTGAGGGGGAGGGAGAGAGAGCATGCGCGCATGCACATGTGCACATGAGTGGGAGGAAAGGGAGAGGGAGAAGCAGACTCCCCTGCTGAGTGCAAAGCCCAGACTCAGGGCTCGATCCCAGGACCCTGAGATCATGACCTGAGCCGAAGTCAGACACTTAACCAACTGAGCCACCCAGGTGCCCCAAACTGTGAATTTTTAAAAAAATGAATAGATACCTAGAAGAGTGCATATGCTAGGATATGCAAATGTCCTACATGTGCCCCTCACTGAGTTACCCCAAACCAAACACACTTGTTTAAGCAGCATTCAGGTTGAAGAGAGGAAACATTAGTAGGACCCCAGAAGTCACCCTGCTGCTCTTTTCTGTGACCTTGACTTGTAACAGTATGGTGATTCATGGTCATGGTCTGTCAGTTGGCTCCTGCTGGACTCCTGACTTGGGGTGTTTTGTTCAACAGGGAAATCAGGATAAGGTCGTGTCTGAAAGTTCATTTGAACATTGGAGCCTTGACCTGGGCTCTAATCTTTGGAGCTGCAGTTTTCAAACATGTGATTTCAGTACTTCACTCTGAAAAATTAAGGATTTTTCTTTTTTTTTTTTAAAGATTTTATTTATTTATTTGAGAGAGAGAATGAGAGAGAGAGAGAGAGCACATGAGAGGGGGGAGGGGCAGAGGGAGAAGCAGACTCTCTGCTGAGCAGGGAGCCCGATGCGGGACTCGATCCCGGGACTCCAGGACCATGACCTGAACCGAAGGCAGTCGCTCAACCAACTGAGCCACCCAGGCGCCCCAGGATTTTTCTTTATGTGGGTGATATCTAACAATATTTGCTGTGTTAGAAATTCAAACAAGAAATTTTAGAGTATTAACTCGTTAAAAAGTAAGAATCCCAGGGGCGCCTGGGTGGCTCAGTCGTTAAAAGTCTGCCTTCGGCTCAGGTCATGATCCCAGGGTCCTGGGATTGAGCCCCGCATCGGGCTCCCTGCTCAGCGGGGAGCCTGCTTCTCCCTCTCCCACTCCCCCTGCTTGTGTTCCCTCTCTCGCTGTGTCTCTCTCTGTCAAATAAATAAATAAAATCTTTAAAAAAAAAAAAAAAGTAAGAATCCCATTATATGTAAACATAAAAACACTTTATGAAAAATAACTATCAAAATAAGTGAGAAGAGTGGCATTACTTTATGTCTTTGTAACTTTTTTTAAATTGAAATACAGTTGACTTACAATGTTAGTTTCAGGTGTACAACATTGTCATTTGACAGTTCTATACATTATGTAATACCAATGTAAGTGTAGTAACCATCTGTCACCATACAAAGTTATTACACTGTTACTGACTGTATTCCCTATGCTGTACTTTTCATCCCTTATGTATTTTGTGACTGGAACTTTGTACCTCTTCATCCCCTTCACCTGTTTCACCCATCACTTCCCTCCCCCGCCCCCTGCAACTACCAGTTTGTTCTCTATTTTAAGTCTGTTTTGTTCATTTGTTTTGCTTTTTAGATTTTCACATGTAAGTGAAATCATTCAGTATTTGGCTTTCTCTGCCCTATTTCACTTAGCACAATCTAGGTCCGTTCGTGTTGTGAATGACAAGATTTCTTTCTTTTTTTTTTTTTTTTTACTTTGGAGTAATATTCCGTTCTATATATATATGCCACATCTTTTTTTTTTTTTTTTAAGATTTTATTTATTTATTTGACAGAGACACAGCGAGAGAGGGAACACAAGCAGGGGGAGTGGGAGAAACAGGCTTCCCGCTGAGCAGGGAGCCCGATGCGGGGCTCGATCCCAGGACCCTGGGACCGTGACCTGAGCTGCAGGCAGACACTTAACGACTGAGCCACCCAGGTGCCCCTGCCACATCTTCTTTATCCTCTCATCTTTCGATGGACACTTGGGTTGCTTCTTGGCTATTGTAAATAATGCTGCAGTCAAAATAGGGGTGCATATGTCTTTTTGAATTAGTGTTTTCATTTCCTTTGGGTAAATACCCAGAAGTGGAATTACTGGATCGTATGGTAGTTCTATTTTTAATTTTTTGAGGAACCTCCATACTGTTTTCCACAGTGGCTGCACCAATTTACATTCCCATCAACAGTGCACAAGGGTTTTTCTTTTCTCAACATCTTCACCAACACTAGTTCTTATCTTTTTGATACTAGCCATTCTGACTGGTGTGAGGTGGTATCTCATTGTGGTTTTGATTAGCATTTCCCTAATTAATGGTGTTGAGCATCTTTTCATGTGTCTATTGGCCATCTGTATGTCTTCTTTGGAAAAATGTCTAATCAGGTCCTCTGCCCATTTTTAAATCAGATTAATACATTTTTTGGTGGTGTGTGAGTTCTTTATATATTCTGGATATGAACTCATCAGATATATCCTTTGCATATATCTTCTCCCATTCAGTAATAAGTTGTCTTTACATTTCATTGATGGTTTCCTTCATTGTGTGAAAGCTTTTTATTTTGTTGTAGTCCCAATAGTTTATTATTGCTTTTGTTTCCCTTGCCTGAGGACACACATCTAGAAAAGTGTTGCTAAAGCTGATGTTTAAGAGATTACTGCTTATGTTTTCTTCTAGGAGTTTTATGATTTCAGGTCTTACATTTAGGTGTTTATTCTATTTTGAGTTAATTTTTGTGTGTGATGTAAGAAAGTGGTCCAATTTCATTCTTTCACATATAGCTGTTCAGTTTTCCCAGCACCATTTATTGAAGAGACTGTCTTTTTTTAAAGATTTATTTATTTGAGAGAGCGAGACATAGCGAGAGAGGGAACACAGGCAGGGGGAGTGGGAGAGGGAGAAGCAGGCTTCCCGCCAAGCAGGGAGCCCGATGCAGGGCTCGATCCTGGGACCCTGGGATCATGACCTGAGCTGAAGGCAGACGCGTAACGACTGAGCCACCCAGGGGCCCCTTGAAGAGACTGTCTTTTCCCTATTGTATATTCTCGCCTCTTTTGTTGTAGATTAATTGACCATATAAACATGAGTTTATTTTTGGGCTCTTAATTCTGTTCTGTTGATCTGTGTGTCTGTTTCTGTGTCAGTACCATACTGTTTTGATTACTGTAGTTTTGTAGTATAGTTTAGATCTGGGATTGTGATACCTCCAGCTTTGTTCTCCTTTCTCAAGATTGCTTTAGCTGTTTGCAGTCTTTCATGGTTCCATACAAATTTTAGGAATATTTGTCTTCTGTGAAAAATAGGAATTGTGATAGGGATTGTATTGAATTTGTAGATTGCTTTGGGTAGTACGGGCATTTTAACAATAGTCTTCCAATTCATGAGCATGAAATATCTTTCCATTTGTGTCATGTTCAGTTTCTTTCATCAGCGTGTTGTCACTTTCTGAGTACAGATCTTTTACCTCCTTGGTTACATTTATTCCTAAATATTTTATTCTTTTTGATTGTAGCTCTTCATGTCTGCTTAGAAGACAGCTGGATTTTTCTGTTTCTGTATTCAGTCTGTTGTGATTTGTTGTTTGGTTGGAATATATGAAGGAAATTTAGTCTTGTACAGACCTGTAGTTGGAAGAGAGGAGTGTTTTAATGATCTTGTTAGGTAATCGTGGATATTCTCTTTGATACCACATCAAAACTCTGTGACAGTTTCTTACAAATTTAGTTGCAGACTGGAATCTTAACCCATGTCAAACTTTTCTCATTCTGTTACATTTAATTGTACTGGTTTATCTTGTACGTTGAATCTTCATACATGATTTGGAAAATACTGGTTCATGGAATTCTATAAATCTCCCAAATGTTGGCACCTTTCATGATATCATTGGAAAAGGTCACATTTGTTAAAATCACTCATGATCCCATCAGAAAGATTGTTATTGCAAAAGCTGTCGTATTCCTGGTGGCAGATGTAATTTTTTGAAAAACCTAATTTTTGCTGGAAAGTTTGAATTTTTTCATGGTCAACACATAGGTTGGGTGTCTTCCTGGAAGCAATAGGTTCACTTTATTTATTCTTAAAAAAAAAAAAAAAGTCTGCCAAATAAATACCCAACCTTCAATACTCCATTTGCCTTTCAGTTGTTATTTCCT
Organism: Leptonychotes weddellii; assembly: GCF_054177405.1. Classification (NCBI taxonomy): domain Eukaryota; kingdom Metazoa; phylum Chordata; class Mammalia; order Carnivora; family Phocidae; genus Leptonychotes; species Leptonychotes weddellii. The sequence goes on along the minus strand of NC_138373.1, from coordinate 58,789,144 downwards.
ATAAGAATGATACTCCATGGGGAAAAAAGCTGCTCGCTCAGCTCGCGAATTGGACAGATGGCACTCCTCTTTTACTTTGAGACAACCATTGGCCTTCACTGTATGGCATACATCCTTATGTATACTTCCTATTTTGTCACAGAATGTTAAGAAGACATGTAGCCAAGAACTGAGATTTCAGTACAGTTGTTCATTTTCACCGTTTCATCAAGGACACTCTTATGTGAAGCTGGCATTTCTTTTCATTGAGTTTATCGTGGGGAGGGCTGCCCGGTTGGTGCCATCGACTTTTTTCCTGCCAAGGTGCCAGCAGTTTCATACCCTTGCTGTTGCATCCTCAGCACAAATGTCAGTGCGGTGAACATCGCAAGTAACCTCTCCGCATTATTGCAAAAACCGTTTTGACCTCATGGATGGGCTGGAAGGTTCTTGAGGACCCCAGGGTTTAAGGATCCCTCAAGAACAGCTGGTTCTTTGTATCTCTCACCAGTGCAGTTGAGGGCCAGGTTCTGAATACTGATCTGTCTCCCCTGAGGTTGCTGAACCAGATCCAACTTTGCCTTTGCTTACTTACTCCGAAAGCTATCGTCTTAGAAGCAGGGACCTGCTACTTCTTGGCTCAGCTGTGCTGTATTTTTCCAAGTGAGGGAAAGTTTGGTAACAGTAGGAAAGAAAATATTTCTGAGATCAGCAGCTTCAGACCTGTGTGAAGCTGTTAATTTTGCTGTCTTATCACAATAAATACGTCTATAAACATGCTAACACTTGGTTTACTTTCCTCATCTTTTAAGATGAAGATAATCACAAAGAGAAGTTGAAGACATGTCCTGGACATTTATCAAGAACTATTTGTTGGGTAATGTCATAATTAGGAAGAATGATAACAAGTGGTAACCTGTTGTAATGCTTTTGATTTAATTTTAACCTGTTAATGGTTTAACATGTTCTTCTCTTCTTTTATTTCCTGTAAATAGTAATCAGATCTTGGTTTGATTCGGTTTCTGTTTTTTGCAAAATTGCTTCATGGGTGGTAAGGTGTACTTCTAGCTGGAGTCCAGCAGTGTTGATTGTGTCTTTTTTGTGGTGTTCCTGGTCATTGAGAATCATTACCTAAATCCATTGTTTTATTAGTGGTTTGTGAAATGGTGATATTTTGTTTCTGTTTTTCTTCCTTATGTATTAGGATATTTTTATAAAGAGGAAATTTACCTCATCAGTTATTTGAGATACAGTTGTATAGAAAAGGCAGGTTAATTTTTTTTTTTTTAAGATTTTATTTATTTGACCGAGAGCGAGCGAGCACAGGGAGGGAGGGACGGAGGGATGGAGGGACGGAGGGACGAGGGAGCAGCAGAGGGAGAGGGAGAAGCAGGCTCTCCGTGGAGCAGGGAGCCCGATGCGGGGCTGGATCCCAGGACCCTGGGATCATGACCTGAGCCAGAGGCAGAGGCTTAACTGACTGAGCCACCCAGGCGCCCTGCCTTTTTTTTTTTTTTAAATTAATTTTCAACATTGTGAGTTGGTCCATTAGATTATAGAATAAGTCTGTTCAGGATGAGTAAATTAAATTGGTCTCTCAGTCGTTTTTCTTTGAGAAATTGCACTCGTTTTTAGAAGTAAGTAAATCCAAAGGAAACTATTAAGAAAAAAGTCCTTTTGTTGTATTCTGAGAGTAACTTAATTCATTTGAAATAAAAAAAAAATGTGTAGATACCTACTGATGCTATTAAGAGAATTACATTTTTTAAAATTTAAATAAGATTTTTCTTGGGGTGCCTGGGTGGCTCAGTTGGTTAACCATCTAACTTCTGATTTTGGCTCAGATCATGATCTCAGGGTTGTGAGATTGAGCCCCACATGGGGCCCTGTACTCAGCGAGGACTCTGCTTGAGTTTCTCTCTTTCTCTCTCTCTCTCTGCTCTTCTCCCTGCTTGTACTCCCTCTCTCTCTCAAATAAATTCTTTAAAAAAATTAAGATTTTTCTTGCTTCTGAGAATAATGGATTCATTGCACATAATTATCCTTTTATGAATCCTATGTTGTATTCTGAGAGCACATTTGAAAGTGTATAAAGTATCCTTGCCCTCAAGGTGTTTATAGTAGAATAAAGTAGGTGAAAAGTTGACCTTTGTTAGATAAATTTTTTACTGGCATTTCGTGGGTTGAATGATAAAAATTACGTTTATTACAATACTTCCTCCTCTTTAAAATTTATACTGTTGAGAAACAGATGATGGAAAAAAAAGTTTTCTTTAGGTAAAGGATAGTAATAGGCAAAACTGGTTATGGGAAGGATGAGTCAGATCGAGCCAGAGTATCTGTTGGAATTCTGGTGAGAACAAGGGAAGCAAATGCCTTTCGTCTTAAACTGCAGATTCTCGCCCTGGTGCTGGCGGTGACTTAAGACAGGTCCTTCTACTGCAGGCCAGACCTGTTTTAAGCTGCTCCTCCCTTCTGAATTCCTTCTCTTAATTTGAGTGATTGCTAAATAGCCAGTCCTTCATACCCGGACAGAAGATTATGTAAACACCTGTGTACATTTGTGACTCTCCTCCTAGGAACCTGTTAACAGCTGTTGCTGATCAGCAGTGGGGTTCTTTGTAACTCCAGCTTTTGGGGTTCCTTGGTGTGTACTTCGGAATGGTACCCGCAGGGAAGTGGGTCATTAGTGATGTGTGTACTGACTCTTCCACTGACCACTGAGATCTGCTCAGTTAGCTTAGTTCAGCATCGTATACTTTACAGGTGATAACTAAAGCGATTTTGACTCGACTTCTGTTCTAGTGTTTCTAATCTCCAGCTGGGTCCAGAACTGGGTAATTGAATTTACTCTGATTTTTGCATATGGGACCTCAAATATCCTTAGGGGAAGACTGTGAATGGTATGGCAAGATTGCTTCCCACAATACACCTTTTTCTCCCTCTGAGTTGTTTTTAACTTAATCATAGCTGCCATTGACAGTAGCTTCTGCCATTTATTGATCCTTTGCTATTCCTGAGGCGCTGTGCTGAGCCGGGGCTCCCTGATATTCATGTGTAAGTCTTGTCTTAACAGCAGTCCTTGGAAGATTGTCTCTTTTCTTTTATAAATGGGGAAAACCGAGTCCTGCAGTTCAGTACTTTGCCCCGAGTCCAAGGATTAGGAAGTGGTAAAACCAGGGTTCAAACTCCCGCTACCTGTTCTCCTATACGTCAGAAACCAATGTGTGAGAATATCCTATGATTCAGATTCTTACTGGAATGTCTCTTTTGTGCATCTTCAGTCTCTCCTTGGCTCCTTCTTTTAATCTGGACAAGCACAGGTCTCACCTCCTCTGGCTCGTGCTCTAAAAATCTGTCTACTGAAGTGTACCCCTGGTGACAAGTTAGCTCAGAAGTCTGAGGGCACTTCCAAGAGTCACCCACTGCAAGCATGAAATTGTTCCGAGGTTTAATGTTTTTGTTCTGATAGATTAAATATCACTTTGCATTGTTTAAAATGGACACTCCGGAAAGATATGTGATCTTTATGCCCCACCGTTGAACCTCCGCAAGTACCTCAGTTTGAGAAACAAGTCTATGGGACGTAGTAGGAATTTGCCATGGTAGAGTGGGGGTCCGATGGGAAGGTACAGATGGACAGTGGTGAGGGGCTGAATGGAGGAGTAGGGATGGCGCAGGGATGAGTATTCTAGAGATCTGGGTGGTGTGATGGGATGAATTTGATGACTGGATATTGGGAAGCTTAGTTCTGCTGCTTCTCAGACAATTTAGTTTTGTCTTGGTTTCTGCCACTGGTTTGTCTTTTTGCTGCTGTCGCTTAACTATGGGAGTGTCTTCAACCCTTGACCCATTTATTCCTGCCTCTTACCCTGATTATTGTGCCTCTGCCCATTGTCTGGGTTCTGGCTCTCCTTTCTGTATGAGTGACTTCTATGGTGGCTTCAGTGAGCTCCGGTTCATTGAATCCACCAGAGCCCTAATTTGCTGAAGCAAGTTTGCAGTTGCTCAGTGGTGTCTCCTCGAAAGTGAAATGTCTTAGAGTTAGCATGCTTGATTTCAACTGCTCTTTTCTCTAAAACTGTAACATTGGGGCATCTGGGTGGTGCGGTCCGTGAAGCGTCAGACTCTTGGTTTCAGCTCTGGTCATGATCTCATGGTCGTGAGTTTGATCCCTGTATCAGACTCCATGTTCAGTACAGTGCCTGCTTGAGTTTCTCTCTCTCTCTCTTTCCCTTTGCCCCTCTCCACCGTATGCTCTCTCTCTCTCTCTAAAAGAAGTAAATAAATCTTTAAAAAAAAAACTAACATTTTTAGGTGGTATACAAATTGGCTGGAGTGGAACATTTCCATATGCACTGTAGATTAGGCTCAAATCCCTGTTTAATTAGCCAAGGGTTCAGAACTGACTGGAAGGTAGAACAGACACCGTGTAACATGGCATTCGTTCCTTTGGCCCCTTGGTTCTCAGTGAGGCATGCAGCCTGTGATAATGGCAGAGATTACATCATGGTTCCACTAGAACTAACAGGAACAATCTGTGTACCTCCTTTTTTTTTTTTTCCAAAGATTTTATTTATTTATTCATGAGAGACAGAGAGAGAGAGAGAGAGAAGCAGAGGGAGAAGCAGGCTCCCAAGGAGCAGGGAGCCCGATGCGGGACTCGATCCCAGGACCCTGGGATCATGACCTGAGCCGAAGGCAGACGCTTAACCGTCTGAGCCACCCAGGCGCCCTGTGTACCTCCTTTTAAGGGAATGCTGATAAACAGTAGGTTCTCCTAGTTTTTCAACTGGACAGCATCCTTTTTTGTTGTTGTTGTTAAAGATTTTATTTAATTGAGGGAATGCGCGCGCGCATGAGCAGGGTGTGGGGCAGAGGGAGAAGCAGACTCTCCACTGAGCAGGGAGCCTGATGTGGGGCTCGATCCCGTCATGACCTGAGCTGAAGGCAGACGCTTAACTGAGCCACCTAGGAACCCCCTGGACTGCATCCTTAAGGCCAAAAGCCTCATTGTGAGGAGAGGGAATGGTTGATGTTCTTAACCATAGCTCTACTCTCTTCCTTGTTTAATCAAAGTTTATTGCCCTGGTCACTGAAAACCTTGAGGTCATATGTCTTAATGGTTAAGGATGTGGACTGAAAACCACAACAGTATTTTAAAAAAAAAACAACACTTTATTTAAGTATGATTGGCATACAAAAAACTGAACATATTTAATGTATACAACTTAATGAGTTTGAAGAGAAACACCTCTGACACCATCACCACAATCTGTGTCATAGACTTATTCATCACTGAACGTTCCTTCCTGCCCTCTTTGTTATTATTATGACCATTATTTGTTTTTATTTTGTGGTAAGAACACATGAGATTTACCCTCTCACAATACTGTATGGTTGACTCTAGGCCCTCTGCTCTGCAGTAGATCTCTAAGACTTGTTCATTTGGTATAACTGAAATGTTGTACCCTCAGTCCTTGGCAAGTTCCATTCTACTCTTTGCTTCTGTGAATTTACTATTAGATTCACCATGTAAGAGGCGTGATGTAGTATTTGTCCTTCTTTAACTTGGTATAATGTCCTCCAGGATTTGGAGGATTGTCACAGATGGCAGGATTTCCTTCCCTTTTTTCTTTTTTCTTTTTTTCACTTTTAAGGTTTACTCTCTTAGCAACTGTCAAATATACAATAGGGTATTAACTATAGTCGCCATGCTCTACATTACATCCGCATGACTTACTTATTTTATAACTGGAAGTTTGTACCTTTTGACCTCCTTCACCTATTCAGCTTCCTCCGGCTATGGCAGGCAACCACCAATCTGTTCTCTGTCTTTCATGAGCTTGATTTTTCTTTCTTTATTAGATTCCACATATGAGTGAGATAAGATACTGTCTTTGGCTTGTTTCCCTTCGCATAATGCCCTCCGGGTCCATCCATGTTATCATCAATGGCAAGATTTCATTTGTTTTTTGGCTGAATAGTATTCTAGTGTGTGTGTGTGTGTGTGTGTGTGTGTGTGTGTGTGTGTGTGTGTGTGTGTGTGTGTGTGTGTGTGTGTAGGTATGTACACAATTTATCCATTCATCCATCGACGAACACTTAGGTTGTTTCCATATCTTGACTACTGTGAGTAATGCTGCAATGAACATGGAGGTGTATTTATCTTTTTGAATTAGTGTTTTCTTTCTTTTCTCTTCTTTCTTCTCCCCTCCGGCCTCTTGCCCGTCCCTCCTCTCTCTCCCCCTCTCCCCTTCCCCCTCCCCTCCCCTCCCCTGAGGTTGCCACAACTAATCCACTTTTTTGTTCCTATAACTTCCTGATCCCACTCCCTTCTGCATACAAAAGTCTTTCGTTCTATATAGCTTCTTCCCAGATCTCCTTTCTATTTGCTGGATGGGTGACTGCCCAATTCATGAATCCTCGAATAAAGCCAATAAGATCTTTTTAAAATTAACTCAGTTGAATTTTGTTTTTTAACCTATGCTTTAATCATGGTTATATATCACCAGAGGAGGTTTTAAAAAATAGGGTCTCCACTCCCTCTAGATGATGATTCAGTTGTATCTCTTTCCAGTGCAGTTTAGGGCCAGGTTCTTAGGCTGATCTGTCTCCCCTGAGGTTGCACGTAGCTGTCCAGTTTCCCCAGCACGATTTATTGAAGAGGCTGTCCTTTCCCCATTGTATATTCCTGGTGATTTTGTCATAAATTAATTGACCATATATGCTTGGGTTTACTTCAGGGTAGCTCTTCTGTTCCATTGATCTATGTGTCTATTTTTATGCCAATGTCATACTATTTTGATTACTATAGCTTTGTAATATACTTTGAAATCAGGGAGCCTGATGCCTCCAGCTTTGCTCTTCTCAGGAATGCCTTGACTATTGGGGGTCTTTTGTTGTTCCATACAAATTTTAGGATTGTTCTAATTGTTCTAGTTCTGTGAAAATTCCTTTGGAATTTTGATAGGGATTGCATTAAATCTGTAGATTGTTTTGAGTAGTATGGGCATTTTAACAATTCCCTTCCAGTTCATGAGCATGGAATATCTTTGTGTCATCTTTAGTTTCTTTTATTGGTGTCTTAGAGTTTTCGGTGTATAAGTCTTTTTGCCTCCTTCCCCTTAAATTTATGCCAAGGTATTTTGTTCTTTTTGTTGCAATTGTAAATGGCATTGTTTTCTTTCTCTTTCTGATACTTTATTAGTGTACAGAAAAACAATAGATTTTTGTGTATTAAATTTATACCCTGCAATTTTACGGAATTCATTTATTGGTTTTAACAGTTTTTGGGTGGAATCTTTAGGGTTTTATTTATTTATATATATACTATGTATTTTATATGTATGTCATCTGCAAATAGTGACAGTTCTACTTCCTTTCTGATTTGGATGTCTTTTCTTGTTCTTGCCTTATGGCTGAGGCTAGGACTTTCGGCACTACGTTGAATAAAGTGGTGAGAGTGGGCATCCTTGTCTTGTTCCTGACCTCAGAGGACAAGCTCTCACCTTTTCATCATTGAGTATGTTAGTTGTGAGGCTTTCCTTCTCTTTTAAGCTGAACAGTGTTCTAAACCTTTTTGGATTCACATTTCAACTCTGCTCATTGATAGTCTTATGAATTTAGGCAAGTTATTTCATCTCTCTAAGCCTCAATTTTCTTATCTGAAACAGGCTAATAATAGTACCTACCTCATATGATGGTTGTGAGAATTAAATCACATAACACCTATGAAGCACTTCGTGTAGGACCTGACACAAATCAGGGGGCAGTACGTGGTAATTGCTATTCATTTTTAATCAACCATATTGTTAAATACCCTACAATGCTGATTTTTTTTCCTGTCTCTGCCAGCTAGTCCCAGATGCTGTCCTCTTCCTTATCAGTGTTTCATGGTGTCATTCCTCTGTCTATATTACCACTGTTGTCACCTTAGCTCAGATATTCATTGCCTTTTGTGTAGACTGCAGTAATCAGCACTTAGCTGACATTCCTGATCCCACTTCATTCTGTCTGCACAGAAGTGTCTTGCCCTTTTTTTTTTTTTAATATTTTATTTATTTATTTGATGGAGAGAGAGTGAGTGAGCACAAGCAGGGGGAGTGGGAGGCAGAGGCAGAGGGAGAAGCAGGCTCCCTGCGGAGCAAGGAGCCCAATGTGGGGCTTGATCCCAGGGCCCTGGGATCATGACCTGAGCTGAAGGCAGATGCTTGACCGACTGAGTCACCCAGGCGCCCCAAGTGTCTTGCTTTTGAATCTTTGGCTGTGCCACCCTGAGTCAAAATTACTCCATGGGACCTTCAAAGCTTATTATATTTAGGCCCCATGTATGGTTATTTTTCATTACTCGTTTTTACATACCTTCTACCCTAGTAGGCATAGGAATGTGTTCCGAGACCTACAGTTTTTCTCTGGGATTCACATCCCAGATTGCTTCAGGCACATGTCCGTTTGTCGCTCATGGTCCTGGTTTGACCCTGTCATCGGAGATTGCCTGTTACCTCCATATGGTCTGTGATAAGCAGGGCCTCCATTGTTACACCCTCCTCTTGGTGGGTCAGATTCTAAGAAATTCCATTGTTCTGTTGCTATTATTGATCTAGAGCTAGGAGTACTAGAAATGGCCTCCTTTTGGCTTATACCCTCTTAAAAGGAATTTTGCTCCCTGATATGTAAACTGCAACATCACTCTACTACTTCTTTATACCGAGTGTTCCTAAAACTAGACTGTGTAGAGTGGGGGCCCAGGAATGTGACCTTTTTATTTTTTTGTCCTCTTAAAGGGTCTGGCAGTTGCTAAACTGGATCTCTTGTTGGTTAAAAAAAAGAAGAAGTGGAATACAAGCTGTATGAGCCTGTGTTGCCCTCGTTGTCTTTCATCTCCACTGTGCCGGGGGTAGCCAGGGTCGGGCCTGCCTCTGGTGGTTTGAGTACCACCTCTGCCGACGGGTTTGGCCCG
>NC_138373.1:58760084-58779703 GCF_054177405.1 Leptonychotes weddellii | reverse complement strand
ATTGGTTAGCCCGGTGATGGGTATTAAGGAGGGCACGTACTGCATGGAGCACTGGGTGTTATATGCAAACAATGAATCATGGAACACTACATCAAAAACCAATGATGTATGGTGACTAACATAACATCATAAAATTAAAAAAAAAATGAAAATGTCCCCTTTGTTTAAGAAATATGCATAAATATTAAATTAATATTTAATTAACAATATAAGTCCAGCCCTGTATTAACCAAGCTTTGGTCTCATCGACTGCACTGTCTTCTGGGTGTTTTCACTTGGATATCTCCTCTTGACCTTCATTCGAAGATCTGAAGTGGAAAAACAGGTCCCACTCTTTAATATACCCAGTTCCTGTTTATGGCACCACTGTCATTTGTATATCTAAGATTAGGGACTGTGGAGTCATTTGATTTCCAGCATGTCTTTAGTGTTTCATTCTGAGAGCTTAGGTTTTTTTACCCTTCCCATTCTGTACCGCACTGATCTCTCATACTGCAGTCTCCCTGCCCTTGTTCTAGCCCTGGGATGCTCACCCTTGACCTAGGTTACTCTAGTCGCTGCTTTGCTGAATATGCAGCCTTCAGTACGCTGGTATCTGATTTTAGAACCTTACTTGCATTACTTTATGTTTGAAGAGGACTTCTTCCCCGTGGATTTTTAAGGGCTCTGAAGTTGCTATTTTTGTTCAAAGCCAGTTCTACAACACTTACCAACTCTAGGACTTTGCATAAATTGTAAATATTTCTGAGACTCTGTTTCTGCGTAGGTAAACCGAGGCAGTCATAATAGTATTTAGGTTATAGGGCTGTAGTAGGCTTTAAATCAGAGACTAAAATACGGTACCTGGCGCAGTTAGATACTAGGGATATTATTTTATTTTTTTTAAAGATTGATTTATTTTAGAGCGTGTGTGTGCGTCTCCAGTGGGGGGTTGGGGTGGGGAGAGAGAGAGAGAGACCCTCCCTGTTCAGCAGGGAGACCAACACAGGGCTCCATCCCAGGACCCTGAGATCACAACCCAAGTGGAAACCAAGAGTCAGTCACTTAACCGAGCCACCCAGGTGCCCCAGGGCAGCTGTTCTTAATCCTGTCAAGCCTTAATCCTTTTCCCCCAGATTTCATTGTTCTTCATATTGTGCTACTCTTAAGTATTCAGGTTTAACCTTTTAACAATATAAACCCGTTGTGTAATCAGATGTGGATGTTTGGTCACGACAGTCACTGAGAGAGAATGCGGAGGCGGAAGATCCCTTTTGGAGGAGGTAGCAGAAAGAGAAGTTCGTTTTTAAATACATTGAGTTTGAGGTGCCTGCACATTCAGTAAAGATGACTCTTGGTTGTATGACGAGACTTGGGTAAGGATAAGGAACTGGAGATGTCAGCTTACAGATAGTAATTGCAGACAAATTTGGGTGGCATCATTTTCAGGTTCAACAGTGCCTCTTCAGTCTGGACCTGACATTTTTTAAATAAAGATTTTAGCTGTTTTATCAAGATTTACTGAATACCTGTTATTGAAAGGCATGATATGTTGGGCACTGAGCTGATGCAAAGAGGCCTATTATCCAGCTTCTGTCTTGGGACCTTAACATCAAAGGACTTAGAAATTGAATGAAAGCAGAATGAAATATGGTTAAAAGATAAACATGGAGGGTAGCTGTGGTTGTGGATTATTTATGATGTTGAATTTGAAGGCATATGGGCAGCTAGGCGGGGGTGGTGACAAAGATAGCTTATTTTCACAAATGTTTAGGTTTCTTCACATTTCGGTAGCAGGAAGTAGGGAGAGGGTTTTCCAGGCAGCCTCCTACCTAAGTGGTGTGTGATAGGAGAAGGGTCACACTTCAGTCTATGGGTGTAGACATTGTGTAAACATTGGATGTCTTGTGATTGTTCTATAAACCTATTTTACTGGTTTTCTTGGTTCTGAGAGTCAGAGTCTTCTAGTTTATTAGGTTATTAGAAAATTGGTACATTTTATGAGATTTTATATATTCTTTGTTTCCTTTGTGTCAAATGTGTGAAATACTTTTGATTGTTGAAGAATATTTTATGTTAAAAATAAACTCCTTAGGGAACCTTAGTGACTGTAAGTGTACTGTCTAATCAACATTCTGAGATATATATAGCTTTGATAATTTATACAGGGATGAGAATAAAAATCTGTGAGGTCTAATAAATGCAGAACTTCAAATTGTTAATGCAAAGAATAATTGTGTTCTGGTGGAGAGAAACTTCTGTGTTTGTGTTTTCTGATTGCACTCTTGATGCCATTTGTCTTAAAGTAGACAGAAGACTTTAAATTCTTTGCTTTCATAGCCTCAGAATACTTATCCCTTAAGTACTAAGGTAGTTGTGGGTGAGTGAACTGGAATGTGAGGGTGGGTAAGAATTTTCCTATTTCATTAAGCTTACTTTTCCATAGGAGAGGTCCTACTGAATAATTGCTTATATAGGTTTCCAGTTACCTTGTAACTTTATCAATAAAGAGGTTGCCTAAGACATGTGACAAAATACACTAATGTGAATACTTTTAATCTTTCTTCAGCTAAGATTTTTTCTTTTTCTTGAGATAGAATTCTTTTCTAATTGTACCAGAAGACACAGAAAAGGCTCCCTTGGTTAACTTAGTTTTTTTTTTTTTTTTTTAAGATTTTATTTATTTATTTGACAGAGAGCACAAGCAGGGGGAGCAGCAGAAGGAGCCGGAGAAGCAGGCTCCCCGCTGAGCAGAGAGCCTGTTGTGGGGCTCGATCCAGGACCTTAAGATCATGGCCTGAGCCAAAGGCAGATGCTTAACCATAAGTCTAGTTACCATCTGTCACCATAGAAAGTGATTCTAGTATTATTGACAGTATTCCCTATGTTGAACATTACATCCGCATGACTAATTTATTTTATAACTGGAAGTTTGTACCTCCTAATCCCTTCACCTGTTTCACCTGCCCCTCCAGTCCTTACCTCCTCTACACTTTACTCCCTGTATTTTTGAGTGTCTGTTCACTTGTTTTGTTTTTTAGATTACACATGTAAGAAATCATACAGATTTGTCTTTTTCTAACTTATTTCGCTTAGCATAATACCCTCTAGGTTCATCCATGTTGTCACAAATGACGAGATTTCATTCTTTTTTTTTTAAAATTGCTGAGTAATATTCCATTGTGTGTGTGTGTGTGCGCGCGCGCGCACCACATCTTCTTTATCTGTTGATGTGCTAAATAGAGCTGCATTGAACATAAGGGTACATATATCTCTTTGAATTGGTGTTTTTGTTTTCTTTTAGATAAATACCCAGAAGTAGAATTGCTGGGTCATAGGGTAGTTCTACTTTTAATTTTTCGAGGAACCTCCATACTGTTTTCCATAGTGACCGCACCCATGAGCATTCCCACTAACAGTTTGAGTGTACCCTTTTCTCCACATCTCACCAAAACTTATTTTGTTTTAGTTTTGATAATAACCAATCTGACCAGTGTGAGGTAATATCTCATTGTAGTTTTGATTTGCATTTCCCTTATGATTCGTGATGTTGAGCATCTTTTCATGTGCCTGTTGACCATCTGTAGATCTTCTTTGGGAAAGGGTCCTCTGCCCGTTTTTTAATCAGATTTTTTGTTGGTTTGTTTTTTTGCTATTGAGTTTTATAAGTTCTTTATATATTTTGGCTGTATGATTTGCAACTGTCTGCTCCCGTTCGGTAGGTTGCCTTTTCATTTTGTTGATGGTTTCCTTTGCTATGCAAAAGATTTTTAGTTTGGTGTAATCACATTTATTTTAGCTTTTTTTGTTCTTGCCTGGGGAGACTGATCCAAAAAAATGTTGCTAAGACCAGTATCAAAGAGCCTAGTGCCTGTTTCCTTCTAGGACTTTTATGGTTTCAGGTCTTACGTATAAGTCTTTTAATCCATTTTGAGTTAATTTCTGTGCATGGTGTAAGGTAGTGGTCGTGTTTCTTTTTCATGTGGCCGTCCAGTTTTTCCAGCTCTATTTATTGAAGAGACTGTCTTATCCCCTTTGTATATTCTTGCCTCCTTTATTGTGGATTAACTGACCATTTATGCATGGTTTTATTTTTGGGGTCTCTAGTCTGTTCCATTGATCTACGAGTATATTTTTTTTTAAGTTTCTTTTTTTTTAAGATTTTATTTATTTATTTGACAGAGAGAGACACAGCGAGAGAGGGAATGCAAGCAGGGGGAGTGGGAGAGGGAGAAGCAGGCTTCCCGCGGAGCAGGGAGCCTGATGCGGGGCTCGATCCCAGGACCCTGGGATCATGACCTCAGCCGAAGGCAGACGCTTAACGCCTGAGCCACCCAGGCGCCCCCTACGAGTATATTTTTTGCTTCAGTACCATACTGTTTTGATCACTATAGCATTGTTTTATAGTTTGAAATCGGGGGTGAGATACCTCCAACTTTGGCTATTTTTTAGATTCTGTTGTACAGACATTTTAACAGTGTTCTTCCAATGCATGAGCATGATATATCTTTTCATTTATTTGTGTCTTCAGTTTCTGTCATCACTCTTACAGTTTTCAGAGTATAGGTCTTTCACCTATATCTATTCCTAGGTATTTTACTCTTGATGTAATTGTAAATGGGATTGTTTTCTTAATTTCTCTTTCTGATAGGTTATTACTAGTGCATAGAAATGCAACCAATTTTTGTATGTTAGTTTTTGTATTCTGTGACTTAACTGAATTCATGTACTAGTTTTAATAGTTTCTTCGGTGGAATCTATAGGGTTTTCTATAAATATAGTGTGTCACCTGTGAATAGTGATGGTTTTACTATTCTTTACCAATTTGGATGCCTCTTATTTCTTTTTCTTGCCTAATTGTTGTGGCTAGGATTTCCTACTATGTTTGAATAAAAGTGATGAGAGTGGGCATCTTTGTCTTGTTCCTAATCTTAGAGAAAAAGCTTTCAGTTTTCGCCATTGAGTATGATGATAACTGTGGGTTTATCATATATGGCCTTTATTATGTTGAGATATGTTCCCTCTACATGTGCTTCCTTGAGAGCTTTTATCAGAAATAGATGTTGAATTTTGTCAAATGCTTTTTCTATATCTATTGAGGTGATCATATGATTTTTAGCCTTCATTTTGTTAATGTGGTGTATCATGTTGATTTGTGGATATGAGCCATCTCTGCATCTCTGGAATAAATCCCATTTTATTATGGCTTATGATCCTGTTAATGTGTTGTTGGATTTAGTTTGCTAATATTTTTACTGAGGATTTTTGCATCTATATTCATTAAAGATATTGGCCTATAATTTTCTTCTTTTGTGTTGTCTTTTTCCGGTTTTGGTATCAGGGTACTGTGGCCTCATAAAAGGAATTTGGAAGTATTCCTTCCTGTTTACTTTTTTTTGGGAATAATTTGAGTAAGATAGGTACTAACTCTTCTTTCATTGTTTGATAGAATTCACCTGGTCCTGGACATTTTTTTTTTAATTGCTGGTTCAATTTTATTACTTGTAATTAGTCTATTCATATTTTCTGTTTTTTAATGATTCAGTCTTGGAAGGCTATGTGTTTCTAGGAATTTATCCACTTCTTCTGGTTTTTCCAATTTGTTGGCCTACAGTTGTAGTAATCTCTTATGATCTTATGCATTTGTTGTCAGTTGTAATTTCTCTTCTTTCATTTTTGATTGAATTGGGACCATGTCTCTTTTATTCTTGACGATTCTGGCCACAGGTTTATCAATTTTTATCTTTTCAAAGCGCCAGCTTTTAGTTTCATTGATCTTTTCTAATTTTTTAAACTATTTCATTTATTTCCACTGTGATTTTTATTATTTCCTTCTACTAACTTTGGGCTTTATTCTTTTTCTTTTTTTTCCCCCCCTAGTTCTTTAGGTATGAACTGAGATTGTTTATTTGAGATATATGTTGTTTTTTTGGGGAGGTCTGTATCGCTATAAACTTCCCTCTCACAACTGCTTTTGCTATGTCCATAGATTTTGGTCTGTTGTATTTCCATTTTCATTTGTCTCAAGGTATTCTGTGATTTGTCCTTTGATTTCTTAGTTGACCCTTTGGTTGTTTAGCAGCATGTTGTTTAGTTTCCATGTGTTTATGTTTTTTGCAGTTTTCTATTTATAATTGGTTTCTAGTTTCATGCCATTGTGGTCAGAAAAGGTGCTTGATACGATTTCAGTCTCTTGAATGTATTGAAACTTATTTTGTTGCCTAACATGTGTTCTATCTTGGAGAATGTTCCATGAGCACTTGAGAGGTATGTGTATTCTGCCTTTGGATGGGATGTTCTGTAAATATCTGTTAAGTCCATCTAGTCTACCATGTCTTTTAAGGCCAGTGTTTCCTTGTTGGTTTTCTGTCTGGATGACCTATCCATTGATGTAAGTGGAGTCCTAAAGTCCCGTACAATTATTGTATTGCTGTTGATTTCTCCCTTTATGTCTGTTCACATTCCCTTTATATAGAGTAAGGGCTCCTATGCTGGGAGGCACACATATTCACAAATGTTGTATCCTCTTCTTGGACTGAGCTCTTTATCATTATGTAATGCCCTTCTTTGCCTTTTGTTTACAATCTTTGATTTAAACTCTATTTTGTCTGGTAAGAGTATTGCTACTCCTGCTTTTTTGTGTTCATTTACATGGACTATCTTTTCACTTTTAGTCTGTGTGTGTCTTTAGGTCTGAAGCAAGTCTCTTGTAGGCAGCATGTAGATGGGTCTTATATTCTTTATCCATTCAGTCACTCTATGTCTTAAGATTGGAGCATTCCCATTGTGAGTAATTATTGAGAGGTATGCACTTGCTGCCATTGTGTTAATTGTTTTCTGGTTGTTTTTGTAGTTCTTCTCTGTGTCTTATTTTGGTCTCTTCCCTTGTGGTTTGCTGGTTTTCTTTAGTATTATTTTGGGTTCCTTTCTCTTTAGTTTTTGTATATCTTTGATAGGTTTTTGGTTTGTGGTTACCATGAGTTTCATATATATCTACCTACATATATAGCAGTCTGTTTTAAGCCTGTGTTGCTAAAGTTTGAATGCATTCTAAAAGTCCTGCATTTTTTACTCTCCCTATACACATTTTATGTTCTTGACATCATATTTTACATCTTTTTTTGTATCCCTTAACCATGTAGTGTAGTTATAGTTGATTTTTACTATTTTTCTCATTTAACGTTTATAGTAGCTTTTTAAAGTGGCTCATCCACTGCCTTTACGAGGGAGATTTTTTTCCCCTAATTTTCTTTTTTTTAAGATTTTATATATTCATTTGACAGAGCATGTGCACGTGCACAAGCAAGGGGAGCAGCAAAGGGAGAGGGGAAGCAGACTCCCCACTGAGCAGGGAGCCTGATGCGGGGCTCGATCCCAGGACCCTGGGATCAGGACCTGAGTCAAAAGCAGATGCTTAACTGACTGAGCCACCCAGGCGTCCCTCCCTTAATTTTCTTATTTCTAGGTACAGCCTCTTCTTTTCTGCTTAAAGAAGACCCTTTAACATTTTCTGTAAGGTCGGTTTAGTGGTGAGAAACTCCTTTAATTTTCACTTGTTTGGGAAACTCGTCCTTCAGTTCTGAATGATAGTGTATAATTTTGTTAATGATATAAAATGATATTTTGGTTGTTCCATTTGGTTGACTTTAAAAACATTTTTAGTAGGAAATAATAATAGATGGGTAAGTAGTACATTACACTGAAAAAAGGAAACTACTCCAACATTGTCCAGGCATTAGCATCCATATGTCCTTTTTCCTTCCCATTCTTTCCTAAAAAAAACAAAAAACCAAAAGCTGTAAATATTTTTAAAAGAGTACATATAAAATTAAGATCCAAACAAATCTTTATGAAAACTCAGTTAATGAAAAGGTCAAATCTAGTTGAGGGAGGAATTTTCCTGTGCCTAAGGATTATGCATCAGCAGTTGCTCCTGGAACTAACTTCTTTTCTAGAAGATATTTTCAGCCTTTAAATGGTTATAAAATGGCAGTTCCTAAATATATCACTTCTTTTCATTGAGTATCTATCAATACCTTACATCATGTCTGTTTATTATATTTACATACATATGTGTATATAAATATACACACATTTAATATACATGTAGATAAAACTTTTAAAAGTAAAATACTTGCAGAAAAGTGCGCATATATGTGTATACCTTGATGAATGTTCACACATGAGCTACAGCATCTGTGTAAATAGCACATTTTGGAGTATATTTTACAAATAGTTTTCTTTGGTTTGTGTAAGAAGCAGAAGCACCAATCTACGTTGTGAATCTAGAGGTCCTTTTTAGGTTGGCTGAAGATGTCTGGTTATTTCTACCTCGGGTGTTTTCCTAACTTAGACGCTCAAGGACAAGCTATATGTCCTTGATCATCCATTAGTCTGCCTAATTTTCAGAGGAGAATCTTGACCTTGCCTATTTCAGTTTCCCCAAAGCTTCAGTGAGCTGGCTTTTTATTCAAGTCTGCATTCTTGTAATGCCCCTCAGCTTTACAGAAGAATCTTAGCTCTGCTCCTAGACTTCGCATTAAGGCGAGTGGCTTTGTATTTGTCTTTCTACTCCAGACATGTCCCTAGGGAGGACAAACAAGCTCCCTGCCACTCAAGATTTATCAAAGTCTTGTTTGAAAGAAGCAATATTTAGTGAGGAGTGCTTAAAGGATATGTAGGGCATACATTATATTAGTTTTAAATATACTCCTGGATCAAGTCAGATTAGCAAAAGAACACCATCCTTATATCAGGTTTTATTGACATACCAACAGACTTTTACTGAATTGTTAGTTGGTGTGATATTAGCAGGTGTTATCATGACCAACTCAGGACATCCCCTGGCACCATCACCTAGTATTTTTCCTTCTCAGTGAAAGCAAATGGGCTCCATGGTCTATGACTGTCATCTTTCCTTAAATGAAATATTCCTCAAGTTTCTCTGCTCCTTGCAGAAAGATAGTCCGTACATCTGCAAAGAGGAAAGGCGTAGTTCAAATCTTGATTAATCTTTTTTGCTTAGAAATCATATGAGCTTTTTGGTGTCTTTTTGAATTATGCACATGCAATTTAAAATATTTGTAAGATTTTATATTTTTTAGAGCAGTTTCAGGTTTACAGCAAAATTGAGGGGAAGGTATAGAGTTTCCCATATACTCCCTAACCCCCACACATCCAGAACCTTCCCTGTTACCAATATCCCCTGCCAGACTGGTACATTTTTACAGTTGATGAACCAACAGTGACACATCATAATCGCCCAAAGTCCATAGTTTACATAATGGTTCGGTCTTGGTGTTGCGCGTTCTGTGGGTTTGGACAAATGTATGAGGCCATGTATACTTCATCATGGCATCATACACAGTATTCTCACTGCTTTAAAAATCCTTTGTGCTCTGCCTAGTTATCCCTTCACTCCCAAACCTTGCAATCACTAATCTTTTTTACTGTCTTCATAGTTTTGCCTCTTTTAGAATGGCCTGTAGTTGGAATTCTGCAGTATGTAGCCTACTCAGATTGGTTTCCTCCCCTTAGTAATATGCATTTAAGTTTCCTCCATGTGGGTGGAGTTGATTCAGCATTTTACTCTTGGTTTCAGCTGAGGTGGTGATCTCAGTGTTGTGGGATCTAGCACTGTGTTGGGGTCTGCATGCTCAGCTCGGAGTCTGCTTGAGATTCTCTCTCTCTCCCTCTGCCCCTCCCACTTGTGCTCTCTCTCTCTCAAATAAATAAATCTTAAAAAAAAAGTTTCCTCTGTGTGTTTTTATAGCTTGATAGCTCATTTCTTTTTAATGCTGAATAATATTCCATTGTGTAGATGTACCACAGTTAATTAATCCATTTACCTACTGAAGGACATCTTGATTGCTTTAAGGTTTTGGCAGTTATAAAGCTGCTGCAGATATCCATGTGCAGGTTTTTGTGTGGACGTAAGTTTTCAACTCCCTTGGGGAAATAACCAATGCTCATGATTGCTGGATGGCGTAATAATAGTGTGTTGACTTTTGTAGGAAGCTGCTGTACTGTTTTGCTTTGCCAGCAATGAATGAGAATTTCTCTTGCTTCACATTCTCACCAGGATTGGATGGTGTTGGTGTTCCAGATTTTGGAAATTCATATGAGCGGGTCATGGTGCCTCTTTGTTATTTAATTGCATTTCCCTAATGACCTATGATGTGGAGCATCTCTGTTCACAGGCTTTTTTTGCCATCTGTATATCTTCTTTGTGAGGTGTCTGTTAAACTCTTTGGCCCATTTTTTAATTGGATTGTCTGTTTTAAGAGTTTTTTGGGGGGCGCCTGGCTGGCTCAGTCAATGGGGCATGAGACTCTTGATCTTGGGGTTGTGAATTCGAGCCCCACATTGGGTGTAGAGATTACTCAAATCTTAAAAACAAAGCTTTTTGTATACTTTGTATAGCAGATCTTTATCAGCTGTGTCTTTTGTAAATATTTTCTCCTAGTCTGTGGCTTGTCTTATTCTGTTGATACTGTCTTTTGCAGAACAGAACTTCTCAATTTTAATGAAATCCAGCTTATCAATTACTTTGTGCATGGATTGTGCCTCTAGATTGTATCTTAAAAGGGATCACCATACCCAAGGTTATCTAGATTTTCTCTTGTGTTATTTTCTAGGAGTTGTGTAGTTCTGCATTGTACATTTAGGTCTGTGATCCATTTTGTGAAATACTTTAATATAATTCTTTAAAAAAATAAAACATACCAGTTGTAGTTCATGACAGGGTAAAATGATTCTGCCTTTAATTCCCACGTCCAGGTCTACGGATCCCGCTGGCTGTTTAGCTTACTGTTGTACTAAAACATCCAAAAAGCAGATAGTTGGGGGCAGTCCTATGAGGAGATCCTCGGCATCCTTTAATATCACTAGGGGAAAGTAACATGCACTTATTTCAGAGGACTGTGGTCCTCCAAAGAGCTCTCAAGCTTTATAACTCTTTCTTAGAAACAGCAGCCCAAGGTGTTCTCTGATAAATTCCAATTCAGTAGGTTCCTCAGAGACGTCTCTAACTTGTGGTCATTTGATATTTTTATACACCTTTTACAATAAATACTTTCATTTCCTCCTGAACGTTTAAGAAAAGCAGGGCCCTATAAAAGCCCCCCCATCTCCCCAATTCCCCTCAACCCAGGAAGGAAAGTGCAAGTTGCTCCCCTTGGTGTTTTTATTTTTTAAAATAAAAGAATGGTTTTTAAACATCATGTAAAGCCTGGACTGCTGGGTTACCTGTGTATTTGTGCTGATAGCCATATATATCCTTGACTTTTTGCTAAATGAAAGTATAGTCAGTGATTCTTTTAGCTGAGATGTGCCTTAACTTCATCCTTAGGCATGTTGAAGTCTTCACATCCCTCAAGGACTAGTGCAAACACCCCTCTATCCTTGAAGCTTGTCGCCCTCTTCACTGGCCATCTCAAAGTCTGGTGTCATCTCCCAGCCTTGAGTCACTGAATGGAGAAGCTGTTCGGGATCTTGATCATCGGATTCCTTTCTTTAGCCTTCATATGGAAAAACCAGGTCTGGGGGGTCATAGGGCTGGCTGTGGCTGGCTGTTACTAGGAGAACCCCAGAACCAGCCCTAGAGTCCAGATTCCCAAAGTCCACCTCCTGTCTCCTTCCTTTCTGTGTTCCATCCTTTGTGAATATTTCAATCTCATGCACTCTGAATCAGAGTTTGAAATAAAATGATCTGATTTTTTTTTTTTGCAATTTGAAGCACCACTTACTAGTTTTATCTTTAAAATATTCAAACTTTGTAGCCCAACTTCTGTGGATAATTCATGATTTTATGTTGATGGTGATTTTGTTATGATTGACATCAGGTTCACTTCTTGGCTTAGTGATCCTGGTTGTTTGGTATCTAAAGAAGAGGGAGACTTAGGCCCAAGTTGGTCTCACATAAGCCAGACTCATGAAATTCAGTTGAAGTCGACCGCAGTTTATTGAGCATTTACTGAAGTCCAGCCCCTTTTTGGGCATTGAGGACACACCATTGAACCAGCCCTGCGTAGTCCTGTTGTCACGGAGCTTTCTTGGGAAGGGATTGGTTCCCCTTTTCCATTATTAATGCTAGAGCAATGGAATTAACGACAGGGAAAGTTCTCTTCCCTCTCTGACAAAGCTCCTAAATCAGCCAGATGAACCAGGTTTTATACAAATGAAGTCATATTTATATAATCCCTGATTCCATGGACTCAGCAGCTCAGGGGAGACTGTCTTGACCTGTAGACAGTATGTGGTAGAAGCGGAAGAGGAGCTTTAGGGTAAAGATGCTGAACCTCTTAATGTCATTTTCTATTTTGTGCATCAGGACTAACAGTAGCCTGTCACGAATATCAGATGAGGTTCCTAAGGTAGCGTGACTGGACTGGTGTGGGGAGTGAGATACCCAGCAAGTGGTTACTGTCCCTCACCACCCCCTTAATTCAGGTCTGTTTAATTTCACCTTCTTAGAGAAACTTCCCCCGGTTAAAAAACAAAATTCAAGTGAATTTGGGGATCTAATTGGCTTTATTAAATGATTCAAGAATCAGGCAGTATCCCTTCTAGCAAATAGAGGGGAGCTCTGAGGAGTTGTACAAAATGGAAGGTTTTTATAAGTGGGGCAAGAAAGTTATTAGCAAAGGAAAAGGATGGTTCCAGGCAAGGTAGTTTTCCATTAGGGGGAGGGATGGGGGGTCTTATTACCATGCAGATAACTTCATCTTCCTTTGTCAGATGGAGAGGGCTTGTGTGGCAGTTGGCAGTTGATAAAAATATCAAATGACCACAACTGGATGACTCCTTGGTCATCCAGTGTAGTTGCGGAAATGAAGATCAGAGCGTGCTGACGTTTTCTTCCTGTGGGAGCCACTTCTTAGTCTTTTTTGCTTACTTGTGGCACAAATTAAGCTCATGGGGATAATACCCTGCTTCCAAGAATGGATCCAGGAAGCCAACTGGAATCCCACCTCTCAGGACGCGCTGGAATGAGAGTGACATCATTATTGGGGAGGTATTGTGCCCTGCGGTTAAAACCCTGGGCTGAGCCACCTTGGGCAAGCTACTTAACCCTTCTGTGCCTGAATATTCTTTTTAAAGATTTTATTTATTTTTATTAGAGAGAGAATGAGAGACAGAGAGCATGAGAGGGGGGAGGGTCAGAGGGAGAAACAGACTCCCTGCCGAGCAGGGAGCCCGATGCGGGACTCGATCCCAGGACTCCAGGATCATGACCTGAGCCGAAGGCAGTCGCTTAACCGACTGAGCCACCCAGGCGCCCCTGTGCGTGAATATTCTTATCTGCAAATTAGGGATAAACCTATACTACCTACTGGATAGGGTTGTTATGGAGATTGAATGAGTTTATATGGCTGAGGTTAGCTTAGAACAGTTTTTTGTTAGTAATATTTTTTGCTACTGAGAAAATCTTGATTCTGATAAGAGTAAATCATAAGCTTCCATAGTTAATTTGTAACAAAATTCAATGTCATCTTTTTTTATTTTTTTAAAGATTTTATTTATTTATTTGACAGAGAGCACAAGCGGGGGCGGGGGCCCTGAGCAGCAGAGGGGGAGAGAAAAGCAGGCTCCCCGCTGAGCAGGGAGCCTGAATATTTTAAAGATAAAACTAATAAGTCCATCCCAGGACCCTGAGATCATGACCTGAGCCTAAGGCAGATGTGTAACTGGCTGAGCCACCCAGGCACCCCTCAATCTCATCTTAATACACCAGTTGCTTATGTTATATTGCCCTTCCATATTTAAATATTACCTGAATGGAAGCATTACTTTTGATTTTTATTATGTAGATTAGTTATAATATGGTTTGCTTTTAGAGAACAATTTTGACATTACTATTCAAGACCTATCAGTCTGGAATTAGAAAAATTATTGCCATTGCAATTGTTGATTTTTTTTTTTTTTGAGAGCTTTAATGCTTTATGAATCATAGCTATGAGCTGATAAAGGTGATCAAAATGTGTGAGGAAGTCCTGATAGTTATAGGAAAAGAAAGTCCTCACTCTTTTTTTTTTTTTTAAGATTTTATTTATTTATTTGAGAGAGAGAATGAGAGACAGAGAGCACAAGAGGGAAGAGGGTCAGAGGGAGAAGCAGACCCCCTGCCGAGCAGGGAGCCCGACGTGGGACTCGATCCCGGGACTCCAGGATCATGACCTGAGCCGAAGGCAGTCGCTTAACCGACTGAGCCACCCAGGCGCCCCGAAAGTCCTCACTCTTGAGCAAAAGCTAGATGTAATCAGAGATGGATTTGCTCCCTATTATTAGTAATAAGGAAGAATAATTGTGTGAGTCTGAAATATTAGCCCCTAACCTTTTCCCAACTGTTTTTATAATGTAAGTGGTTTTTAGACACTTTAAAATATGGACAATAAAAATACAGATGATAAACTGGCTTACAAGGTGCAGTATGATCTAACACCTGCCTACATTTCCTTTCAGATTTTATCAGAATTTTTCTCTGGCTCATTATGTTCCAGGCACACTGTCCTTTCAGTACCTTGGGCTCTTCCTCAGAACCTAAGGTCATGATGGACCTTCAGCTAGAATGCACTCATCTCTCACCTGACTGTCCCTCACCACCCCCTTAATTCAGGTCTGTTTAATTTCACCTTCTTAGAGAAACTTCCCCCGGTTAAAAAACAAAATTCAAGTGAATTTGGGGATCTAATTGGCTTTATTAAATGATTCAAGAATCAGGCAGTATCCCTTCTAGCAAATAGAGGGGAGCTCTGAGGAGTTGTACAAAATGGAAGGTTTTTATAAGTGGGGCAAGAAAGTTATTAGCAAAGGAAAAGGATGGTTCCAGGCAAGGTAGTTTTCCATTAGGGGGAGGGATGGGGGGTCTTATTACCATGCAGATAACTTCATCTTCCTTTGTCAGATGGAGAGGGCTTGTGTGGCAGTTGGCTTGATTGGAAAATTTTTTTTTTTTTTTAAGATTTTGTTTATTTGAAAGAGAGAGGGGGCTGGGGAGGAGCAGAGGGAGAGGGAGAAGCAGATTTCCCTACTGACCTGGGAGCCTGACCTGGGGCTCGATCCCAGGACTCTGGGATCATGACCTGAGCCAAAACCAAGAGTGAGATGCTTAACCGACTGAGCCTCCCAGATGCCCTGACTGCCTTGCCTCTTTATTCACTTGGGCAAGTTGTTGAACCTTTGGATTCAGACGGCCATTATGAAGGTCAGATCAGTCTTGTACATCACTTAGCATTGAAGTACTGACGCTTAGGAGCTCTCAAGCAGTGATGTGGGTGTGTTGATTTGTTAAAAATATAGTGAAATGTAGGTCTGAATAATTCTAAAACCCATTCTTTTCCCTCCTACCACACTTCTTCTGCCCATCACATTTCATTAAAAAACACAATTTGTGTTAAAATTTATGATTTGACTTGATAAAGTTAAAAAAGGTCTCATGTATTTCTTGGTTATTGAATAGTGGGATGGATACATTAACACATTGTGAAATTTATAGGGATTTTACACTGAGAAACTTTCCGAAAGAAAAAGCTTCAGAGTGGTATTTGTTTTATTTATTTTTTTTTTAGGTATAAAGACATTTTGATGTGAGCTGGGCTCTGTCCCTTTAAGTATTCCTTGTGTATCATTTACCTAGGTTTCTTCTTTGCATCTTTAATCTGTTGGTTCAGGTGTACCTGTGTTTAAAAATAACGACAATAAAAACTCAGTACCTCTGTTGGGAACTTCGGGAAGATCTGTCATCCTCCTTTTATGCATAACTTCCTGATGGGCTGTGTGTACTCAGCACCTCCTCCCGGATGTTTCCTACCTCTCCTGCCGCTTAGTATCTGCAGAGATGTCTCTACTCGGTTCCACCTTCTCACCTACAACCTCCACGCTAATAAAACTGCTAGAGAAGATGTCTTCCAAACGGTGTTTTTATATTTCTGAATATCAACGGCATTTCTGCCTTTGTTCCAGTAAATTAATCTTTGAGACACGGTTCAGAACCTGCCCTTTCCTTCCTGCTCCCCCTTCCCCCGTATAAACTCCTCCGGCTGGCGTTTGAGACCATTCTTTTCTAATCTTATCTCCCACTTTTGTTCCAACATTTACCTTTTATTTTATCCCAACTGTAATAAACAGTTTCCCTAACGTGTCTTCTGCATCCCACTTCCATATGTCAGCTCAAGCTGTTGGGGACGGCATAGATTAATGCTGGGGCTCTGTAGCCACACTCTCGGTACTTGTCTTTGTATCTGAAATTCTGTTTTGTTTAGAAAACCCTCCAAGACCAGGCCTGGTGTCTGTCTTGCTTATCTCCGCTCTGATTCCATGATCACGGCAGACAGCAGGCAGGTGGAATTTAAAAGCCCAGCCCCTCCTGTGCCGTCAGGCCTGATCTTGGGGCTCCGGTGGGGTCTCCAGGGGAGCACTAGGCTTCCTCTCTGTACTTATTTCTTTGCTAAACAGGCCAGCATCCGGTGGTGCTCCAGTCCCAGTTGCTGCTCTTGGTCCCAGCCCTCCCTAGCATGGGGCTTCTCCTTTGGTCCCTACAGCCCTGTCTTCTCTGGAGCTGCCTTTTCTGGGGGCTGGGATCGATTTTGGGGCTCACACCAAGCAGTTCTGTGACCCCAGTTAGGGGTCCCACAACCTAGCTCCATTGTGACACTCCCCGGACGCAGCACCAGGTCAGTCCCGCAGGACCAGCCCCCTCTCCCCGCGTTCAGATGCAAGTTCAGGTTGTCACCTGTGCTTCTGACCCACCAGCCATAAATCAGAGGTTCCTACTACCCGCCCCCCCTGGGTTCCATTAATTTGCTGGAGTAGTTCACCGAACTCAGGAAAACAGTTTACTTACTAGATTACCAGTTTATTTATTTTTTTATTTTTTTTTAAAGATTTTATTTATTTATTTGAAAGAGAGAGAATGAGAGAGAGAGCACATGAGAGAGGGGAGGGTCAAAGGGAGAAGCAGACTCCCTGCCGAGCAGGAAGCCTGATGCGGGACTCGATCCAGGGACTCCAGGATCATGACCTGAGCCGAAGGCAGTCGCTTAACCAACTGAGCCACCCAGGCGCCCGCAAGACGTAATTCTTAAGTTGTATGGTGCAACTTAGTAAGTGAGTTTAAGTAGCACGGGGATAGGACCCATGGGCACAAAGGGCTGCGCTTTTGCTGTGTGAAGCTGGTGGTTCTATGCTTAGTGCTCAAGGGGGAGGAGACGTACAGGGAATATTAGATCATAAATGTTTTCTTTGAATTTCTGCTTGTAAAGCTACTTTCGCAAGATTTCTCTGGTGCTTATCATTCAGTTCAGTATTAACAATTGGTGAGATATACAGGCAGTCATGAGACCCTTCGAGAATGTAGCAACCAGCGCGTGTTTGATCCTTATCGGAACGATGCACGCTAGAGGTCAGGCTTCTGGGCTAAGCGTGAACATTTTTCTGCTTCTCTCCGTCCTTGTCACATAAATCCTCTCTTGAAAACCTACTACCGTTGCCTGAAACATGCCTGAGTTTCCCACATTGGTCAGATGTTTTCCTTGCTCCTCTTAAAAAAAATAATCAGACCATTAAAGGAACAATTATTCTTAAACTTTGTTGAAAGAGAGGCAGGCTTCATTCAAGGGACGCCATCGTGATGGTTGTCTGACGACTGCAGTGGGGTCTTGCAGGTGGAGAGGGATTGGACTCCACTCTGAATGCAGCCTGGGCCAGTGGCAGGTTATAGCCAAGGAGCGGACTGGGGGTCCCTGGATGGGAAATTACTAAAGGGAAACATCAGGGTTGAGGGGGGAGAGTCTGGCTCGAGTGACCTAACAGGATTCTTGCTCAGGGTAGGCCACCGTGATCAGACCTCACCTGGGTGTGATGGATGATGAGCCCAGTTAGGTATTGCGGGGTGGGGGGGTTCCGGTTAAACTGATTTATAAGGATTCTTGCTAAAATTGGACAAAGCAGACAGGAACGTGGAAGCCCAGAAGTCAGGCCTGGTTGAGAAAGTGTTCAGGGGAGCCTGAGTTGGTCAATGAGCAAACCTTTGTCACTCCTTCGGCTGGAGCTCCTAGGTCTGCTTCTGAGCTGGGCCAGACTTGTCTCCATCTTCCCCTCCCGTCCTCTTCCATCTGCAGCTTATGGGCCAGCTCCAGCGTCCCTCCCCTTCTCCTCCAGCTGCCTAGGTCCTGCTTCACAGCCAAGTCCCAAGGAGGGGAATACGTCAGGATTGATTTCAAGATCTTCTGTATCTTCTCATATGTCTCATGAACCGATCTAAGTTTTCATCCCAATAAACATTGCTGGAAAAATGTGGCTCAGTAATATTCTTAAGATCCAGCAGACAGTGGTGAACCACGATAGGAGGGGCACTTTTGGGTTTTTATCTCTTCATAATAGTTCTCCCCCCCCCATATTTGATAGGAACAATGGCCGTTTTCTTGATATTTACTTGGAGAATGATGCAAACACAGTGTCCGTACCTTGTGAGTCTCCTCCCCTGCCCCATCACATCCCATCCCTAATGTCTAAAATCCTAGAGCTGCCGCCGCTGCTGGTAATAGCCTTTTCGTGTGGCGCATTTGATTTTTCTTGAAAATATTTTATAATTGCTTCTGATTTACACGTGAGCACAGACTCGCGGTATCTCTCTTCAAATGTGAGGTTGTGGCCTCGTGTCAGCTTTTGCAAGCTCCTAGAGCAAGAGTTCTTGGTCTGGGCATGGGAACAGACTTCGGAGTCTTCTGGCTCCGTGGCATGCCTGGACTAGATGTGGCTTCTTGCATATTTCGTGAATGTTCCCGAGGACAGAGGGGCCCACAGTTCTCATGAGATTCAAAATGTCTGTGGCTCCTGAAAGGAGAGTCTTATTTATGAAACTGGAATCGTAACCCAAAAGACAGATGACTGTTTCTAGGGCACGCGAGTTAGGCCCTGTGACCGTGGGACGTGGCTCAATGCCTGGTGCTGACCTTTAAGCTAGACTGTTTGTTTCGCCCTGGTTTCCTAGTTGAGTCACAAATGACAGATGGAGAGATCGACAGTAAGACTGATAGCCTGTCTCTCAGGGTAGAGTAGCATATTGATTAGTGTATCACCTGACCAGACACTATCCCTTAACAAGTTGGAGGCTGTTTGACATCATTGTTACCGGAGTGTTTCTGACATTCAGGTGTCACCCGAGGGAGGAACCGGTGCTGCTTAGGAAAAGCAGACATGGAGGTAAGAGGAGGGATGGAGGTGCCATTGACTGTGAATGCGTACTGTGGATTTTCACGGGTGCTCCTGGATTTAAAGAACAAAATTCAACTGAGTACATTTTAAGGATCTTATTGGCGTTATTCAGTGATATATGAATTGGGCAGAGAGAAAGGAGCTCTGAAGAGCTGTACAAGGCAAGAGGTTTCATAGACCAAGGTGAGCAGGAACAAGGAAGTTACGGGAGGCATTTGCTGTGTGGCTAAGGCAGGGTTGCTTTCCTGCTTTTGAGGAAACCAGGTCAGGTCACAAGTGCTGACTGGCTGACCTAGGCCTGCCTTTTCCGGGAGAGCCAGGCATAGATATTTAGTGAAGTTTTGGTTTGCTGACATTGGGGCTTAGCATGAATGACTCCATCTTGGACCCAGTCTCGTTACTTGTTACACAGGTATGACCACTTC
>NC_138373.1:58741143-58759584 GCF_054177405.1 Leptonychotes weddellii | reverse complement strand
GGTGTCCCTGTTCCCACTGTTAGTAAGGGAAGTGTCCACGGCTGTTTCTCGCCTCTGCGTACAATCTGTGCTCATGAGCACATGTCATTCTGACTCCTAAAATGCTTTGTTCTGGACAGGGAAGTAGTGACAAAAAGTAGATGAGGACAATTTTTCTTAGTTGAAAGATTAAAGATAATTGAATTGGGTATGCATTTGACTTTGTGGTTTGCTGAATTGGCATAAAATTCATTTGCTTTGGTAAGAAACTAGGCTAATTAAAAAAATAATCTTCCAGGGTAATTTTTTTGGCAGTGGTAATTACAAAAATCATGTTAAGTTCTTTCTCTAACAGGAATTGGGCATATAAAATGACTCTCGACACTGAGTTCAGATGTATCAGGTACATATCCTGTATGTATCATGTGGTGAAAACAGTGTATTCGTTTTCATTTTAAGTGCATCAGAAAAAAAGATACTATTTGGTGAGAACAATTAAAATTGGCATCTGGTATTTTCATGTTTTTGATTTCTCTATCTTGACAGGTTATTGAAGGGAGAAACCATCTGTAATTGTCTACAGGCATGAGGGAGATTCATATAACTAAATGTAGACAGCATGCTCATTTATGGAGAGCTAGGGAGATTGGAATAGAATGGATTGCCACCAGAAATAACAGTACTTTTTAGGTAAGAAAGAATATTAATTCACAACTGGATAAAGGAGTCAACACTGATGTGTCACGTAATAATGCTATAAGCGTTTACTCTGTTTATATTTTTTAAAAAATATATAAATAGTTGCTAACAGAATTAAAAAAAAAAAACTAATGTTTCCTAAGGGTAGACAATGCAGGGTTATTTTAGCATTATTCTTAACAATTTTTTGTGTGTGTTTTTGTTTTTTATTTTATTTATTTATTTATTTATTTTTAAAGATTTTATTTATTTATTTGACAGAGAGAGACACAGCGAGAGAGGGAACACAAGCGGGGGAGTGGGAGAGGGAGAAGCAGGCTCCCCGCAGAGCAGGGAGCCCAATGCGGGACTCAATCCCAGGACCCTGGGATCATGACCCGAGCTGAAGGCAGTCGCTTAACCAACTGAGCCACCCAGGCGCCCTGTGTTTTTGTTTTTTAAAAGATGTTATTTATTTATTTGACAGAGCGAGTGCACAAGCAAGGGGAGCGGCAGGCAGAGAGCCCAACGTGGGGCTTGATCCCAAGCCCCCGGGATCATGACCTGAGCTGAAGGCAGATGCTTAACCGACTGAGCCACCCAGGCGCCCCAAACAGTTTTTGTGTTAAACACTATGCCTTTATTTTCACATATACTGCGTATACTGGAAAACATAACTGGCTCATCACACTCCTGGTTTCAAAAGGGTCCAGAGTAGGCATTCAAGTTTAAAAAAACAAAACAAAACCTTGATTTAAGAAAAGTGGTAAGTGAAAGAGGAGTTTTTTTATATAACAGAAAACAGTGAAAGACTGCGGTTTGGGAATTGCTGATGTAAATTACCGACACATCGCTGTCTCTGTTTAACTTTGAGTTGATAGATTTTAAAGAGTAAAAGGAAGCCAGGAAGGAGGGTGGGATATCACAGGTGAGGAGCCGCAGCTGTTCAGTCTGAGTAGAAGTCCCGGTATGACATTTCATGGGCTTGCTCTTACTTCCCTCTAGTAGCTGCCTAGTGTAGTGATAACTTCATGTTTCCACAGCCACATCCTCCACTCTCCTGTCTTCTCTGGAGCTTACCAGATCGTTGTATGTGTAGGCATGCTTGTAGACTAATAGCTGAAGGACAGTTTTGGGGTTGGTTTTACCTTTCTGTCATCTTGGTGGTACCAGCTTGGCTTTGCGGGCAGAGGCAGCATGAGCCTGACAGCGTGGAAGGAACACTGAGTTCTGGACCTCTGTCTGTCCTCTTCTTGTTATGTGGATCTGGTACAGGAAGGGTAAAATGGAGCTATAACCTGCCTCAGAGGGTTGTGGGTCAAACAAAATAATGGTGCCTTAAGTACTATTGTCAAAATCTACTGAAGTATACTTTTATATATGTCCTGTGTCAGCTCAGGACTATAATACTTTGTCTAGAAACTTTTGTATCCATTTTCCACCATCGTCCGTCTGCCCTTTTCTCACTGAAAAATAAAAACAAAGCACCATGGAGAAACAAAAGCCCCTGCTTCTTGTTGGTATGTATCTCTGTCAGCTACCTCAGATCTTTTTTTAGGGGAAGGAATCAGAGTATAAATTAATAAATACTTTTTTTTTTTTTTACTGTTTATAAAATACTTTTTCTGAAAAGCATTGGTAGTTCCAGAATATATTATTGGTGATTCAAAACAAAACAAAAACAGATGAATTTTTTTTCACTTGAAAAACTTTTGTTAAGAGTTGATAGTAGTGTATTAATTACTCTGCCACATGAAAAGAGAGTGTGCAGGAACTTAGTCCTGGGATAAGGTAATCCAGATGTAACCATTATTGACCATCACACATGACGTAATGTTTACAGACTATTGTATGATAGATTCTGTGGAAGACACTTAATTTTCACAATAACACTATGAGGATGAACTATCCATCTTTAAGGGGAAAAGAAAGCTGGTAAGTGGTAGAGCTTGGATTTGAGTCTAGGTTTGATTGACTCGAACACCCAGTGGTTGTCTGCTCTGTCTGTGCATTTGATTCACTCGGGAACTCTATTGGTACTGGTGAACTTCTCCTTCATGGCTTAAATTTTCTTTAGTATAAACCGTGATCAGTACTGTCCATATCTGATGATTCCACTCTCTGGATTACCTGTGAATTTCTTTCCGTTGTCTGTCTTTTTCTGTTCTATCTCTTGAAAAGGCTAGTAATTTTTAAAAAAGATTTATTTAATTTTATTTGAGAGAGCACATACACAAACATGCACACGTGTGCACAAGTAGGGGGGAGGGGGAGAGGGAGAGAAGCAGACTCCCTGCTGAGTACGGAGCCCTGTCTCTCAACCCTGAGACCCTGACCTGAGCTGAAATCAAGAGTTGCTTAACTGACCAGGGTGCCCCAAGTCTAGGAATTCTTGATTGAATATTGGTCATTATGGAAAATTGAAGCAGCTCTGATGGTAGGTTGGTTTCTGATAGGCAGTTAGAATAGAGGCAGTCACCTTAATCCAATCAGAGGCTGAGCCAACTGAGAGTGTGACACCTTTGTAGGGCCTCGTGTATTTCCAGCTTTCCCTTACCCCACAGGTGGAGTTCTTTCGAGGTTTCAACTGGGTGCAGGCCTTTAGGGGTCCTAACTGAAAGCCAGTGGGATTTAGTTGTGCCTGTCTCCTTTGTTAGGCCCCAAACTCCAGTTTTTATCTTTCCGGTGTGGTGAGACAGACTGTATCTGTGCTCAGCTTCTCAGTCTCCTAGAACTGTATTCTGTTCAACTTCTCTACCTCATGCTTTCGTTTGCTTATGAATGAGTGAATACTTGAGCCAAAAAGTAGCTCAGATTGCTGGACTCACTTTTTTGTGCTTTTCTTCTCTCTGGAATCTTGACCCTTCAAGCCCTAGCTAGCTGCCTTACTAGTCCCGAATTCCAGTTTTTGTCTTCCCAGCCCTGTCAGACTGACAGAGGCTCTCTTTAATGCCTCTGCTTTCTGACAGATGTCTTATCTCTCAGCCTCTTACCTCTGCTGCTTATGAACTGGGAATGTGCTCAGGGAAAGGCAGTGTGGAATGTTGGGGGCATCTCCAGGTATTGCCCTTTTCCTGCAGATCTTGGCCATTCAAGTCCCACTTTGGAAGATTTTTTTTTTTTTTTTTTTTTTTTAGTTTTCAGACATTTAAAAAAAAAAAAAAGGCTTATCCAGCTTTCCTAGTTGTTCTTTTTCTCCTCTTCTTCCTCTGGTATTAGGTTGTGGTAAGTGGAGCATAAATTGTGTTAATTTCCATAACTGCTACAGTTATTGTGCAAGGTCTGATTTTGATGAGATTTTAGGACTCTTTTTTTTTTTTAAAGAAATACAACTGTTTATTTCTAAAAACAAATAATTGAATTTCATTTCATTAAGGGACTTAATAAAATTTTAGGGGACCATTAATCTCAAAGCTTTATAAAAGTAATTTTCCCAAAGTTTTGATTACAAAGAATGTAATCTTATAATGTACTACTTTTCCAGAATTTTAATTAAGTTAAATGAAAACTAATGTTTTATCTTTTCCTGTTTTACTTATTTTAAACATTCTTATAATGAAGGTAACCTAAAAATATGTTGAAAAAATGATATTCTGAAACTGTAAATATCAAAGTCCCTTTAAATTCTGCATATTTTAGGGCGCCTGGGTGGCTCAGTTGGTTAAGTGACTGCCTTTGGCTGAGGTCATGATCCCGGAGTCCTGGGATCGAGTCCCGCATCAGGCTCCCAGCTTGACGGGGAGCCTGCTTCTCCCTCTGACCCTATCCCCTCTCATGCTGTTTCTCTCTCTCTCTCAAATAAATAAATAAATAAAATCTTAAAAAAAAAAAATTCTGCATATTTTAAATGATTCAAGTTTGAGATATCCTCCCATCATAATGAAAAGCTTTTGAGTTAAAGCCCAAAAGCAATAAATTAACAAGATAAACTTAGAGGCCTAAAATTAAGAGTTTGGCATTAATTAGGTAATATAATAAAAGATGATCTCACACTTGAACTTGAGTACCTTGATAGTTCTTTCTTAACCTGAAAACCTCATTTGCGTGGAATGTTATTACATGAAGCAGAGGTACCAAGTAGACAATTCTGGTGCCTTAAAACACAACGTCCACCTTATGCTATATAGATGTATAATTTTTTTAAAGGCCAGATAGGGCAAAATAAGCACAATTCCTTTGTAAATTTCAGTTATAACCCTTAGAATGACTCATGCGGCCAGCTAGTTACAAGGCCACACAATTCCTTACTGAAGCCCAAATACATTATAGAATTCAAAATCGCTTCATTTGCCAGCCTGCCAGGAAATTTTGAACACTGTGTTAGAACCTAGTGAAGAAAAGAAAATTTAAAACGTTTTACTTCTGAGTAATATTGTTAGTAGCCCTGCTGACGACAAGATTACATAGAGACTATGTTTATCCAGAAGTTATTAAATCAGAAAGTTTCATTTCAAGATGAATCAACAGGCGTTGATGAAGATTTACTTAGAGCACTCTAGAGAATCCTTGAGAAGACACTTCGAAGAACATTATTTGCAAACTACCACCAACCTAACACTGAGTTTTGAAAAATTCTTAATGAGTGTGAGATCAGTGTACCAATCTCTGCTGTTTCATACCTTCAGTGTTAGTAGACCACAAGAAGGGTTTTGTCAAGAATTTGCATATAAGAAGAATTTTTTTGTTGTTATTTTTTGGGTTTTTTTTGCAAACGATTCTCACTTTGTAGATTTGTGGGAAGATGGTTGTGTTAAGTTGAAAGATGGCTCAGTAAAAATACATGATGGAACATCTTAAGGAACTTAATAGAAAATTGCAAGAACCACGGAGATTGTGTATTATGTTTATTGATAATTCAAAGTAGAAATTAAACTTAGGAAAAATTAGATTACAGGTGCTCACCAATAATGTTCAGTAGATATTGACTACAAAAGAATAATTTACTAATAAAGCATTTATGCCTGTTTAAAGGAAAAAAATATTTTAAAGAGTTTAAAATTGATTTTTTTCAGAGCAGTTTTAGGTTTATATCAAAATTGAGTGGAAGGCACAAAGATTGCCCTTATACTCTGCCCTACACATGCATAGCCTGCTCTGTTTTCAACATATTCCACCAGAATGTTGTATTTGTTACAGTTGATGAGCCCACACTGGCACATGGTTATCACTCCCGAGTCCACAGTTTATATTAGGTTCAGTGTTGGTGTTTCACGTTCTATGGGTTTGGACAAATGTATCCACTATTTTAGTATTATAGGGAATAGTTTCACTGCCGAAAAATCCTGTTTTCTGCTTATTTATCCCTTCTTCCCCCTTAACCTTTGAAAACCATGGAGTTTTCTGGTCTTCATAGTTTGCCTTTGGAAAGTGTTACTTTAAAGAACCTGATATGGGGTGCCTGGATGGCTCAGTCGTTAAGCGTCTGCCTTTGGCTCAGGTCACGATCCCAGGGTCCTGGGATCGAGCCCTGCATCGGGCTCCCTCCTCAGCAGGGAGCCTGCTGCTCCCTCTCCCACTCCCCCTGCTTGTGTTCCTTCTCTCGCTGTGTCTCTCTCTCTCTGTCAAATAAATAAATAAAATCTTAAAAAAAAAAAAAACCTGATATGAAAAGTTTGATTGAATTTGAAGTCTTTATGCATCGTCATGAAGTGCATTTATTAATGAAAAAGCATAAATATAAGTATAAATATAATTTATATAAATATTTATATTTATTTATAAATATAAATATTAATGAAAAATAGGAAATATGAAATCCTCTCACAATTTTTGAATTATTGTAAAAATGATTTAGAATGTTTGAAGAAATTCTCTGTCTTGATCAGTATGTAATCACTATAAGTGCAGAGCCCCAAGTAAAAAAGTTACATTCATAGAAACAAGTTTATGTTTCTCATGAAAAAAATCTGAGATTTCTTTTGGGAGTTTTATACAAATTCTATATTAACATCTTCCCTAATACTTTATATTCTGGTTTCCTTATTATAATTATAGACTATAAGGGAACTATAATTGATTTGTATCACCCAAGCCTTGATTTCCCTGCCAGGCACCAGATAAATAATACTATTTACAATCTGTGCCATGACATGAATCACTGATCTGTATTGGCTGCTTTTTAACACCGTGTAAATTGACTTTCCAGATGAGTCATTTAGTTTTTAATCTACTGTTGGGAGTCTTGGTGAGGGATAAATTCGATCTAGGAAACCTAGAATCTTCTAAGGGATTATAGAAGTTTTTTTTTTTTTTTTTTAAATATTTATTTGACAGAGACACAGCGAGAGAGGGAACACAAGCAGGGGGAGCGGGAGCGGGAGAAGCAGGCTTCCCGCGGAGCAGGGAGCCCGATGTGGGACTCGATCCCAGGACCCTGAGATCATGACCTGAGCCGAAGGCAGGTGCTTAACGACTGAGCCACCCAGACGCCCCTAGAAGTTTTTGAAATGTATACAGTTTCTGAGAGCTATGTCCTTTTCATTCAGGCTGACCTAGCTCAGAGAACTTAGTCATGACTTTAGCCAAGTGCCCATGTGGTTACACGTCATGTAGCCTTAGGTCAGATGTGTTTTTGTTTTGTTATGCACTCAGGATACATTTAATGAGCATCACTGTGCCTGGCATTGTGGAGGACAATTTATATTTATTTTTGTTCCTAAGGAATTTGTAGTTTAATAGAGGGGAAAGACACCTAGATACTTTTATAAATATATTAAGTACAATGATCATTTAAATGGACTTTGAGACCCATGATGAAATTGTGGGCCATGGTTTGGTATTTGAGTTTCAAAAAATTGCTGTAACGTGTAATTCTTTGTTTTTAATTAGGTTAGTGAGAATTGAATACATATTGATGAATTTTAAAAAATACAAAAAATATAGTCTAAAAATTTAGCTCCATTTTATATCCCAACCCTCCTCCCTCTTTCCACTTTTCATTCATTTTTTTTTTTTTTTAACCATTGCCTGATTGGTGAACATTTTAGTTCATTATCTTTTTTTTTTTTTTTTGGTCATCAGTGATGATTCGTAAGTTTTCTTACACATCTGTATTTTCAAACACATGTAAATGATGTCTATAGCGAAAATTCCTACGAGTAGAATCTGGGCTGAAGAATATTTCTCTGGTGTATTTGCTTGTTACTGGAATCCTTAGAATTAATAGGCTTTGCTTTTATTTTTCTTGTAAAGATTTATTTATTTGAGAGAGAGCACGAGTGGGAGGGGCAGAGGGAGAGGGCGCAGACTCCATGCTCAGTGCAGAGCCCGACTTGGGGCTCAATCTCACGACCCTAAGATCACGACCTAAGCCAAACCAAGAGTCAGACGCTTAACCAACTGCACCACCCAGGTGCCCCAAGAGGCTTTTCTTCTAAAGATAACTAAAAACCTGGAAGGCTTTCAGGTGTTTGGAGTGGCAGAAATCGTCTGGAAGACAGTAATCCTAATGGTTTAGCTGCAGCACCTGCAGAGTCCGTCATCTGGGAGGAATTGCTGGATGGCTGTATGTGCCCTTGATTCCTCTTTGGTCCGTCACCGCCTCTTCCTGTCACGGGAGCCACCACTGCCCTCCCGTCTTCCCTGTCTAGACATGCTCTCTCCTGTTGTCCTGAATTCCAGAATCTCCCTTTTCACAGCCCTCGTGTCCTGAGCTGACCTTAGGTAGGCATGCTTCTGATTGTCAGAAAGAGAAAATCAACCGTGCATGTCTCTACGGAGACTAGCATTTCCAGGGCCTTCCATGAAGTCCAAAGAATAGTTTATATAGAGTGATACTTCACTTGTCTTAAAAGAAGTAAAATACCTGAATCTGAATGTGATACTTACTGTCTCACCCCTCCCCTCACTTCCTCCCAGTGCTTCAGCTAACAACTACTAGAAATATTCCTAGTTATTTAACCCACAAATAGGAGAATACTCCTTTATTTTTCTGGATTAGGATGCTCTGATCCATTGAGCTCTGTGATTAGAATTTTGCTTAATTTGTAGAATTGACTAGGAAAAAGTATTTCAATAATAAATTTGAAGACTTAAGAAAAAATACATCCCTATCCTTTTTCTATACTTTTTTCCCCCCAAAGTACCTTTGTACTGTATTAGAATGAGTATGAAAATTTGGGGAATAAAAAGGGGAAAATGCTGAAAATTCAGTAATTTCTAGTTGCCATTTTACAACAAATTGGTGTGTAGTATTTGATTGCAGATTCCTGCCGGAACCCTACCGCCCGCCCCCATTCTTTAATCATTTTCAGATCCATAGAACATAGCAATTACATCTGAGGCCTCCATAGTTTATCCCTTAATTTTGTGCAGGTTTGCTGATTGCATAAATTCAACAGCTCTCTCTTAGATCATCATTATATTGTTTTGTGTGTTTGGGCAGGCTGCCTTGATTTATAGCCAGCACTTAACAGAGATGAGTAAGATAGCAAGTCTCACCTTGTTTTTCCCCTCAGCCATTCCTATGCTTGTGGTTGGGAGACCTGCTTAGAGTCTAGGTAGCAGAATTACTCAGCTAAATATAATCTGCCCAGGTTTTCATTTCGAGGTACATCTCTTTTATGACTATCTGTGTAATACTTATTATTGCCACTCAGGGTCATTCTGTCTGGTAGGTTTTAAGTAATCATCTCTAGTTTCTCTGTTTACTGCTTAAGGTATAGTGAATCTGGGAATCCTTGATATTAGAAAGTGTTAAGATCAGATTATTAATTCAGGATGATGCAGTACTGATTTAGTTAGTTGTATTTGCCAGAGCCTTGCAAAAGGAGTACTTAGGACTGGAAGTACAATGGTTTTAGGTAATCCCTCCCTCACCTAAACGTTTGGTACAGTAATGTCACGTGTTCCAAATGCTAGCCTTTTATCAGATCCTTTTCTTGAGTCTTTCCTCTCCATAGCAATTTACTCTTCAAGGATCAGGGCAGAGAAACACAGCGCTAGAACCACAAGGCATGCTTAGCAAGATTTTCAGAACTTGGACAGCTATGATTTTTTCTCTTTGAAATCTTGGCTAGTTGGTGAAATTAATGGTTTTAGAAATGTTCTCAGGTGGTGTAGGGGGAGAGTAAAAAGAATATTTTTGAGACCTTGTTTTATTTTCTTAATCCAAAGAGATCAGAATGCAACCAAAGATAACTCACAAAGGAGTAGAAATAATAAAAGTATTTTTTTAATACTTAGGAAATGATGTCTGGAACAATCAAGTGAACACAATTGCCTGGTTCACTGTGTGTAACTGTTGCAGAAATTCGGGAGGAAGAACTTTTCATTGTAAATCTTAATAGAAGCCTATCTAGTGGTAAGGAAAAGTAATTAGCAGACCTGTTTTCTACATGATATTTACAGGTTTCCTTGATGTTGAGATATAGTGGTAGCACAGGTTTATTATTTTTCCTCTTTCTGATTAATCCACTCCCCCAGTCTGGCCCAGTTTCTTAGGCTGCAGAGAAGTTAGAGTCCTTGTCTTTTACAGGTCCTTTTTCTTTTTTACATTGATCTGGCTAACCATGTGAGCTTTTCCAGCAACCTTTAAACTATAAAATCCTACTCTCCCCAGTCCATTTTTAGCTGGCAGCTCCCCTTGGCATTTTAGTACATTTCTTCTTGTCAGATTATTATTAATTTTTTTTTTTTTTTTACTAAAAATAAAAATAATCTTTAAAGAGCTACAAATGAGAAGAGACCCTTTTTAGGAAACCAAATACACTTGGAGCTGTCAGGTGAGTGGGGGTTTCTGCCGGACAGGTATGTCAGACTTGGAAGCTTTTCTTATCAGGAGATTATTCACTTTTTTTTTTTAAAGATTTTATTTATTTGAGAGAGAGAATGAGATAGAGCATGAGGGGGGGAGGGTCAGAGGGAGAAGCAGACTCCCGGCTGAACAGGGAGCCCAATGCGGGACTCGATCCCGAGACTCCAGGATCATGACCTGAGCCGAAGGCAGTCACTTAACCAACTGAGCCACCCACGCGCCCTGATTATTCACTTTTTAATGTCCCTCTGCCTTTTCAGATTTCAGATGGTCCCAAGTGTCTGTTGAGTTTTCACTGGTAAGAGATGATTTTGCCAACTTGATAAACAATCTTATCTGATTGCCTCTTAATGCTTTGGCATAGAGACCTTATTTCTTGCATTTTTACCTATTGCCTATTGAAGAAAACAATGACTGGTAGCACATTGTCTGACAAGTGGACGACCTTAATGGGGAGACTGCTTTTATGAGAATTGATGCCGGCTTCCTGGCATTTGACGCAGCCATAAGTAATAATTGATTTTTAATGTCTTTAGAAAGCCTAATAAAATTCCTAGGTATTCTGGGGGGTTCCATTATTTTTCAGTCCCAACCTCCATCCTTCCAGATGAGGATGAGCTCTAACAGTGATTAGTTCATATAGGATGCCCGCTTCAGAATACTATAAGTAAGACATGCCCTAGTTTACTTGAGTCCCTGAAGGTCATGAGTAAAACCACAGAATAAAATCTAGATGCACAGATTCAGAATTTTAGAAGTGGCATTAATCTAAGTATGTTTACAGTTTGATAAACCCTTTTGTAGCCTGTATAGTACCATGCAGTTCATAGGACTTTGATAAATTTTGGATGACTGTACGCAAATATATAAGTTAACTCACAAAAAGTAGAGATGAATTTTGAAAGTTCCAGAAAATTTGAGATCTACAGTCCTGTCTAAAAATGTAGTCACTGTTCAAGTTGTCAATACCCTTCTGGAAATGCAAAACCAAAACTAAAGATGGGCTGGGAACTAGCTTAAGAAAGTGTAGACCAGAAGGCCAAGAGTAAAACAAATGACAAAAGTTTGAATGAAGAGGTAGTGGGGAGTAGAGGCTTCTGGTGTTGGTACAGATGGATTGGAGTCAGTTGAATGTTGATATTGTGAGCGAAGCCATCACTCTGCAGTAAGGATAGTGTCATTAAAAACTCAAATCTTTTCTCGTATTTTATTTAGATTGTTGCATCGTGGTTTATTTCTTAGGATAAATTCCTACAAGTTTAACTGTTGGCTCAGTGGTGTAGTCACATTGAGAATTTTGGTGTATTATCGTGTGGTTTCTTTTTGAAATAAAAAACCCCTATTCAAACTAAATTGATACTGGATGTTTTCATTCTCAGATTCCCTATTTGTAAGAAATAGATTTTGTAGAGCATTAACACTGCATCTGAAATTGTGAAACTTGCTTTTGTTAGGACTTTAATTTTACTGTTAAAAGTGAAATTATGGCACCCTCTGCTGGTGTTACAAGGAATTGCAGGATAGTAATATGCAAGTTTGAATAAGAACGTATAAATGTGCAATTTAGACTTTCTTGTCACTCACGATGGTCCTTTGTGCTCACACTACTCAGCAGTAGGCGGTGTGGTAATAAACATGCAGTTATGTACAATTAGACCCATATTTTGAAGCAAGTAGAGGAACTAGAGTGAGCAGGTTGCACAGAGGCATGAAATAACATGGTGCGTTCAGGGATCTGCAGGTAGTTTTGTAGGAACTTTGAGAGAGGGTGTTGGTGTGATTTTTGCAATGAAAGAAACTGTTAGGGACAGAGGGCATGGTATCGTTTTAGGGAGTTTATAAACTATATCATGAAAGCGCTGTTGAATCATCAGATGGGTCAGTAATGCCATCATTTCGGTTTCTAGAAAGATGATGATGGCAGCAGTGTGCAAGATTGGTTGAAGTGGGGACAGACCGGTTCCAGGATCAGTGCATTTGCTAAGTGGGCTGAGTGGGCTCCGAAGGAGACACCCAGCTCTGAGATAGGAGAGGCCCGGAGACTTGGACGTTCTTTTTTTTTTTTTTTTTTAAAGCTTTTAATCACAAAAATTTCAAACATACAGAAAAATAGAACAGTACAGTGAATACCCCTATGCCCACCTTAGAGCCAACAATTGGTAACATTGTGCCTCTTGTACTTCCTGTCTCCCCTTCCTTCTGCCCTCCCTCCCCCCATCTGTCTATTGAAGGATTTTAGATAAGTAGCAGAGCTCAGTACTCTATATCCCTAAATACTTAAGCAAACATCTCTCCAAAATAAGGACATCAGGGGAGAGATGTTCAGGGAGATAAAATCAGAACAGTTTAGGATTTGGGGGTAAAGATACTGGATTCTGTTATACCCAGTAAGAGATGCTGCACAGGACAAAGGCTTGGTTTACAATGACTAATTTGTGGTTATATAGTATTTTTTCTTCCTCTTTTTTGGGAGATGGATCTATGGTAAGTGCTATTAAATTTCAAATAGAAACTTAAAAAAACTTGGAAAACTTTTTAATCAGAAGACATTTTCCGGTACAATAGTAGACAGTGGCCAGTGTTCTTGTCTGAGACGGTGGTCCATGCCAAGCTTTTCGATGGAAGGGGGAAAAAGGTGATTACAGAGGAGCTCGCCCACCTTCTCCCACAAAGAGGAAGAAGGGCCAGGCCTTCGAACTGTGCGAAGGCCCAGGTCAGAGGATGTGTGTGTGAGAAAGCAGGTGTGCGATGAGCACAACAGGTAGGATCCAACCCACGTGTGATGCAGAGAGCGCTAAGGAGGCGGGCTGACTGGAACCAACATAGGTGATGGCGGGGGGAGCAGGGAGCCGGAAATGCCAAAGGGCACGGGACATAAATGCCAGCCTTTTTTTTTTTTTTTTTAAAGATTTTATTTATTTTTTGACAGAGAGAGAGACAGCAAGAGAGGGAACACAAGCAGGGGGAGTGCGAGAGGGAGAAGCAGGCTTCCCGCCGAGCAGGGAGCCCGATGCGGGGCTCGATCCCAGGACCCTGGGATCATGACCTGAGCCAAAGGCAGACGCTTAACGACTGAGCCACCCAGGCGCCCCAAATGCCAGCCTTTTAATGTCTTTAATTAGTTAGGGAAGTTGCCTCCTCTGCCTTTGGCCTACTAAGTGTTTTACATTATGACCAATGGGATCAGCAAGTCTTCCTCCTTTGGGAGGGACAACCAGGAACTGGGATAAGGCATAAAATATCTTGTGTGATATTATCATAGCTAAAATTGGTAGAGATTCCAGCGTTCACTCATTCATTCATTCATTCATTCAACGAATAGGAACACAGCAGTGAGCAACACAGTTAAAGTCCCTGCCCTCTTGTGGCTTGTCTTCAACTAGGAAAGACTGAACAACAGACAAGACACATGAAATGTCCATCACAGATTGTGATAAGCACTAAGAAACATTAAGTGGGGTGGGGGGGTCTGTGTGGAGACTTTAGAAACGGAGGCCAAGGGACTCCACTAAGATGCCATTTGGGGAAAGACCTGTGAAACTTGAACCACTTGAGCAGTATCGATGTGCACAGAGTCCGTCTTTCGCTGTTTCTTGTGTGGCCTGACTCCTCGAGATTGTGTGACTAGGAAGTGACTGACAGCTGGCTTCCACATGGTATTTAATTTTTTTCTGTCCCCGCACACACAGTTTTTTTTTTTTTCCAGTCAGACTTTTCAGTCAGATTCTTCTAATCCTAAAATTTCTTGACCTAAATGAACCGAAAAGTAAGTTTTCTCCCTGTCACGTTGTACGTATCTCTCCAGAGCTTGTGAGTTTCAGTCAGTGTGTCTATGAATCCACTCAAAGGCGTTGCAGGATTCTGTGAAACATTCTCTTGTGTAAACGTTTCCCATGGTTTTGAACAATGACTGGCATGTTACTTTTCTTGGCAACTTAATTTTTGTTCCATCTTCACAGGAAACTTTGGAAATGGTAACTTTTTCCCTTTTCCATTCATTTGTTTCACTCTGGAAATGAAAATAATCATTTCAGAGCTGTGATATACAAATTAAGGATTTACAAAGTATGGTCAGTAGATTCCAGGAACTAATATTAATGAAGTTTAAATATTGACATAGTTGAAGAAGCTAGCATTAAAAGGTATATGAACAAATGAAATACTGTTAAAGCTACCCTTGCATATGATAGACTCCAAGTCTGAGATTCTCTACCATGTAATATATGAAGGGCCAATCCAGAACAGGTTCCTTTTTAGTTAATACAGTATTCACTATTTTTCTGTATAAGAATAGGGTTTGGAATTGTTCTTTAAGGGACTTATTCCCTTTTGTTTTCAGTTTTGGAAACCATTATAGTAGATGAGTGTGTTATGAATATAAACTCCTGTGCAAGAAAGTGAGGATTTCCTTTAAGGGTGTAAGGACAGACCCCTGTGGACGAAAACCTAAGTTAATATAAAGTTGTTTGTATTATACATGACCAGTGCTTTTGAACTGCATGTTTTCTTTTATCATTATCTGTGATAGCTTTAAAAAATA
Source organism: Leptonychotes weddellii (assembly GCF_054177405.1). Lineage (NCBI taxonomy): Eukaryota > Metazoa > Chordata > Mammalia > Carnivora > Phocidae > Leptonychotes > Leptonychotes weddellii. Next base: position 58,744,633 of record NC_138373.1, on the reverse strand, counting down.
GGTATGTAAATATGCATTAACAACTACTGTGTATGACATTTTAGTTTACCTCTTTAGTGCTGTCCCTTATTAGGAAATAACAATTAACTTTGATACTATAAATAATATTTTACAAATAAGAATTGATTTTTGTGGGCTTCTGGGTGGCTCAGTCGGTTAAGCGTCTGCCTTTAGCTCAGGTCATGATCCCAGGGTTCTGGGATCAAGTCCTGTGTCGGGCTCCCTGCTCAGTGGGAAGTCTGCTTCTCCCTCTGCCCCTCCTTCCACTCTCTCTCAATCTCTCTTTCTCTCCCTCTCTCTGTCAAATAAATAAAATCTTTTTTTAAAAAAAGAATTGAATTTTATTTTATTTATTTGACAGAGAGAGAGCACAAGTAGGCAAAGCAGCAGGCAGAGGGAGAGGGAGAAGCAGGCTCCCCGCCGACCAGAGAGACCGATGTGGGGCTCGATCCCAGGACCCTAGGATCATGACCTGAGCCAAAGGCAGATGCTTAACCATCTGAGCCACCCAGGCACCCCAAGAATTGATTTTTAGAAAGCTTGTTTTTTATAGCCATATTTTAGGGCCTGAGAAACTGACAAAACTAGACAATTTGCATGATTTCTGTTGTCAAGTGAGGAAACACATGAAATCATGTTTATAAATACCCAGATTCATTGCAGATGTTTTGAGTAGGCTCTATTTTTAGGAACTACTGGGTTGAACCACACAATATTAATTAGTACCTGGTAAATAACAATGTATCTTAGACTAAATGATTTATATTATTTAAAAATTATACCATTGATTTTTGCAAATGGCCGGTATGTCAGGATGGGTTAGATTGTGCTTTAGCAGCAAACAACTCCAACAATAAATGTTTATTTCTGGCTCATGCTATCTGTCCATTACACATTGGTGGGGCACTCAGCTCGATGTCAACTTCTGTCAAGACTTGAGCTGATGGAGGTGCCATTCTCTTGAACATTGGATGGCTTGCGAAAGAGGAGATGCAAGATTCTCTCAGTGGTACTTAAATGTGTCTTCCTGGGAGTGACAAACCTGATGCTTTCTTTTTATTGGTCAAGGCAGATCAGGTCCCATGTGTCTGGAAGGGGAGAAATCACAGAAATACTGTGGGGTCTCACCACTGTCTAACCACAATTAGAAAACTGTCCAAAATAAATGAGTGTCATGAAGTTTACTACATTATCTACTTTGGTATAGCAATTGGGTTGTCATTTATAAATGGTAGTGATGGTTGAAACCATTTATTGTACCCCAAATTTGTAGTCTAATTTCCTGGTATTAGTACCTGCTCTCTGACAAAGTGTTTATTTGTGAGTTTAATTACAAGAATGATTTTTCAAAAAAGATTTTATTTATTTGAGGGGGAGAGAGAGAGTGAGAGAGCAAGCAAGCATGAGCGGGGTAAGAGGCAGAGGGAGAAGCAGGCTCCCCAACTGAGCAGGGAGCCCAATGCGGGGCTCAATCCCAGGACTCTGAGATCATGACCTGAGACGAAGGCAGATGCTTAACCAACTGAGCCACCCAGGTGCCCCTAATTACAACAATATTATGTGTTTCAACCTTAAGTTCCAAGACTGCTGTGCATGCTCTACAGTGAAGGCTGGCTTTTATTTGCAAATGTTGCTTAAATCCGTTTGCTTGTTGCTAGAATTAAGCTTTCCCGTCGCTGGTAATAATTGGGCAACTATTATTGGCTACTATTTTGGGCAACTCTTCTGGCTACTATTAATTTGTAGTAATTTCATTTCTTTCTTAGACTGTCTTCAAGTGTTGCACTCATTTTTTTTTTAACTGTAAAGTGCATAACATAAGATTTACTGTATTGACCATTTTTTTTTTAAAGATTTTATTTATTTATTTGAGAGAGAGAGAATGAGAGAGAGCAAGCACATGAGAGGGGGGAGGGTCAGAGGGAGAAGCAGACTCCCCGCCGAGCAGGGAGCCCGATGCGGGACTCAATCCCGGGACTCCAGGATCATGACCTGAGCCGAAGGCAGTCGCTTAACCAACTGAGCCACCCAGGCGCCCTGTATTGACCATTTTTAAGTGTATGGTTCAGTAGTATTAAGTATATTCACATTGTTGTGTAACAGATCTCCAGAACTTTTTTTTATATGGCAAAACTGAAACTATACACATCAAACAACTCCGCATTTCTCTTACCCCCTTGCCCCTGGCAACCACCATTCTACTTTCTGTTTCTATGACTTTGGCTACTTTAGATACCTTATATAAGTGCAGTCATACAGTAGTTTTCTTTGCCCTGCTGGCTTATTTCACTTAGTATAATGTTCCCAGGTTTCACTCATGTTGTAGCATGTGACGAGATTTCCTTCTTTTTTAAGGTGAATAATACTCTATCATCTGTGTGTGTGTGTGTGTGTGTGTGTACACCACATTTTGTTTATTCATCTCTTAATGGGCATTTGATTTGCTTTAACCTCTTCGCTATTGTTAATAATGCTGCAATGAACATGGATTCGCAAATATCTCTTTGAGATCCTACTTTCAATTCTTTTGGGTATATAAGCCAAAGTGGAATTATGCTGGGTCACGTGGTAATTCCATTTTTAATTTTTTGAGGAACTTTCATACTGTTTTCCATAGTGGCTGCACCATTGTAAATTCCCACCAACAGGGCACAGGGTTCCAATTTCTCTACATTATTGCCAACAGTTGTTATTTTCTGTGTTTTGTTTTTGTTTTTGTTTTGGATAGTAAATGGGTGTGAGGTGATACCTCTTTGTGATTTTGTTTGCACTTTCTTTAATGATTAATGATGTTGAACATCTTTTCATGTACTTGTTGGAGAAATGTCTGTTCAAGTTCTTTGCCCATGTATTTATTTTTGTTGAATTGTAGGAGCTCTTTATATATTCTAGATATTAACCCCTTATCAGATATATGATATGCAAGTATTTTCTTCCATTCTGTGGGTTGTCTTTTCACTCTGTTGATTGTTTACTTTGTTTCTCAGAAGTTTTTAAAGATTTTATGTAGTCCCATTTATTTATGTTTACTTTTGTTGCTTGTGCTTTTGTGTCATATCCAAGAAATCGTTACCAAATTCAGTGCCACGAAGCTTTTTCCCTGTTTTCTTTTTAAGAGTTTTATAGTTTTAGGTCTTATGTTTAGGTCTTATTTCATGTTAATTTTTGTATATGGTGTATGGTAAGGATCCAACATAGTTCTTTTGCATGTGAATATTCAGTTTTGCCAACAACACTTGTATTTTTTTTTTTTTTTTAAGATTTTATTTATTTGACAGAGAGAGACACAGCGAGAGAGGGAACACAAGCAGGGGGAGTGGGAGAGGGAGAAGCAGGCTTCCTGCTGAGCAGGGAGCCCAATGCGGGGCTTGATCCCAGGACCCTGGGATCATGACCTGAACCGAAGGCAGATGCTTAACGACTGAGCCACCCAGGCACCCCGCCAACAACACTTGTTGAAGAGATTGTCCATTCCCTATTGAGTAGTCCT
>NC_138373.1:58698836-58740643 GCF_054177405.1 Leptonychotes weddellii | reverse complement strand
ATGCTTAACGACTGAGCCACCCAGGCACCCCGCCAACAACACTTGTTGAAGAGATTGTCCATTCCCTATTGAGTAGTCCTGGCACCTTGGTTGAAGATCATTTGACTGTATGTCTGAGAGTTTCTCTTCCGGGTTCTGATTTCTATTTCATTGGTCTGTATGTCTGTCTTTATGCCAGTACCACATTTACCTGTAGCTTTGTAATATGTTTTGAAGTCAGGAATTGTGAGGCTTCAAACTTTTTTCTTCTTTTTTAATATTGATTTGCATTTTCAGAGTTCTTTGAGATCCCATATGAATTTTAGGGCAGTTTTTCTATTTCTGCAAAAAATGTCATTAGGATTTTTGCTAAGGATATAATGAATCTGTAGATTGCTTTGGGTGCTATGGACATTTTAACAATTTTTTTTTTTTTTAAAGATTTTATTTATTTGAGAGAGAATGAGAGACAGAGAGCATGAGAGGGAGGAGGGTCAGAGGGAGAAGCAGACTCCCTGCTGAGCAGGGAGCCCGATGCAGGACTTGATCCTGGGACTCCAGGTTCATGACCTGAGCCGAAGGCAGTCGCTTAACCAACTGAGCCACCCAGGCGCCCCGACATTTTAACAATTTTAAGGTTTCCAGTCTGTATCTTTCCATTTATCTGCATCTTCTTTAATTTCTTTCAGCAGTGTTTTGCAAGTTTTTCAATCTATAGGTCTTTGACCTTCTTGGTTGAATTTATTCCTTAGTATCTCGTTCTTTTGATGCTATTATCAGTATAATTGTTTTCTTTCTTTCTTTTTTTAAAGATTTTATCTATTTATTTGACAGAGAGAGATGCAGCGAGAGAGGGAACACGAGCAGGGAGAGTGGGAGAGGGAGAAGCAGGCTTCCCGCTGAGCAGGGAGCCCAATGTGGGGCTCAATCCCAGGACCCTGGGATAATGACCTGAGCTGAAGGCAGACGCTTAATGACTGAGCCACCCAGGCGACCCAGTATGATTGTTTTCTTAATGTCCTTTTAGGGTTGTTTGTGGTTTGTGTTTGAAAACTCAGTTGATTTTTTTGTGTTCATTTTGTATCCTGCAACTTTGCTGAATTTGTTTAGTCATTCTAACAATTTGTGTGTGTGTGTGTGTGTAATCTTTTGGGTTTTCTGCATACACGATCATGTAATGTCATCTGTGAATAGAGATAGTTTTCGTTCTTCCTTCCTAATCTGGCTGCCTTTTATTTATTTTTTCTTGCCAAATTGCAAAGCAATTATACATTTTAGTATTATGTTGAATAGAAGTAGTGAGAGTGGGCATCAATGCTTTGTTCATCTTAGAGGAAAAGCTTTCAGTCTTTTAGCATTGATGTTAGCTGTGAACTTTTTATATATGGCCCATATGATATTGAGGTAGTTTCCTTCTATTTCTAGTTTATTGTCTTAATCATGAAACGTATTTAATTTAGTCAGATGCTTTTTCTCCATGAATTGAGATGATCATGTGGTTTTGTCCTTCATTCATTTAACATGGTATATCACATTTTCATATGTTGAACCATCCTTGCATCCCTAGGATAAATCCAACTTGGTAATGGTGTGTAATCCTTTTAATGTGCTGTTCAATTTGGTTTGCTAGTATTTTTTAAGGACTTTTAAATTACTGTTCATCAGGAAGTTTGGTCTACAGTTTTCTTGTAGTGTTTTGTTTGGCTTTGCTATCAGGGTAATGGTAGCCTCAATGAACTTGGAAGTGTTCCTTGCTCTTCAATTTTGGGGAAGAACTTGAGGAGTTTTGGTGTTAATTCTTTAAATGTTTAGTAGAATTCTCTAGTGAAGTCATCTGGCCCTGTGCTTTAATTTGCTGGGAGGTTTTTGATTACTGTTTCAATCTCTTTATTAGATATTGGTCTATTCACATTTTAAATTTATGTTCACTTTGTAGGTTGTATGTTTCTAGGAATCTATCCATTCTAGGTTACCAAACTTGTTGGTATATAGTTGTTAATAGTCTGTTATGGTTCATTTCTGTGACATCAGTTGTAATGTTTCTTTTTTCATTTCTGATTTTAGTTATTTAAGTCGTCTTTTATTCTTAGCAAAGGGTTTGTTAATTTTGATTTTTTTGAAAAAAACTTTTGTTTCATTAATTTTTTTGTTTTCTCCTATTATCTCTGCTCTAATAATTTCCTTTCTTTGCTAACATTGTTCTTCTAGTTCCTTGAGTTATAAAGTTAGGTATTGATTTTAGATTTTTCTTTTTTCTTTTTCAATTGTTTACAGCTACAAACTTCACTCAACACTGTCTTTACTACATCCCATAAGATTTAATATGTTATATTTTCATTTCTATTTGTCTAAAGATATTTTCTAATTTATTTTGTGATTTATTCTTTGGCCCACTGGTTGTTTACATGTGTGTTGCTTAATTTCCACATATTTGTGGATTTTTATTTTTACTTCTGTTACTGATTTCTGGTTTCATTCCATTGAGGTCAGAAAAGATACTTGGTATGGGTTCAGACTTCTTAAATTTGTTAAGACTTGTTTTGTGGTCTAACATGTGGTCTTTCCTGGAAAATGTTCCATGTGTGCTTGAGAAAAATGTGTATTTTGTTGTTGAATCGAGTGTTCTGTATATGACTGTTCAGTGCATTTGGTCTATAGTTTTGTTCAACTCCTCTGTTTTCTCATTGGTTTTCTGTCTGGTCATTCTTTCTGTTGAAAGAATGACATTGAAGTCTTCTAATATTACTGCGTTGATGTCTGTTTCACCCTTCAATTCTGTCAGTGTTTGCTTCATATATTTAGGAGTTCTGATGTCAGGTATATACATATTTACAACTGTTAAACTTCTTGGTGAGTTGACCCGTTTGTCATTATATAATGTCCTATTTTGTGTTTTGTTAGTTTTTGACTTAGTCTATTTTGTCTGTTAGTATGGCCACCCTGCTCTCTTTTGGTTAGCATTTTCATGGAATATCTTTTTTTCCATACTTTCATTTTCAGCCCATGTGTATCTTTAGATCTAAAGTGAGTCTCTAGTAGACAGCATATAGTTGGTCTAATTTTTTGTTTGTTTTTCCTTTAATTCATTCAGCTACTCTATGTCTTTTGATTAGGGAGTTTAATTCATTTACACTTAAAGTAATTACTGATAAAGGAAGGTTTTTTATTCCCATTTCCTTAAACGTTTTCTGTCTTGTAACTTTTTTGTCCCTCTTTTCCCTTATTGCTGCCTTTTCTTTGTGTTTTAATGAGTTGGTTTTTTTTTTTTTTTTTAGTCACATGCTTTGTTTCCCTTTACATTGGCTTTTGTGTATTTTCTATAGATTTTTTTGTGTGTCTGTGTGGTTTCCATGGGGATTATGTAAAACATCTTCAGGCTTTAACAATCTATTTTAAACTGATAACTTTAATTGCATACAAAAACTCTACTCCTTTACATCTCTGCCCCCCGCTTCCTGATGTCACAAATTATACTTTTTTATATCGTGTGTCTTTTAACATAGATTTATACTTTAATGCTTTTGCCTTTTCAATTCTTTTTCTTTTTTTTAAAGATTTTATTTATTTCACAGAGAGAGACACAGCAGGAGAGAGAGAGGGAACACAAGCAGGGTGAGTGGGAGAGGGAGAAGCAGGCTTCCTGCTGAGCAGGGAGCCCGATGCGGGGCTCGATCCCAGGACCCTGGGATCATGACATGAGCCGAAGGCAGATGCTTAACGACTGAGCCACCCAGGCGCCCTGCCTTTTAAATTCTGTAAAAGAATTAAAAGTGATTTATGCACCAACATTACAATACTGTAGGATTCTATATTTGCCTAAATATTTGCCTTTCCAGAGAGCATTATGGTTTCATATGGTTTTGTGTTGTTGTTTCAGCTTGAAGGCCTCCGTTTAGTATTTTTTTGTAGGGCAGATCCGATGGTGATTGACTCCTTCAGCATTTGTTTATCTGGCTGGGAAAGTCTTAGTTTCTCCTCCATCTTTAAAGGATAACTTTCCAGATACAGTATTCTTGGTTGGCAGCTCTTTTCTTTCAGCATGTTGAATATACCATATCACTGCCTTCTGACCTGCAAAGTTTCTGCAGAGACACTGGCTTTTAATCAATAGAAGTTTCCTTTTACATGGTGAGTCCTTTTTCTCTTGCTGCTTTCAAGATTGTTTTTTTCGGTGACTTGTCACAGTTTAATTATAATGTGTGGGTCTCTTTATATTTACCCTGTTTGGAGTTCATTCAGCTTCTTGAATTTATATGTTCATTTTTTGCATAGAATTTGGAAAATTTTCAGCCATTATTTCTTTAAATAGCACTCTGTTTCTTTCCTACTTCTCCTTCTGGGTCTCCCATAATGCATATATAGTCTTTTTGTGGTGTCCTATATGGCCCATAGGCTCTCTTTACTTTCCTTCATTTTTTTTTTTTCATTCCTCTGACTCAGTAATTTCACATGATGTTTTCAAATTTGCTGATTCTTTGTTCTGCTTGATCAAGTCTGAAGTTGGATCTCTCTAGTGAAATTTTCAGTTTAATTATTGTATTCAACTCCAAAGTTTACCTTTTATTAAAGTTTCTTTGTGTTGATATTCTTGTTTTGTTCATGTGTTGTTTCCCTGATTTCATTTAGGTATCTATTTGTGGTGTCTTTTTAGCTCATTGAGCATCTTTAGGATGATTATTTTAAGTTATTTGTCATAATTCATAGATCTCCATTTCTTTAGGGTTGGTTGTGGGTCTTTATTTTGCTCCTTTGATCGAAGCATCTTTACCTGTTTCTTTGTGGGCCTTTTGATCTTCTGTTGAGATTTGGGTATTTGAAAAGACAGTGATCTCTTCTAGTCTTAATTGACTGGCTTCACAGAGTGCAAGACCTACACTGATCAGCCTGACTAAAGTCCTGTGAACCTCTCAAACTTTTTCTGGAGATGCATATTTTCTGGGCTTGTGTGTGTAATTTCTGAGGTTTCCTTTTGTTTTCTCCTTAGGCTCCATAATCTCTTTCCTCTCTTTGGCATCTGCCTGTGACAGTGCAATCTCCCTGATTCTGTCATGGGCCCCAGTGCTTGACTTTGTTCTGAGCAGCCTCCAACCTGGCATCCAAATTATTCTGCCTTCCTGTGAGCATTTATTGCAGGCAAGAGAGAAACCTAGTCCTTCGGACGTCCCTTTAGCATGCCAAATCATTGAATGCATGTTCCTCTTTTCTCCTTCCCTCCCCTAGGGAGAAACTGGGTATTGTTTGTTTGTTTTCTTGATTGTGCTTCATTGCATGAGGGAAGGGGATTAAGGTAGGGAAAAATGCAGTGAACTCTTATCTGCTTCAGTGTGGCTCTTTCTGGCTTTTACTCACCTAGGGGATACAACAGCCTAACTGGTTTCTGGAGTTGTCTGAGACAATTAGGTCTTTATATTGTTAAGTTTCTCCTAAGGGAACAAGGGCCTTGGGGTTTTTCTGTTCCACCATCTTGCCAATGTCAGTCCCTGTACACATTTGGCTTTTAACTCCAGTCACTGTTAGGATATTTCACCTGTGTTACCTACCATACCTGTACAGATAATCACAGTTGTGTTACTATTAGAGGCTTTATTGCTAAAGGGCTGTTTTTGGTAACTGTTATAATTTGATGTTAAATGTAGTTCTTTAATAAACATAGGTTTATTCTGTTTTTGGGTTTGTGAATTTTTTTTTTCTTTTAAAGATTTTATTTGAGAGAGAGAGCAAGCATGAGCCGGGGAGGGCAGAAGGAAAGGGAGAAGCATGCTCCCAGATGTGGGGCTGGATCCCAGGACCCTGGGATTATGACCTGAGCCAAAGGCAGATGCTTAACCAACTCAGCCACACAGGCATCCCTGTGTGTGTTCATTTGAATAGGAAGTGATACATAATTTTAATAAGGCTTGTTTTGTTGGCTGGTTTATTTTTAGGCTTTCCATGAAATTTTGAAATTACTAACTATGAATATTAGTCAGTGCTCTGGTGACATTTTGTTAACAAAAAAGATTCAGTAATGTCTGAATCATGTTCTTGAACTTCTAACATAGTCCGTCCATTGTTTACCGTACAGAACATAGAGGAACAATATCTTTAGCTACCTTGCAAGATGTGACAGTAGTTTTCTGGAAATATCTATGGCTATAAGTAGGGTATGGGCTTTGTAGATGTGTAGTCCTAAGTGTTCAAAACCAATGGATTGAAGCCTGGGAATATTGTTTTCTGAACTTACTTGAGGTTTTGGGTGGTCAGTCAGAGAAAGCACGATATCGGGGGACTGAAGAGCAAGCTAGAGGATGTGGACATAAAGTGGGCAGTTTTCTTATTTATAAATAGCATAAAATAAAACAAGGATATTAAAGGAAAGGTTGTGGGAAGGGGGGAGGTAGTCTTTGAGCATCTGGTGTGTTTCCAGTGCTTTAGATAGATTTCATTTAGCCACCACCAAAAGTGAGTCAGAGATACTATTTCCATTTGATAGCTAAGAAGACTGAATGGGAAAGGTTAAATAAGAGAGTTAAGGGGCAGCGTTGTGTAGTGTGATTGGCAGAATGGGCATCAGATCCATACATGCTGGCATTAGAATCCTTTCAAGCTGTGGACTTAAGGTAAGGTCCTTAAAATTCAGTTTCCTTATCTGTAAAATGATCATAGTGCTTACATTATAGGATTATTTTAAGAATTAAATGAAATCATGCATGTTGAGTTTTTTTTTTAAAGATTTATTTATTTATTTATTCATGAGAGACAGAGAGAGAGAGAGAGAGAGACAGAGGCAGAGGGAGAAGCAGGCTCCCCGTGGAGCAGGGAGCCCGATGCGGGACTCGATCCCAGGACCCTGGGATCATGACCTGAGCCGAAGGCAGATGCTTAACCAACTGAGCCACCCAGGCGTCCCCCTGCATGTTGAGTTTTTAACCTAATATCTGGGAAATTGTATGCACTCAATGTTATTTGTCACTAATACAAATTACATTTATATATAAGTATGTAGATATAAATCTATAAATATTATATATATATATGTTGAGTTTTTAATCTAATGTCTGGGAAATTGTATGCACTCAATGTTATTTTTCACTAACATTTATATACATGTATGTATTTATATTTATATGTATGTATAAGTGTATGTGTACTTATATTTACATACAGGTATATATTTACATATTTATTTTTATATGAATATGTATACACATATATAAATATATGTGTATATGTATTTGTATTTATATGTTTATACATCACATATGGGTACACACATATATATAACTTAAATTGGTATTTTATTGGTTTCCCAAGGTCTCAAACCTTGTAAGTTGTGCATGTGGCACGTGGTAGAATCAGGAGACTGGTCTCTCACCAAAGCCTGTATTCTTTTCATTATAGAACCTCGAAAAGTTTGCTAGACTGGAGGAAATGAGAAGTAGGGTGATGAAAATGAGGCCGAAGAATGTTAATAAAGCTGTCATCTGTTGATTGGCTGTTACAGGTTAGGTGTTTTACTTATGTCATTGCATTTAATCTCATTTCATTCAATAGCCTGGCCAAGATCAGGGGGTCAGTACGGCAGAGCTGGTCTGTCTCATTTCAAAATCTGTGCTCTCCTCATTAGGCAATGCTGTCTCCCATAGGTAAACTAATGAGGTTGTTCTGACCTTGAAGGGAAAGGGAGCTCTTGGAGGGTTGGAACTGGTCACACAAAGGACTTCTGAATAAGGTTCATTACGCAGTTTTTAAGGACACACGATGATACGGGTTCCATCCTTAGGGAAATCTAGAAAATTATGTTGATGTATCTTAATTATCAAAGATGATTACAAGATTGGTTTTTCCAATAGAGAGGACTTAAGGGAATGCTAATGGAATGCTGGGATGGATCTGGAGTTGAGAATTGGTCAAGGAAAATATGAAGTTACCATCCCCACCAATTAGAGGAGAGTGTCAAAATCAGGAAAAAAAAAAAAAGTGGGTCATTGATGGTTAATGGTATAATCTTGAAGACTATCCAAGGCTTTTTAGTAGTGGGTGATAGAACATAAATATAATGAAAAAAAATCATCATCAGAAAAGAAGTGTCCCACTGTGAGAGGTGGGGGAGTGCACAGCTCTAGAAATGCCACTGGTTTTACTTGAGGGCAGTCTGGGGGAAAACCCTGGGGGTCATGATGCACTGATTTGCTGTGGATGGTTTGCATAGTCTGGAATGAGGTCATTGCTTGTAAGTGTCCTTTCATTCATTACACTAGTGCTTCCAGACGGGGAAACCTGAGTGAGCGAGTGGGACAGTGTGTGCCTTCTCACCAAGAACCCTGACCAGGGACAGCCCTGACCTGTGTGGTTAATGCCCCTTGAGCAAGTGTGCCAGGGCTCCTTGCAGACTTCCCTAATGGCTTTAAAGCTCAGGTGTCTTCACCTGGGGGAAATAAAGCAGTATTTCTCCTCTTTTAAGTCTTCAAAGTGTTACAGGATTCTTTCAGTGGGATTCTATTTTTTCTCTTGCTTTGGTATCTTCCTTTCCATTTGTGGAAAGGAGATGATAGGAGTTTGTGTTATGTGATAATTGAACCCTCTTGAGTTGATAAAAGATGAGGTGTTTTTAACCTTTCATAATTTTCCCCTTTTCCTTGAGAGACAGGATTTTTTGTGTTTGGTTGTATAAAGCATATTTGCTTACATATAGCAGTTAACATGTTGCCAGTTTTAAGTTGGTTTTAATTTTCTTGGTGTACTGACAGACTATAAGATTCTTGGAATAGACAAAATTCAAATGTGACTTTTGTGTATGAATTAGGAACTGCATAGTTTAAAAATCTGTATCTGTTGTTTTGCATACATTTCTGCATTAAACAGTGGAAGTAGTTTTTAGAAACTCATTTCCTTTGAATATTTAAAAAATAATAAAAATGTTACTGGAAAGCATGCTACTTTTAGATCTTTAAGGGATTAGCAGATAGGGTGTCATGGCATAGAATAGTGGTCAGCAAACTCTTCCCTCTCTCAGTCTCTGTAAATAAAATATTATAGGAACAAAGTCATACCAAACTCATATGTGTATTGCCTGCGTTGAGACAGAGACCATATGGACCGCAAAGGCTAAAATATTTACTGTCTGCCTTTGGCAGGAAATGTGTGCTTATCCCTGGCATAGAATAGCAGTTCTTGGCTTTTAGGGTCTCTGGACATTTTTACACTCTTAAAAATTATTAAAGACTCCAAAGAATTTTATTTATGTGCATTATACTGATGTTTACCGTATTGGAAATTAAAACTGAGTAATGAAAAAAATTATTTCAGTTCATTTAAAAATAACGATATTAGGGGCGCCTGGCTGGCTCAGTCAGTAGTGTGTGTGACTCTTGATCTCAGGGTTGTGAGTTCCAGCCCCACATTGGGTGTAGAGATTACTTAAAAATAAAATAACAATATTAAACTTGTTACCTGTTAACATAAATAACATTTTTTTTTTTAAAGAGGTGGATTCAGAGAGAGATGAGGGGGAGGGGCAGAGAGAGAGAGGGAGAGAGAGAATCTTAAGCAGGTTCCACGCCCAGCACAGAGCCCGAGGTGGGGCCTTGAGATCCTGACCTGAGTCAAAATCAAGAGTAGGACGTCTAAGTCACTGAGCCACCCAGGTGCCCCAAAATAACATTTCTGTGAAAAATAACTTGTTTCCCAAAACAAAAGCTTTAGTAAGTTGGAAATTTCTCTGGTGCCTGGATTAATAGACCGCCATTTCCATATCTGTGCATACTTAAAATTAGTTGCTATATATTTTGGTTGAAGGATATGAAGAAAATGACACAGGTCTGCAGATGAAAAAGGGACGAGTGTTTTGATAGCCCGTTCAGTGAATTGTGGAGGTTCTTTGATACGACACCAAAACTTGTTGCATGGTTGTTTATTAAAGGGAATTGCAATGTGAAATCTGAAAATGTATGCACTTTGAATGAATCTTTTATTCATGCATGATTTTTGAGTGTCATATATTGATATTTTCAAAAATATTGGTTCACAATCCACATGTAGACACTTCATAAAAAAGTACATTGGTTAATATCGCCACTGATCTCAGAAGAGCCTTTGCGTGTTGAGAAGCTACTGGAACTATGCAAAATAGGGGCTGGGTTCTAGTGTGTTTGCATTTCTCAGCATCTTGCAAAGTGAGGCCATGGCAGCCTCTAGTGGACGCAAGTTTTATACAATTCTATTTTTTGCTCGAAAGCTTCTGTTTTATCATTAGCAACACATACTGTTTTTTTTCAAAGTCCCAGATTCATTTGATTCCTTTTCAAGAAAATGTTTACCAAATACTCAAGCCTGATTAAGGTGAATAGCTGGATAACTTGTCTTTCAGTTGTTCTTTTAAGTAAAAATAGTTTTCCACGCAAAAACCGACTAGTTTGGCTTACAGAAACCGTCACACAGATGTTTTTCTTTGAGACAGACATGACTTCATTTACAGCAGCCCTACTTTCTGGGTGCTTGTCCTTTCATCACACCGAATAGTAAGAAGATGGATGCTGAAGAGGCAGTCATTTAGTAATTTGATTCAGAACTTTTTACTTAATTAAGAACATTCTAGAGTGAACCTTTTTTTCCCCCTCTTTCTCCTCCTCTTTTTCTTCTTTTCTAATGAGAGTGCTTGGCACTGAAGAGTATAAGGACGAATAATTTCAATTTGGTACTAGCGGTCTTTCCCATCACTTTTCACCATTGGTGCTGATGTCGACACAGTACAAAAGGCAAATGGCATCTCGGTATTTGTATGAAGATAATTTGACCTCATGAACCCCTCTGAGAGGGTCTTGGGAGACCACTGGGGGTCTGCAGACCACACTCAAGAACTGCTGGTGTAAATGGTATAACTACCATTTTAGATAAGCAGATTTATGCCACCTAGCTATGTGTTGCCTCCTTTATTGTCTTACAGTTCTAATTTATGAAGTTTTCAATAATGTTAACCGATACCGGTTTGCTGCTTGCATTGGCTAATATATAATAAATCTTTCAAATCGAGCTTTTAAAAAAATCTGATACAATTTTTTTTAAGACTTTATTTGTCAGAGAGAGCACAAGCAGGAGGAGCGGCAGGCAGAGGGAGAAGCAGGCTCCCCGCTGAGCAAGGAGCCTGATGCGGGACTCCATGCCAGGACCCTGGGATCATAAATTTTTTTAGAAAAAGTTTCCTCTTTGTATTATTTTATTGCTCTATCCGATTTTGAAAGCATAACTTAGAATATTGGTAACTTGGTGAAGTAACCTGCAGTTGGATTACTGGGTACAGTTACTGTCTCCTGAAACGGTAGGATATTAATAGGATTTTTAAATACTTACGATGAGCTAATTAAAAGTTGGGGCACCCAGGTGGCTCAGTCGGTTAAGCATCCAACTCTTGATTTCAGCTCAGGTCATGATCTCAGGGTCATGAGATTGAGCCCCACATTGGGCTCTGTGCTCAGCGTGGAGTCTGCTTGAGATTCTCTCCTCCCCCTGCTTCTCCCCCTGCTCCCGTTCTCTCTCTCTCTCTGTAAAATAAATACATAAATAAAATCTAAAAATGTTTTCATGTTCTTGCATACTCTGTGAGAGGAAAAGTGTTTGGAAACTAGTTCCAGCATTTTATTTCTTGTTCATCTGCTTAAACTTTGTGGTTAGGTGTCGTGTTGTGCTTTATGATAAGAAAGACATATTTGGTTTTGCCTCCCATTTTTGGCACAGAGCTCCTAATAAAGCCCTAGGTGATAAGAGTGATAAAGGTTACCTTGTTACTGATAATGTGCCCCTTTCAGCCACACCTGAGATTATGGTAACACAGTGCCTTTTGTAAAGCTCCTGAGAGTGGAGGCTGGTTGCCCGTGGACCAGCCTTGATTAGAGAGTTGGAATTTGCCGTCCTACCTCTGGAGATGTGCGGGGGGCTAAGGGCAGCATCAGTCACCACTGGTCAGGGATTGAATCACTCGTGCCTATATAATGAAGTCTCCATAAAAACCTGAAAGGACAGAGTTCAGAGTGCTTCTGGGTTGGTGAACGTGGAGGGGGCGGGGGCGGGGGCGGGGAGTCGGGCACCCAGAGAGGGAGAGGGCATGGGAGCCCTGTGCATCTCTTCCATCTGGCTGTTCCGGAGTTGTATCTTTTTATAATAAACCGGTGGTCTAGTCCGTAAATGTTTTCCTGAGTTCTTTGAGTGGCTCTAGCAAATTAATAAAAACCAAGCAGGGGTTTGTGGGAACGTCTGATTTATAGTGAATTATCAGAAGAACAGGTGACCGCCTGAACTTGCGATGGACATGGGGGCGTGGGCAATCTTGTGGGACTGTGCCCTTAACTTGTGGGAGGGGATGCTGTCTCCAGGTGGAGAGTGCCAGAATTGACTCAAATTGCAGGACACTCAGCTCGTGTTGCAGGATTGCTTGGTGTGTGGAAAACCACAGTTGGTGTCAGAAGCGGTGTTACAGTGAAGTAGTGAGAGGGATGGGAGGCACCCAGGGGGAGTGTATGTTTCTTAATAGTTGTGTGTGCATATTAATGAAAATTTCTGCAGATGATCATTTCTCTGGGTGCAATAAGACAATTTTTGCTTTACCGAAAACTCAAAAAACCAAAAAAAGCTTCCGGCGACAAACACTTGCACTTCCGCGGTTGACCATTAGATGTCATGAGTGCCACGGGAGCCCTAAGGGGGTTACCCAGGGCCAGTAGAAACTGAACGTTGTAAGCTCGTAGACCTTCACATATTTCACTGTTTCCACATGATCAATGCCAGAAGAACCTGATACTGTGTGATATATAGAAGCAAGGTACGACTGGAATAATGAAATTTCAAAAATAAGCCTTTTTAAAAGGCGGGTTGTAATAGTTCTATTGGGTATTGTAAATGTTTCAGGTGCACTTGATACCGCTGCTGGGTTCCTGGCGTTTGGGTCTCTCTCTTTTTATGGAAAGATGGATTGAACTTCAATTTAAGAATATTCGGTAATCCCTCTCAGGACATACTGTAACAGCTGGTATTTTTGTGTTGTAGTAAATTGATTCCATACAACAGTCAGTAATAATTATGGCTGGTTTCTGACAAATTCCAAAGTATTTTCAATAAATTTAGCCAAAGAAAATAACATGATTACTACGAAAATTTAGCTCAGTTTGAAAGTTAAACCCAGCAACTCTGCTTCGTTCCACAAACTAGTAAGCATTTTTTACTGGTTGGGATTTTTATCAAACCATTTACTTTGTATACTTTTGCAAGTATACTTATGCTTATACTTACATTATACTTATATACTTACATATGTTCTGAGAAGATAATTACTTTGTAGCATATATTTCTTAAGTAATATAACTTTGGAAAAATTTAACCTTGGGTGTTTGTCATGAAATAAAAAGTGAGAAATGCTGAGGTCTTTCATAAGTGGCTTTATGTGTACAGCAGGAATATCAACTCAGAAGGATGTTTTGCTGTGCGAATGTAAGGTTGTCTTAGTAGTAATAGAATGTTTGATATAAGATAAGATCACTTATTATATGGTGTTTGTGGTTTATAAAAGTGAAGCATTGTTAAGTTCTTTAAGGCGTGAAGAAGGGGGTCGTATGTATGGTATAGACTGTTCTATATTTCTATAGTTAAGCAGTTTGTACTATTTAAATTATGATTTATGGCATAAGGAGCTTAAATTATCTACATAACACACACATATAGTAACTATCTACCCACATGCATATACATGTGGTAGAAATGAGTGTGCGTACGCTTTGCAAATTTCAACCATTTCCTCCTTATTTTCTCATCAAAACAAAAGTCTTATTGAGTGCCTTCTTTATTTTTTTATTATTTTTTTTTATTAAAATATTTTATTTATTTGACAGAGAGAGACACAGCGAGAAAAGGAACACAAGCAGGGGGAGTGGGAGAGGGAGAAGCAGGCTCCCCACCGAGCAGGGAGTCTGATGTGGGACTCGATCCCAGGACCCCGGGATCATGACCTGAGCCGAAGGCAGACACTTAACGACTGAGCCACCCAGGCGCCCCGAGTGCCTTCTTTAAATCATGTATGGTCTGTTTCTTCTTTTGTGTTCGAATTAAGGAACACTTTTATGTAATTGAGTTTTAATCCTGATTGTTAGAATAATTTATGAAAGCAAAGCAGAGTTGCCTCTTAAAATTATTGGGGAAAACAGCCTCAGAGATGGGCATTAATGAAACTTGTCTTTCTCACTTTTTAGCTTCATGATTTATATTTTATTTGGTATTTAAAATAACTGCCGTCATATTTTCAATTAACAATCTTCTCTGCATATTTTAACTTAGTCAACCTCTGTAATATGAAACAAAATGCAGGCCATTGCTTCAGATAGTCTGGTTCAGGATAGTCTCTTTGGTGAATTTTTTCATACTAACGTTCGCTTTGATAGTTAAAAAGCTAATTTAGAAGGTTTTAATAGAATTTTGCAGCTTAGACTTTTTCAAGTGAAATTTGGCAAGCTCATTATTCCTTATTCTGTAATATGAATCAGCAATTTAAAGGCTTCACGGGTTGAAGTGAGCCAGTTTTTCGAGTGTTTATAATATCTGTTTTTCTTAATATATGTTAAAATATGCTTTTAAATTACTGAATTTGCTTTATAGAGAACTGGGGAAAAATGCATTAAAAATGGACTTAAACACATTGTGTGGGGCTTCTGATTTCTAAGAAATATAAATGTAGTGTATTTTCCGTTATTAGGCAGCAGCGGTCCAAATTTAAACCACATGGCCTTCTCCTAGGTGTCAGGCCAGTGTAAATTTTAATCTCGCTACTTTCTTTTATGTTTTCATTTTATAATCTCATTGCCTGAATTAAACAGCTCCAGTCATAATAGCCAGCATTTCTTGTTTGCTGGTCACGTGCCAGACGCTGTGTTGTGAGCCTTAGCGTATTTAATTATCAAACGGTTCTAAATTGCTGTTAATCTCCATTTGTATAGACGGTAGTGAAGGTGCAGTGAGATTAAATAAATTGTGCAAGATCACAGACTTAGCAGGTTGAGAGATTAGGCCAAACTCTGGAGTCCTTGCTCTTCAGCTCCGAGAAAATAGTGCCTTACTGCTTCTGTCCGGATAAACCAGAGTTAAAACAACTTTTGAAAAAAATTGGCATTTTTCAAAGTGCGTCCAAGCTTAGTTTTTTACCAAAAGAATTGACTTTTGTGTATTAGCATGGATTAGGAGGTCTCGTTTTGATTGTTAACCCTTCTGGGAATCTCTAACATCTTCAATTCTCGTCGTTTCTCCAGGTGATTTGCAGTTTCAGTTAGAGAACTTTGCAGTTGGCATATTAGGATGAGCTATTTAAAAAAATTACAAGTATTTATAAGTTGTTGATCATCTACAGAGTCGCTGCTCTGCATTAGAAATAGAGCGTGGGATCACGGTAACAGAGGCAAAGGATTTGAGAATAGCACTGGCGTTAAGAACCTTCTTTACGTTCTCAGTCCGCATTCAGCAGCCCTCAAACTAACTGCAAAAATCTTTCAGGAAGCCTTGATACATGCATGAGGAGCTTTCGTGGTTTCAATTAGAAATTTCACATCCAAATCAAAGACTCTCACACTTCATATGTGCACGTAGCATTGTAGACAAAATTTGGAAGAATCGTGACCTCTCTGGTAAGCGTGTTGGAATAAGAACTCTGAATTAGTCGCAGAATGTTGCAATTTAGTAGTCTTTCCTATTATTATTTTTAAAGTGTTTTTCTTCTCTTTTTAGAAACAGCCTGCTCGGTATATAAATCTTGGTCGACAGCGTGGCTGCAGGCCACTGACTGGAGTTCTCTGTGGCTTTCTAATTGGAGAGTGGTGTGGCTGTCCCAGCCTGTGGCGGCTTGCATCATGCCAGCTTTGTCAACAGGATCTGGGAGCGACACAGGTACGTGAACCCACGAGGGCCAGGTTTCCTTCCATTCTTACTGAAATTTCCTCGTTCACCGTGGCAAACAGCGTTGCTTTCAGTAAGCGCAAACAGATCACGCTTGTTTTTCTGGAAACCCGCATGAGGGGCACAAAATGTCAACGCTGATGCATCCTCCCAAGATAAAAGTTGTCAAAGGACCTTGACGGACCACTGCTTTCTCCAGGGAGTGGTGGCTCATGCTGATGCTGTCGTACGGTCTTGCCTTTCAAAAAAATGAGTATCTTAAAACATACAAAAAAGCACGGCAAATAGCGTGATACTCCTTTTATTCTTCACTCAGAGATTTGATAACAGGTATGAACTTTCTGCTATGCTTCAGACCTCTCACTTTTTTAAGAAATGAAACAAAGTCTCTACTCCACTCTGGCGTTTTCTTTCTTCCTGTCCCCAGAGGTTAAAAAGCGATTCTGAGGTTGATATATGTCATTAAGGGATTCAGGTGAAACAAACAAGCATATTTCACCTTTATTATCGGTGGTAAGATTCAGTGGTACTTCGAATAAGGGTTCCAAGAAAGGGAAGAAACTCATGTATGTATGTATGTATGTATGTATAAAATCCTGTGCTCCTGACCTGTTTCAGGAGGTGGGCAAGGGAGGTCAGTGCCCCTTTGAAGTCTTATTCTGGGGTTCCCCAGAATCAGCACTTTTTATCTTTCATTTAAAAGAAATTTTAATTAAAGTTTGTTTGTTTGTTTTTTAGTATGGTTGATACACAATGTTACGTTAGTTTCAGGTGTACAACACAGTGACTCAGCTTCTGTGTAGGTATATGCTGTGTTCCCAGCAAGTGTAGCTGCCGTCTGTCACCATACAACACTATTACAGTATCGTTGACTATATGTCCTATGCTGTGCCTTTAACTCCCGTGACTTACTCATCCCATAACTAGAAGCCTGCATCTCCCATGCCCCTTCACCCATTTTGCCCATCCCCCTGGCCGCCTCCCCTCTGGCAACCGTCAGTTTGTTTTCTGTATTTATAGGTCTGAGAATCAGCACTTTTTAAAAATTGGTGGACCTTTCATGGAACTATTAAAACAGAATGTGAGCGGGGTTGAGGAGCTACGCATTGCATTTTTAAGACCCCCTCAAAAGAAGTGGCGCAGTGTGTGACTAAAAATAATGTTCTCTGTGTTGCACTGACCGTCCTGAATTTGGTTTCAACCAGTGACATTCTGTAAGCAGCTGAGATATAGTGGTCTTCCCTGGGGCAGGTACTGGTACCATAATTTTAACAAAGCTGAACCACAGATTTGGAAATACTGCTCTTTGCTCTCTCAAGCATATCCGTACTTACCTTTTGGCAAATTTTGCCTTGTCTTTATCCATCAGTAATGATTTTTTCCACTGTAATTTACACTGAGGATTAGTTTTTCTTAGGAAGTGATTTTGATTTTCAAATACATAAAAAAAATCTTTTTTTCTCAAAGACATTCACTTGGAAGCCAGGTCCTTTGGAAAAATTTTTTTTCTTCATTTTAGTTTTTATATAGTCCCACATTGTGTTCTACTATATAAAATGAATGATTTAACTTTCCATAGTCGTTTGGGAAATTATAGATAAAATTTATTTGAGCCATAAATTTACTACAGTTGTGTAATGAATAAGTTTTATGCCTTGCTGTTCACCAAAAATGCCTGTTCAATTGAATGCAAAATATTGTTGCTGACAGCTATCTCGAAGAATGATTAAAATGGAGTATTTATAGTTCATGGGGGCAGTCGAAGGGTCACTCATGAAAATAGCAGAGGCTACTCAGAATTTGAAAAGGACTTTTCCACACGTACCTGGCTCACTTGGTGCAAATCTCAAGTGCCTGTGTGACTCACACCTGGCTTTGTGATATTTTTTGACCCGTATGTCCCGACAAGGTTTGAGTCAAGCAGAGAAGACGTGCCTGTTCCAAGAGTCCCTGCATTCAGGGAAGCTCCAAAGCATGGTGCATGCATGAGATGCTTACGGTTCCCTTGTAGTTCCTCGCAGACCAGATGTAGCGGTCAGGGGTCTTTTTTACCCTACGCGGTATTGCTTAGCAATGTCTCTCCAGGGTACAGAGCTGGAGAGCATAACCGAAGGGCAGGTGCTCATGCAGCAGGAGAGAGTGGCTCACAGCTGTTCTGATGCCTATAGTAGTCATGTGGGAAAATACTTTCAATGTAAAACTTATACCATTTCTCCCCCTCCCCTTTCTACTTACTTCACTAAGGAATAAAAGTTTAATTACACAAGCAATCCATAAATACATTCTCCTCGTCAAAGATGCATAGATAAAAAAGGAAAGAAATTCTTTACATGCCCTTTCCCTGCCCCCAATCTCATTTCCTTTCTCCGTTTGGTAAGTATCCTTCAAGAATGTTCTGTACGTTCAACAGTTAATATATATGGATGTATATAAATATATTGTTTTAGGTCTTTACTTTTTAGTCAGATTCTGTCATTCTCTGGATTGTTCTGTAATGTTCTTTCCTATACCAAGTAATGTCTCAGAACTGTATTTCCATGGTGTGTGTGTGTGTGTGTTTATGTATATATCTATATAAACTTTCTATCTATACATACATCTGTGTATCTCCCTCATTCTTTTAAACTAAGGCATACTTTTCCATAGTATCACAATTTAGTGAACCATACTTCTGTTGATGAAAGACTTGATTTTGCTCCTTTTGTAATATTTTGGAAGAAAAGATGTAAATATTGAATGGATGTTGTCAAGTTGTCCTCCAGAGCGGTTAAAGCACTTAACGATCCATGGACAGTGCATTAAAGATTCTTTCCCCCAACTTCTTACCAAGCTTCAAATTATAAGCCTTTGTAATTTTTACCCATCTGATGGGTAAAACATGGTATTTTAAGTGTTAAATGTGCATTACTACTGATGTTGAGCATATTTCCATCTGTTTAATGGCTGTTTGTTCCTCTGATGTGTCAGTTCATATCCTTTCCCATTTTTCTATTGATAATCATTTTCTTATGTTTTTATAGAATTTCTTTATTTGTATTTTATAAATTATGGGGCATTTTAGGTTGAACACCATTTTTTCTGGTCAACCATTTGTCCTTTTTGTCTTAAATAGTATCATTTCTTTTATTGAAGTTGATAATTTTTCTGTGGACAAATCAATCTTTTCTGTATGGTTAATGTTTTTTTTTTTTTAATTTTTTCTTATGCTTTCCTACCTACTGCAAGGTCATGAGGATGTTCTCTAAGATTTTCTTCTGATAATGAAAATAGTTTGTTTTTACACATTTGGAATTTTAGTCCAACTGTGATTTATATGTGGAGTGAAACAGTAATCCAATTTTATTTCCCACATGAACATCCAGTAGTCTGCAAACCACTTATTCAGTAGTCCGTCCTTTCGACATAAATTTGTAATATCCCCTCTGTTGTACACCAGTATTACATATAAGTTCTGGGTTTTCTTTCTTGGCTTTTTAAAAAAATAATTTTAATGGACCTTATGTTTCAGAGCAATTTCAGTTTTACAGAAGGATTATGAAGATAGTACAAAGTTCCAGTACACCTTATACCTTGTTTCCCTGATTATTAACATCTTAACCTTAGTTTGGTACTTTCATTTCAGTTAGTGAATCAATATTGATACACTATTGTTGACTATATAATTTATTCGGATTTTCTTAGTTTTCCCCTAATACCCTTTTTTTTTTTTGGCTTCAGGATCTCCTCTTATATTTAGTTGTCATTGTCTCATTGGGCTTCTCTTGACTGTGAAGATTTCTCAGACTTTCCTTGTCTTTGGTGGTGACCTTGACCGTTTTAGGAGTACTAGTCAGGTGTGTTGTGGAATTCCCCTCTCTTGGAATTTGTCTGATGTAAAGTGCCATTGTTATCATATCAAGGGTGCATACTATCAATTTGACCTATGACTGTCGATGTTGGCCGACAGGGTGAAGTAGTATTTGTCGGGTTTCTCCACTGTGAAGTTACTCTCTTTTCCCATTCTTTCCATCCTGTACTGTTTGGAAGAAGGTCCCTAATGTGCAGCCCGCACTGGAGTAGTGTGTGATGCTCCCCCTCCTCTAGAAGCTAAAGTATTGGGGCACCTGGGCGGCTGAGTCAGTTAAGTGTCTGCCTTCGCTCAGGATCCTGAGATGGAGCCCCACGTCGGGCTCCCTGCTCAGTGGGGAGCCTGCTTCTCCCTCTGTCTGATGCTCCCCCTGCTTGTGCTCTCTGTCAAATAAATAAATAAAAATCTTGAAAAAATAAAAGAAGCTAAAGTATCTATGTAATATACCTGGAATATTTTGTCTCTTTTCTCCCATTTATTTGTTCAGTGATTTATTCATATCAATGTGGACTCATGGATATTGATATTTTGGGTTATAATCCAATCCAGAATTTATTTTGTTGTTCAAATATTACAGTTTTGGCTGTCGGGAGCCATATCATTTGGCTCCCATCAATGTGGGCTTGCTTGTTTAGTTTTAACAATTCCTTACTTTTGGCATTACAGGGTGCCCCAGGCTCATTTGACAGTGCTCCAGTCCTGGACTCAGCCATTTCTCCAGGGAGCCCTAGTGCCTTTTACTGGGGAATGGGATCAGAACCCAGGATCTGGGTGATGATTTGCACGTTGCTACTAGAGTGTTCTTCTTTTAGGTCTTGTCATCTGACAGAGCAAAGAAATACGTGTGTGTACACTAATCCACGTAGATACACACATTATAAACATTTTTGTGTGCGATCAGCTGTAACTGTACTTGGCTAACATGAATTCTTACTGATGTCACCAACTCTAATTCATTAACAAATGGATCATTTTAGCCTCCTTCCGTCGCTTCTTTGTAAATTCCCATTCCTAACAGTGAGAACCCTGGCGGCCACCATCCACCATCCATTTACGTATCAATTCCACTGTACGTGTGAAGTGGTATCAGAATTGTTAACCTGTACCTCATGGGAAACCACTTCAATCAACTAGAGAGTTGACCTTGTTTTTATTCCTCTGACAGTACCATGCAGTCTTACAGACTCATTCCTTTCGAGCATAGTACCTATGTTAGTTCTAGTTTTATAAGTTCATTAAGTGTGATTTTTTTTTCAAACATCATATAATATGAAATATGTACACAGAAATACATGTAAAACTTTTATAAGACCTTTTTAAAACTGGTTATAATGCCAATAGCCATGGGATCACCATCTGGTTCAAGAAATCAAGCATCCTGAAAGCAACCTGTGTATTTCTTCCCATTCACAATCTCTTCAACCTCCTTAGAGGTGGGCATTTAAAAAAAAAAAATAAAGATTCCTATTTTATACTATACATAAAACCTAGATTATGATTTATGTAAGCTCCCTAGGCGGTATAGTTTAATTTTGCTTGTTGTACTTTAGAAATGCGATTACACCATAGGAATTGGAGTAGTTCCAGTTGGTGTTACAACCCTCTTCTCTTGCTCTGTGGCTCATCTTCTCATTCTTGGTGCTGTCCTCTCCTATCCTATATGCAGAAGTTACTAGTTGAGCACCATTTTTCTTTAGGTTAGTGATTTCTGAATTGTATTCATGAAATATTTCCTTAACTTATGATCTAAAAGTTATTCCCTTTTCCATTTCCATTTTGATTTTGATACCTTAGAATAGATTTTTGTTTATAAGGTGTGAAGTCAGGCTCCATATTAATTTTTCCCATATGGCTGTCCATTTGTTCCACCATGACCTAATAATGCCTCTGTTTCCCTCTACGGTGCTACGAACCTTCAGTACTTTGTTGAATCTCAGTGGTGATTGTGAACATCTTTGTTTTTAGCTCTGGATCTCAAAAAGAGTTATTTCAGTATTTCTTCTTTGTCATATTTGCTCTAGATTTTTTCATCTGTGCCCTTTACTAGATTATGGAAGTTTCCTTTTATTCTTAGTTTGCAAAATGACTTTTTAAATGAATAGCCCCTGAACTTTGTCAAGGTGCTTTTTATTTACTATAACAATCACAATTTGTTTCCGGGTGAATCTCAACATAGCAAATTTCATTGACTTTTGACTTTTTAATTGATTTTTGACTATTAAACCAACTCGTATTTTTGTGATAAACCCAATTTGTTCATAATTTATTATCTTCTCCATATAATCTGCTGGATTTAGTTGGCTCATATTTTATTTATAATTTTAATATCTCTTTTTATGAGTGACTTCAGCCTATAATTTTGCTTTCTCATTCTCTCTCATCAGATTTTCACAGTATCATGTTAGCCTCATGTAGTGAGTTGGGAGAAGTCTTTACTCTTCTGTGGACAAGTTTGTGAAAGACTGAAATTAGTTTTTCCTTTAGTGGAACTTACCTGTTTAGGTTACCTGGGCCTGGATATCTTCTTTTTGATAAGAATACTGGTAACTATTGTAAAGATTACAAGAATGTTCAGGCTTTCTATTTCTTCTTGAGTTAGTTTTAATGATTTATATTTTTCTAAGACTCGGTCCATTTCACCTAAATTTTCAAATTTCTGAAAAAGTTGCATGTAATATTTTCATGTGTGCAGTTTGTATGTTAATTTTTTTTCTTTTTGGTTCTGATATTGCTATTTATTGTCCTTCTTTTTCCTTAATATTGCCAGAGTTTTGGCAGGTCATTACTCTTTTTAGATATAAAACTTTTGGCCTTATTTTCTTCATTGTATATTAGTTTTTATTTCATTGATTTTTAAAAAATTCTTTTTCTAGTTATGGACATTTGTTCATAAATTTTCAACCTTCTTCTTTTCCTAACGTTAACATTTAAGGCTGTTTCTCCCTAGGTACTGGTTTTATTACCTTAGAATCATTTTTTTTAATTGGTTATTTAGGACTTTCTTGAATTTACAAAAAAGAATTTTTTATTTTATCTTTTGGTCCTGATTTCTACCTTAATTGCTTTGACATCAGAAAACTTAATTTGCATTATTTCAGTCCATTGAAATTTGTTTAGACTTATGGCCAGCTATATAGTCAATTTCAGTAAGTATCTACCTGTGTCTAAAAAAAAGGTATATTCTGCAGTCATTGAGTATAGTTTTCTATATATGTCTGTAAGGTTAAGTTTGTTATTCAAATATTCTGTGTTTTGACTGATTTTTGTTTATTCTCTCAGTTATCAAGAGAACTATTGTAAACACTTTCCCTTTATGATTGGCTTTTTCTTGCAGTTCTGCCCAGTTTTTGTTGGATATATTTAAATTTGTGATTAAATATAAATTTGCTGTTTTGCTGGTGAATTAATATATTTTATACTTTTTAATACTTTTTTTTTTCAAGATTTTATTTATTTGACAGAGAGAGACACAGTGAGAGAGGGAACACAAGCAGGGGGAGTGGGAGAGGGAGAAGCAGGCTCCCCGCCGAGCAGAGAGCCTGATACGGGGCTCGATCCCAGGACCCTGGGATCATGACCTGAGCCAAAGGCAGACGCCTAACGACTGAGCCACCCAGGCGCCCCTTAATACATTTTATTTTAAAGTAACTATTTTTTCTGTTAATGTTTGCATGATACATCTTTTCCTATCCTTTTATTGTCAACTTTTCTATATTCCTGCTGTATTAGTTATAGCTTTTGTGAATTGCTTACAGTTGGAGCTTTCTGAGGTAACAAGTTGGACAGTCTTTGCTTTTAACTGGAGTATCTTCAGTACAGTTAATTACAATGTCTGACTTTTAAAATTTAAAATCTAACATATTTTGTGTTTTCTTGTCTTGATTTTTCTAAGTTTCTTTTTCTATTATGTCTTCTTTTGGATTGATTAGGGTTTTCCTTTCTCATTTTGGTTTTCCCCACGTACAGTTTTGAAGTTAATACATTCTCTTTCTGTTCTTTTAGTGGCTTCCTTAGAAATTATGACATGAGGGACGCCTGGGTGGCTCAGTTGGTTAAACGGCTGCCTTCGGCCCAGGTCATGATCCCAGGGTCCTGGAATCGAGTCCCACATCAGGCTCCTTGCTCGGCGGGGAGCCTACTTCTCCCTCTGTCTCCCTCTGCTTGTGCTCTCTGTGTCAAATAAATAAAATCTTAAAAAAAAAAAAAAGAAATTATGACATGAATCCTTTATTATAAAATCCTATCTTAATCTGTACCTTTATTGTCATCCTGACAAATCCAGGGATCTTAGAACACTTTTTCCCCATATACTTCCCTCCCAAATTAAGTGCTATTGTGTCCTGTATTTTAATTCTCACTAAAAACAAAACAAAACAAAAAACCCCCCACAACCTTGAAGACATCCTTATTTTGCTTTATATCATCAGTATTCATTTAGAGTTCCTCACATATGACCATTTTGTTTGTTCTATTCTCCATTTTACAACCCAGCATTCTTACCCAGGATGATTTTTCATCTGTTTAAAGTTAAAAAAAAAAGCTTTAGAATCTCCTAAATTGAAGGTTTATGGCTGTCAAACTATGTCTTTCAATGTATCAGAACATGTTTTTATTTCCCTTCATTTTTTTCATTTTATTAAAGTATAATTGATATATGGCATACTAGTTTTAGGTGTACGACGTAATGATTTGACTTTTGTACACATGGCAGAATGATCACCACAATAAGTTTAGTTAACATCTCTCTCCATACAAAGTCACACCATTTTTTTTTCTTGTGATGAGAACTTTTAAAGATTTACTTTCTTCAAGCAATTTTCAAATTTGCCATACGTTATTATTGACTATAGTCACCATGCTGTACATGACTTCATTGTATAACTGGAGGTTTATATGTCTTGATCCCCTTCACCCATTTCACTCACCCTCCCCATCTCCTTCCCTTCTGGCAGCCACCAGTGTATTCTCTGTATCTATGACTTCTGTTTTTTGTTTGTTTGTTTGTTTAGATTTCAGATATAAGTGAAATCGTACAATATTTGTCTTTCTCTGACTTTTTTCACTTAGCATAATACCCTCAAGGTTCATACAGTTTACAAATGGCTAGATTTTATTTTATTTTTTTATGGCTGAGTAGTATTCCTGTGAGTGTGTGTGTAAATCTTTTTCCATTCATCCTTCAAAGGACACTTTGGTTATTTCCATACCTTGGCTATTGTAAATAATGCTGCAGTGAACATAGGGGTGCATGTATCTTTTTGAATTAGTTTTTCTTCAGATAAATACCCAAAAGTGGAATTGCTGGGTCATATGGGAGTTCTATTTTTAATTTTTTGACTGTTTTCCAGACTGTTTTCTATAGTGGCTGCACAATTTACAACTTCATCAGTAGTGCACGAGGCTCCCCTTTACCTACAGCCTCATCAACACATGTTATTTCTTGTCTTTTTGATACTAGCCATTCTCACAGGTGTGAGGTGATATTTCATTGTGATTTTGATTTGCATTTCCCTGATGAGCATCTTTTCATGTGCCTGTTGGTGATCTGTATGTCTTCTTTGGGAAAATGTCTATTCAGATCCTCTGCCCATTTGCTAAATGGAATTGTTTGTTTCTTGTTGATATTGAGCTGTATGAATTTTTTATATATTTTGGCTGTTTACCCCTTATTGGATATGATTTGCAAGTTTTTCTCCCATTCAGTAGATTGCCTTTTTTACTTTGTTGATGGTTTTCTTTGCTGTGCAGAAACTTTTTAGTTTTATATAGTCCCATTTATTTATTTTTGCTTTTTGTTGCCACAGACTTCGGAATCAGAGCCAAAAAAAAAAAAAAAAAATCTCCAAGAGGGATGTCAAAGAGTTTACCCACCTGTGTTTTCTTCTAGGAGTTTTATGATTTGGGGTCTTTCATTCAAGTCTTTAATCCATTTTGAGTTAATTTCTGTGTATGGTGTAAGATAGTGGTCCAGTTTCATTATTTGTATGCTGCTGTCTAGTTTTCCCAGCACCATTTATTGAAGACACTGTTCTTTCCCCATTGTATATTCTTGCCTCTTTTGTTGTAAAGTAATTGGCCACATATGCTTGGATTTATTTCTGGGCTCTCTGTTCTGTCCCACTGATCTATGTGTTTGTTTTTATGCCAGTATCGTACATTTTGATTATTTTGGTTTTTAGATACTATAGCTTGAAATCAGGGAGTGTGATGTCTCCAACTTGTTCTTCCTTCTCAAGATTTGCTTTGGTTATTCAGGATCTTTTGTGGTTCCATACAAATTTTAGGGCTGTTTTATTTCTGTAAAAAATGCCATTGGAATTTTGATAGGGATTGCATTGGGTCTATAGATTGCTTTGGTTAATGTGGACATTTTTGCAATATTCTTCAATCCATGAGCATGAAGTATCTTTCCATTTATTTGTGTTGTTATCTCTCCTCAGTGTCCTACAGTTTTCAGAGTATAGATCCTTCATCTCCTTGGTTAAATTTATTCTTGGGTATTTTTTTAATGCAATTTTAAAGGGGATTTGTTTTCTTAGTTTCTTTTCCAGATAGTTTATTGTTGGTATACACAAATGCAATCTGCTGTATATCAGATTTGTACCTGCAACGTTACTGAATTCATTTATTCTAACAATCTTTTTCATGGAATCTTTAGGGTTTTCTATGTATAAAATTGTGTTATCCAGAAATAGTGATGGTTTACTTCTTCCTTTACAATTTGGATTCCAGTTTACTTCTTTTTCCTGACTAATTGCTGTGGCCAAGACTTCCAGTACTGTGTTTAATAAAAGTGGCGAGAATGGGCCTTGTTCCTGATCTTAAAGGGGGAAACTTTTTCCTGTTGAGGATGATGCTAGCCACGGGCTTGTCATATATGGCCTTAAATGTTGAGGTACATTTTGTCTATACACACTTTGTTGAGATTTTTTTTTTTTTTTATCATAAATGATGTTGAATTTTGTCAAATGCTCTTCCTCATATATTGAGATGGTTATTTGATTTTTATCTTTCATTTTGTTAATATGGTTGATTGATTTGTGGATGTTGAACCAGCTTTGCATCCCTGGGGTAAATCGCACCTTATCATAGCTTATGACCTTTTGATGTATTGTTGAATTTGGTCTGCTAATGGTTGTTGATGATTTTTGCATCTGTGTTCATCAAGGATGTTGGTCTGTAATTTTTTTTTTTTTACTCTTTTCTGGTTTTGGTAGGAGGGTAATACTGGCCTTGTAAAATGAGTTTGGGAACATTCCCTCTTCTTCAATTTTTTGGAAGAGTTTGAGAATGATAAGGAATCAAATCTTTGATTGTTTGGTAGAACTTGCCAGTGAAAGCCATCTGTTCTTTTGTTTAGATTTTTTTGATTATAGATTCAATGTCCATACTAGTAATTGGTCTCTTAAGATTTTCTATTTCTTCATGATCAGACTTGGAAGATTGTATGTTTCTAGGACTTATCCATTTCTTCTGGGTTGTCTCATTTGTAGTGTATAATTGTTTATGGTAGTCTCTTAAAAGCCTTTGTATTTCTTTGGTATCACTTGTAATTTCTCCTCTTTCTTTACCGATTTTATTTTAGCCCTCCTTTTTTCCTAATCATTCTGGTCTTTGTCAATTTTATCTTCTCAGAGATCCAGCTCTTAGTTTCATTTATCTTTTCTGTTGTCTTTTTAGTCTTTTTCATTTATTTTTGCTCTGGTATTTATTATTACCTTCCTTCTGCTGGCTCTTTTTTTTTCTAGTTGTTTTGAGTGTGAAGTTAGATTGTTTCTTGTTTCTTGGGGTAGGCCTGTATTGCTATAAATGTCCCTCTCACAACTGCTTTTATGCTGTATCCATAGATGTTGGTATGTTGTATTTCATTTTAATTTGTATTAAGGTATTTTTTGGAAAAAGATTTATTTCTTTGTTGACCTATTGGTTGTTCAGATGTTGTCTAATCTGCATGGACTTGTGATTTTTCCTGTTTTCTTCTTGTAATTGATTTTTAACTTCATTCCATTTTGGTCAGAAGAGATGCCTGATAAATTTCAACCTTAAATTTATTGAGATTTGTTTTGTGTCCTCCTATATGGTCTGTCCTGTAGATTGTTCCATGTGCACTTGAGAAGAATGTATATTCCTCTGCCTTTGGATAGAATGTTCTGTATATATCTGTTAAGTCCATCTGGTCCAATATGCCATTTAGAGCTGATTTTTTAAAATTGATTTTTTTGTCTGGATGGTATTCATTGATATAGTGAAGTGTTAAAGTCCCCTACTATTATGTATTGCTGTCAGTTTCTACACAACATTTGCTTCATATATTTAGGTGATTCTGTGTTATAAATAAACATTTGCAAATGTTGCATCTTCTTGTTGAATTGACCTCCTTTATTATTAGGTAATTCCCATCTTTGTCTTTTATTACTGACTTTTTTGTTTCAAAGTCTGTTTGTCTAATCTAAATATAGCTACCAAGCTTTCTTCTGGTTTCCATTTGTATGAAACATCTTTTTCCATCCCTTCACTTTTAGTCTGTACACATCAGTCCTTTCCTCTAAAGTGAGTGTCTTGTAGGCAGCCTATAGATGGGTTTTGTTTTTTACCCATTCAGCCACTCTGTGTCTTTTGATTGGAGAATTTAGTCCATTTACATTTAAAGTAATTATCGATAGGTATATCCTTATACCCAGTTTGTTGATTGTTTTTGGCTATTTTGTAGTTTCTTTTTGTTCCTTTCTTGTTCTCTTTCTTTTTTCTCTTGTGGCATGATGACTGTACAGCTATGCTTAGATTCCTTTTTCATTATTTTTTGCATACCTACTGTAGGTTTTGTTCTTAGTTACCATGAAGCTCACATATAAAAGCATATATATTATAGTCTCTTTTAAGTTGAGATTTGTTTATAGTAGTTTCTTAAGTAGCAAATTAAATTTGAATGCTAAATTCTAAAACTCTGCATTTTTACTTTCCACCCTTCCCCATGTTTTATGTTTTTGATGTCATTTTTACATTTTTTAAGTTTTGTGTATCTCTAGTTATGGTGGTTATAGTTATATTTAGTACTTTTTCCTTTAACCTTCATGCTAGCTTTATACGTGATTAATCTACTTCCTTTACTATATATTTACCTTTACCAGTGAGATTTCTACTTTAATATTTTCTTATTGCTAGTTAGTTCCCTTTCTTTTCAGCTTAAAGAAGTCCCTTTAGCATTTCTTGTAGGGACATTCTAGTGGTTCTGAATCCTTTTAGCTTTTGCTTGTTTGGGAACCTCATCTCTCTTTCAATTCTGAATGATAACCTTACTAGACAAATTAATCTTGGAAGTTTTTCCTTTCAGCTCTTTGTAAGCCACAGTGGATGGTATAATACATCCAAAGCTTCTGCTAAAAAATAGTCTTATGGGAGTTTCCTTGTACGTAACAAGCTGTTTTTCTCTTGTTGCTTTCAAGATTCTCTCTTCAACTTTTGCATTTTAATTATAATGTGTTTTGGTGTGGATTTTTTTGTTGTTGTTGTTTGTTTGTTTATCTTGTTTGGATTTCTCTGGGCTTCCTGGATCTGAAAGTCTGTTTCCTTGCTCAGGTTAGGGAAGTTTTCAGCCATTGTTTCTTCAAATAGATTTTCTGCCTCTTTCCTTCTGTCTTCTCCTGCTGGGACTCCTATAAGCAAATGCTCTTCTGCTTGATAGTGTCCCAAAGACCCTAAGTTATCTTCACTTTCAAAATTATTTTTTTTCCTCTGCTCTTTTAGGGTGAGTTCCACTGCCATTTCTGCCAGATTACTGATTCTTTCTTCTGCTTTACCTATTCTGTTGAATCCCTCTAGTTTATTTTTTAGTTTAATTATTATATTCTTTAGCTCTATGACTTCTCTTTGCTGCTGTCATGTATTTTCTGTCTTTTTAAGTTCTGTGTTCATCCATTCTTTTCCTGAGTTCAGTGAGAATCTTTATGACTCTTTCTTTGAACTCTGTATTAGGGAAATCATTTATCTCCATTTCATTAATTTTTTTTTCTTTCTGGGGTTTAATCCTGGTCTTTCATTGGGAATGCGTTTGTCTGTTTCCTCATTTTGCCTGACTTTGTATTTATGTCTCTGTGTTGGGTGAAACAGCTGTCTCTTCCAGTCTTGTGTGGGTGATTATTCTTATTATTTAACCTTGCCTTAGTTTTTCGTTGTCTCTCGTACTGTCTCTCCAATTATTTTAGACCTGTGGGGCTCAGAAACACAGTCCACTCTGGCCACCAGAGTCTCCTACTCAGTAGGCATCCCCTTTGTGGGTTGCATGCACCTGCTGGCTTGGGGGCCTCTGGCTGTGGGAGTGTCACTAGGGAGCCAGAGCACCTGCAGTGTGGAGGGGGTAGGAGGTACTAGAAGGTTAGATTGAGAATGCAAAAGTAGCTCCTGCCAGCACTGGCAATAGCAAGGTAGAGAAAGAACATAAAAATGGCACCCTCCAGAGTCTTTTATTGTTGGAGGGAATCTGAGTAGGCTTTGCCCTTCTGGTAGATGCTTTAAGGTTAGCAAATGAAACTCCTTTTACATATGGTCTAGGCTCTTTTCAAACTGATGCTTTGCCACTGGGTCCTGAGGCAAATGAGCCTGAGTGTGAGCCATATAAGAGCAGACTCTCCATTCACTACAGCCCTATGATTCTCCTAGATGTAAGCTCCATTGGTTTTCAAAGCCAGATGTTTTGGGGGCTGTCTCTCTGGTACAGGTCCCAAGGGTGAGGGTGCCTGATGTGTAGCATGGATCCCTCCCCAGGGAGGAGTTCTGTATTTGTGAGGACCCCTCCCCTATGGGCTGCTGCATGGGGTCTGGGGTTTTTGGCCAGAGAGTGTCTCTGTCTCTCCTAACTGTGTCAGTGTGGTTTTTTACCCTTTGTGGTGGAGTAGCTGTTCAGCTAGTTCTCGGGTTCTTCTCAGAGGTAGTTGTTTTATATGTAGCTGTAGATTTAGTGTGTCTGTTGGGGGAGGGGAGTTCAGGATTTTTTTTTTATGTCACTATCTTGAATTACCTCCCTGTTTGCCTCTGTTCTTCAAAGGTATTTTTACTAAGCAAAGAATGCTAGGTTGGCTGTTGTTACTGATTTATTTATTTTCAGCATAGTGAAAGATGATGACAATATGATATCTTTAAAGGTGCTATTTAGAAGTCAGCTGTCAGGATCTCTGTCTTGAAGTAATCTTTCAAACCATGTTCTTTCTCTGTTTTTAAGATGTCAGTACATATATATATTTTTTTAAAATAAGAAGTTCTGTTTAGTTCTTTTAAAAATGGCCAACATTCAATTGTTTACACCATAGGCTCGTCTTAGCAAATCTGGTTAACCTTATTTCCAACATCAAAGTCATGAAGTTTGATCCTTAAAGCAATAGATTCAAGTTAAGAAGGGTTTTTAATATATCACTGCAATATGCCACCAACGGAAGCCCTTTGAAATAACCAAAATGGACTTTATTGGCCTTGCCAGTGTCATACAAATGTTTTGTTCTCATCTTTCTTTTAAAAGATGAATTATTTTTCCTTTTTGATAATGCATATATTTCATCATGGAAAAGCAGGGTCTTCAACGTGCTGCTCTTTTTTCTTCAAATTGTTTCCAAAACGAAGTATACTCTGCCGTTTTGAATTGACCATGTTTTTATTTCTACAGTTCTCTTCCACAGCAAATCAAGATCATTAGGCATGTGGCTGACTGGTAGCTGTTCTGTGGGAGCAAAAAGCGGTGTGTGAATTGGAATTTGGATACAACTTTTCTTTCTTTCTTTTTTTTTTGGTAGTAGTTCACAGAGCTTGTGTTCCTTAAATTGAATCAGGACACTTATTCTTTTAAGATTTTATTTATTTATTTGAGACAGAGAGAATGAGAGAGAGAGAGCACATGAGAGGGGGGAGGGTCAGAGGGAGAAGCAGGCTCCCTGCCGAGCAGGGAGCCCGATGCGGGACTCGATCCAGGGACTCCAGGATCATGACCTGAGCCGAAGGCAGTCGCTTAACCAACTGAGCCACCCAGGCGCCCCAGGACACTTATTCTTGTCCTTGTTACCACTCATCAGGTATTTCTGATTGAAGCGAAAAAGTCGTCTTCGCGTAGTATGTGGATTTTTGTTAAACAGAAAAGTCACTAAGTGGCATTTTCTCACAGTGTGTTTCCACTTCTGTGCTATTAATAGTTTTCTTGTAAATATCTGCTAGCATGCTACATGTTAGCAGTTACTCTTCAACCTTGCATGCTCTTGTTATTACAACAAGTCCAGCAGTCATTTCTTTCTTTGAGTTTTTCAGATGAATGGCTTTATTTATTACAGCAGGTAATAGCAGTAGATTTTCCTGGAGTACAAAGTCACCTTCAGTAAATACTGTTAATCGCAAACAGTTAAAAGTTTATACACAAAAGACTCAGGTAAATCAGGCCAGACTGTGTGTAGAGGGGATATGTATGTTAAACTCTCTCTTTGTTACATTGTGGTCGTTAGATTTAACATATCATCTTAATGTGATTATATCTTCATCTTTACACAAATGCTATGTAAGCAAACTGCTGAATATTTTGTATCATGTGGCATTGTGCAGAACGTTGTATATGCAGCAGTCATTTCATACAGGAATTTTGCCAATAAATTTCATTCATTATGTAGTATTTGTCTTTCATTTTGAGACTCATTTTATAATCTCAATGGCAATAGTGTGATTTCTTTGTCAGCTAGAAGGTGTGCAATGTCTCATCATGTGTATGTAGTTTACTTTTTATTTTTAAGCTTTTCTTTAAGGTAAAATACATATAAAATTTGCCATTTTTACTATTTTAATTGTACAATTTAGTGGCATTAAGTATATTCAGAATGTCATGCAGGCATCATCACTATCCATTTCCAAAATGTTTTCATCACTCCAAACAGAAACTCTGTGTCTGTTAAGCAGTAACTTCACTTGTTTTCCACCCCCAGCTCCTGACAGCCACGTTCTACTTTGTCTCTAGATTTTAACTATTTTAAATATTTCACCTAAGTGGAATTATACAGTATTTGTCATTTTGTAACTATACCACTTCATGTAATGTTTTCAGGGTTCATCCATGTTGTAGCATGTTTCAGAACCTCATTCTCTTTTACGTTTGAATAATATTCCACTGTGTGGATACACTGCAAGCTGTTTATCCATTTATCTGTGGATGGACAGTTGAGTGTTCCCACCTTTTGGCTATTGTGAATAATGCTGCATTGTACATTGCTGTACATGTTATCTGTTTTGAGCCCCCAATTGCAGTTCTTTTGGGTGTATACCTAGGAGCTGAAATTCCTACTTCTATAATAATTCTGTAGTTAGCTTTGTGAGGAGCCATCAAAATGTTTTCCATTTTACATTCCTACCAGCATTGTAGGAGGGTTCCAGTTTCTCCATATCCTCATCACTACTTGTTACATTCTGTAATTTTTTTTTTTTTGGTGGGCAACAAAGCAAAGTTTACTGAGTGATAGTAGTACAAGGCTCCCAAAGAGGGAGGGGACCCGAGAGGGTTGCCCACATTCTGTAATTTTTGATTATAGCCATTCTAGTAGGTGTGAAGTGATACTTCATTGTGGTTTTGATTTGCATTTCCCTAATGACTAATGATGTTGAGCATATTTTCATGTGCTCTTTGGCCATCTGGTTATCTTATTTGGAGAAATGTCTATTCAAGTCCTTTACCCATTTTTTTTTATTAGATTACCATTTTGTTGTTGAATTTTGGAGTTCTTTATATATTTTGGATATTAAACCCTTATCAGATTTTCAACCTGCAAATATTTTTTTTCCCATTGTGTAGGTTATCTTTTCACTTTCTTTCTTTATAATATCATTTGTGGAAAAGTTCTAATTTCGATGAAGATCAGTGTCCATTTTTTCTTGTGTTTCTTATGCTCTTGGTGGCATATCAAAAATCTGTTGCCAAATCCAAGGTTATGAGGATTTACCCCTTATTTAAAATTTGAGTTAAGGGGCACCTGGATGGCTCAGTCGTTAAGTGTCTGCCTTCGGCTCAGGTCATGATCCCAGGTTCCTGGGATCGAGCCCCACATTGGGCTCCCTGCTCTGCGGGGAGGCCTGCTTCTCCCTCTACTACTCCCCTTGCTTATGTTGTCTCTCTCTGTTAAATAAATAAATAAAATCTTCAAAAAAAGAAAAAAAAAATTTGAGTTAAGGGATGCCTGAGTGGCTCAGTCGGTTAAGCATCTGCTTTCGGCTCAGGTCATGATCCCGGGGTCCTGGGATCAAGTCTTACATCGGGCTCCCTGATGAGCGGGGAGCCTGCTTCTCCCTCTGCCTGCCACTCCCCCTGCTTGTGCGTGCTCTCTCTGACAAATAATTAAATAAATCTTTAAAAAAAAAAGTAAAATTTGAGTTAATTTTTGTGTATGGTGTGAGATAGGGATCTAAGTTAATTCTCTCACATGTAGAAATTTAATTGTCCTAGTATAGTTTATTTTGTTTTCATTTCTATTTTAAGCGACTATCAGTTTTTATCCTCTAGCATTAGTTTGTACTTTATCTGGAAACAATTTATTGGCAAAAGAGGCCAGTGTCTTTAGTTTAAAAATGATTAGAAAACTTTGGTGGCTTCATGACACTGTTTATCAGAATTTCTTAACTCACAAAGCACTGGGGATAGGGGAAGTTACCTCTCAGGTTAAATAAAACCTAATTCTTATTATTGTGCTTTGTATTCTGACTTTGTTTTGGTGGCTTATTTTTTGGTTGTCTTTGTGAAAGAAGTGCATTTTTAGTTTCACTTCTAGCATAGGTAGATTCACTCTCAATTGAGTTTGGAATCTTGTTAACTTTCTTTATTGATGTTGTTATTCTGAGGTACATTTTTTCTAGTAATAACAGATAGCAGGTAAAGGCCAATTAAAATTAATCCACATTAAATAGGGTATGAAAAGAGCAAGAAAATGGTGGGATGGGGAAGTGATCAGAACTTTATCTGGAAAAAGGAAATATAAATTGTGACCACATTTTAAATGTAATTAAGAACATTGTAGGTTACAGTTATAACTGTGCTAATTCTTAGCATAAATGTAAAGCATCCTGCTGAATTTTCCTTTGTTGGCATGATATTGTTGACAACATTTTATAATAGCGTTTTGACTTCTGCAGTGGGATAATAAAAAGGGCATTTTAACAAAAATATCTGAAGTCTTTAGTTTCTCCAGTAGTATTTGGTTTTTGTTCATTTTTAAAATTTGGTATTCTGATTGTTCCCTTTCAAAGTGAAATGTATTTGTCAGTATGTTATATTTTTCTGGGTTGTTGATTAGCAGACCTCTTTCAGTGGCTTGGTCACCACCATCATTGCTCATGGTTGAGCAATTCCTCAACATTACTTTTGTCAGCCTTGTGAAGTCCTGTATTTTTGCAGTGATGTTTATGGCATCCAAGATAAAAACCAATGACAGTGTGCCTGGCATGGGTTAGGTGGGAAGAAATGTTTAAATGAGGGCTGGTATTTACGTTGTTAGTTTATTGGTGAATATCAAATGTTTATTTTCCTGTAGCCTTGTAATGTTTGGGACTTAGATCATAAATATTCAGAAGATGGAACCTCTATGTTTGTATTAGTATTTTCTTTTTTTTTTTTTAAACATTTATTTTAGAGAGATAAAGAGAGAGTGAGTGGGGGGAGGGGAAGGAGAAGGAGAGAGAGAGAATCTTGAGCAGACTACCTGCTGAGCACAGAGCCTGATGCAGGGCTCCATCTCAGGACCCTGAGATCATGACCTGAGCTGAAATCAAGAGTCAGCAGCTTAACCGACTGAGCCACCCAGGTTCCCCTGTATTACTGTTGTCAGTGATTAGGCTTCTATGAACTAATCTTAAGTCTTTTTTTTTTTTTTTTAAGATTTTATTTATTATTTGACAGAGAGAGACACAGTGAGAGAGGGAACACAAGCAGGGGGAGTGGGAGAGGGAGAAGCAGGCTTCGCGCTGAGCAGGGAGCCCGATGCGGGGCTCGATCCCAGAATCCTGGGATCATGACCTGAGCCGAAGGCAGACGCTTAATGACTGAGCCACCCAGTTGCCCCTGATCTTAAGTCTTTCATCTGTTTTAGTTAATTGAGTATATGACTTGATATAATTATAGTTGTGTAGTGTAAATTTTCCAAACACAATGGCGATAAGCAAATGCTGTGAAAGTTAATAGAAAAGCTCTGACAAGCATAGTCTTGGCAGCACTGGCACAACCTTATGAAACAATGATGCAAAAGTCATAATCCTGTTGCAAATTCGAACCTGGGTGACAAAATCGTAATTGATTTTTTTTCCTTCAATAGTGCTAAGTTAGGCCAGTGGAGACTGCCCATGGGCCACATGAGAGGCCACTGGACCCTGTAATGCTCAGCAGTTTGCACCTTAAGAAACAAGAATTTGTTCAATCAATTTAAAATAAAATAAAAAAAGAATTAATCTGTTCTATTGCACTGTTTCCTGTGAGGCTTGGAGCCCAGTTAGCGACTTTGAAAATGTCCCTCCTTGCTCTTGCAGCAGTTTCTTGATCAGGAGAACATGCCACATTAAATGACATTTAAATTAAAGGGAATATTTCTTGGTGGTCTTCTTATGAAATAAGCGTATAGTTACATCAGGAGGCTATTTTTATAGCCCAGTTTTCTGTATATGCTTGGGTGTATATGATGCTGATTAAAATTAGCCAGATTGCTAGGTTTTGTGTTACAAATATTCTTCGTTGTCCCAGAAGACAGTTTGCTTTTTTTTTTTAATCTTAGCACAATCTTAGGGTTCAGTCCTAAAAAGGGTTTATGGACAGTTTGAGTGATATCTATATATCTATATATCTATATATCTATAAAGGATTGTCTTGGTAGATTTCAGATCCCCGTTGCTTTAGAATTGTTCTGTGTAAAATATTCTTTTCTCAAAAATAAACAACAGCAACAAAAACTGGGCGAGGCATGCCAAAGACAGGACAAGGGACCGAGGTCCAGGTCTAGTCAAAAAGATGGCTCAGAGGACTCTGATGAACAACAACAACAAAACAATCTTGTAAGGGGTTATCTTTAAGCATTTTCAAAAAGTGAAAAACCAGCATTCGATCAAGGAAAATTGTAATTCTTATACACTCCTAATCCTAAACTGGGATTTCTAGCTATATATTCAGAACAAAATCCAAACCAAAAATCACTTTGAGAATTCATATGAGTCATGTTAGTCTTTATACCTTCTCAGAGTCCCTCAGTGTGAGTGAGAGGCTGTCTCTTTAAGACTTTTGCATGCAAAATACATTTTGAAAGAAAATGTGCCTTTTTAAAAAAGCCCTAAGAATGCTAATATTATCGAAACATATAGACAGGTAGAAGCATGCACTTTAAATTAAAATCTACTAAGACAATCCGTATCGTAGGAGAGGGGAGATGGATGAGGTGAGATGAAGTTCAGAGTTGGAAGAGATTAGTGCCCGCTTTTGGGGTAGGTGATGGAGGGGCACTTGATCTGGGAATTAAGGGATGAATAGACGTTGGACATAAAATTATTTTACATGGAGAAACTTGGAAATTTCTTCTAAAGGAATAATTTTCCTTAGGAAAATGAATTACAGACAGCTAATGAGTTCCATGGAAATGAACTTTCACCCATTCCGGTGACTTTTGAAATTCTGCTGAACACTTAATCATGTGACCTCACGTCAGTTTTTGATAGAAATATATTCTTAGCTTACCTAAAAATTCTTTTCTCTCTGGTAATATAAACTGTATTTAATGGGTTTATATTGCTTTTGGAATTTGTCATTCAGAAGACATGACTCTTTAAGAGAAGCTAAGGGATACATGGTAAGCGGTTACGGTAAAGATGGAGATCAAACTAAAAAAAAGATGGTTTCGTGCCATCAAGATGTAATTACATAGCTCTCATACAGGGCCATTGATATTGATAAAATTTAAAAATATAAATTTCATTTGCCAGAACTCACATTAAATGTTAAACTTCTCTTTCAGATGGAGTGCACTTGAACCTCCTCAATTTTTACTGTTCAGGAAGCTCAAGTGGACATATGTTAAGATATGGGACCTAAGGCCTATATTGCTTTGCTGCTTCTTGACAAGTGAGGATTGTGGAAAAATCACCCCTGTAAATATGTGCAAGGATTTTTGTAATAGCACATATCTCTTAGACTGAATTTTTAAAA
Organism: Leptonychotes weddellii; assembly: GCF_054177405.1. NCBI lineage: Eukaryota > Metazoa > Chordata > Mammalia > Carnivora > Phocidae > Leptonychotes > Leptonychotes weddellii. The sequence continues at coordinate 58,702,730 of NC_138373.1, read as the reverse complement.
TGCAGTTTGCATGTAAAGAGATAATTAGGGATTGGCTTCGTTATGTAGGGATCCTAGTTGATTTGGTTTCGTTTTTTTCCTGAATGGTAATGTAGGGATTCAGCACTTTTAGTAGAATAATTTCCCACTACTTAAACGATTTGCAGTGGTACCTTTATCTTCTACCCAATTCTAGATCTATACTAGATCTCTTTCCAGATATTCTCTTATGTTTCAGCAGACCTAGCTGTCCAGTCTTTTGAGGGATTTTTACCCTGATGGTTATGATTTCTGTAAGAAACAAAATTTCAAGCTGTTTAAAGAAGGCTTGTGTGGATTGAAAGGCCGGGAAGCATTTAGGTTTCTGGTCAGCAGTTGCAAAACACCAACTTATTACTTTTTGCTTAAAAATAAAATACAGTTACAGCTTAGGTTATTCCATTTATTATTAAAATTCATGCATGGGCATACCATAGTTATCATAAGTTGGGAACTCTGGAACCTACCACATCTTTTCCTCATGAAATAAGATTTTTTACACAATTTTGATAACGTGAAGAAGTCTCTTAGGAGCACAACTATTATATTTTTGTGTAGCAGATTGTTCTTGGGGAAATATCATGAAGGCTATTTCAGGAGAATACTTGAAAAGAAAGCCATTATAAATAATTCTGAACACTTCTAAGAGCTTTTCCTTCACTTGATTGCTTATTGATTCAACTAACGAGCCTCTGGGAGGAAATGATAAAGATGATGGCAGCTACTCTATGGCTACTTGGCTCATCCACGTGCTGGGTGCTTTTTGTACATTCATCTCATTACAGATCGCGGAGGTACCAGTTAGGTGCTAAGAACTCATTCTTTATCTCTGTTGACTGTTGTCATCCTATGAGAAACTCCTGTTTCTCTGTCTACAGCACCTAACTGGAACATCCAGTAGGCCCTCTTGTGTTTACTTGGTTTCTCTTGCTGTTACTTTTCTTCCTGATTAAGGTTAGCGCCTGTTGGTCTGTCCATTACGTACCATTAATACACTGAATGTAGGATGATGAGAGGTAAGATTTAGGTTGGTGTTCTGTAGGGAAAGCAGAAATCCAGATAAACTCTTTATTTGGCTGGGCCTAACTACATGTTAGGTTCAGTTTTAACTATATTATAAATATTGAAATCAATTAAAATAAATCCTATCATGCTATTAACTACAGTAAAACAAATACAGTAGTACTTTACCTTTAATAGCCAACTGTTCCAGGCTAGGAGGCCCTATAACTGGTTAAATGTAGTGTAAATGTAATTCATTTTTCTAGAAGACTGTTATAAGCCATAATTCATAAGAGTTTCCAAAGTAATTTTCATTTTGCTATGGCTTTGTCCTGTGGATGAGTACTTTTAGGGATCAAAGTACAGTTGACCCTTAAACACTGTGGGGGGTTGGGGCACCAGCTCATCCCCAGATCCCCTCCCCGACACAGTTCAAAATAACGTGTGTAACTTCTGACTCTCCAAAAACTTTACTAATAGCCTACTGTTGAGCAAAAGCCTTACCAATAACAGCAGTCGATTAACGTATTTTGTGTGTTGTATGTACTCTATACTGTATTCTTAGCTAGGGAGTAGCCTGGGGAAAAGAAGATGTTGGTGAGAAAGCCGTAAGAGAAAATACATTTACAATAGCGTGCTGTAAAAAAAAAAAAAAAAAAAAATCCACGAATAAGTGGGCCTGTGCAGTTTTAAACTGGTATTGTTGCAGAGTCAGCTGTCCTGTTATAATCACTTTGATAGCGGAGGATACCCTCTGTGGGCCACAAACTGCAAACACAGAGCTAATTACAAACGGGAATCTGTTTAAAGCTTAGAGATAGCTTTTTAAAGATGAGGGTGATGTACAGGTATATGCACATGCCCTCTGTTACCTTGCCCCTGATATTATAGACTTTCTAGGTAATTATATAAAATGTTATTAATGAACTGCACTATTGTAATTATTTAAATTGTTCTGTGTATATGAAACGGAACTTGCCAATGCTTTAAGCAGTTATTTGCAGTTGGGAGAAAGCGTAAGAAAGCGAATGCTTCTGTCAGAGTTGTATTAAAGTATTTTAGTATAGGTACTTTTGGAAATAAAGCATACTTTAAATGAGAAAAATTGAATCCTGTTATGAATGGCACCGAATAGTGCTGATTACTTTACCTTTGACAAAGTGGAAAATTTAAAGCTTGGTGTATCCCATTTTATTAATATAATAAAATTTTATAGTGTTGCTCTGGGCGTCGATATATGTCCTTTAGTGTTTATTAGCCCTTGGTTATAGTTAAATGTTTTGGTCCTGTGCCTGGCCATACTGTACAGAATGCAAATATCAAAATTAAGAAAAATACCTGGTAAATATATGTTTTTCTTGTTCTCAAGTCTTTTTCTATAGGATTTCTAAATATTTCGGTTACTTATATGATCTAATATGATTGGACACGGAGAACATCTTTTTTATCATTTAATATAGGTTTATAGCTTCCCCAGACTTGTTCTAATAATGAAGTTATGAGGGATATGACAAGAATGGTGATATTAAATTTCTCTAGACCAACAGTAAATTTTTCCATTCTGATGTCAGGAATGCTGAGCATCTGGAATCTGCAAGAAGAGTGAATTGTTCACTGCGGGAACACTTTCATCAAATTCTGAGCCATTTATTCTCTTAGGAATTACTACTGTCTTGTACAGAATATTATATTTTTACAGAAGCAGTTTTCTGGAAATGGAAAAATTTCTTCACTTTATGCTTCTGTATTTTTATATGATTTCACATTCAGGGATGTTCTTGTTTTGAGACTTAATGTCGCGTTTTAGCATTAAATTCATTTTCTTTGGTTTAATAGCAATAATTTGTGTTTGTTCAAACACAGTGAAAAAGCAATAGAAAAGGGATTGCCCTCAACAAAGATTTCTTAAGAGTTTATATAGAAGGATCTATGTTCTATCCTTGGTCATCTTTTTCCTTGAAATTTCAGAATAGCTACCATATGTATCTTGGTATCTTTTACCTTGATTGTGGCAGAGATGTATTTCTATAAAAGTGCTACATGGAGGTAGAGGAAAGGAATGTGTGAAATTCTCTATTAGTTTTGGTTAAAACATTTCTTAGGTCAGGATGGGTATTTAAAATAAGTGTAACTTGGCACGAAAAAGTGCTCAGTATCTTATGCTCGGCATCAGGGAAATCCAAATCAAAACCTCAATGAGCTACCACCTCACGCCAGTCAGAATGGCTAAAATTAACAAGTCAGGAAACGACAGATGTTGGCGAGGATGCGGAGAAAGGGGAACCCTCCTACGTTGTTAGTGGGAATGCAAGCTGGTGCAGCCACTCTGCAAAACAGTGTGGAGGTTCCTCAAAAAGTTGAAAATAGAGCTACCGTATGACCCAGCAATTGCACTACTGGGTATTTACCCCAAAGACACAAATGTAGTGATCCAAAGGGGTACGTGCACCCCGATGTTTATAGCAGCAATGTCCACAATAGCCAAACTGTGGAAAGAGCCAAGATGTCCATCAACAGATGAAGGATAAAGAAGATGAAGGATACACACACACACACACACACACACACACACACACACACACACACACACACAGAGGAATATTATGCAGCCATCAAAAGGAATGAAATCTTGCCATTTGCAACGATGTGGATGGAACTGGAGGGTATTATGCTGAGCGAAATAAGTCTATCAGAGAAAGACATGTATCATATGATCTCACTGATATGAGGAATTCTTAATCTCAGGAAACAAACTGAGGGTTGCTGGAGTGGTGGGTGGTGGGAGGGATGGGGTGACTGGGTGATAGACATTGGGGAGGGTATGTGCTATGATGAGTGCTGTGAATTGTGCAAGACTGTTGAATCACAGACCTG
>NC_138373.1:58627345-58698736 GCF_054177405.1 Leptonychotes weddellii | reverse complement strand
AACATAACATAATAATAATTAAAAAAAAAAAGAGGGGGCCAGAGATCTAGAATGATTGAATACTTTGAATGGACGTTTGTTGTCAGATCTGTTCTGGGTAATTCTGTTTTCGTAAGGCAACCCCAGTTTGGTATAGCTCATCATCTCCACTGTGTTTCTTTACTACGTCTAACGGTGGTAATCCGGTGGGAAGTGAAAAGCATATGTAATCATCTCAGTAAAGGGATTAATGCTATTTTTCTGTTACCACTTGAAGCATTTTGCAAGATTAGTGCACAACTATCTCAGCATGTTTAGTGTTAATGACAAATGATTGGTTCCCTGGACTCTCAGTCTAGATTGTGAAACAGGATGGTGCATTGGCACATGGTTTACATAAGCCAGTATTGTCAGAAGTGATGAATGAATGTGTGATATTGATGTCATCCTAATTGTAGCAATTGATGTTTCTTGCAAGGGTTTGTTGAATGTTTCTCTTGAACGTGAGATACCTTGAACTTAGCTGTTTGAGAACAGAGCACATTTTGTCCTGTTTCTTTTCTTCCCCACTATTCCTTACTATGGAAATGTCTAGACTGACTTGGGTCAAGGGTGTGTGATCACTTATTTTCATTTCTGTCTAGTTCACTCTTTACCCCAATACATGGGGTCCATCATTGCCTGTGTTTTTGCCTATTGTGGAAAGCCTTTCTCCCCCTTAATATATTCCAGCACGATAAACTTAAATTTTGTCATCTGTCTCCTTAATGCTTGGGCATACTCATATGTTTTGGCATTTAATTTGGAGTTCATTTTTATTTTTTATTTACTAGAGAGCACGTGAGTGCGAGAGCATGAGTGGGGGAAGGGGCAGAGGGAGAGGGAGAAGCAGACTCCTCGCTGAGCAGGGAAGCCTGATGTGGGCCTCGATCCCAGGACCCTGAGATCATTACCTGAGCCAAAATGAAGAGTCCGACGCTTAACCGACTGAGCCACCCAGGCGCCCCAAGAATTCATTTTTATTTAAAAAATGCTTACATAGGTTTAACAGCCAAGTGAGGCGTCATTCTAAGCTTTTCAGATAACTCCTTTAATCCTCTTTGCAATCCTGCAAGGTTAGTACTACTGTGTCTACTTTACAGATTAAAAATTGCTGCACAGAGATGTTAATTACCAGTGGCAGAGGTGGAATTTGTAGTTCTGTCATTTGGCACCGGAGTCTAAGCATTCTACCCTTGGGGCCTTTGTAAGTGTGGTTCTTTTCCTACAAGATTTTTCTACCCCCCCCCCCCCCCACCGTCTGTCCACCAGGGAAGCTGCCTTGGTTACACTTTCACAGTGCCTCCATCCCCTCCCATAATTAAAGCGCCTTTCAGTTATAGCTTCGCTTTTGTTTTCTCCGGAGTTTCCTACCCTACGCCTAGGGGATGAATCTGTTTGCTTTTTCCCTTCCCCTCAGCTTTGTAGCCCCCTCCTTATCAGTGCCTGGCACACGGCCAGCACCCGGTATTTGTAGACTGAGGTCGGAAGGGAGCAGAGGGTCCTGGGAATTTGCCCACTTCCTGTGCAAACTCCTTGAAATATTGTCCAGTGTGTTGTGTTAAATCTGGTCGTGAAACTTTGAGGTAAGTATGTTACCATGATTGTTTTGTCTTTCAGATAATCTCCGGGGTCCTGCAGGAGGGGAATAAGACAGCAGTAGCTGTCACCAGAAAGTTAATTATTTAGTGAATTGGGCTAAGATTGCGTGGATAGAATTATTAGCCTTTCAGGGGATAGCAAGTAGCTGTCCTCTATGGCTGGAATGGAATTTCAGGGGAAGTTGTGAGCTATAGGGCTGGAGAAAGGCTTATGTCAGATTATTACCCAGAAGTGAAATTTTTAAAATTATAAAAGTAATATCGATTTTGTAAAAACTCAAGCAGTGCAGAAATGTATACAGCAAAAAGAAAGTAATTGTTTCCTGTTCTGGTTTCTCTTCCTAAATGACACACTGATAAAAGTTGGAGATTGGTCCTGCAGATGGCCCTCCGGGCTCTCTGGAAGTATAATGCGTGAGTGAATAAATGAGTGAATCACTGGATCAAAGGGAATGCAAGCCTTCAGTTTTCATATTGTCAATAACGTATACTAATTTATGACTTCCCTGCTTTATTCATTCCCCCAACCCCCATTCTCCCCGATGCCTCTTTCAGCCTTTTCTTTCAGATACACACACTTTCTTCCCTCCCCTGACTCTCAGTAGGTGACCACGTTCCATAGTTTACTGAAAGTACAGCCAAGGTCACAAGGCAGCTTACCACATGTTCTCTGTACCATTTTCACCATATTCTGCCTTCCTGCTTGGAGGCATAGGTGGACCAGCCACACTTCGATCTAACGCCGTCCCTCCACTTGTGCACCAGACCCCGTTCCTCCCCATCTGCTGCGGGACAGAGCTGCAGCAGATCCCTCCCTCTCTTACGTTGTCAAAATTTGTCGTGGATCAGTGCCATTACCACACAAATATGCTGGGCTGGTTTTTTTTTTTTTTTTCTTTCCCATCTTAAACACATCTTTACTCCCCATTCCCTTTTGAACATCATTTCTCTTTGGTAAGAGATTGTAAGGGTTGTCTGTATTTGTAGGAGTTGTCTGTATTTGCTTTTAATCCACTGTGTCTCTATTTTTAGTGCTCTTCATCCAGGCTTCTTCACTCACCATGATGCCAGAATTCATAAGCTCCATGTTGCTAAATCCAGTGGGTGGTCCTCCGTCCTTACTCTGCCTGGCCTATCAATGACATTTGCCATAGTGGATCATTCATTCTTCCTTGCCACACTTGGTTTCCTGGATAATACCCTCCTGATGCTCCTCCGAGTGGTTGTCGGCTGCTCTAAGCCTCCACATCTAACGGTGGAGACCCAGGCCTCAGTCCTTGGCTCCTCATTTATGTCTACACTCATGACCTTGAGGATCTCCTTCAGGCTCATGGCTTTAAATACAATCCATATGCCAATGGCTCCTACATATAGATCTTCAGCCCAGACTGCTCTGTTGAGCTCCTGACTCCTGTATCCAGCTGCCCATTGCATCTCCACCCAGTGCCCATTAGAGACCTTGAACTTAACGTGTTTAACACTGAACTTCCCTGTCACACTGGCAACTTCAAATAGTCTTAGAGAAATTTTTTTTCCCCCCATACCCTTCATTCATACAGAAATTCATAACTAGCTCTTGCTTCAAAATCTCTCCAGAATTGGAATACTTCCATAACTTCCACTGGCTGCTACCTGGTGCAGGTCCTCATCATCATGTGCCTGGATCATGCATTGACTCTCAGACATGACCTCTCTGCCTCTGCCCTTGCTCCCCTGCTGTCTCTTTTCAATTCAGCAGCTGGAGTGATGCTTTTAAAATGTAAGATCATGTTACTCCTTCACTCAGAACCCTGCAATGGCTCTTTCCCTCTAAAGCAGAAAGTTAAATTCTTTGCAATGTTTGTACTACAAGACCCTATTTGATCTGGTCCCTGATTTTCTCTGTTATATCATTTCTTACATCTCTCTCTCTTCCTCCCTTTGCTTGAGTCATGCTGGACTTCTTGCCCTTCCTCACATACTCCAGGCCTGCCCTGTCTCTTAGAGGCTTGGGTTTTTGTATCATCTGATCCCTCTGCCTGGAATGCTTGTCCCTCAGATACTCACATCGCTAACTCCATCACCTTCATGTCTTTGCTCGTTTGTCGTTTCCTCATTGTAGTGCACTCAGACTCCTTAATTTGTCATTGCCATGTGAGTGGCCCAGAAATGGATCTATCTTACACTGCTCTACTTTTTTTTTTTTTTTAAGATTTTATTTATTTATTTAGAGAGCACAAGCTGGGGGAGGGGCAGAGGAAGTGGGAGAGAGAGAATCTCAAGCAGACTCCACACTGAGCGCAGAGCCTGACATGGGGCAAGATCTCATAACTCTGAGATCATGACCTGAGCCCAGATCAAGAGTTGGGCATTCAACCGACTGAGCCACCCAGGTGCCTCTACTTTGTCTTTTTCTGTCTGTACTTGTCACCTTCCAACATACTGTATAGTTTACTTCTAATGCTTACTATTTGTCTTCCCTCGAGAGCATTAGCTCCATAAAGGTAGGGATCATTGCCTTTTTGGTTTACTTATACATCGCAAACACCTTGACCAGCATCTGGCACATTTGAACTTATGGTGGTCAATAAATGCTGATTGAATGAATGAATATTTATTCCAGCAAGTGATCGCTGGGTTTGTTTTCCCACATCTTTGTCAAGACTGGGTATTTGTAAATTTATTTTTAAAATTATTTACTTATTTAAGTAATCTCTACACCCAACGTGGGGCTCAAACTCATGACCCTGAGATCAAGAGTCACATGCTGTCTATACTGAGCCAGCCAGGCACTCCTGGCTATTTGTAAATTTATTTCCTAAATTGGGAGGAGGAAATGATATGCTTTGCTTGACTTTTTAGAATTATTTAATATTATGTGTCAGATTGAACATTGGGGGCCATCTCTTCTGCCACCATAAGCCATTCCCCATTTTTCTGTCAATTTATTCGTCTCTCATTATACTTAATATCAATCACTCACTTGGTGCAAATAATTTTTAGTAGTTTCTCTGCAAACTTCTTTGGCTTTCTTTCATTTTCTTGATGTGTGAAAATTTTGTTATAAAGTCTATCAGTGATGGCCAGTTACAGTTTTTAAGTTCTTTGTATGCTAAGAAAAGCATTTAACTCCAACATGACAAAAATATTCTATGAGATGTTCCACTAGTTTATATTTGATATATTTGTTTTTTTTTTTTTTAAGATTTATTTATTTTGACAGAGAGAGACAGCGAGAGAGAGAACACAAGCAGGGGGAGTGGGAGAGGGAGAAGCAGGCTTCCTGCGGAGCAGGGAGCCCGATGCGGGGCTCGATCCCAGGACCCTGGGATCATGACCTGAGCCGAAGGCAGACGCTTAACGACTGAGCCACCCAGGCGCCCCAATATATTTGATATATTTGATCCATCTGTAATTTGGGTATCAGGTTAGGCCTTTAACTTTTCTCTTTAAGGTAGCTCTTGAAGGTTTTCGAGTAGGAGATTGAAATGTTGGGGTTATTACAGAAGCATAGGCAGAGCCGAGGTTAAGTTCTGGATATGCCACTTACTAGGCTAAATGTATTTCCTCCTGTAAAATGAAGGTAGTAATGGAACCTACTTATGGAGAATGGTGAGTGAGGCAAAGCACTTAACTTAGCTCTGTAAGCATTAGGTAGGATTACTACTAGCACTTAAATGTGCGACGTTGGGTGAATTGTTTATTCAACATGGTTACATTTCCTTATGGATTAGGTCAGCGTTGTCTACCCCAGACCTTGATCAAATCACTGGCCTGTTATGGAACATGCATCTTGTATCAAGATAATAAGATTATTATAGAATTATGACTTTAACTTTGTAACACTACTCTTATTAAAAAAACAACAACAATGCACCACAAGACAAGTTGCTAAAGCATCAAATTATTTCAATCTGTATGTGAAATACTACCACTGACCCGCTGTCACTTGCGTGGCCCAGGGCTCAAAAAGCCTCAAGAACATACTCTGACCATAAGTTGTTGGAGGTGGGGAGGAAGCATTTAGGTTTTTATCTTTAAGGAAAATGACAGATACGTTTGTCATCCGGTGTAGTAAGGCCACAGAGAAGCCAGCTGTCGCACATTTAACTTCAAATGAGTCAGGGAAGTTAAAATAAGATCGTGGTCTACGTATGGGGTGGCTTAATGGACTGGCTTGCAGAGTGAGCAATTTAGTCTGTATTCAGATATTCTCATCAGTATATTATTTTTCATGATTTCAGACAGCCAGCATTTGCCATCTAACAGTCCTTGGGAAGGGGAGAGTAGAGCACGATATTTAGTTCCTCAACGGCAGGCTTCAGCGACCCGTTTATAAAAATTGTAAAACACCTGTGTGTCTCTCTGCACTCCGCTGCTCTTGGCTCTAAACACTTCCCTTAGTTCCTAAAGTGTTGCTTTTTGTACTTTGTATTGTTTTCCCAGTTTTAGGTATTTTTTTTTTTAATTGTTGGAAAACAGCACTCTCTCTGCCCTCTTTTATAAACACTGGGCATTTTTGAGGAGGTTGGAGTTAAGAGAGCGCTCTTTGGCTAGGCCTGAGTGTTCTTCATTTGTCACCTTTGAACTTAGAACTTTGACTCAATTAATGTCCTCATTATAACTGAGCTGTTGGGTCCAGGCTTAGCGTACTGTTAAAATTGGCAAGCATTGATTTCTCTTTCAAAATCCATATCAGTAGAAGCTTTACCTTCACTAACCGCTGATTAAATATTTTTCATTGTGTCCCCACTGCCAAGCAGCAGAAATCCACACCAGAATAATCAGAATAAAAGCAGAAAGGCAACATCCCTCCTCCCCAAAAGAAGAGAGCCCCCTCCCGCGCTCCCACACGCACGCTCGCACACACTTACGTCTCCGTATAGAAGATTGGGCCAAGTATCATTTTATTGCCTCGCCGCTCCAAATCCGTATTTTACTGCCTGCTGTGTGAACGGTAAGCTGGGCCCTTTAATGATTCTTCTTTGCAGCTGGTGTGATGCTAAGCTTTGTCAGGGGGGGTCACTAGGGCACCCTGCAGGAGGAGGAGGCAGCGCTTCCCTGTTTTGGTGTTTTTCACTTATTTCTGTTCTTCCCATGGGATTTGGCAGCAGCACCTGTGGGAAGCACCCAGTGGTGCTTATCCCCCTTTGAGGTCTGCTGGCACCCGGGTGGACAGCTTCCTCCTGAGTTTCAGCGGCACCCCTATAGGGAAGTTCCTGGTGGGTCTCTCAGGCATCCCAGAAGTCAGCTTCCCGGTCTTGACCAGCCAGCACCCCGGGGGGCGGGGGGGGAGTTCTGTTTGCCAGTCCCTTTCACACTTTTCTGCCCACCTGTGGGGATTATTTTGGCTTTCTGGTCCTGGCAGTGGATTCTAGCTGCCCAGCCTCTCCGCACTGGAACCCTGGTGAAGCACTGGTCCCAGCCATTGTTTTCTGCCCACTGGTACCCTGGAGGGGTGTTTCCTGCTGGCCTGGTGACAGTGGCCAGGCCATCTGGTGGGTCTGGTGAGTTGTCATCACACCACCTCTAATGAGCTGAGAATCCTAGTCTTGGGGAGGGAGCTCCTCTTCCACTGTTGTCTCCTTCTGGGTCTTCTCCTTCAGCGCTAGGTATTCTTGAGATTTTGCTTTACCACTAGATTTATATTAAACTTTCCTGGTTCAAATTACTGCACAGCTCTCATCTCTGGATTGGACCGTGACCGAGGCAAACATACAAAGCAGAAATTTGGGTTTGAGTATTTCCTCGTCTTTTCTTCAGCTTTACAGAACTTTAAAAATCTCTACATTTAGGGGCACCTGAGTGGCTCAGTTGTTAAGCATCTGCTTTTGGCTCAGGTCATGATCCCAGGGTCCTGGGATCGAGCCCCGCGTTGGGCTCCCTGCTCATGGGAAGCCTGCTTCTCCCTCTCCCACTCCCCCTGCTTGTGTCCCCTCTCTCACTGTGTCTCTCTCTGTCAAATAAATAAATAAAATCTTAAAAAAAAAACCAACTCTACATTTACATGATTATTGCTGACTTTTCATCTTGGGTGTTCTCTACACTGCTGTGCACCCTTCCAGGCCCTATTTTCCTTCCTTCAGACCCTTTTGCATAGCCTTCTTTAACCTTTACTGATTGCTCTCTCCTTTAAATTGCTATAATTGTTGTACATGTTAATCAAATGAACCTTGTATTTTAGTTTTGCTGTTGTTGCCTTCTTTTCTCTCAGTATATAAAATCCCTAATACAAAAATATTGCCTTTTTTCCTGCTGGAACATTTTTATGAGATAATCTCTTCATGTGTGTCTTTGACCGTGTCTTGTATCATGTCTACCCAAACAGAAGGTGAGATTTCTTTTCTACTACTAAAATGATCTCTTAGAGAAGAGAGCGCTGCCTTAAAGTCAAGCCCTTACAAAATTTCTTATAGACCGTTTTCTCTGTTACTTACATAAAAATGTGTTGATTGGAGAAGCCCTAATTATTCTCATATAACCCAAGTTCCTGTTTTTGGAGTCATTGAAAGATCATCTGACAGAACTGTTGTTGTTGTTTTTAAAGAGACAAGGAAGTTTAAACCGGGTTAATATTTCTTGGAGAGGGGTTAAAAACAGACCTGCAAGTGTTAGAGATACTTAGAGAGTAGGTAAGTGGTTTTGGTGTAGAGATAAAAACATAGAGGTGTAGATCAGGTGGAAAAGCACCCAGCTTTACCCAGATTCTTAGTGAAGGCATCTCCCATGCATTCAAAAAAGTGTTGTATCTCAAATAACTAGAAGTGAAAATGATCTCTTCTAGCTCTACAAGTGGTAGTTGTGATAAAGAAGTCATTGTGAAGAATTTAAATAAAATGGTTGCATGAAATGTGCAAGTGGGGTAAACCTCAATATCTAAATTACGATATTTGTACTTAATAGGTAATTCAAAGTGTATGTTCCTAACCAAATTATAATTTAAATACTATAAGCCGCATGGGCATCTCACAATATCTGTGAAAATTAATTTGCTGTTTGAATATTTTATCCACAGCCTAAACATCTGTTTATTTTACTTGGAGGAATATACATTTTGAATCTTTACTTGGACAAATAGGAGATCATTATTATTTTTTTTTTAAAGACTTATTTAGAGAGAGGGAGCGAGCATGTGTGCACAAGAGCGGTGGGGGGGAGGGGGAAGGGAGAGAGAATCTCAAGCCGACTCCACGCTGAGCACAGAGCCTGATGCGGGGCCGGTTCTCATGATCCCTAGATCACGACCTGAGCTGAAACCAAGAGTCAACCATTTAACTGACTGTGCCACGCAGTCGCCCCAAATAGGAGATCATTTAGGATTGCTTTCTCTTTGAGCATATATGATATGTATTCTGTGTTATCCAAGATGTAAGATCTCTGGGGTAGAGGTGGTGGCATATTCTCCACCTACCTGTATAGAGGAACTAATGTAGTGCTCTGAATGGAAGAACTCATAAATGCTGATTCTTAGGAGTGGAAGCTTTCAAGATGTAACTCGGGTGTGATTCTTTGCTGAAGCCTTCCCTGATGTCTTCTCCCTCCTTTAGAGGAATTGACCACTTACCTTGCCTTGCCACGCAGTCTAATCCTGCTCTGCACTTCCTAACTGACCTGTCTGTGCTTGTTCTCTACACTGTGACGTCCTGAGGACAGGGATCGTGGCTGATTTGTCTTAGTCCTCTAGGTAGGTACCATAATGGTGCACTGGAATGAAGCACTCGTGAGCTTGAATGACTACAGAGGAGTGTAGTCCCAGTTCTTGCTCAGATTTAGGTAAGATTCAATAGATATAGGTAGATGTAGGTAAGATTGTCCAAGATAACCCTTGTTAGCTAAACTCTGTTACTTGCTCTCTGAATATCAAGGACCCAAACCATTTGGATTTCATAGTGGTGTTCACTATTGGAACTCTAGGAACTGAATATAAAAAGCTCCTGTGAGAACAGGGACCTGGTTTTAGCCATGGACTGAGCTGGTTTCTGGGGTCTCTCTGACGCACTTGAGTGGACGTGGTGGGCCATGTTACCTGCATTGAGGCCACTCGCCCGCCCTCCTCACTCTTCTCAGCTTCTTTCATTTCTGATTGGCACTGTCCTGTCTCTTCTGGCTTTGGTGGGGCTACGAGATGTGGGAGCTCAAGAGAAGTGACTGCTGTCGTCATGAGGGTGCCAAGCTAGGGGGGCATATGAATTACGATTGTATAAGGCTAGGAAACCCAGAAAACTCAGGTTTATGAGCTACTGCTAACAGAGAAATTATTACTGTAATGTAAGATAATATGATTTATTCCCACAAAAAAGTTAAGCAGTACTTGGGTAAAGTTTACACTTTCCATATGTAGAAGACTAGGGTGGTTTTCTTTCTGAGTATGGTATTGGGTCCAGGGGAATGTATCGCTGAGCTGTTGTTTTGACTTTGTACCATTGCAATGGGGTTTTCATTCCAGATGAGGCATATTAAGAAAAGAAGAACATATTTATGTGTGTGTGTGTGTGTGTGTATATATTTATTTATTTATCAAATGCCTGTGTGCCAGCCACAGGGCTCAGTGCTGCTATGTGCATTGTTCTCTTGAATTCTTACAACAGTCACATTTACCACAATGTTTCCTTTGGTTTTAACTGTATTTTGAGATAATTGTGGATTCCCGTGTTCAAAGAAATAATGTAGATCCTGTGTACCCTTGACCCTGCTTCCTCCAATGGTAACATCTTGCATAACCATAGTAATTGCAAGGGGCACATTGTCACTGATGCAGTCCATTACCCTTTCTCAGATTTCCCCTGTATCACATGCACTTCTTTGTGTATACGTACATGTTTGTATATTTTTTTCTGTTCAATTTTATTACATGTGCAGATTACCATTTCTTTTCCAACAGATGAGGGCAACAAAGCTGAGGTTAAGTTATGTGGAATAACTGAAGTATAGACCTGGTTTGAATCTAGGTCTGTTTGACTAAGGCTTTTGCTTTTTTAATAATAATAGTGATGGGAGTGCCTGGGTGGTGTGGTTGGTTGAGCATCCAACTCTTGGTTTTGGCTCAGGTCATGATCTCGGGGTCGTGAGATCGAGCCCCACATCAGGCTCCATAATCAGCAGGGAGTCTGCCTAAGACTCTTTCTCCCTCTGCGCCTACCTCCCCCTTTCTAAAATGAATAAATAAATCTTTAAACAAAGACTGGTAATGATGAATAACAGTAATAATAACAACAATGGTTGAAGCTCACTGCGTTACATCTGAAACAGACTACCATGTGCCAGGGGCTGTTCTAATATATTACCTCATTTAACCCCCCCCGAACAACTATACCTTATAAATTATAGTCAAATTAGTATCATTAATTAAACTAATCATATTACCAAAGAATAAGGAATTATTTTTACTGCTCCTGAAGTCAATATAAAATAGTGAAACTCTACCTTCTTTTTACATAATTTTCAACTTGAACCTCTGACCTTAACCACAGATGTTGGCAATTGTCATTACTTTAAATGTGTGTGTATATGTATATGTGTAAAGTGAGACCTGTATTATTATACATTGAATTAGGTTTGGACACCTTAAAAATGTTTTTATATGTATATACAGTGGAACATTATGCAGCCATCAGAAAATGAAACCTTGTCATTTGCAACGATGTGGATGGAATTAGAGGGTATTATGCTAAGTGAAATAAGTCAGTCAGAGAAAGACAATTATCTTATGATCTCACTGATATGAGGAATTTGAGAAACAAGACAGGATCATAGGGGAACGGAGGGAAAAATGAAACAAGACGAAACCGGAGGGGGAGACAAACAATAAGAGACTCTTAATCTCAGGAAACAAACTGAGGGTTGCTGGAGTGGAGGGGGGTGGGAGGGATGGGTGGCTGGGTGATAGACATTGGGGAGGGTATGTGCTATGGTGAGCGCTGTGAATTGTGTAAGACTGATGAATCACAGACCTGTACCCCTGAAACAAATAATACATTATATGTTAATAAAAAAATGTTTTTACAAATTTATAAATAAGAGCTAGCTTAGGCAAGATGCCAGGTTTTTAAGGGAGTAAATATAAACCATCAAGAATACTTAAGAACGTAATAGGGAGAAGTTTTTTTTTGTTCCTAGAGTATTATAGATCTTTTTGGCCAAATGCAGTCCCAGTAATGTTTGAGTTTAACCTCTCAAGTTACAGATCCAACTTTCCAAGCGAGAGCTAATACATTTGGTTGTGTATTATCACTAATTATCAGAATGTTATAATGCTTTTGGAAGATAATAGATACACTAATCAGCAGGCCATAATTTGCAATTCTTTGCTAGTTACCTATCTTGTAAAGCTGTCCCTCTGATGAACAACTGCACTTACTCAGCGTAGGAATAACAACAGCCCCGTGTGTTGTAGATCCCAGGACGTCTCGGTGTTTTTGTAGACACCAGACAGAAATAAAAGGAATTTTGTCCTTTTTACCTCATGTAATCCCCCCTGGAAAGTGAAACATGGGCTAAGAGTTGATACCGACTCCTGCCAGGTCACCTCCCTGAAGAGTCCTGGGCAGGCGCTGTCGCAACTTTTCTTGGACGGGAGTCTGACGGCTCCTGAAGGAGATGGATGGTTTCTGCAGTCGGCTGCTGTGGAACATGGCGCTACTGTCTACCCCAGGGAAGCTTCTAGTGAGGAGGGCTCCGAGTCCTTAACTCTTTCAGAGAGTATCACATATGCCCAGAGTAGAGTCCAGTTGAAACTCAGTTCTGTGTAGCTTGTTGTTGTTGTTTTAAAACCAGGCGACTACAGTGAAGCAACACCAAGGATGGTTTAATCCGTCTTACTTTTTAGAACTTGATTTTGGATGTTAGATAATGCAAGTGTTTTTGAAGCTATATATTATTAGGAACTATTTGGAAACCACAAAACCTTTTTTAATGGACCACTCTATCAATTTTCTGCTCTTCTAAGGAGGTTTTTCCTATTCATGACTCATTTCACTCTTTGGCGAACATCGAGGGAAATGTAATAACGATTAAGGAAAGGAATGTATGCGTTTTCTTCTTTCTCTGAAAGCTTGTACACATTTTCTGTCTCAGGTTATGTAAACTTGGATGCCTGTAGAATGTTGACAACCGAAAGGTAAAAACTAGCCTGTTAATACATACTTAGTTGGGATTTAAAAATCAAAAAGGTTCGTTGGCTTCTTGGGAGAAGGGTTTTGCTTGATGGCCCAGAAAACAGATCCCGTATAAAGGACATGTTGCAGCTGTCATTTATACACACCTTACGCGAAATTAATGAGATCACTCTAAGATTACGCTTTGTGTTTTATTTTCATTTTATAGGTCTGTATGAGCTGTTGACTGCTTTGCCAGCCCAGCTGCAGCCACATGTGGATAGCCAGGAAGACCTAACCTTCCTCTGGGATATGTTTGGTGAAAAAATCCTGCATTCACTGGTAAAGGTAAACCACGCTGATGTCAGATTCTCTTTGCGGAAAAACATATGGAAAAATATTTTGAGCGCCATCTAGTAAACCAGAGATCAAATTGTTGCTGTCTGAAAACAAAACAGCCTTGTTCCATTTCCCTGACGGGCGTGGAAGTTGTTAAAGATTCTACCAAAAATACATAGATGATTTCACTTAATGGTGGTGATCTGGCTCTGCATACTAATGTGGCCAGTATGTGCCTGCCCTTGTTTAGAAGAAGAATATGAAATAGTAGCAGGAAGGTTTAGACTCCTTATGGTCAACATTCATGAGCTGGAATTTAACTTAAATAAATAAACGTTCACAGCAGAAATTAGAAGGAATATATTTTCTGAGGTTAAGGATGGCAGCAGTTCAATAGCCACATTAATTTAAAATAATTTCCTTTAACAAAGTCAACTGAAATCTGAGCAAGCTATTTCTTTTTTGGCACAACGCCATTGAAATGGTATTTTGTGTATAAATACGCTGAAGCTAAATACGAATCAAAACAGCTTCTGGAGACGGTTTTGGTAAAGCATCGTGCCATGGAAATGATCAGCCACCAGAAATGAGATCTTGCTACACAGCAATGCTGGGAGTGATCAGAACTCTTAAAATAGTAAAATGAGAACAAGAAGCTTACTGGAAAATATGCCACTTTTCCTTCTGGAAATATGAATTACATTTTCTTTCATTTAACTCAAGCTGAAAAAAATGGTGAGCCTTACTTGAGTCTGTAGGAGATGGACACCTCTGGTGCCTTAGCTCTATCTGGACCAACACTGAAGGCAGCTAAATTTGTTATGGTTGTCTGTTGTGAGAGAAGGCTATTACTGATGGATAGTATTTGAAAATGAGCCACTTCTGGGTTGCTATTGCTTCACAGGATAGAAGAATTTTTATGACTTTTTTTTTTCTTGTCAAATTTGCTGAAATTTGCACGCCTCGAGCGGTGGCAACTCTCAAGAAATGAAAATGTTGAGATGTGTAATTTTCCTAGCAATACCCGTAAAGACTAGAGTCCTTTAGTTTTTATATAGAGTCCTTTAGTTTTTATATAATTGCCAAGGTATCTTTGTGTTCTGAAAAATTTTTGGTCATTTAGTTGCTCTCTTGGGATGTGTTAGAAATGTCTTGAGAGGGACACCTGGGTGGCTCAGTCCGTTAAACATCTGCCTTCGGCTCAGGTTATGATCCCAGGGTCCTGGATGGAGTCCCGTGTCCGGCTCCTTGCTCAGCGGGGAGCCTGCTTCTCCCTCTGCCTGCCACTTCCCCTGCTTATGCATGCTCTCTCTCCTCTCTCTCTGATGAATAAATTAATAAAATCTAAAAAAAAATGGCTTGAGATTATAATTGATGAAGTTCAGGATTTACTGAGGCAATCATGAACACATTCTTGTGTTGAATGTATGAAAGTTGGATAGCTCTGGATTTGTTCCGATGGATTTGATCTAGAAGGAATGAAATGTATTTCAATGACATCGTCACCCCCTTAATCATTAAATAAACACGCCTAAAACAATGCACACATGTGTGTTTCTATTTATTTGTGATGTGGCTACTGTCTGTTTCCTTCCTATAAAATGGAAATTATATTATGTGTTGACAAGGTTGTTTGTGAGTTTCAAATAAAATAGTGACGATCTCAGTTCTTTGATAGCTACATAGGTTAGGCAAATAAAAGCAGGCGTTAAGCATTGAAAATATTAGTTATCATAGCTTGTGAAGGGCCAAAAAGTAATAATGACAGAGATGGTTGTTATTTCTGTTAAAAGAACCCTAATGTTTTAGAAAAAGTCTTAGTTACGCTAGCTCTTGAGTTTTAAGCACAGGTGGTTTTTCAAAGTAAATGTGAATAGTGAGTGGTTAGGAAGCATACAGTTACTGGTATATGGTTTTAGAAAAATAGTGAATAAATAAATTGATGTTGCCACTATTTAAATAGCATGGTAGCATGTGTCCTGGTGCAAGTATCTTTCAGTAATTGCTGTCAGACCTTTAAAGTAAGGTTTACTGTGTCCCTCTAGTCCATTCTCTGTTTCTTACTCGTCCCCCCACCCCCAACTCCCAGCTGCTATCACATGCAGACCTCAAGTGTGTCCTTTGACTGACCCATTCTATTCATTTTCAAGTATGTAAAGCCCCAAATGCCTCCAGGAGGCAGGCTCATGGGATCCACTTTAAGCAGCTGAACAGTCCGCTTCACTGTATTCCAAGTGCCTCTATTGAAGGTTGGAGGCTAGCAGCCTCCAGCTTTTGTACATAAATCTCGGTAGAGCAGAAGGAATTGGAAAAGATGTATTTTAGAGTGAATCAAAATGTGCTTTGATGTTAGGCTCTTTTGCCTAGTCGAAGCTGTTGGTGTGTGATTGAAAGATGGGTGAAGGCAAAACTTGATTTTATTCTAGCACAAAATTTTCGCAGTAGTCACCTTACTTTATGTAAAAAAAAAAAAAAGTGGTTGTCAAATCATGTTTTTTTTTTTTAAAGATTTATTTAAGAGAGAGAGCAAGCACGAGCAGGGGGATGGGCAGAGGGAGAGAGAGAATCTCAAGCAGACTCCCCGCTGAGCGCGGAGCCTGAAGCAGGGCTCGATCTCAGGACCCTGAGATCATGACCTGAGCCGAAACCGAGAGTCGGATGCTCAACCCACTGAGCCACCCAGGCGCCCCATCACAGTTTTAAATACATGTAACTTTCTGGTCTGATGTAAAATATACTTAAGAAGAAGCAGTTTGGCATTACTTTCTGTGACAGGTATGGCATTGCCGCCTTAGGATCATGAGCCACACCCTGGCAGGAAGACGGCAGTTATGAGCTTGTCACTGGAAAGGAAATATGATCCTAGAGAGTGTTTGCTGTGGATTTTTTTTTAAAAGAAAAACATCTAAATTGAGGAGTTGAATAATTAAAACTATGAGCATGAGGGGCACCTGGGTGGCTCAGTCAGTTAAGCATCTGCCTTCGGCTCAGGTCATGATCCCAAGGTCCTGGGATTGAGCCCTGTGTCAGGCTCCCTGCTTAGCAAGGGGTCTGCTTCTCACTCTCCTTTGCCCCTCCCCCCTGCTTGTGCTGTCTCTGTCAAATGAATAAATAAAAAAGTCTAAACCCCGGCCCCCAAAAAACCCGTGAGCATGAGATTTTAGAAGTATCCGAAGAAAGATGGTACAGATAGAAGATGTGAGAAATGTCATCTATAAGGTGTGGCAAGACAAGGCTATTGGTATTCACGTGACGCAGTCAATGTGATCACCAATAAGCAGAGAGCCACATTTTGGACCCCTCATTTGCAAATATGCAGAACCGTGAAGCATATAGTTTGTGTCCCAGCCTCATTTCTAAATTTATCTTCTACTCTGGTGCTTTTTTTCTGTTGAGATTTCTTGACTTTAAATTTTTTTATTTACTTGTGTTGTATGTATTTTTGTCATCTGGTTTATTTGAGAAGAAGATAGGACATAAAGACATCCTTATTTATTTTAAATAAGGTTGGTACTTCTGTTTCCTCAAGAAATTTTTGTTCGTATATCACAATTGCATTAGATTACTAGGATAAGAATATCAAGATTTTAGTACCTTTTCAATAATTGCATATATTTTCTTTACCCTTTTGAATTGTTGCATGTATGTGTACGGGCAGCAGAAAAAAAGGTAGCAGCCTGAATTTTATCCTGGTTTGGGGGATTCTGAAGTATTTCAACAAAACACAAGTTGATTATTTTTAAGAAAGTTCCCTTGAAGTGGTTTAATTACTGTATTTCTGTGATTTCAGTCTTAAAGGAGTCATGGTAATGCTCAGGCAGACCCTTATCCCATTTAGTTACACAATTTTAATTTTTTTTTTTTTTTAAAGTTGGTTCCGGACCCAGCATGGAGCCCAGTATGGGGCTTAAACCTGGTACCCTGAGATCAACACCTGAGCTAAGAGTTGGATGCTTAACCGACTGAGCCACCCAGGCTCCCCTTACCTAATTTTAAGTTTTAGTGATTGTTTTAATCATGTTGTCTTTGTTGAGTTCTTACTATATGCCAGACACTGGATAGGCCCCTAAGGGCCATGGTTTCTAGTTGAGCAGCCCCTAGCTTGCAGTCTGCAGTCTCCCAGAGGGGTTATAGATGAGGTTATGGGCAGTTGCAATATTCTATGAGAGGTCATGTGTAGAGCTTTGTGTAAGAGCACAAGGTGCCTGACTCAGCGCTGACCTCAGGGGCTCATAGGGGATTTGGTATTTTAAGCTGAAATCTGACTATCGAATAGGTATTGCTCAGATGAGAATTTGTGGGGGGTGGGGAGCTAGGCAGAAGGGATAACCTACACGAGCACCTGCAGGCGAGAGTGGGCATTGTGCCTTTAGGATGGAGCCTGACAGGTTCTCTTGGCTGGTACCTGAAGTAAGGAAGGGCGTGGGGAGCAGGTGCAAAGTGTGGCAAAAGAAGGTAAGCTGAGACCTACTCCTTTTTTTTTTTTTTTTTTTAAAGATTTATTTATTTAAGAGCAAGCGAGGGAGAGAGAGCCTGCGAGAGCATGAGCAGGTGCAGAGAGGGGCAGAGGGAGAGGGGGAGGGAAACTTTAACAGACTCCCCGCTGAGCGTGGCGCCCTACGTAGGGCCCAGTCTCGCAACCCTGAGGTCAGGACTTAAGCCAAAATCAAGAGTCGAGCACTTAACCGACTGTGCCACCCAGGGGCTCCAGGCCAAGACCTATTTTGAATGGCTTTGACTTTATTCGAACACAGTAGGAGCTACTGCATTGTGAAAGGTTTAAAGCAGGGGAATGAAGATATAAGACTTTTTTTTTTTTTTAGAAGTTGTAGTTGCTATGGAGATGGGATGGGACATGAGATTTCCAGGTCAAAGATGATGGTGACAGAGTGGGGGAGAGGGAAGGTGATTTTGGTTTTGAGAAAGGGAGGAGGATGCTCAGCCTGTCCTCACCAGCAGGCGTGGTGTTTGTTAACATATTGAAACTCCTCCCTCTTGTTTGTTAAACCTCCACTCCTAGATGCCCCACCCGCTAATCCAACCACCAGGTGGTTGGTGCCAGGCCATCAGAGGCTGGGAGAGGGCTCCGGGAGACCCGTACAAGCCCTGAGGTACCACTTCTTCCGTATTTTGAATATCTCCTCGGAAGAAAGGTGATTGTAGTTTTATGTTTGTTTGCTATTTGGGAGATAACTAAGTAGAACTTCCTACTATGTAGTTGGATACCTGGATCTTGAATTGAGGATAATTATGCTCTAGGTTGGAGATAATAGATTTGGGAGTCAGGTTGCCAGATAAAATACAGGACATCCAGTTTAATTTGGATTTAAGATAAACAGTCTTTTTTTAGTTTAAGTATGAATCATGCTGTATTTATATTTCTTTTTTTTTAAAGTCAAATTTATTTATTTATTTATTTTTTTAAAGATTTAATGTATTTGACAGAGAGAAACACAGCGAAAGAGGGAACACAAGCAGGGGGAGTGGGAGAGGGAGAAGCAGGCCTCCCGCTGAGCAGGGAGTCCGATGCGGGGCTCGATCCCAGGACCCTGGGATCATGACCTGAGCCGAAGGCAGACGCCTAACGACTGAGCCACCCAGGTGCCCCTGTATTTATATTTCTATTTGCGAAATCTGGCAACTCTAATTGGGGTGTCGTCAATATTTAGATAGTAACGCTTTTTGTAGCAGCTTTATTGAGATCTGTATCAGACAGTTTACCCATTTAAAGTATACACGCAATGGTTTTAAGTGTATTCACAAAGTGGTGCAACCGTCACCATAGTCAATTCTAGAATAATTTCATCACCTCCCAAAAAACCCCTCTATCATGTAGCTGTCATTCCCTAATCCCTGCATCCTCCTACCTTTCCTCACTCTGGCCCTAAGCAACCACTAATCTACTTTCTGTCTCTCTGTATTTACCCATTCTGGACAATTCATGGAAATGGGATCATATAATATGTGGATTTGTTTGTGACTGGCTTCTGTCACTTAGCAAATCCACATGATAATATGTATCAATACTTCATACCTTTTTATGGCCCAGTAGTATTTATGGATATACCAGTCTTGTGTCTCTCTTTATCCAGTGTTGGACATGTGGATTGTTTCCACCTATTGCCTATTATGAATAATGCAACTTGGAACATTCACATACAGGTTTTTATGTGGACATGTTTTCAGTCTGGGGGTTGGGGGTACATGCCTAGGAGTAGAATTGTGGGTCAAGTGGTAACACAGTTTCCTAAGGTGGCTCCACTATTTTATATTCCCACCAGCAGTGTGTGAGGCTTCTGGTTTCTGCATCCTTGCCAACACTTTTTTTTTTTTTTTTAAGAATTTATTTATTTATTTGAGAGAGACAGTGCACACAAACGGGTTGGGTGATGGTGGGGAGAGGGAGAGAGGGAATCTCAAGCAGACTCCTCGAGAGCACAGAACCCGACTTGGGGCTCGATCTCACGACCCCGAGATCATGACCGAAGTCAAAATCAAGAGTCGGCTGCTTAACCAACTGAGCCACCGAGGTGTCCTGCCAACACTTGTTTTTATCTGAGTTTTTTTATTCTCCCCTTTCTAGAAGGTGTGACATGATACCTCCTTGTTGCTGTGATTTGCATTTCCCTGATGATTGATGAAGTTAAACATCTTTTTGTGTGCTTATTGGCTATTTGTGTATCATTGCAGAAACGTCTATTTCACTTCTTTGCCCGTTTTTTGCACATTGGATTCCTTTGAAATAATAGCCTACTTTTTAGAAAAGTCTTAGATTTACAGAAGTGTCTTTTCAGATTTTTTTGCCCATTTTTTAACTGAGTTGTATTTTTCCCTTATTGTTGAGTTTTAACAGTTTTTTGTCTTTTTTGGATATGAGTCTTTTATCAGATATGTGTTCTGCAAATATTTTATTCCAGTCTGTGGCTTGTCTCTTCATTCTCTTAACAGTTTCTTTCACAGAGCAGAAGTTTCTAATTTTAATAATACCCAACTTAACTATTTCTCTTTTATACATTGGGCTTTTGGAGTTGCATCGAAAAACTCATTGCCATGCTCAGTGTCACCTAGATTTTCTCCTCTTTATCTTCTAGGAGTTGTACAGTTTTGTATTTATATTTAGTTCTGTGGTCTACTTTGAGTTAATTTTTATGAAAACGGGTAATTTCTGTGTCTAGATTCAGATTTTTGCATGTGAATATCCAGTTGTTCCAGCATCAGTGTTTGAAAAGACTGGCCTTTTTTTTTTTTTAAGATTTTATTTATTTATTTGACAGAGAGAGACAGCGAGAGAGGGAACACAAACAGGAGGAGTGGGAGAGGGAAAAGCAGGCTTCCCACCTAGCAGGGAGCCCGATGTGGGGCTCGATCCCAGGACCCCAGGATCATGACCTGAGCCAAAGGCAGACACTTAACGACGGAGCCACCCAGGCGCCCCAAGACTGGCCTTTCTTAACTGAGCTGTCTTTGCTCCTCTGTGAAAGACCAGTTGATTGTAATTGTGTGGGTTTTATTCTGGGCTCTGTTGTGTTCTATTGATCGTTTATCTGTTCTTTCACCAATACTTCTGTGTCTTCATTACTTTATAGGAAGCTTTATAGGAAATCTTGAAGTTTGCTGGTGTCAGTCCGTTGACTTTGTTTTTCTCAGTATTGTGTCAGCTATTCTGGGTTTTTTGCTTATTCATATGAACTTGAAAATCCGTTTGTCATACATACATGGTAACTTGCTAGGATTTTGATTGGGATTGTGTTGAATATATAAATCAAGTTGAGAAGAACTGACATCTTAACAATATTATGTATTTTTGTCTGTAAACGTGGATTTTTCTCTATTTATTGAGATCATCTTTGATTTCTTTCATCAGAGTTTTGTACTTATTTAGATTCTATACACATCTTGTTAGATTTGTACCTAAGTTTTGTCTTTGGCACTAATGTAAATGGTACTTTGTTTTTAAGTTCAAATTCCAGTTGTTCACTGGTGGCGGTATGAACAGTGCTATCTTGGACAGACCCACCATGATGACAGCTCTCTGTGACCTGATGCCTTCTGGAGGACAGCTGCCTCCCCCATTCTTTCTTTTCACTTAGTCAAACCCTTAAGTACACTCTTGAGGGGCGCCTGGCTGGCTCAGTCGGTTAAGCGTCTGCCTTCGGCTCAGGTCATGATCCCAGGGTCCTGGGATGGAGCCCCACATCCTGCTCGGCGGGGAGCCTGCTTCTCCCTCTCCCACTCCCCCTGCTTGTGTTCCCTCTCTCGCTGTCTCTCTCTCTCTGTCAAATAAATAAATAAAATCTTAAAAAAAAAAAAAGTACACCCTTGAATGTCCTTCATCTGCTCTGGAGATACGATTATGATTTTCAAACATTTCCTCCTGGGTGGTCCCCCAGCACTTATTCCCCAGCTTCTTGGGCCATAAAAGCAGGTCTTACTGGAGGTGGGGTCGTGGAGATCTATTCATCTTTCAGCTTCCCAAGACACGCTTCTGTCCATAAGTCCCCTTAATAAACCATTTCTTGTCAACCTGGAGTTGTCAGCCTTTTTCTTCAGTCTTACAGCGTCTTTGGCCTTCGGCGGTTGTTTTGCATATACCTCTCTTTCATAGACCACAGGTATATAGAAAAGTAATTCAGTTTTGTACATTAAGTTTGTATCCTGAATCCTTGCTATAATCACTTAGTAGTTCCCAGAGTTTTTCTAGTTGATTCTTTGGGATTTTCTACATAGATAATCATGTTGTCTGTGAACAAAGGCAGCTTTACTTCTTCCTTTCCAATCCGTATACCTTTTATTTCCTTTTCCTGTCTTAGAGCATTAGCTAGGACTTCTAGGTAAGTACTGAATATTAGTGGTAAGAGGGAACACCCTTGCCTTGTTATGTATCTTAGGGGGAAAGAATCTAGTTTTTCACCATTAAGGATGGTGTCAGCTCTAGGTATTTTATACAAGTTCTTTATCAAATTGAGGAAGTCCCCTCTATTCCCTGTTTGCTGAGAATTTTTATCATGAATGGGTGTTGGATTTTTTTAATGTTTTTTTTTTTTTTGCATCTGTTGATATATTTTTTTATCCTGTTGGATTGATGGATTACATTAATACTTCTGAATATTGAACCAGCCTTTGCATTCTTGGGGAAAAAATACCATTGGTTTTGGTATATAATTCATATTATATGTTGTTGGATTTGATTTGCTGGTATTTTGTTGGAAATTTTTGCATCTCTGTTCATAAGAGATACTAGTCTGTAATTTTCCTTTCTTGTAATGTCTTCATCTGGTTTTGATAGTAGGGTAAGGCCGGCCTCATAGAATGAGTTAGGAAGTTGCACCCTCTGTTTTATTTTTTCTGGAAGAGTTTGAGGACTGGTATAATTTTTTCCCTTAAATTTGCCAGTGAAACCATCGGGGCTCAGTCCTTGCTGTTTTGGAAGGTTACTAATTGTTGATTTAATTTCTCTGTTAGATGTAGGTCTATTTAGATCACCTATTTCTCCTTTTATGAGAGTTTTTGTCACTTGTGTCTTTCAAGGAATTGGTGCATATCATGTATAGAATTGTTCATTATCTTTTATTTTTAATTTCCATAGGATCCATAGTGATGAGTCCTCTTTCATTTCTGATATTAATAATTTGTGTCTCATTTTTTCTTGGCTAGCCTGGCTGTAGGTTTATCAATTTTATTAATCTTTTCAAAGAACCAGCTTTTAGTTTTGTTGTTTTTTTCTCAGTTGTTTCCTCTTTTCTTCTTCCCTTCTCTTCCCTTCTTTCCCTCCCTCCCTCCCTCCCTTCCTTCGTTCCTTCCTTCCTTCCTTCCTTCCGAGAGTACAAGCAGGGAGGGGGAGTTGGAGAGGAAAAGAGAGAGGATCTCAAGCAGACTGCACGGAGCGTGGAAGCTGACATGGGGCTCGATCCCACAACTCTGAGATCATGACCTGAGCCGAAACCAAGAGTTGGATGCCTAATCAACTGAGCCACCCAGGTGCTCTCCTGTTTTCCTGTTTCAGTTCCACTGATTTCTGTTTTATTCTTTATTTTCTTCTCCTGGCTCTTCTTGCTCTAGATTCCTAAGGTAGAAGCTTAAGTTACTGATTTTAGTTCTTTCTCTCTCTCTCTCTCTCTATTTTACATATGCCTTCAGTGCTGGAATTTTCCTCTAACCACTCCTTTGCAGCATCCCACAAATTTTGATAAGTTGTGTTTTCATTTAGTTGAAAATATATAAATATTTCTCTTGATACCTCATCTTTAACTCATTTGTTATTTAATTTCCAAATACATATTTTCCTGCCGTATTTCTGTTACTTAACTCCATGTGGTCTAAGCTAACGGTGTATGAATTCCATTTTTTCAATTGTTAAGGTGTGTTTTATGGCCCAGGATGTGGTCTGTCTAGTTCTGTGTGAGTTTGGGAAGACTGTGTATACTGCTATTATTAGATGAAGTGTTAGATCCATTTGGTTGGTGCTGTTTTGTTCAACTATATCCTCACAGATTTTCTGCCTGGTGGATCTGTCAATTACTGTGTAGAAGAGTATTGAAGTTTCCAAGAATGATAGTGTGTTTATACATTTCTCCTTGCAGTTTTATCAGTTTTCCTCACGTAATTTGACACTCTCTTGTTAGGTACATATGTACACATTAAGGATTGTTATGTGTTCTCAGAGAATTGACCCCTTTTTCATTAAATAATACCGTCTTTTATCCCTGCTAATTTTCCTTGTTCTGCCATCTGCTTTGTCTGAAATTGATAGGGGTTCTTTAGCTTTCTTTTGGTAAATGTAAGCATGGTTTTTCTCCCTTCCTTTACTTTTCATCTACCTGTGTGTGTTTATATTTAAAGTGGATTTCTTGTAGACAACATATAGTTGGATCTTCTTTTTATCTACTCTCACAGTCTCTTGTTTTAATTGGCATATTTAGACCATCCACATTTAAAGTAATTGCTGATGCAGATGGGTTAATATTCACCATGTTTGCAACTGATTTCTGTTTTTACACTTCTTCTTATATTTTTATCACCCTTTCTTTCTCCTCTGCTTTTAGTTGAACATTTTATATTATTCCATTTATTCTTTCTTAGCATATGCATATACTTTTAAAAAAGGATTTTATTTATTTATTTATTTATTAGAGAGAGAGAGAGGGAGAGAGCAGGAGCAGAGGGAGGAGCGGGAAGCTCGACATGGGGCTCGATCCTAGGACTCTGAGATCATGACCTGAGCCAAAGGCAGATGCTTAACTGACTGAGCCACCCAGGAGCCCCTATCCATATACCTTTTTACAAAGGTTTTCCTGTGCTTGTCCTAGAGTTTGCTACATTCATTTATAACTAATGTAGGTCCACTTTCAAATAACATTATACCTTTTCACAAGTAGTGCAGGTGCATTATAAGAGAATACATTCAATTCCTTTTTTCCCCATCCTTTATAACATTGCTTTAGTTCATTTCATTTACCCATATTCTTTAATAACTCAACACGTTGCTATTCTTATTATTTTGAACAGTTATCTGATCAATTAAGAATAAGAAAAATAAGAGATTTAATTTTACATTTATTTTTTTAAAGATTTATTTATTTATTTATTTTAGAGAGAAAGAGAGTGAGAGCATGGTGGCAAGGGGCCAAGGGAGAGGGAGAGAGAATCTTCAAGCAGACTCACAGCTGAGTGTGGAGGGCTGGATTCCAGGACCCTGAGATCATGACCTGAGCTGAAATCAAGAGTTGGATGCTTAATCTACTGAGCCACCCAGGCACCCCAGTTTTATTTCATGTTTGTTTATTCCTTCTTGGGTGCCTGACCTATATCATTTTCCTTCTCCCTGAAGATCTTTTCATACTTGTTACAAGACAGGTCTGCTGGGCAGCAAATTCCTTGAATTTATGTTTGACTGTTCTGTTTTTATTTCTTTTTCACTTTTGAAGTACAGTTTCACTAGATACAGAATTCTAAGGTGGTGGGTTTTTCTTTTTTTTTTAATGTTTTATTTCTTTATTCATGAGAGTCAGAGAGAGAGAGAGAGGCAGAGGGAGAAGCAGGCTCCCCGCCTAGCAGGGAGCCCGATGCGGGACTCGATCCCAGGACCCCGGGACCATGACCTGAGCCGAAGGCAGACGCTTAACCATCTGAGCCACCCAGGCGCCCCGGGTTTTTCTTTTAACACGTTCTCCCCGCCCCCCCCCCCCAACCACTGTCTTCTTCCCTGCGTGATTTCTGATGAGGCGTCTTCTTATCCTTGTTCTCTGTAGGTAAGGTGTTTTTTTCCCCCCTTCTGGCTTTTTTCAGTATCTTTATCTTTGGTTTATACTGTTTGACTACTAATGCAAGGTGTAGGTCTTTTTGGCATTTATTCGGTTTGGTGTTTTCTGAGCTTCCTGGATCTGTGGTCTGGGATTTTATCATTAATATTGGAGAATTCTCAGCAGTTACTACTTTGAATATTTCTTTTCCTTTCTCTCTTTGTTCATCTGGTGTTTCCATTATGTGTTTGTTACACCTTTGTATTATTGTTCCACAGTTCTTGGATATTTTGTTTCAGTTTTGGGAATTTCCATGAGCATATTTTTAATCTTACTGATTTTTTCCTTGGCCATGTCCAGTCCACTGATGAGCACATCAAAGGCATTCTTCATTCTTGTTATAGTGTTCTTGATTTCCAGCATTTCACTTTCCTCTCTCTGAGTTTCCATCTCCCTGCTTACATGATCCACTGGTTCTCACATGTCCACTTTTTCCATTAGAGCCATTAGAATATTAATCATACTTATTTTACTCTCCCTATTTCCTGGTTCCATAAATCTATGTCCTAACCGAGTCTGGTTTTGATGGTTGCTTTATCTCTTCAGAATGTGTTTCTCTCTTATCAAGTCTTAAAATTTTTTTTGTTGTTGTTGAAAGCTGGACATAGGTATTGGGTAATAGGAACTGATGCAATTAGACTTTCAGTGTGAGTTTTTATGTTAATCTGGCTAGGAGCTGGGCTGTGTTGAATGTTTGCTGTAGCTGTCAGGGTCAGAGGCTTCGGAACCCTTCATGTGTTTCCCCTCCCCTTCCTCCTTCTCTGGCTTTCCTTAGGAATGCTCTCAGAGTCTGTGACATGCAGCTCTCAGTCATGACCAAGGTTATTTCACTGGAGCCCTGTTGGTGGAGAGTTGTTCTGTGATCTTGATGATTAAGTGTTGGTTATTTAGTGGGCCTGAGTCCCTGGGCTCTGATGACCTTCAGAAGCATTTCTTAGCCTCTTGTTTTTCCTTTCTTCCCTTAGTTGGGACAGGAAGGCTAGCAGAGGCAGGAGTTAACCTCACTAGTTTTTCCCCAGGTCAAACAGGGCTCTATTTAAGCAGCCTCTCTTAGAGGGCAGGCCTCTGTTTTGGAAAAAGCTCTTGGCTTATGTATTTCAAAATGGTTGTTTCTCTGTTCTTCTATTTGAAACACTAGGGGATTTTTCTCCCATCTTCACCATGAGAATTTGGTGGGAGGAAAAGCGCTGGGGCCTCCCCTAGGACTGGGGCTCAGGAGTTTTTAACTCTCGAACTAGTCCACATTCAGCCACCATCAATTCATCAGAGTTACCACTGAAGTTTTCGTACAAGCTTCTGGCTCC
The DNA here is from genome assembly GCF_054177405.1 of Leptonychotes weddellii. NCBI lineage: Eukaryota > Metazoa > Chordata > Mammalia > Carnivora > Phocidae > Leptonychotes > Leptonychotes weddellii. The sequence continues at coordinate 58,672,103 of NC_138373.1, read as the reverse complement.
AGCAGCTTCTGCTAAGCTGACCTTGGCCACGAATCTCCTGCTAAGCTGACCTTGGCCGCGAATCCCTCTCTTCCCCTGTTCTTTCAGATTTCCGAGTGGCCATTTGCTCTGTGACTTTCATTCTCCTTAATTATCTGAGCTGAAACCAAAAGTTTGCCTTTGTCCACTTTTTAATTTGGTTGTTATTTTATTACTGATTTTTAAAGAGTTCTTCATGTATTTGAGTACCAGCTCCCTACCAAATTATACTTGTAATTGGGAATATTCAGTTTCTCTTTTTAAAGATGTCCTGAAATTTAGTTTTTAATGAAACACACGAAGTCGTGGACAGAGTAGTTGACCAGTGGAAGGAAGGTATGGTGGATAAATTAGTGGGAGTTTATTTTAAATCTCCATATTAATGTGAATTTGTATGATTTTTAATATTTGTGATTTAGGTGGAATTTTAAAAGTGAAAGTCGTCTTAGTCTGAGTCTAAAAATAAGTCTTGAACAGATGCTCAGGAGGCAACCTGTGAACAAGAATATACTTAAAAAATTTTATATCTCCAACCTGGAAACTCTAGAAAATGAAAAAGGTAATATGTGATCTTATTCTTTCAGTAATTCCAATTTTCTTAATAATTAGCACCATGAGACTTGCTCGGAAAGGAGATATTTCCAGGATAATTGATACGGTCAAGCTATAAAAAAAGAGCGACCCTGTTTTGAATAGCAGTCTTACAAACTTATTTTCTGTGCCGGCCCTTTAGGTTCCTCTTTTCTTTGAATCCAGAAGCAACGAAAAGCATTGAAGTGGGGGCGGGGAGGGGGAAGGTGATATTTACATAGTAGTAAATCAGATTCAAGGCTGAAAGACTGTTTTATAAGATACTTGAGGGGACAGGGCTCGTTAGAAACAAATTGTGCTGTTTGAGAGGGGAGAGGTGGCATTAGGTTGAGAGAGTAAACCCGTTGGGGAGGTTGTGTTACTTGCCTCTGCAGTACTGTTTGCCTTGGGTGGGAGGAAAAGGAGACGACAGCCAGACATTGCGAATGATCCATGGCCAGCTGGTCTGACACAGTGGAGACCTGGGTATCAGCAGCTGGTAATGCTCCTTGGCCAATCAAAGGTAATTGTTCCACCCGCTCTGTTGGAGGAGCCAGGCAAAGTTATTTCTTACGTTATAGTTTACATTTTTTCAGGCACAGAAACATGTAAAGTCTGCTGAAGATAGGAATTCCTGAGACCCTGAGTAAATTGTTGCCTTTGTAATTCATAGTCTCAAAACAGAGGCCATATGTAGCCCTTCTCAGAGATTTGAGTGGTACTGGGGATGAATGACTGGGAGCTGGGTTGTAATAGGAAGTACTCAGTTTCTCTTCTTCAAGATGTCCTGGAATGGTTGCTCGATGGGGCTGTGTCCTGCCGCTGTCGTCTGTGTTCAGCGTAATGGATCAGTGCCTTCTGAAAGTTATTGCGAGATTTAAATGATTATTCAAATATGCTTAGTTTCAGAACGGTCATCTTAAATTTGTGTTTATTCCTAATTTAATAGCAGGGAGTCTATTTCCTCTACAGAAATGGGGAGTTTCCTACCTCGGAACACCTACGAACAGTTCATTCACTAGAATGGGTAGAGTCAGGAAGGCAGTAACTTTCTCCTTTTCCTTGTGGAGGTGCTTCTCATTATTCTCCAGTTCCAGAGACTAGGAATTCTAGTAGGGAAATATCCAGCTTCTTTAGCTCTGCTACCTAACAGTGGGTTTGCTGGGCCACAGAGATGTGCATCTCCCACTTTATTAGGTTTTGCCAAATCATCCTAGAGGTGACTGTTAGGAAGTGACTGGCTTGATGAGCTGTGTGTTTGCATTAGCAGTACCCTGCCTCATCTCTCTTTATCACCTCAATCTCTGGACTATGCAGTATTTGGAACTCTTGCTTTAATGCCAGGGCAGGTGGTACTTCATGTCCTGTTGCCCAGAAGGTGTTTGGGCCATGAGTGCGGTCCCGACATTCTGAATTGGTTCTCCAAAGTACATTTACCACAATTCGTTGTAGACGCAGATGGGAGAAGGGAGTGGCCTCTTCCTCAGGGATGTGATGGAATGGGATGTGGCAGGTCGTCCGGAGACTAGGTCCACAGGTCTCTGAGTTGTATAGAAATGGTATAGGAGCACTCTGTTGAAAGAAAACTCAAGGTTCAGGTAGAATTTCACAGGATAGACTTTTTTAAAAAAAATTTTTAAAAGATTTTATTTACTTATCTATTAAAGAGAGAGAGAGAGAGCACAAGAAGGCGGAGGGGCAGGGGGAAAGGGAGAAGCAGACTTCCCGCTGAGCAGGGAGCCCGATGCGGGGCTCGATCCCAGGACCCTGGGATCATGACCTGAGCCGAAGGCAGATGCTTAACTGACTGAGCCACCCAGGCGCCCCTTAGAGGATAGATTTAAACATGCTTTTATGGGCTGGCTTGGAGACCTAACCACCATTTTAAACAGTATTTCAGAAATATGTGTCCCAAAATCTAGAAAGAATTATAAGTAAACTTTTGGCGTCAACTCCATTTGATTTGGGTGGGGGGAGGGACTGGGTACTATTCCCTGAAGTTTAGTTTGGTATGTTAGGCGCTCAGCTAATAATCAGTGAATGAATAAAGAGCGAGTCCAGTATGTGGCTAAAGGAGCTAAAGGTAATTTCTAGAGGAAGGAATCCTGTAACCTCCAGGACACTTTTTATTCATCCAGATCAAGTTGGGACCTTTTGCTGCCTCTTTTTTTCTTTTGTCCCTTTTTCTTTCATTCTTGCGGTCATTTCGTTCTCATTGTGTTTGTCTGGTCACCTCTCTTGGAGTGCCTTCATGATGGACCGTTGGGTATATTGAGGAGTATTCCGTGTGTCCAGGCGCCCAGGCTCTCCCTTCTTGTGAGCACACATCCATGGTAGCAGTTCAGGGCTGGGACTATGGAGCCACATTGCTTGGATTCAGATTCCGGCTGTGCCAAGAATATCGGGCCAACAGTAAGATAATAATACCTCATTATTTTACCTCATGGCGCCTCCTGCTCCTTAGATATGAACTGGTGATAATAGTAGTACTTACCTTGCATGCTTGTTATTAGGAGCAAATGAATTAATATACGAAACATGGTTTAAACCATCTGGCACATCATTGGTATTACTGTCATCAGCAGCATCCTCAGTTTTTCTTTCTTTCTTTTGGTTAGCTGTGTGCAGCTCTGTCCCTCGATTGGCACTGTTCTTTTCAGTATCTCTTGGGCTACGTTTCTGTTTTTCTTTTTTCTTTCAGGATGATATTTTTTTGCCTTAATAAACTTCTTGTCTTTTTTATTCCCTTGCGCTCTGTAACATTATAGTGAAAATTAACAGCCTATGATTTGAAATTCTTGAAAAAATTCTTGAGTTGCCTAAAAGTGTCTTCTAACTTTTCCCTCATTTAAAAAAATGTTACGGAATATTTGGGGCATGAAAAAGGCAGATAACAGATGTTGAACACCCGCATATTCACCATACAGCGTTAAGAACGAGTATTAGATTCGTTTGAAGCCTGAGTATCCCTTCTTATTCACACCCCTTTCCCTCACCAGCCATAAGTTGTCTGGAGTTTGTATTCCTAAAAAAAATATTATTTTGTATGTCTAAAAGCTGTTTATAATTCAATTCATACTTAACACATTCATCTTTCTGCAACTTTTTTTTTTTTTTAAGATTTTATTTATTTATTTGACAGAGAGAGACACAGTGAGAGAGGAAACACAAGCAGAGGGGAGTGGGAGAGGGAGAAGCAGGCTTCCCGCGGAGCAGGGAGCCCGACGCGGGGCTCGATCCCAGGACCCTGGGATCATGACCTGAGCCGAAGGCAGATGCTTAACGATTGAGCCACCCAGGCGCCCTGCAACTTTTTACTTAACATTTTGTTATATATTTTGAGATATATTTATGGTGATAAAATTAGTTTTGATCCATTCACTTTCGTTGTTATATGGTGTGTTAGGACTAGGTCACAAATTACTTCTCCTGGAGATAGATATTTACATTGAAAGGTGTCCTGTGGGTATAAGATTCCTTCTTCTCGAAACCACCTTTCCCTCCATGTCACTGTTACAAGCAAAGCAGTAAGCAGCCTATGTGTGGATTTCCCTTATACATGTCTGGGGCCGCTTCTGTAGGTATGACACCAGAGAATGGGGTTGCTGGGCCACAGAGATGCACGTCTCACACTTCAGATGTTGCCCCATTGCTCCTCTAAGATTGTACCATAGTACATTCCCACCAATAGGATTAGAGTTCCAGTTGCTTCAACACCCATGTCAACACTTGGAATTGTTAGATTTTAATTGTTGCCAACAGGACCAATTTGAAATGCTCTCTCCTTCTTTTAGTTTATATCTATTTGAATATTAGAGGTTGAACGTATGTTTATGGGCTGCTCCATTTTCCTTTTTATGCCTTTTTACATCCTTTGCCTGTTTTTTATTCCTTGGTCATTTGTCTTTCTGGTTGATTTGTTGGAATTACTGTATGTATTCTGCTACTGGATCTTTGTTTATATGCATTGTAAATATCTTCTGGTCTGTGCTCTGTCTACTCTTATAATTTATTATGTTAAAGCATATATATACACACAGATTCTCTTTGTCTTAAATGCATAAGACAGAAACATCTTAATAGGCCCACTATCCAATACAGAATCCTTAGCTCAGTGCATCTTAGGGAGAGCATGTATTAGGGTCTAAGGTGTATGTAACCCACAGCCAAGTCTGAGGTCTGCTTTACTTTTTTCATATGCTGGCTCTAGAGAAGTCCTCTGGGAGTGTTTACATGGATCTAATACTCCCATTTGGTTGTAAGCATCTATATAACGTATTTTTGGCACCTACAGTAATGATGGGTATAGTTGTTTATTGAGTACCGTTCTTTTGGGCAGGATTTATGTGTGGTTCATCCCTGTATATCCACATTGCCTAGAAGTGTAGCAAGTGTTCAAGAAAGATTGCTGTTAAAGGAGGCTGGAACACTTTCTCTCCCAGGCTCCGTCTTGCCCAGTTTGTTTTCCCTTGAGTGCTCGCTGTGGGCATAGGAATAAGGGCTCACAACTCATTGGATTTGTTTATTGTGATCTTATGGTTTTTCATAAATAATTGATAATGTCTTTTTTTCTTTGTTTTTTAAGTTAACTCTAGTGGTTGCATAAGTTACATTGTCTTTATTACAGATAGAGGACAATAAAGGAAGATCTCTTTATCCATCTATTTAAAAATGAAAGTTATTGTTAATATTTCTACGTGTCAGTAAAGGTAGTAGGAATTAGGAGTGTTCCCTGGTGGTCATGATTTGTAAATAATGTCCTACTAAAGGAAAACACTGAATTAGATTGGTTTTATATTCTACTTCACATAAAATATTTGGAAAGTCTTTAACATTTTCAAATTAACTACTTTTAAAAGTTTCAAAATATTTAAAAATGCTTTAGTGTAATTTTAGGAATCAAGACATTAGTGCAAATTTATTATACAAAATCTAGAAGTGAGATCCTAGGCTTTTGTGTGTATAATATAAAATTACTTTCAAATGATTTACTCTGAATCAAAAAAGTATTTTATATGTTGTTGTATCCATCCGTCCATCCATCCATCGTGCCATATACTGTGATATTGCTGTTCACAGACACCTATAAGGTTATGTTACTTATGGCTCAGTGACTTGTTAATAAAATGTGAGCAGAAATGAAGTGTGTCACTGCAAGGCAGAAGCCTTTAAGAGCCAATGGGCTGTTCGCTTCACTTCTCCACCCATGCCCTCCCCACTGGTCACTGGTGATGTTCCAAGTGGTAGAAGTTCTCGCTCTGGGGTCTAGGAGTGCAGAAATGTGGACCAGAGTCCCCAGAGGACATGCAGTGGCCACAGAGTATGAGTGAGAAGATTGTCACGTGCCACTGACATTGGCGGGTTGGTTATGACCGTAGTTTCCCTATGTAATCCTAATGAGTGCCTTCACTATGTTATATTTTAATTCTGTTTTTCTGACAGTGTAGCTTAGTGATGTAGAAGTTAAAACAAATGCAATCATTAACATTCCATGTAGTTATTTTTAAGTGGTTGCTCTTGGTCTGAGAGTTGCACTGTAAAAAGGTCATATTTATTTTCTTGTCACAACTGTGTATGTTTATGAGCGCTTTCCTGACAGACATGTACTTCCCTCCTAGCCGCTGTGGCAAGGCCTGAGAAAGACCGGCATGTATTGAAAGATCTAACTATTTGATGTGATTTTTCCAGGGTAATAGAATAGCAGTAGCGTGTGCCATCTTGGGTCAGACCTTGTCCATTTCGTGTTCTCTCTCAGCACTAATAAAACGGAAGGCCAGGATATCTATATTACTGTAAGACTCCCTTGTTTTCTTATGAAATTTCATGAGCTTATTTTGACTTAACAGGCAAGGGCTTGCTTATTTATTTATTTATTTATTTATTTATAGATTTTATTTATTACTTACTTGACACAGAGAGAGACAGTGAGAGAGGGATCACAAGCAGGAGGAGTGGGAGAGGGAGAAGCAGGCTTCCCGCAGAGCAGGGAGCCCGATGCGGGGCTCCATCCCAGGACCCTGGGATCATGACCTGAGCCAAAGGCAGATGCTTAACGACTGAGCCACCCAGGCACCCCAGGCAAGGGCTTTCAATATCAAAGTATAACATACAACCTGTCCCCATGTCTTCTGATAAAGACCTTTCCTAATCAAAAAAAGTGACCTTTAATGTATCAAACAGTGTATTTCATATGCAACTAGCGTTTCAATTGTAACTTCAGTTTCTTTTGCACGTTGGGAGTATTGCAACTATAATTGCCTTTTTTCTCATTGTCATTTCTGTGTTTAGTTCAAAGCTGCATTAAATGGTCTTCACTGACAACTTTAACAATAAATTTTATTTATAAATTTCATTTACATTGGTATGTTATAAATTGTACAGGAGATAAAAATTTGACTGTCATTAGTTGACAAAAGTGATATGCATCTTGGGTTTCTAATTTGAATAAATATTTGATAGGTCACTGTTGTGTGCTTAGTCAATTTAGAGAATTGCCTCAGGCCACTTTTTCATCTTGTGTCCTTCCACTAGATGGTGCTCATTCCTTTAGGAAATCTGAGACTTCCTTCAAGGAACTTGTCAGTTATGCTACTCAGACCAAAGCAATATGAAAAACTTGTGAAATTTCCTTATGTCACATAAAGAGCCACAGAACTTTGTGGCAGAGGTATTTATGAATGATAATGTATTATATTTCCAAGGAATCAGTGATTTTATTATATAGCCCATTTGTATAAAAGGTACTTAAATGCATATTTGTACTTGTATTAAGTGAAGGGGATATGATGGCAAAAAACAGGCATGGGGGTCTTCAGCCACACACCTCTTGATATCAATACTCAAATAATACTTAAATGAGTGTAAAGTTATGACCGAGATATAGTCAGGTTTTTGGTTCTTAGAGCATATAACGGGGGTGGGTGGGGAGTGTTCGCTTACATTCTGGGGTTGGCTCATTTAAGAAGTGACTACTCAGCTGGCTCAATGAGATATGAAGGTTGTTTAAGAAAATCAGGTAAGCATAGGCTGAGGCAGAAATTTCCCAGTAAGCGTCAGTGTTGGGGGTTGTCTATACACACCCCAGTCATTGTAGTGGTCATTGCAGTGGTTGGATCCAGTGGGCCTTTTCGGTTTGGACACTTGTGTTCTTCAGTTCTTATTTCCTCAATAATTTTCTTCCTTCCGTTCTTTCTGGAAATTCTTTTGGTGCATATTGATCTTTCTGGTTTAGTAGGCTATTTTTTTTCTTCTGATTTTGCTTTCTGAGAGATTGCCTCAACTTTTACTTTCATCTCTCTGTTTACTTTTTAAAGAATTTGCTGTCATAATTTAAATTCAAAATTTTTTTGTGTGGGGGTGGTGGGGCTGGAGTGTGTCTGTTCCTTTTTCATAGCATCCTAGGCTTATTTCATGGATACAATCTCAAGTGTTTTTAAGAATAATTAAACCAAACGAAGAAATCCCTTATTTATTGATTCCTTACTATGGTGCCATGTGCTTTTCAAAGTTCTAAATACCTTGTTTAGTTCTTCCGGCAGCCCTTAGAGATATGTACTAATCTTCATCCCCATTGTAAAGATGAGAAGAATAAGGTATGGCTTTGACTAAAGTTACACGGCTAGTTACGTGGTGGACCTGACCTTGAACCCCCGTGGTCTGCCTCAGGTTGTTTCTGTGCTTTTAACATGAAGCTCTTCTGCTCCTTGATGGATTCTCAGTACTGTGGCTTTGCTGTTATTTTACATTTTCTTTCATTCACAATGCTTATTTACTCTGGGACTTTTTTTCTGTTCGCTTGGTATTTATCCTATTGAAGGCTTTTGTCAGATGTCTGTTAACTCTCTGTCACCTGCCTGTATCTAACAGTGAGGTGTTAAAAGGCTGATTGGAAGCTCTCTGTGGCTGGACAGGGCTTGGTGACTGGTGGCCTTCTCCTTAGAACAGTGGTTTTCAAATGGGGGGTGGGGTTGCAGGGGGTTGAGGGGGACAAGGGGTGATTTTGCAATGCTTGGAGACATCAGGGACACTGTTACACATCCTGTAATGCACAGGGCAGCCCCCCATAACGATGGATTATCCAGCTTAAAATGTCAGTAGTGCCAAGATTGAGAAACCCAGCTTTTGAGTGAAGGGGTGAAAAAGCAGTTACTATTGGTCGTGGGAGGAGAGGTTGCCAATGGCAGAGTATAGAGGCTTTCTTTCCTGTGGCTTTTTGGGATTTCTGCCTGGGGGCGAAAGGAGAAGGGCCCCTCTCAGTGTTTAGATGTTCGGCACCTTCCTGCCTGGGTCTCTGAGCCCTGAGCATCACAGTGTTCTCCCGGCCAAATCGGCTCTTTCCTACACAGGTTCCCAGTTTGCTCTAATTCTTTTTTCTAGAAATTCATTCTAGAGATTACTCTTCTGACTCATTTCCACGATTTTCATTTTTTAAAAAAAAATGATCTTAATGCATCTTAGGATGGAGAAGAGATTCAAACTTTTGAAGGCTGTTTTTTAGTGGCATTATTATAATTCATCAGCTGCTTATACTATCATTTATTTAATCATTTCTTACAGTTAGAATTTTTCCTTCTTGATTCTTTGAGGTTACTTTGAGATACAGTTGACAGAGCCCAGTAGGATAAATGCTTGAGTTTTTCTTTTAACTTGCTAATTATCAGAATACCCTTTTGGCACTCTAGCATTCTCCAAAGTTAGTAATCTTTTCCTTTTTTTTTAGTATCATCATGAACTCATGGATTTTGATATGCTTGATGTGTCAACCCATTGCAGTCATTCTTTTTGATGCAAATTACCTGGGCCTCTGGAGCCCCATCAGGTTGGTTCTTGTGTTTGCTACAACTCTGGGAGGCTTGGATCCCTTCCTTGGCTTTTTGGACTGACAGTCCTTTCTACCAATTTCTAACAGTGAGCCTCAGAAACTCCTTTCTCCTGCTCTTTCCAACTTCTAGCCTAATGTACTATCTTTTTACTTCTAGTGAGTACCAGGAAGGTAATCAAGGAGCTTATTTTATTTTCTATATATTCTCTCCCCCTTCTCTTCCTAATTTTTGGTACTTGTATTCAAGCTACATTTCCAGATCTATATTTTACCTTCAGCTCCATCATGTGGGCTTTAGTTAAGTATATTGCTTGGCAACCATCAGTCCTTGTCTAGAACAGTCCTTATCCAGAAGCTTCTATATCTGTTTCAGAAATTCGTTCTCTAGTAGCTTTCTCGTGGGTAAGGCTCATGAGAACAGAATGTTTCTCAGTGTCGATTCTCCTTTTGGCTCTTCCATATACTCAGTGCGCTTTTAATCATACACGCTCACATACTGTTATTTCATGGTAGCCTTTAAATCCGCCCCCCCCCCATACCCTTTGATGCCCATCTCAGCTGTTCTCCCACCCCCAACTCTCCTTCCTAGGGGTAAACCATTACTCTGCCTTTAAACTTTATGAATAGTTTGTGCCTGTTCTTGGAAGTTTAAATAGAACCAGGCAGTGTGTGTGTGTGTTTGTCCGTGTCTGTCCTCTTTTACTCAAATTGTGTTTACATGATTCACTTAGGTTGTGATTAGTTCATTCAGTTTTGTTGCCCCAGGGTCCTTCATCCTGTAAGTATATCACAGTTCATCTATTCAACTGTCCATGCACATTTTGACTGTTTCTGATTTTTGACTGTTGTGGATAATGCCCCTGCCATATAGATTGCTTTATGGGTCTTTGGTTTATATGTGGATATGTTTCCTTTGGGTGTCACCTAAGGAATGGAAGTGTTGGGACATAGGGTTTTCACTGAACTATTTGTATACATATTTTTTTTAAAGATTATTTATTTGACAGACAGACACACACACACAGAGCACAAGCAGGGGGAGCAGTAGAGTGAGAGGGAGAAGCAGACACCCCACTGAGCAGGGAGCCCAATGTGGGACTCGATCCCAGAGTCCTGGGATCATGACCTGAGCTAAAGGCAGACGCTTAACCAACTGAGCCACCCAGGCGCCCCTGTATACATATTTCTATATAGTATATATCGGTGCTACATGATAGGGTGTCGTTCCAAGTATTTGCTCAGTTTATATCCCCACCAGTAGCATCGACAGCCACTCTTCCACACGCTTACTAGCCCACAGCATAGTAGGAATTTTTGTTTGTCTTCTTTTTCCACTCACTTTGGTGGATTGTGGTGCTGTGTTCTTGTGTTTTAAATTTGGATTCCGGGATGAGTAATACGATTGAGCACTTTTTCATGTTTATTGGCCATTTGGGTATTCTTTTAACAAAGTGCTTGTCTAAGTGTTCTGCTCAGTTTTCCTTTAGGTTGTCCCCTTCTAATTGATTTGTAGGAATTCCTTATAGATATTTTGTAGTGCTTGATTGTGGATCAGGCACTTGGTTGGTGATATGTATTACAGATATCTTCTACCCCTCTGTGACTTTTCTTCTAATGAGGTCTTGATGAACAAAAGTTCCTGGTTGTAACATAGTATAGTTTATTAATCTTTTCCTTTATGATTAGTGCTTTTTGTGTCCTCATTTAGCAAAACTCTGTGTACTTCAAAATCCTGAGGATATTTTTCTGTATTAACTTCTGCAAGCCTTACTATTTCACACTTCACATATAGATACAGTCTACCTTTAATTGATTTGAGTATGTGCTGTGAGGTAGGAACCCATTTAAGGAAAGGTCATCCTTCCCCCACAGCTCTGCAGTACTAACGTCCTCATTCATCTTCTGTCCATGGACTCTCTCCTCTCTTCTGTTGTGTCCTTAAGTCAGTACCACTCTGTCTTAGTTACAGAAAAATCTGTTTGGGTTTGATTGTTATTGCATTAGATTCATAGTTCAATTTGGGTAGAATGGCTATTGGATATCTTTACTATACCGAGTCTTAAAATTCACTCAAAGGTGTACCTTTTCATTTATTTAAGTTTTACATTTCTCTCTTTGATATTTTATAATTTTCTTTAATATAACCTACATATCTTTCATTAGAGTTTTTCCCTAGGAATTAAAAATTCTATTTTTTAAATTGCTCTTGCTTCATAGAACTGCATTATATTGATGCAGTCTAGTGTCCTTGTACCCTGCAATTTGCTATATTTTCTTAGAAATTTGATTTAGTTTTTTCTGTAGGTTTTCTTGTTTGTAAATAATGGCAGGTTTTTTTTTCCATCATAATCCTTATACTATCATCTATGTATCTGTTATTTATTTGTGCCCCTTTGTTCTGTGTAGGTCCTCGAGTGCATTATTGAGTGGGCATTATAATTAATAATGGGTCTCTTTCCCCGTGAATTTGCTTTCATTGCTACTTAATTTGAATTTTATTTCCTCATTCTATCGTTTATTTCCCTTACTGTAACTTTTCATGTCTTTGCTTCTCAGTGTTGCTTCTAGTCTAGTCTTCATTACTAAAAAAAATTTCTAATATGTTCCAGCTCTCTCTATATCATCCTTGAATCATCTCATTTCTGAGCCTTTTCCAATTCTGATCATGCTATTTTTAAATAGCTTCCAATATTTTCTTTATTTCCATTAACTCATTTAAAAATGTTAGGTTACAGTTTTCATCTGCTTTCTGGTCATGTCTTTCTGGTGCATCTTCTTTGTGTTTCTGTATGTTACTCATTCCTTTTTTCTACTGTCTCTCCATGTTTGAATGAAATGAGTCTTCCTTTACCTTCAGGGAGAATAAGAGGAGGTTGCCACTGTCTAAGGGCTGGTAATGTGTGAGGTTAACTTCTAGATTTGTGCCTCCTGTTGCTTCCTTATCTGTTACCATGAAATATTTTTTTAAAAAATGGCCCTCTCGGTATAGGTATAATTTTATTATTTTATAAGATTTGCCCTTTCTGCTTCCCTCCTGTATTGAATTTGAACCTTGTCTTTCTTACCTCCAGTGTTCCTGCCCTGCTCACATTGGTTCTACCTGCAGCAAGTTTCTCTGGTGTCACTCTCATTTTGGAAGGGCGCTTCCCCCACCGTCTTGCCTCCCCTTGGCTTATATTTATTTTAAAAAAATACAAAAATTGTATTTCCTCTCAGCTAAGCCTAATGATATTCAGGCAGTTCATAACTTGGGAAGTCATAATGCTTATAGGACTATTGAAAACATCAAAGTGGCGAATCCACATGAAGTGCCTACAACACCATTTGGCTGTAGTAAGCACTCAATGTTTGTTGGTGTTGTAATTAGTAGTAGTAGTAAGTAGAAAATGCCAAATCTTAAAAAAAAAAAAAGTGGGGGGGCGCCTGGGTGGCTCAGTCGTTAAGCGTCTGCCTTCGGCTCAGGTCATGATCCCAGGGTTCTGGGATCCAGCCCTGTGTCTGGCTCCCTGCTCAGTGGGAAGCCTGCTTCTCCCTCTCCCTCTGCCCTTCCCCCTGCTCATGCTCTTTCTCTCTCTCTCAAATAAATAAAATCTTTAAAAAAAAAAGGAAAATGCCATATTCATGCATTCAACAAAATAAATAACTATTTGAATAAAGTATTAAATTTTGGTAGCGATTAAAAGAAAAATGTAGTGGGCACCTGGATGGCTCAGTTGGTTGGGCGACTGCCTTCGGCTCAGGTCATGATCCTGGAGTCTCTGGATCGAGTCCCGCATCGGGCTCCCTGCTCGACAGGGAGCCTGCTTCTCCCTCTGACCCTCCCCCCTCTCATGTGCTCTCTGTCTCTCTCATTCTCTCTGTCTCAAATAAATAAATAAAATCTTTAAAAAAAAAGAAAAAAAAGAAAAAGAAAAATGTAGAGAATGAGTCTAATTTATTGCTAGTTCAACTAAGTTTTTGACCAAACATGTATAATTAGATATATGAGGAGCAATCAGGAGTATAATTGGTATAATTTATGTAATTCAGAAAGGCCTTTTTTGAGATGTTGTTAATGTTTTATTAGATTTATTTTCCTTCATTGGAACTTGATGAAAAGCATTATTTCATCTTCGCTGGAAAAGCAACTTTCTGCCACGTCTCATTGGTAAATATTTGTTAGACCCACATAATCTGAGTTTGTGTAATAGAATCTTGATACCTCAACAGTAGCTGCTTTGGCAGAAGTAGAAATATAATATGTGTTACGTCTAGGGCAGAGCAAGGGTCTAGAATGAAGTGAGATTTGTGCATATGCTGTATAGAGCTTTTTTAACCTTCCTATATAAATCAGAGTGGGAGAGGATTGAATAATGTCTAGCCTTTTTTTTTTTTTTTACATTTTTCCTACAGTTCCAACCATATCTATTCCTAAATCACAAATTTTACCTAGTGATATATTTATTTCGACTATATTAGAAAAATATCCGTGGTATGTTGAGGTTCTGGCTTACATTTTGGTGAAATATATTCTCGAAATTCACAGGACAGGTTGATTTGGTGGCTTGCAACTGCGTGAAACTGCGCTGCCAAAGTCTGTGACATCATCCTCTCCTCAGGCCAGTGAAAGTGCATTTCATCATCTTCGTTCTGGCAGTTTGTGCAATTTGCAGAGATGTTAGCACATGGTCTCTTGTGCTGCTGGGATGGTGATGACTGCGGCTTTGGCAAAATTATTGATTGCAACCAGGGAAGGACTCTAAGGGTCGAGGGGTTGGTGGAGCCACCTAGATGGAAAGCTGTTTAGTTCTGGAATAACTGCATGAGATAGAGAGGCTGGCCATCCTCCCTTTATTCTCATTCCCACAAACCTCCTTCTGGAACATGACATGCGTAAGAAATGAGACAAACCAGAAAGGAAAGACAGTACAAAACTATAGAAAGTTGGCTATATAGAGTGATTATAGAGGGAACGAACTATAGACATGCAAATGTAAGTGTATGAGATCATGATCCAGATTTATACAGATTATGTGCATCCAGTACCAATAATTTGTTTATCTGAGGATTCCATAAAATACTTCACCTGCCAAATTTAAAATGTGGTATGCTTAAAAAGTTCGGTCCCAAGCATACTCTTTTAGCAACATACCTATTAAAAAGCTTTAGTATATACGTTGAGGAGCCCCAGCTAAACGATAGTTTCTGTGTCTAGTGAGATGACGTACCTTTTAAAAATCTCTGGCCTTCTGGAGCGCCTGGGTGGCTCAGTCTGTTAAGGCGCTGCCTTCGGCTCAGGTCATGATCTCGGGGTCCTGGGATCGAGTCCCACATCGGGCTCCCTGCTCAGCGGGAAGCCTGCTTCTCCCTCTCCCTCTCCCTCTGCCCCTTCCCAACACTCATGTGCTCTCTCTGTGTGCACGCTCTCTCTCAAATAAATGAATAAAGTAAATAAATAAGTCAATAAGTAAATTAATTAAATCTTTAAAAAAATTTTAAAAATCTCTGGCCTTCCTTGAAATGCCATTGACCTTACAGTTCGGCCTCCCTCAACTATTGCCACTAAGTCTGCCAACCAGATTTTTTCTTCAGTTATTAAGCTACAAACCATAAGGAAAATAGATTTTCCCACAGCATAGGATTCTGAGCTTAAAAATTAAAAAGGTAGAAAAGGTTGAGGTAGCTATACAAAGCTTTTCCTTACTTTACTGCTTTTGGATTTCATGAACTTCATTTATTTCCCTTTTCTTTTGTTCACATCTCTTTCTTTTTTGGAGAAAACCGGTTAAAAAGCAAGTTAAAACAACTATAACTAATTGTAGTTAGGTGCTTAATGTCAGTCTATCTAGTGTATTATAAACTTCAAGGAAGTATTGTATTTGTCTTCTCTCCCTTCTGTATCTTTGCTGATGGGGCACATTACTAGATGCCAAATAAACTCTCATTAACTTAGATCTTTATATATAACATGACAGTCTCAGAATTTTTATAACTTAATTTATCTTTTGGAATCATGGTGGAATGCTGAAGTTGTTTAAATCCATGCCGAATGATCAGGTTTTTATTACGTAACTATTTTATATAATGATGTTAGAGAACACCTTTCTAAATCTATTATCTGACTGAGAAACTGAAAGGGAGGAAATGAATAAAGGTCTAAAGGATACTATTGCCAAGATGAGCTGCATTTGGAGATTACTAGAAATGAAGAGGCAGATTTAGATTCAGATTTAACTTCTGAAAATATCACTATTGAAATAAAAACCTTAGTAGATTTAATGCTTAAATTGCAAATTAGCTATAGTTCAGGAGAATTAGTAAAATATATCTAGGGGCGCCTGAGTGGCTCAGTCGATTAAGCATCCGACTCTTGCTTTCGGCTCAGGTCATGATCTCAGGGTCCTGGGATCCAGCCCCATGCTCAGCTGGGAGTCTGCTTGAGGATTCTCTTTCCCTCTGCCCTTCTTTCTCTCTCTCTCTCACTTGCACTCTCTCTCTCTTAATAAATACATCTTTTTCAAAAAAATAAACACTTGTTTAAAATATATCTAAAGAAAGTACCAAGAAAGCGGAGAAATACATATCTATTATTATATATTTCACTATATATTTCTATAATAGTAAAGAGTGATAGAGAATGCAAAAGAATTACTAAGAGGTATGCAGGCTAGATTGAGAAAGGCCAATGTATGCTCAACTGGAGAACCAAAAGTCAATGATGGAGGAAAAAGGAGAGGTGACATTTGAGAGACAATAGCTACAAGCTTTCTCGAAATGCAGGAAAACTGTGACCTCACAGATTCAGGAAGTACAACATATCCAAAAATAAATACCAGATAAATTTTTAATATGAAAAAATGTTTATATATATTAAATGAAAAAAAATATATATCTCTATGTGTAGATGCATTGTTACGAGACCACAGAGCCCTAGTGTGAAAGAGTAGATCTTAAAAGTATCCAGAGAGAAAGGACAAAGAATGGCAATTTGAATGTGAGCAGACTTCTCAGAAACAAAAATGTAAGTCCAAAGGTAGTAAAGTAAATCTTCAAAGAAGTGCTGTAGAAAAAGTACCGTCAATCTCGGCATATCTAGGCAAAACTATTTTTAAGAACCAAGGTGAAATAAAAAATAAATATAACTGAAACCAGAAGAGTTGGACAACAGGAGGCTTGCACTAAAGGAACTTCTAAAGGGTGAACTGAAGGAAAAAAAAAATCCCAAATGGATGACCTGGGATCAAAAAAGGCCTGATGATCAAATAAAAATAAATCATGTATGAAGCTGATATTGTGTGTGTAAACTAATTTTGAAAAGTCAGATATGGTTATCTAAGATAAGGGCAGAGCTAGGATATTGTGAGTGCCACGTTTGGACACAATACCCATTGAGTTGGAGGTAAGTGATAGGATTTAAGGTTCTTAAAGTCCACGTAGTGTTGGGAGGGGTGTATAAGGTAGTGTTTAGCTTTCTTTCTTTCTTTCCTTTTTTTTTTAAGATTTTATTTATTTGACAGAAAGATAGCGAGAGCAGGAACACAAGCGGGGGTGGGGGGCGGGGAGTGGGAGACGGAGAAGCAGGCTTTCTGCTGAGCAGGGAGCCCAGTGCAGGACTGGATCCCAGGACCTTGGGATCATGAGCTGAGCCGAAGGCAGACGCTTAACTGACTGAGCCACCCAGGCGCCCCTAGTGTTTAGCTTCCTTAAGTTAAATATGCATGGAGAAATTCAAGGTGACCCTTTTTATAATAGAGTTGGTAAGTTTCAAACTTTTGGTAGAGGGGAGGAGAAAAAAAAAAGCCACTAAAAATGAGGTGGTCAATATAAAAGTGAAGGCACAAAAAAAGTCATATAAACAGAAACAAAGTTAGATGTAAAAATTAAATCCCAATGTAGCGATAGAAAAGTGACTAAACTTTTGAGTTTAAAAAAAAACCACAGATACTGTTAAAAAAAACCCCAAAATTGTGATATATACTATTTATAAGAAACATACCTAGCATATATAAGGTCACGAAAAGGATTAAAGTAAGAAGATAGAAAATGATCCCTAGAGCAAAGACCAAACCAAAGTCAAGTGAAGAGGGCTATTATAATGTCACACAAAAGTAGACTTGGAGAGAAAAAGCATTATTGGAGATAGAGAAGGTCATTAATTTATTAAACAGAGATCATTCAACAAATTCATGATCACAGGAGGATTTCAACACATGGAACATATATAAAAATTGATCATCTGTAAATCCATAAAATGGGTCTCAACAAATGTCAAATACTAGGTATCCCACAGACTAGGTATCCCACAGACTGCGTTCTCTAGCCCTTGATCAGAGTCATTTTAGGAGAATAGAAACCCTGGTGATTCAGAGGCAATCTGACAGAGAGATTCGCTTACATACCTGTTGGCGGGCTGAAAGAAACCAAAGAGGGGAACTTAGATTTGTTACTATGGAAATTGGCCCCCCACTGGCAACTCTAACAGACCACAGGCAAGGTAGGCCAGCTCCAGGACCCCCACCAAAGAGCTGAGAGAATATAGGGAAAATACCCCACCCAGACCCAAGTGCATTTAAGGTAGAAGTTAGAAATAGGACAAACCATATATTTTAAATTTAAAAATGCCTACACAGTTCTATAACTCATGGGCCAAATAAATCATAACGAGAGTTAAAAACTACTTAGAACTGAATGCTGATATTTCTATCAAAACTGGCAGAATGAAGTAAAACGTGAACTGTTTTTAAGGAGACACATAAAATGCCTTAAATACTTATTTTAGGGAAGAAGAAAGGATAAAAGTAATTAGCTTAGCAGTCATCATACGTTTTAAAAGAACAACAGAATAGTCACTCCCCTAAAGTTGAAGGAAGGACGTTGTGAAGAGAAAAGCAAGCATCTGTGGAAAATAGGGGACTAATGAGGCCGGAAGTCTTTGTTTTTAAAAGGACTAATGAAATAGTCTTATGGCTAGATTGCCTGAGGGGAGAAAGAAAAAAGTGCCAAGTAAACTATATTAGCAATGCAAAGGGGATACAGCTACAGAGTTTGCAGAGATGAGAAAGAGAATGCTCTGAATAACTTGAGGGCACCTAATTTGAAAACGTAGGTGAAATATAAGAGTTTCTGGGACACCACGATTGACAGAATTGTCAGGAAGAGATAGGAAGTCCAAATTAGATAAAGAAACCAGGCTCAGAAGGCTTTTAATGTTGCCTTCTACCAAACCCTCAAGGAACAGGTCATTCCAGTCTTCTATAGTTTCTTGCAGAAAATAGAGTGAAAGAGACTATGCCTTGGAGAGGACAGAGCAAGAGTGACAATAACAAATAAAAAAGAGTGGATTTGGATTTCCACCTCACTCCATAATGAAAATCAGTTTTCAGTAGGTGATAAATCTAAACATGTAAAGCAAAACTTGCAGAATTTTTGGAAGATGAGATGGGAGACTATTCAAATTAAAAATTTGATTATATCAAAACTAAGAACTTCAGTTCATCCAAGTATCCCATGAATAAGTGAAAAGACAAGCGATAAACTGAAAGAAGATAATCAGAATACTTATAACTGACAAAGATTTAATTTCCTGAAAATATAAAGAGTATCTACAAAAGTAAAAAAAAAAAAATTCAACAGAAAATGGGTGAAAACAACAAACTTGTAGGGCTGGTAGACATAAAATCCAATATAATCTAATAAACATGAGATGCGAATTAATACCACTCTGAGCTAGGTATTCTTTCAGATCCACTAGATTGGCAACAATTAAGGAATCTGTTAATACCATGTATGGGTGCACATGTGGATCTGCTTTTACATTTTGCTGGTGGGGGTGTGAATAGATACCACCATCCTAGAAAACAATTTAACATGAACTAACCAAGTTAAAAATAATTAGACTCCATGATCCAGTATTTTTTCTCGTAGGAGTATACCTTAAGGAGCCCCTTGCATATAGGTACTTGGGAATGTTTAAAAGAATGTTTATAGCAGCAGAGTTCTTAGTAGAAAAACTGGAACTAAGATGCCTATTGACGGGAAAATTTGACATATAATTTGTGCTTTTCTTTTGCACAATGAAGTATTCATGCAGCAGTGAAAAAAAAAACTGGGACATGCAACAAAATGGGTAATCTTTTTTTTTTAAATTTTATTTTGTTATGTTAATTACCATACATTACATCATTAATTTTTGGTGTAATGTTCCATGATTCATTGTTTGCGTATA
This sequence comes from Leptonychotes weddellii, assembly GCF_054177405.1. Classification (NCBI taxonomy): domain Eukaryota; kingdom Metazoa; phylum Chordata; class Mammalia; order Carnivora; family Phocidae; genus Leptonychotes; species Leptonychotes weddellii. Next base: position 58,652,490 of record NC_138373.1, on the reverse strand, counting down.
ACACCCAGTGCTCCATTCAATACGTGCCCTCTTTAATACCCATCACCAGGCTAACCCATCCCCCCACCCTCCTCCCCTCTAGAACCCTTAGTTTGTTTCTCAGAGTCCATAGTCTCTCATGGCAAAATGGGTGATCTTTAAAACATAATGTTGAAGGGGGGATAAAAAGCAAGTCCCAGGAAACTACTTAGAGTTCAGTCATGAAGCTCAAAAACTGAATGTGAACCTGATATTATTGGAACGTTCACATAAATGGTCTAAAGTCAGATTTTTAATGAAAAGATTTTGTGGGTTTGCCTGGAAGATAAGCACCTTCGGGACCATGTGGGAGACTAAATTCCAAGGTATACTTTTATTTTGATCAGTCTGACCGGAGTCTGTGCTTATCACAGTGATTTTTGGAGAATGTCACGCCCGTGTTCCTTTGTATTTGGTGTGATGAACTGATAATGGCCGCCTTTAAAAGTTTTGAGGCCAAGTCATCCAGTCCATTTAGTGTAGAGTGGGGTTCAATTTTTATATAACCCACTGGGGATCATTTCTTCCAAATGCTTTTCTTTCTTTCTTTGCCCCTGCCCCAGATTCTTTTATTTCTTTACCCTTCTTTGATTTTCCTCATTTATTTGGTAGAACCTTCATTTATAAATATGGGGGTCTAGTGTGACAAGTGTGCATGGGATGGTAGGTGGTGGTTTCCTAGGATGAATGGGTAAGGTGCGTGGTGGGAGCAGGGGTATTTTTCTAAAACCTAGGATGCTTTGTTGTATTTGCTGAGTAACTATTTGGGGCAAATGCTGCAGTCTGCCACACTGATACAGTTCCTAAATTTCTTAAGTCTGTGTTCTGTGTTACCTTCCTACTGCTGTTAAAACAAGTTACAACAATCCTGTTGGCTTAAAAGAATACAAATTTAGGGGCACCTGGCTGGCTTAGTCAGTTAAGCGTCCAACTCTTGGTTTTGGCTCAGGTCATGATCTCAGGGTCGTGAGATTGAGCCCCACATTGGGCTCTGTGCTCATCAGGGAGTCTGCTTGAGATTCTCTCTCTCCCTCTCCCCCCCTCCACTTGCGCATGCGCACGTGCTCTCCCCCCCCCCCCCGCCCCGTTCTCTTTCTCTAAAATAAATAAATCTTTTTTTTTTAAAAAGAAAACAAATTCATTCTTTTACAGGCTGGAGGTGAGAAGTCTCACTGAGCTAATATTAAAGTGTTCACAGGGCTGGTTCCTTCTAGACTCTCTAGAGGAGAATCCATTATCTCTTCCATCCTTCCAGAGGCTGTCCTTGGTTTGTGGCCTGCATCACATCATTTTTTTTTCTCCCTGTGCTTCTATCCTCCCATAGCAGTCCTCTAATTTTCCTGCATCTGTTACATGGACCCCTGTGATTACATTGGGACCACCTGAATAATGCAAGGCAATGTTTCCATATCTCAAGATCCTTAATCACATCTGCAAAGTCCCTGCACCATACAAGGGGCAACAGAGTCCCAGACAAGTAGAATCGCACTTTAAAGCATAAAAATGTGTAAAAGTAAAAACTATATAATTGAAAAACTTCTATAAATGTGTGAAGGAAAGAACAGTTTTGAAATGGTGCAATAAATACAAGATGATAATAGCAGTCCTGGGCTGATGCCAAAGGCACTCAGTCTGAGACATTATTATAAATTGCTTTAGGTTTAAATGTACTAACAGTTGTCGCAGTCAAGCCACGTGAAAGGCATGGAAGGCAGAACTTCGGAAAAAAAAATACAACCAGTGAAACATGAAGGCATTGAGCAAACTTGAGTTTCTTGAAATGCTAAAACCTGTTGTGTGTCTCTGTTGAAGTTAACTCTTTAGAAGTCTACTAGTCTTTTTCTTACAGCTTCCTGTCATCACCTTTTTTTGTTTTTAAGATTTTATTTATTTGAGAGAGACAGAGATAGTGAGAGAGAGCACAGGGAGGAGAGGGAGAAGCAGACTCCCTGCCGAGCAAGGAGCGTGACACAGGGCTCGATCCCAGGACCCTGGGATCATGACCTGAGCCGAAGGCAGACCCTTAACCGACTGAGCCACCCAGGTGCCCCTTGTCATCACCTTTTATTTATTTATTTATTTATTTAAAGATTTTATTTATTTATTTGACAGAGAGAGACATAGTGAGAGAGGGAACACAAGCAGGGGGAGTGGGAGAGGGAGAAGCAGGCTTTCCGCAGAGTGGGGAGCCCGATGCGGGACTCGATCCCAGGACCCTGGAATCATGACCTGAGCCGAAGGCAGATGCTTAACGACTGAGCCACCCAGGCGCCCCTGTCATCACCTTTTATAGCAAGGCATCCCCTGGTTCTGAGAGTAACAGTAACACAAACCTAGACTTGTGGTTTGAGGTAAAATGCTAGACTGAGGAAAGTGTGCAGAAGGTAAAAAGTATGTTCTGTTCTCATGCGAGAGTCATGGAATTCACTGTGAGGGGTGCAGCCCCAAAGAAATGTTAGATTTCCTTTCATTTACTACATGCACTCAGAATCTGTATAGAGTGGTGGTTCTCAAAGTGTGTCTGTGGACCCCTGAGGTCCCTGAGACTGTTTCAGGTGTCTGCAAGGCCAGAACTACTTTCATAATAATATTATGATATTTGCTTCTTTTCCATTGGTTTGACGTGTGCACTGATGGAGAAAAGCCACAGTGGGTAGAGAGAAGTGCTCGTGCGCTCACACACGAGGCGCTGGTACCAGATGGTACTAGTTTACTAGGTCATCATGTTCTTCCCCAGCAGGCGCTCCAGTAATAAACAGATGCCAGTATTTTTTTTTTTTAAAGATTTTATTTATTTATTTGAGAGAGAGAATGAAAGAGAGCACAAGAGGGGGGAGGGTCAGAGGGAGAAGAGGACTCCCCGCTGAGCAGGGAGCCCGATGCGGGACTCGATCCTGGGACTCCAGGATCATGACCTGAGCCGAAGGCAGTCGCTTAACCAACTGAGCCACCCAGGCGCCCGACAGATGCCAGTATTAATTAAGAATGTGCTTGACGAGGGGCACCTGGGTGGCTCAGTCGTTAAGCGTCTGCCTTTGGCTTGGGTCGTGATGGGATCGAGCCCGGCATCGGGCTCCCTGTTCCATGGGAGGCCTGCTTCTCCCTCTCCCACTCCCCCTGCTTGTGTTCCTGCTCTCTGTGTGTCTCTCTCTGTCAAATAAATAAATAAAATTAAAAAAAAAAAGTGCTTGACGATCAAGCAGTAAAAATCATTAATTGCACTAAAACTCTAACCATTGAGTACGCTGTCTTTTTTACTCTCAAATCTTTTTAATGTAGAAGAAATGAGACCATTCAGAAAGCACTTTGCTGCACATCACAAGTTATGCCCGAGGAAAAAGCCATTACAGGATTGCATGATTGGAAAAGTAAACTAGCTACCTTTATTCTTAGGTGACCTTTTTAACTTAAAAGAATGACTGGCATAGAAACTATGTTCATTCGGGTGGGAAGACATTTCCTCAGATGAGCAAAGTGAGCCAGTCCCTTCAAAGACAACCACCAACCTTATTGTTGCCAGTGATAAAATACGAGCTTTGAAGCAATGAGTAGAATTTTAGAAAATGTCTCTCTGCCACTGTGAGGTTGCCAGCTTCCCAATACTTAAAGTGTTGTTTGGATGAGATCAGTGGTGATATTAACAAAAGTGACTTTGTTGTTGCACCACAGAGTTTGTAAACTCATTTAAGAACTATTTTCTAATGACCAATGCATGATTTTGCAAGATCCTACATGGGTAAAAGGGCCATGTACAGTGCAAGAGAGACCAGTGATGGTAAGATAACAGAGGATGAAAGGCTCATTGATAAGGCTTCAGAGCTCACATTGCAACTTGCCTCTAAAAAAAACCTACCACCTGTAGAGTTTTGATGTAGTGGCCAACAAATATTTACAATTAGCTAAAAAGACTGTTAAAATAGGACTCCCTCTTCCAACTACAAGTCTGTGGGAGGCCTGATTTTCTTCATTTACTTTCTTCATTTAACCAAAGCAACATATCCCAACAGATCGAGTGCAGAAGCACAGAGGAAAATTCAGCTGTTTTCTTTTAAGCCAGAATCAAAAGATATTTACAGATTTGTAAAACAATACAACTCTTCTTTCTAAAATTTTTGTTCTAGGAAAACAGATTTTGTATAAGACATGTTATTTTAACACAATAATTTATTTATTTGTTTACTTATGTATTTATAGATTATTCATTAGGGAGAGAGTGAGAGCGAGTGGGGGGATGGGTAGAGGGAGAGAGAGAATCCTGAAGCAGACTCCCCGCTGAGCTTGGAGCCCGACGTGGGGCTGGATCCCAGGACCCTGAGATCATGACCTGAGCTGAAATCAAGAGTCCACTGCTTAACCGACTGAACCACCCAGGCGCCCCTTAACATAATATTTTAAATGAATTGACAAATTTTGAAAAAAAAAATTCTTAGTTTTAATTTCAGTGCTACAAATATCAGTATGTATAACCCACATTAAGAACTCCTTGAGATCCTTAGTGAATTTTAGGGGGATGAAGGGGCTCTGAGAACTTCGAACTCAAGTTTCAGGCTCCTTTGTCATGTCTAAGTTAGATCTCATCTTTTAGCTTCCTGAGCACTAGCGGGGAGTAGTGGAGTCGGGAGTCATAGGGCGTCCGTACTGTGTTCTTTTGTCCCCTCATCCTCCCCCACCCCCAGCACGCACACGCACCTTGGGAGATGGACTGGTTTACTTGGAGATGCAGCTCTTCCAGTGTGTTGGGGCTGGGAGAAACAAGAGGGGAAAGGGACAGTAGTTTTTAATTCTCCACATTGTTACCTCTCAGGTCAACACTTACTGGCATCCTTACCTCTTTGTGTTAAATGCACAAATGTTGCATCTCTCCTGGGTGTGCAGTTGGTGTGGCCCGACACCTTTGACAGTGCTGTTGGCTGGATTATAATCAAGGCAGCCTAAGTCCAGCTACGTTCAGTGGGGTCCACTGGACCCCGAGGACTCTCAACCATTATTTGTAAGCCGAGGAAGAAAGAGTCTGTCCCCTACTGCTCCCTTTCTTTATTCTGTCATTCTGCTCATTTCCCTCTCTCCCCCTGATTAGATAGACCCGAAGGGTAAATTGCTAGTCTGCTGCCTGAGCTGGAGAGTATCTTTTCAGTTGTCTGATCTGCACTCCCATTCTCTAAGAAGGATTCTTTTAGAGACTTACCCTCATTATTCTACTCTTCACTAGGCTATAGACTCCCTACTCCCAATTTCTCTTTTTCTATCTTGATAAGACAGTTTTTCTTCCTTTTCACACATACACACATACATATACTATATGCATACACACAGGGGAGTGGCGGATGGGATGATAGGGATGGTTGATGGTTACATTTCACTCATTTCTTAAGCTCTAAACAGGTATATTTCCAGTTGTTGGAAGTTTTCTTTAGAATGTGGGACTTAACACCTTTTTTCAGTTTAGGCAGAGTCATCAGTTTGAGGGCAGGAAGAAAGAAACAGTCATACTCACTGTCCTCTTAAACTGTGATTCCAGAATGTTACTGGCTGGCTAGAATTACAAGATTCATATATCCACTTATCAGTGATTAGGGCTTCTATTTTATGTGAGGCATTGGGCTATGAGGAAGAGATATAGTGTCAACTCTAGGGACGTTGTCCCTAGTGTGTGAATTTCATTCCCTAGTGGAGACAGTTAAAAGCAGATAAAGATGATAAATCTACAAATACAAAGTCTGATAAGAGTGACAAACAAAAAAATAGGGAGCTATCAGAATTAACAGTGGGGGAGTACTAATTTTGATTGGATAGGGCTGTTAGGGAATACTTCTTTGTATAAGTGACGTTTGAGTTGAGACCCAAAGATGAATGTATGCACCTCTAAAACTCAGGCACATTGCAGGCAGAGAGAATGCCTTAATGTCAGAGAGACACTGTAGGCTTGAGGAACTAACATTAGGTCCCTGTGGTTGGAACTTGGGGAAGAGTAGCTTGAGATGGAACCCTGTAGGGGCTAGGTCATGCAGGACGCTAGAGCTTTCTTGAATTTCCAAGTGCATTTACAAGCATATCCAGTCTTGAGTGCAATGGCAAGCCGTTGAAGGATTTGAATAAAGAGTTGACAACCATTTATGATTGCTGGGTATTTCCACCGTGAGTGAATTCTGGTGCCTGGCCAACACTCATTTTCCGTATGGTCACATTGAAATGCACTCCGCATTCCCTAACCAGATTCTAGCTCATCTCAGAATTATGGGTCTCCTCATGAACTTCAACAGAGTTTAGGGTTGTGGACAAAAGGTCCTTTAAATTCCTATAGGGAGATGAAGGCTGACAACATTTGAAGTAATTCTAATGGTTATTCTTTTTTTCTAAGAATCTTTCTGTCTAGCTGTTATGTACTTTTTCTTGTGTGAGGATTTCATTCTTCCTTCTCCTAAAGAGAGAACTTTCTCCTTTGGGAAGAGGGCAACCGGGAATGTTTGGTTGCTTTAAGACAGGTCCTTTTTGCACATATTAATAAATGCATAGACCTAGAATGTTCATCACAAACCACATTCTGCCTTGAAATTTCATTGTGATGGTCGTAGCTTGATCTTGCACTCTCCGCAGCATTTGCCACCTGCTGTTGTCAAAATCAATTTTTGCTTTTTTTGTGTCCATCCAGTCTTTCTTAATCCCTTAGCCATTCACTGCCTTCATTCAGGTCCTTTTCAGGTCTTTTACTTTGACTGTTTTTGAAGAAATGTCAAGGGGGGGGTTCATTGTGTTCACTGTCCCTCAGAAATGCATATGCTCTACTTGAGCATAGATGGTACCAATTCTGTTTTGATTTTTATCTATAGGCATTGATTGTGTCCTATATGTGCAATGTGATATAGTTAAGGGGGAACTGATAGCCCCTCTTCCTAGGAATATCAGTTGAGGGGCTTAGGGAGAGTCAAGACACATACTGCCATTCATTGCGTATCCTCTAGAGTGTGAAGCTCTTTTAATGTGACTCTGTGGAGTTCTCACAATAATGCCGTGTGGTAGGTACTATTATTATCCTATTCTAAATATGAGGAAATGAAAGTTTATGGAATTTTCTTGATCCCTTTGGTTTGCTGTAATACAACACAATCGACTGGGTAGCTTATAAACAATAGAAATGTGTTTCCCACAGTTCTGGAGGCTGGCAAGTCCAAGATCAAGGTGCCCCAGATTTGGTGTCTGGTGACAGCCTGCTTCCTGGTTCATAGACGGCCATCTTTTTGCTGTGTCTTCACATGGTGGAAGGGAGGAGGGAGCCCCTTGGGGTCTTTTTTATTAGGGCACTAATCTCATTCAAGAGGGCTCTGCTCTCATGACCTAATCATCTCCCAGGGGACTTGCCTTCTAATACCATCACATTGGGGTGATATTTCAGTTTTGGGGGGAATATAAACACTTAATCCATTGCAGAAGTTAAGTCAAGAATATAGGTTTTTTTTTCAAGGCAAATCTGTCTTAATGGCAGAACTAGGATTTAAACTCAGATATATTTAAGTTAAAGTCTCTTAATAAATTACATTGCTGCTTCATTTTTAGAAGCTGTGAGAATGTTGTAAATTATTTATGCTTATTTTTCTTTGTCCTTGTCCTTTCCCATGTGGGTAGTAGTAAAATCCCTAAAACATAATAGACCTGTTTGCTTTTGGGGGTGGGGTGGGATAGCAAGGAAAACAGTCAGAAAGAGTGTGTTCTATTTCACAGTAGCTTGCGGGTGGAGGCGGTAGTGGTGGCTAATGGAGCTGGAGTTCATTGGACCTGCTTCAAAAAAATGAAGGGAAAGCCTGAGGAATGTCGTAAGTAACCTGCACTGAGCAGTGAAAAGTCCTTTGGAATTTCTTACTATTAGAGCAACATCCTCTTAACTGGTTTCCTCTTTCTAGACTCCTACCCCACCCCACTCCTGAGTGAAGCACAAATTCAGCCTTGTGTTTCATCCTCAGACTTTTCCTTGGGCGGGGGTGGGGGTGGGGTAAGAGGGATAAATTCTGAGCTTCTTGGCATGAATCATCCATCTGTATTTGGAAACCTAAAATAATAGTTTTAATTTTTCTGTGGATCATAGACCCTTTTGAGTGTTTTGGTGAATGCTTTGGATTATTTTCCTAGAAAAATATATGCAAACAATTTATATACAGTTGCCAGGAGGGCCTGATCTGCTGAGAGCCATCCATGCCTCCTAGGCGTAGACCCAAGATATGCAACTTGCCACTTTTTAAGACTGTTCATTTCATCTTTTGTTACAAAAAGACTTTCCTTTACAACTCTAGTTACAGTGCTTGTTTCTTAAAATGTAAACTACAGACAGTTGATTGCTACTTATATATTGAAACCTGTCCAAGTTACTATGATATCAAAGTAACCTCTTTGCCATTTGTGGTAACATCCACCATCACCCTGATAAAAGTTTAACAGCTCCCATTTCTTCAGTGATTATTGAATTCAGGTTGTTGTTGTTGGGTGTTTTGTTTTGTTTTTTCCAAGGCAAATCTGATCCTTATACAATGATTATTGAATTCAGGTTGTTGTTGTTGGGTTTTTTGTTTTGTTTTTTCCAAGGCAAATCTGATCCTTATACAATGAGGGGAGTGAAAGATGTATGTACAGATATTAGGTTATTTCAAATGGGACAGTTTAGGTACTTCTGGGTTGGATAATTCAGGTTTTTCTTGAATTACAAAAATGTTACAAAGAAACACTTAATGCCCTGGCTCCTTTCAGAATATCGTTCTAGGAATTAAAGTAATATGATCTGTGGAAAAAGTTCTGAGACATGATTTCAAATAGAATCCCTGCATATTCAACCAAAATCAAAAGGTTGATGGTTTGTTGGTTTTGATCATTTAACTTAGGCCTAAAAAGTGTTACTGGTGCTTATAACCACTTTATGGCCATGTCCCTTATTATTAATTCATCTCTGTAGAGATGTTGCAAACACTGTGGCCTGAATTGCAGTCAGAGTACCAGTTTCCTATGTAAAGGCTTTTTTCCCTGTTTTGGTTGTGTCGCTTGAGCAAAGTTACAGCCTCAAAGTTTTGTTTTTTAACTGTGCTTGTGGGTGGGTCTAAAGACAAAAGCATTATAAGGATCTCTGCTTTAACCCTGGAAAAGTTATTCCAAACCAGAGGAACTATTATTTTCAACTTTAAAAAGATGTATCAAGATCAGGTAGAAACACAGACCAAAATGGATCTCACAAGCCAAATGCACATAACTCATGGAGGCTCAAATATAAAGGTACCTAGAATCTCCTCCTGCAAGTAAAAAGTGATTTTCCCCCCTTTTATAATAGTGTGCAAGGAGACTAGATGCTGTCTATTTAGAAGCCAGAATTAATTTACATTTAAATAATCAACCCAGCCTCCTACTTTCTACAATAAGTACCTAGAAATTCTAGGTACATAATTGCAGACATTCTTTTAAAAATGCATAACTAAGCTTGTAAGAGAGTAAGGGAAATCCACTTGTTTGAGAAACAAAGAGTAAAATAAATACTCTACTGGGAACTGCTTAAGCTTATGATGCTGATGTGTTGGAGAGGTTGCCCAGAGATGGGGGCGGGGAGGGGCGCTCTTCTGACATTTAGGCCAGGTAAAGGCGGGGAATTACTACCGAGACCCACACGTAAAATGGCTCCTTTTCTTTTTTTCTTTTTAAAATATTTTATTTATTTATTAGAGAGAGAGACACAGCAAGAGAGGGAACATGAGCAGGGTGAGTGGGAGAGGGAGAAGCAGGCTTCCCGCAGAGCAGGGAACCCGATGCAGGGCTCGATGCAGGGCTCACCCAGGACCCCGGGATCATTACCTGAGCTGAAGGCAGATGCTTAACGACTGAGCCACCCAGGCACCCCTAAATGGCTCCTTTTCTAGGGTTACTCAGTTAGTGAGTGGGAAGTTGGGAAAAATACCAACTACCTTTCTAGAGAGATGCCAGGAATTTGGGTTATCTTTTCTTGGGATTAGGTAGAAACTGAAGAAAGTCTAGTTTCAGAATTTGTAACTATGAACTGGTTGGTCCCTGGTGTGGCGTTTGAGGGGTTTTTTAAGACAATTTTTTATTTGTAAGTGACATGTAGTTGACATGCATATATTAGTTTCAGGCATACATCATAGTGATTTGATTATTACGTACATTACACAGTACTCACTGTGATAGGCGGAGTCACCATCTGTTCTGTACAATGTTATTACAATATTATTGACTGTATCCTGTATACTTTACTTCCCATCCCCAAACTTACTTATTTCATAACTGGAAGGTTGTACCTCAAATGCCCTTCACCTATTTTGCCACCCCCCCCCACTCCCTCCTCTCTGGCAACCACCAGTTTCTCTGTGTTTTTGAGTCTGTTTCTGTTTGTTCACTTATTTTGTTTCTTAGATTCCAGATATAAGTGAAATCCTATGGTGTTTGTCTTTCTCTGACTTCCTGACTTCACTTAGCATAGTACCCTCAAGGTCTATCAATTTTGTCATGAACGGCAAGATTTTATTCTTTTTTTAATGGCTGAATGATATTATAGCGTGTGTGTGTGTATGGGTACACACCACATTTTCTTTATCCATGCATCAATCTATGGACCCGTAGGTTGCTTTCATATTTTGGCTATTGTAAATAATGCTGCAATAAAATTAGGGGTACATATGTCTTTTCCAGATTAGTGTTTTCATTTTTCTTCAGGTAAAACCCAGAAGTGGAATTACTGGATCATACAGTAGTTCTATTTAAACATTTTTAAGAAAACTTCTACACTGTTTTCCATAGTGGCTGCACCAAGGTACATTCCCACCAAACAGTGCACGGGGGTCCCCTTTTCTCCACATCCTTACCAACACTTGTTTCTTGTCTTTTTGATGATAACTATTCTGACAGGTGTGAGGTGATACCTCATTGTGGCTTTGATTTGCATATCCCTGGTGATTAGTGATGTTGAGCATCTTTTCATGTGTCCATTGGCCATCTGGATGTTTTCTTCAAAGAAAAAAAATGCCTATATAGGTCCCCTGTCCATTTTTAAATTAGATTGGTTTTTGTTGTGTTGAGTTGTATGAGTTCTTTAAATATTTTGGGTTTTAACCCCTTATTGGATGTATCATCTGCAAATAATTTCTCCGATGCAGAAAGTTGCCTTTTCATTTAGTTGGTGGTTTCCTTTGCTGTGTAGAACGTTTTTAGTTTGCTATAGTTCCACTTGTTTATTTTTGCTTTTGTTTCCTTTGCTTAAGAAGACATACCCAGAAAATGGTGCTAAGGCTGATGTCCAAGAATTTACTGCCTTTTTAAAAAAATTTTTTAAATTTAAATTTTTTTTAAAGATTTTATTTATTCATTTGAGACATAGAGATACAGAGAGAGAGAGAGCATGAGCAGGGGGACAGGCAGAGGGAGAGGGAGAAGCAGGCTCCCAGCTGAGCAGGGAGCCCAACGTGGGGCTTGATCCCAGGACGCTGGGATCATGACCTGAGCCGAAGGCAGACGCTTAACCTTCTGAGCCACCCAGGCACCCCTGCCTTTATTTTCTTATAGGAGTTTTATGGTTTCATTTGTTACATAAAGTGGTCTTTAATCCACTGAGTTAATTTTTGTGTATGGTGTAGGGAAGTGGTCCAGTTTCTTTCGCACATGGCTGTCCACTATTTGTTTAAAAATGTAATTAATTTGGGACACCTGGATGGCTCAGTCCATTGAGCGTCTGCCTTCGGCTCAGGTCATGATCCCAGGGTCCTGGGATCTAGTCCCGCATCGGGCTCCTTGCTCGGCGGGAGCCTGCTTCTCTCTCTGCCGGCCGCTCCCCCTGCTTGTGTGTGCTCTCTCTCTCTTTCTCTCTCTGATAAATAAATAAAATCTTTAAAAAAATAAAAAATAAATAAAAATAATAAAAATGTAATTAATTTATTATTCTCTTTTCCCCATTGTATATTCTAGCCTCCTTTGCTATTGATTAGTTGACCATATATGCATAGGTTTATTTCTGGGCTGTTACATTGATCTTTGTGTCCATTTTTTGTGCCAGTACCATATTGTTTTGATTACTATAGCTTTGTAGTATAGTATGAAATCTGGGATTGCGATACCTCCAGCTTAGTTCTTTCTCAAGATGGCTTTGGCTATTCTGGATCTTTCATAGTTCCATACAAACTTTAGGATTATTCTAGTTCTATGAAAAATACTATTGGTATTTTGATAGGGATTGCATTAAATGTGTAGATTGCTTTGGGTAGTATGGACATTTTAACAATATTAATTCTTTCAATCCATGAAATGAGCTATGTTTCCATTTACTTGTATCTTCTTCAGTTTCTTTCATCAGTGTCTTATAGTTTTCGGAATATAGGTCTTTCACCTCCTTGGTTAAATTTATTCCTAGGTATTTTATTTTTTTGGTGCATTTATAAATGGGATTGTTTTCTTAATTTCTCTGACAGTTTATTATTAATGTATAAAAACACAACAGATTTCTGAATATATAATTTTGTGCCCTGCAACTTTACTGAATTCATTTATTCTAATAGTTTTTTTTTAAGTTTATTTATTTAAGTAATCTCTGTACACAATGTGGGGTTTGAACTCATGACCCTGAGATCAAGAGTCACACCCTCCTCCTCCTGAGCCAGCCAGGTGCCCCATTCTAATAGTTTTTTTGTTTTGTTTTTGGTGGAGCCTTTAGGGTTTTCTATATATAGCATTATGTCTTCCACAAATAGTGACAGTTTTACTTTTTCCCTTACCAATTTGGGTGCCTTTTATTTTTCTTTCTTGTCTGATTGCTGGGGCTAGGACTTCCAGCACTATGTTGAATAAAAGTGGCAAGAGTGTGGGCATCCATGTCTTGTTCCTGATCTTAGAGGAAAAGCTTTTATTTTTTATCCTTGAGTATGATGTTAGCTGTGGGTTTGTCACACATGGCCTTTATTATTTTGAGTTGAGTTCTTTCTGTATCCACTTTGTTGAGAGTTTTTATGACTAATGCATGTTGAGTTTGTCAAATGCTTTTTTCACATCTATTGAGATAATCATATGATTTTTACCCTTTGTTTTTAATGTGGTATGTCATGTTGAATTGAGGATATTGAGCCATCCTTTGATCCCAGAATAAGTCCCATTTGATCATGATGAATGATCCCATTAATATATTGTTACATTTAGTTTGCTGATATTTTGGTGAACATTTTTGCATCTCTATTCATCAGGAGTATTGGCATGTAATTTTCCTTTCTTGTAGTGTCTTTGTCTGGTTTTGGTATCAGGATAATGTCCTTGTAGAATTAATTTGGAAGCATTCCTTCCTCTTCAGTTTTTTGGAACATTTTGGGAAGGGTAGGTATTAACTCTTGTTTAAGTGTTTAGTAGAGCCCACAACTCCATGGTCAATTAATCTTTGACAAAGCAGGAAAGAATATCCAATGGAAAAAAGACGATCTCTTCAAAAAATGGTGTTGGGAAAACTGGACAGCCATATGCAAAAGAATGAAACTGGACCACTTTCTTTCACCATACGCAAAAATAAATTCAAAATGGGTGAAAGACCTAAATGTGAGACAGGAAACCATCAAAATCCTAGAGGAGAACACAGGCAGCAATCTCTTTGACACTGGCCGTAGCAACTTCTTACTAGACACATCTTCGGAGGCAAAGGAAACAAAAGCAAAAATGAACTATTGAGACTTCATTAAGATAAAAAGTTTGTGGGGCGCCTGGGTGGCTCAGTCCTTAAGCATCTCCTTCAGCTCAGGTCATGATCCCAGAGTCCTGGGATCGAGCCCTGCATTGGGCTCCCTGCTCTGCGGGAAGCCTGCTGCTTCCTCTCCCACTCCCCCTGCTTGTGTTCCCTCTCTCGCTGTGTCTCTCTCTGTCAAATAAATAAATTAAAAAAAAAAAAAGACAAAAAGTTTGTGAAAGAAACAACAAAACTAAAAGGCAACCTATGGAATGGGAGAAGGTATTTGCAAATGACATATCTGATAAAGGGCTAGTGTCCAAATCTATAAAGAACTTATCAAACTCAACACCCAAAAAACAATCAAGCTAAGAAATGGGCAGAAGACATGAATAGACATTTTTCCAGAGAAGACATCCAGATGGCTAACAGACACATGAAAAGATGTTCAACATCACTCATCAGGGAAATGCAAATCAAAACTTTGATGAGATACCACCTCACACCTGTCAGAATGGCTAAAATTAACACAGGAAACAATAGATGTTGGCAGAGAAAGGGGAACCCTCTTGCACTGTAGGTGGGAATTGCAAACTGGTGCAGCCACTCTGGAAAACAGTATGGAGGTTCGTCAAAAAGTTGAAAATAGAGCTATCCTAGGACCCAGCAATTGTACGACTAGGTATTTACTCAAAGGATACAAACATACGTAATTTAAGGGGCACATGCACCCCCATGTTTATACAGCATTATCAACAATAGTCAGATTATTTGGGAAGAGCCCAAATGTCCAATGACTGATGAGTAGAGAAAGAAGATGTGGTATATGTATATGTATATTCAGTGGAATATCAGCCATCCAAAAGAATGAAATCTTGCCATTTGCAACAATGTGGATGGAACTAGAGAGTATTATGCTAAGTGAAATAAGTCAGAAAAAGACAAATACCATATGATTTCACTCATATTGAAGAAACAAAACAGAGGAACATAGGGGAACAAAAAAGGGGAGGCAAACCATAGGAGACTCTTAACTGTAGAGAACAAACTGAGGGTTTCTGGAAGGGAGGTGGGTGGGGGGGATGGGTATTAAGGGAGGGCACTGATTCTGATGAGTACCAGGTGTTGTATGTAAGTGATAAATCACTAAATCCTACTCCTGAAACCAGTATTACACTATGTGTTAACTAACTAGAATTTAAATAAAAACTTGAAACTAAATAATTTGTAGAATTCACCTATGAAGTCATTTGGTCCTGGATTTTGGTTCTTGTCTATTAATATTATTATTATTAGTTATTATTACTGATTCAATTTCATTACTAGTAATTTGTTTCTTCAGATCTTCTATTTCTTCCTAATTCAGTCTTGAAAGGTTCTATGTTTCTAGTGATTTATCCATTTTTTTCAAGGTTGTCCAATTTGTTGCATAATTTTTCATAATAGTTTCTTACAATTTTTTGTATTTCTGTAGTGTCAGTTGTAGCTTCTTTTCATTTATTTCATTCAAGTCCTTTCTCTTTTTTTCCTTGATGAGTCTGACTAAAGATTTAATCAGTTTTTTCAAAGAACATGCTTAGTTTCATCAATCTTCTCTATGTTCTTTCACTCTATTTCATTTATTTCCACTCTGATCTTTATTATTTCCTTCCTTCTACTGGCATTGGGCTTTGTTTGTTCTTTTTCTAGTCCTTTTAGGTGTAAGATTAGATTGTTTATTTGAGCTTTTTCTTGTTTCTTGAGGTAGGCTATAAACTTCCTTCTTAGAACTACTTTGCCAAAGATTTTGATCCATTGCATTTCCATTTTCATTTATCTCCAGGTATTATTTTTATTTCCTCCGTAGCTGCTTTGTGGACCCATTGGTTGTTTAGCCTCCACATGTTTGTGGGTTGTTTTTTTTTTTTTTCCAGTTTTTTCTTGTAGTGGATTTCTAGTTTAATAGCATTATGGTCAGAAAAGACGCTTGATAGGATTTCAGTCTTCTTGAACTTCTTGAGACTTGTTTTGTGACTTAACATGTGATCAGTTTGGGAGAATGTTTCATGTGCACTTGAAAAGAATGTGTATTTTACTGCTTTTGGATGGAATGTTCTGTATATATCTGTTAAATCCATGTGGTCTAATGTGTCATTCAGAGCCACTGTTTCTTTATGGGTTTTTTGTCTGAGTGATTTATCCACTGATATAATTGGGGTATTAAAGTCCTCTAGTATAATGGTATTACTGTCAACTTCTCCCTTTATGTCTCAATATTTGCTTTATATATTTACGTGCTCCTGTCTTAGGTACATAAATATTTAAATTGTTATATCCTCTTGTTGGATTGATCCCTTTACCGTTACATATGCTTTTGTCTCTTTTACAGTCTGTGTCTTAAAGTCTGTTTTGTCTGATGTAAGTATGCTACCCCAGCTTTTTTTTCTTCCATTTGCATAGAATATCTTTTTCTGTCCCTTACTTTCAGTCTGTATGTGTTTTTAGGTCTGAAATGAGTCTTTTGTAGGCAGCATATAGATGGGTGTGTGTGTGTGTGTGTGTGTGTGTGTGTGTGTGTTTAATCCAGTCACCATATGTGTTTTGATTGGAACATATTTAGACCATTTATATTTCAAGTAATTATTGATAGGTATGTACTTATTGCCATTTCGTTGTTTTCTGGTTGTTTTTGTAGTTTTTTGTTCCTTCTTGTCTTGCCCTCTCTACCTGCATGGTCTGATGGCTTTCTCTACTGCTATGCTTGGATCCCATTCTCTTTATTTTTTTGTGTGTATCTGTAATAGATTTTTGGTTTGTGGATACCATAAGGTTCAGCTGTAAAATGCTATGTATGTAGCAGTCTCTGTTAAGTTGATGATCACTTAAGTTTGAACACATTGTAGCCCCCACTCCATCTTTTATATATTTGATGTCATAGTTTAATTTTTTTTATTTTTTATATATTTATTTATATTATTTTTATGTTTATGTTATCTCTTAACTAATATCTGTAGATACAGTTGATCTTACTACTTTTGTCTTTTAACCTTGGTAATAGCTTTATAAGTGATTTTCTGCTTTTAGTATGTTTGCCTTTCCCAGTGAAATTTTTTTACTTTCATAATTTTCTTCTAGTTATGATCGTTTCATTCCCATTTTAAGAAGCTTTTAATATTTCTTGTAAGACTTGTTTAGTGGTGATGAACTCCTTTAACTTTTGTTTGGGAAACAAACTCTCTTCAGTTTTGAATGATAAGCTTGCTGGGTAGGGTATTCTTGGTTGTAGGTTTTTTTCCTTTTAGCACTTTGACTATAGCCTGTAACTCTCTTCTGGCTTGCAAGATTTCTGCTAAGATCAGCTGATGGCCTAATGGCGTTTCCCTTGTATGTAACTATTTGCTTTTCTCTTGCTGCTTTTAAGAATCTCTCTTCATCTTTGGTATGAACATCCCTTGGTTCATCTTGTTCGGGGCTTCTGAGCTTCGTGGACCTAGATGTCTGTTTCCTCCCCTAGCTTAGGGATATTTTCAGCTATTATTTCTTCAAATAAGTTTTCTGCCCCTTTCTCTTTGTCTTCTCCTTCTATGACTCCTAGAATGTTATTGCTTGAGTTTGTCACAGAGGTCCCTTAACCAGTCTTCATTTTTTTAAATTCTTTTTTTCTCTTTTACTCTTCGGTTTGGGTGCTTTCTGTTTCCCCATATTCCAGATCACTGATCTGTGCTTCTGCATTTTCTCATCTGCTCTTGATTCCCTGTAGTGTACTTTTCATTTTGGTTATTGTATTCCTCAGCTTTTTTAACATTTTCTGTTTTTTGTTGAACTTCTCACTGAGTTGTTCATCCACCTTTCTCTCAAGTCTGGTGCATATCTTAATGACCATTACTTTGAGCTGCTTATTAAGTAGATTCCTTTTCTCTGTTTCTTTTAGCTCTCTTTCTCAAGTTTTATCTTTTCTTTTGTTTGGATCATGTTCCTTTGTCTCCTCATTTTGTCTGAATCTCTGTTTCTATGTGTGAGGTATGTCAGCTGTGTCTCCTGGTCTTGAAGGTAATAGCCTTATGTAGAAGGCATCCTGTGGGTCCAGAAGCACAGTTCCCTTTGGTCACCAGTTCCGGGCACTCGCGGCGGGGGGTCCCTGTGTGGGCAGCATGGGCCCCCCCACCCCCGTAGTGACTGGGCTATGGCTGCCGTAGTCATACTGGTGGGCAGGGTTAGCTTCCAGCATAGCTGGCTGAGAGTCCTGGCTGCAGTTGTTTTGGGCACACAGGTTCGCATGGCTGGCCCCCATTTCTCTGGGACAGGAGTTGCTTCAGAGGGGTGCTGGCCCCCACTGAGGCTGCCCACCGGGTATCTCAGATCTGGAGCTGCTTTAGAGGGGCACTTGTTAGGGTGGGCAGGTCGCGTGGGTTGGGTTCACAGGGAACACCAAGGCAGGGCATGTAGTGCTGGCAAGGTAGATGGAGACTGTCAGAACTGGCTCACTCAAGCGTCTGGCCTGCTGGCTGGAAGAAGGCAAGAGAAATGGCTCCCGCCAGCACTGCTGTTTTGGAGAAAATGCGTAGAAGTCCCTGCTCCTTTAGCACATGCCATAAAATAAGTCAATAAATTTCCTTCATGTATAACCCAGGTGCTTTTCAAACTGCTGCCTCTTGGCTGGGTCTCAGACTAAGCAGTATAGTGCATTGGCCCTTTAAGAGTGGGATCTTGGTTTCCCATAGCCCTCTGACTCACCTGGAGTTAAGTCTGGATTTTCAGTGCTCCCACAATTAAGCACTGCTGGTTTTCAAACCAGGTGTCAAGGGGGTGGGGGCTCGTATTCCCAGTGCAGGCCCCCCACTGCAGGGTCTGATTCCCTCTTTTCTCAAAGAGAGGGTCTTCAAGCTTGTAATATCCCTCCTGCTGGTAAGTCATGGGGCTGAGGGTTTGGTTCCCAACCATGTCTCTTCCCCTTACCCTTCTTGATGTGGCTTCCCCTTTAATTGTTGAGCTGTGGAAGATCTGTTTACCCAATCTTTAGGTGGTTTTCAGAGTGAGTTGCATCATATGTAGTTGTAGCATTGATGTGTCTGAGAGAGGTGAGAGCAGGATCCTCTTTCTGCACCGTTTCCCCAAGATCTCCCCTACAGTTGGAGTTTTTATCCACAAAGTCCAGGAATCTCAAACTGTGAAACTAGCATAGTGACTGGTGATATGGCAAACTTATCCATCAGAAGCAAATAAGAAGTATTTCTGAAAAGATATGCCATCAGCCTAGGACTCTTTCATATAACTCCACTGAAGATTTACTAACAACTCCAGATTACAAGACATTTGAGAATACAGTCTACCCTCAGGCACTGCACATAGCAAGGCTAAAAGCCAAGCACTCTGTGTAATACAACAGTCTTACAGCCTATAAAATAAGGATGCTTAAATGATACTAGCCATAAAAGAAGACTTTAATTATAAGTTGAAAAACAGTGGGTGCCAGGAAAAAGCGGGTTTGTAAAAAGAGCTATATTTGAATTATAGAAGTAAGATGTATAGTCATTAAAAAAAAACACTCAAAAAATCTCTGAATAGTTCTTTAGAGATTAGATACAGTTTAAGAGAGCAAAGTGAATTGGAAAATAGATTTAGGAAACTTCCCAGAATGCAGAGAGATAATGTAGTTAAGATATCCCAACTTTGTTTTTCGTGGAATACATATAGCTGGCAAGTTTATCCCAAAAGCCTTGTGTAATAATAAAGGGCTAAGAAGTTCTTCCTTGCTCTAAACGTCAAGAGTGTAGATAAAAATATAGTAACAGGTTTGGGCTCAGAGAGACAAGTCAAAGAACAGAATAGAGAGCCCAGGTATGGATACTCGTGTGTGGAAGTTTGATAAATAAGTAATATTACACATCAGTGGGAAAAGATTAATTGGTGCTGTCCTTCTGGAAAAAGATTAAGTTAGAGCTCTTGTACGTGCGAGTTAATACTTCAGTACACAAAGTAAAACTATGAAACTTTAGGGAAGTCACATCAGAATCTCTTTATTTGGATACGGAATGTTTTCTTAAGAAACAAAATGCGCAACCATATAGAAAAAGCTGGATATATTTTGCCAAGTTAAAATAACTTCTGTTTGCCCAGGGCCACTGTGTTATTTAAGGTAGGATGGACAATTGACAAGTAGTCCAAAAAAATGTAATAGCTTAGGTACAATAGAAGTTTATTTCCTGCTCCATGATCATTTAGAGGGAAATGTCAGATTGATGCATCGCTCTCTTCCATAAGGTGTTTTGGGGACCCAGGTCCTTCCATCTGGTGGCTTTGCTGTCTCTTAAGGCCATGGTATAGTCTGCATGCAGCTGGTGGAGGGGGAGAGTAGGGAAGAAGCGTGCCCATTTCTTAAAAGCCTCAGCTTGGCAGTGACACTTAGAACTTACATACCATGTTTGACAGCTGATCTCCTGTGTTAACAGAGCTACAGGGAGAGGGGGAGGAGGGTAGACATGAGAGGAAATGTAGCTCTTCACTAGGCAGCTGCTTTGTAGCTAGGGTTCAGTTGCTGTGGACGAGGAGGATTGATGGGAGCGGATGTCTCTGTCTCTGAAACTATCGTGAAAACAGAAGTCAGAGATTGGAGAAGATATAAATGAAAACCGCAGGGAGATCCCATTTCCTATCCATCTGATTAGCAAGATGTCTGATAACACCACGTGTTGGCAAGGGTCTGGGGACTCAGGAAACACTTGAACACTGTTAGGTATCTACCACAGTACAGGGAGGAGTGGTGTGGAAGGATATTTGATAGCAAAGAGCAGAAACAACCACCGTGTTTCTCAGTTAAAAAAAAAAAAAGATGTCAACTTCTCTATGACAGAATATTACTCACCTGTTAAAATGAATGAATTGTATCTACATGTATCGAGCTAGGTATCTCAATATGGTATTGAATGAAAAATCCAGGTGTCGAGGGAACAGTGCCATTTATGTACATTAAAAAATAGCTTGTGTTGTTTATCAATGTATATATGTTTAAAAAAATGAAAATTGCATATGGGAATCTATTTGACAGTTTCAACATAATGTTTTTTCTTGGCAGAGAGGAAGGAGGATGGGTCTTTAGCCTTATCTCTGATGAATTATTTTATAAGATATTTGAAGCAAATATAACAGGCTAATATCTCTTTAATTTTGGTGTGGGTTGCAACTTATCATATTTTCTTTATTTTTTAAAAAAAAATGTTTAAAGTGTTTAAAATGGGACATTAATAATTAAAACATTTCAAAATTTTTAGAAGTTATAAAGAATGGGAAGATGTGGTTTATATATACAATGGAGTGTATTACTCAGCCATAAAAAAAGAATGAAATCTTGCCATTCGCAAAGACCTGGTTGGAGCTGGAGAGCATTATGCTAAGTGAAATAAGTCAGTCAAAGAAAGACAAATACCATATGATCTTACTCATATGTGGAATTTAAGAAACAAAACAAATGAGCAAAGGAAAAAAAGAAAAAGAGGCAAACGAAGAAACAGACTCTTAACTACAGAGAACAATTTGATGGTGACCAGAGGGGAGGGAGGTGGGGGGATGGGTGAAGTAGGTGGTGGGAATTAAGAAGGGCACTTGTTGTGATGAGCACCAGATGATGTATCGAAGTGTTGAATCACTATATTGTACACCTGAAACTAATATTATACTTTCGGTTAACTGGACTTTGAATCAAAACTTAAAAAAACACATGAAAACAACTTTTGGCATTTCTTATCATTAGAATAGTTAAGCACTGAATAGAAAGCAAAGATGAAAAGAGGGAGAGAGAAGTCCATTATTTCTTTTCTGATTTTATGGTTGACTAGATAGCTAGTCCTTAGTGCACAGGGGGTCTGTGTGTCCTTGTCCTGTACTAAGTACTCTTAAGTGAGTGCTAAAGTAATGGCAAAAATTAAATTGACAGAAACCTCAGCTGCCCAGCTAATGAGCAGTGAATGAAAGAGAGACAAATACTATTTTAACTTGCTTGATTGAATAGGTTGGCTGAAGTTTTCCCGTTCTATGGTGTATGTCCTCATCTCTTTCCAAGGCTATTGACCTTTCTGTAGGTTCGAATGACTTATACTCTTGCCATATTTTGTTTCCATACTGAGTATCTTTCTCCTGGAATGGGTGCTTACTTTAGTCAGTTTGATGAATGAATAAAACTCCAATTAGGGTAGTTTGCCCTTTCTTTTGTTTTCCAATAATTTGATGCACATGACTGAAGTGTTATGTGGGTCTGGGTTACATGAAGAAAGAATGAACTAAGATGAAAACAGAAAAAATATAGAAAACAAAAATAGTAAAACTAAGAAATCTAAAAGGTGATTCCTTGAAAATACAGTAAAATCAATGTTTGTTAACGACTGAAGGGATGAAGGGTAGAAATAGAGAAAGCAAGATGCACCAAATAAGAAATGGTGATAAAGAAACATGTAGTAGAGGAAATTCAAAGACTCATAAGAGACTATTCTGCTTAAGTAGATTCAGAGAATTTTTTAAGGCTGGAAAAAATAATTTTCTAGGAGATGATATTTGCTGCACCTGACAATGGAAGAGATAGAAAAACCTAAATGGAGAAATTGCCATAAACTACCCAGAAGAAATAAAGTTGGGGGATAAAATGTATCAGATCCAGTTGGTTTCTCATGGGAATGCCATAAAATGTTTAAAGAAGAGATCACTTTAGTAGCATTGAGATGTTTTCAGAACATATAAAAAGAAAGCTTCATAGTTTAAAAAAATAATGAAATGAGTGTAACACTGATAGCAAGATCCAATAAAGACAAGACCAAAAAAAAAAAAAAAAAGCCAGCCTCAGTTAAGAGTACTGATGAGGAAAGTCTGAATAAAATATTACCAGTGGATTCCACAGCGCATTAAGAGACCAAAGTATCCTAGCCAAGTGAAGGACATTGTGGGAATGCCACAATGGGATGGGTAGTATTTGGAAATCCATAAATAAATTCTATAAATAGAATTCCCATATTACCTGGTCAGATAAGAAAAACAATATGGTGATATATGATGGAAAGCATTTTGTGAGATTGAACTTTTTTTTTTTTTTTTTTAAGCTCTTCATACGGGGTGCCTGGGTGGCTCAGTTAAGCCTTGGACTCCTGATTCCAGCTCAGTTCATGATCTCAGAGTCATGAGATTGAGTCCTGCTTGGGACTCTGCGCTCAGTGGGGAGTTGGCTTAAGATTCTCTCCCTCTGATCTGAAGTGCAAAAAAAAAAGATTCTCTCCCTCTGCCCCTCCCCTTGCTCATGTTCATGCATGCTCTCTCAAATAAATAAATCTTTAACCAAAAAAATAAAAACAACCCTCTTCATACATTTAGAATGTATGGGTACCAATTTCACATATGATCTATGGCAATGTATAGCCAGAATTTATCTTATTAAAGGGAGAGAACAAAACAAGAACATCAACTCTCATCAGTTCTATTAATTTTATTTTTTCAGAGCTATTAGCCAAGAAAATTAGCCAAGAGAGATTAGTGGGATAAAATTGGAAAGAAGGGCATACGGTTAACACTGTTGCCTCTGCTGTGTTGTTGTTTTGTCGGTTTTCCAGTTTTACATTTCCTCTTTCCTAATAAAGAGGGTTTTTTCTTTTTTTTTTGAGAAAGATCATTATTTTTAAAAGAGGATCCCAGCCATTAGAATACTTCCATTTTTTTTTTAATCCCTACACAACATAGTAGGTCATTCCCAGCTCCTCTTGGCTGCCATTGTGTCCCATGGATCTTCTTTTAAAACTCAGAATTCTCCTCTCCATGTTCTAAATAAATGAGGTAGATGGGTGTGTGTGTGTGTGTGTGTGTGCACGTGCGTGTGCGCGCGCGCGCATGGTGCCAGTTCTGGTTTGGCTACTATCAACATAGAGAATCAGACTACTGAGCAGTTATTTTCATTGCTTTTTAATATTCATGATAGAAGGCAGGAAAAGGGTTTTTACAGCTTTGGTTTATTTAATACCATGATTGGGTTCTTCTGTTTCCCTCTACACATCACTGAGAAGTTTCAAAGAATTGCATTGAGATTAGTCAAGTTCTATATACTCTTGTTATTCAAGTTCCCTTTCAAACAGTTTCTGTGATATGTGAACACAAAATAAATTATTGGCACCAGATTCAGAATTTTTTTACAAAAATCAAACACTTATTTTCAAGATATGTGTAGGTGAAGGTAATTATAGCTTTCCTATGGGAATTGGTTACATATAGAGGCGCCGCAGTTGGTTGAACATCCAACTCTTGGTTTTGGCTCATGATCTCTGAGGGTCGTGAGATTGAGCCCAGCTCTGTGTTCAGCTCGGAGTCTGCTTGTGTTTCTCTCCCCCCTCCTTCTCCCCCTCCTTCCTGTGCGTGCGCGCGCACACACACACACACACACACACTCTCTCTCTAAAATAAATCTTTAAAAAAAACTTAAAAGAATTGGTTACATATAGAAATTTTTATTTTAACTGACTTTTTCTGATGTAAGTGTAATTACAGAAAACAAACCCTTATGGACACATTAGTGGACCGTAAATGTCTCTGTTTTCAAATGTCCTTTTTTCTTAATAGTGTATTTTAAATACTTTGGCATGCCATTTTTTTAGGAGCTTGCTTTTTAATAATTGCCTATTTTGCTATCGTATGAAGCTAATTTAACCAGAGTCTCTCCTTCTCTCAGTCTTCTTTACTTCTGTCTCCTTTCTTTCTGCAACTCCTTCCACTTTGCTCTCCTTTTGTTGTTCAGGGGAGAAAAATGAAGTATGCTTTTATTACACGGTTAAGTCTGCAAAGGGAAGTGTTTAGTTAAATGAGATTTTGCAGGTTTGGCAATACATGATATTTAGTAATTAGATGCTGTGTCTTTGGTTACGTATTTGTCTGTTGGGTTCTAAAGGGTGACCACTCAGGGAAATTGACCAAGCTATATCAGAGTGAATTTTTCTGGTGTGTAAAGGCAAGTTACAGAGCATTTGATAAAAAGCTTTGCCGTGTTATTCGATATGAAAGCCACTAGCCTCATGTGGGCATTTAAATTTGAATTAATAAAAATTAAATAAAATTAAAAATTTTAGTTCCTTAAGTAAAGTAGCCACAGTTCAAGTGCTCAGTAGGTACATGTGGCTAGTGACTAACCATGTTGGACAAGCAGGTACAGAACATTTTCAACGTTACAAAGAGTTCTGTGGGACAACCTTGGGGTGAAGTTTATATGTGTTACCTGTTTATTATATTAAAATTTAAAAATCATTTTTGTTTTTAATTTTCTTCCTGGTTATATAAATGCTAATAGAAGTCAGTGATTTTGGAAACTATGAACAGCTCAAAATTACTTAGAGTAATTTTTGCTTTCCTACCAACTTAATATTTAAAATTACGTCCTGAAGTAAAACATGTATCAACATAGGGTTACCAGCATTTAGAAATTCTAGGAAAACACTTAAAAATTCCTTTTTTTTTTTTT
>NC_138373.1:58572004-58626845 GCF_054177405.1 Leptonychotes weddellii | reverse complement strand
GAATGAGATACAGAGAGCATGAGAGGGAGGAGGGTCAGAGGGAGAAGCAGACTCCCCGCCGAGCAGGGAGCCCGATGCGGGACTCGATCCCGGGACTCCAGGATCATGACCTGAGCCGAAGGCAGTCGCTTAACCAACTGAGCCACCCAGGTGCCCAGCAAATGGGAATTCTTGATCGTTATAGTAGAATATAGTCAGCATTTCTGTTCCCAGAGTACTTGTCAACCTATTGTAAGTCATTCTATGATTAACCTGGTTTATACTTAACGGATTTTTTTAGTCTGTGTAGGTAAACATAATAAAAGTTTCAGACCATTTGCTCTATTAGAGACATTCTAGTTCTTTTTCCTCCAGCTCTAAACAGCAAGCTACTGTGGGTTTTTGGAAACCTTGTGAATTTCACCACCTCATTCAGAAACTTTTTTTTTTTCATTTTTTTCTTTCTCTCTCTTTTTTTAAAATAGTGTCAAAGCCTGATCCAGTCCTTTTTACAAGTGGTCCTTTGTTTGCATGTAAAAGGCCATTCCTTAAGATGAAGCGCAGGGGTTTGCCCTTATTGCAATAAATCAGAGAAGGTGATCTGGCTGATGGGATTTTTTGAGTTATACTCAGCCAAGATCCTGGGCTGGGATCTGGGCTACCAAGGGCCTGAAAAGAGGAGCAATGATTGATGGTCTGTTTTCTTTCATGCTGACTTCTTAATCACTGGAAAGTGGCAAGATAGATTCTCAGTTGTCACACATGGAGCGACACCATGCTCTTACTAAATGTTCTGTCAATGTGCTGTCCCTTGCAGTTGGCTGAAGAGCTTCAGAACAAGCCATTAAACAGTGAGACCAGAGAGCTGTTGAAACTACTGTCAAAACCCAATGTGAAGGTGAGGACGTGTAATAAATATCTTCCAGAGGGGCCACTTTCTGAGACTTCAGATGAGTTTTATTTTGAGCATCAATTTTCAAGTGAATGTATTTTCAAATAGTGTGCAGTATTTTCATAACCCAAATTCCATTAAGGAAAACAAGTTGAGCTTTTGATGATAATGTGACCAACTACAGAATACTGTAATTGGGAAGCTCAGGATTTAAGTCAGTGAATATAATGTCACTTCAAGGTCAGTTTCTTTTTAAACGAAGGTAAGAGTACAGAATACAGAACCTACTAGTGATTTTGTTTAGGCTCATTTTACTTGGTTAGTGAAAGGTATTCCAATATATTTGACAGCTATATCTATTTTTTTATAGGATCATTTCAGCTTTCCTCTTTCCCCTCCCTCTTTGTCTTCCCCATCTCCTCTCCCTCTACTGATTCATGTTTTAATATATATTACCATTTTACAGAGAAGAGCAGTTTCCCAGCGTAAAATACTAGTAAAATACCAGTAGGCAGATTCCAATTCTCCTTGCCATTTTTTTATTGAAGAATAGTTGACATAACAATATTGTATTAGTTTCAGGTGTACAACATAGTGATCTAATATTTATATACATTACAAAATGGTCACCACAATTAGTCTAGTTACTATCTGTCGCCGTACAAAGTTGTTACAATATTATAGACTATATTTTCTCTGTGGTATATTACATTCCTGTGTCTTATTTATTTTATAACCGGAAGATTGTATCTCTTAATCTTCTTCACCTATTTTGCTCCTTCCCTTGCCATTTTTCTTCCAGGTATATCATTTATCTTTCCTCCAAAGGTGCTTGGTCAACAGAAGTCATTTAAAAATTTTCCTGTTAATTCTAAGGTCATTAATGCACTATATCCTATAACCTGTACATTTTGGACTTGATACTGCTGCAATTACATGTGAAGTATTATCCATGAGTCAGAATTACATGTAGATTATGTAATTAAAATGATCAGTTATCTTTTTTTTTTTTTAAGATTTATTTGAGAGAGTGCAAGTGGGAGGGAGGGGCAGAGGGAGAGGGAGAATCTCAAGCAGACTCCCTGCTGAGTGTGGAGTCCAGCATGGGGCTCGATCTCACAACCCTGAGATCATGACCTGAACTGAAACCAAGAGTTGGATGCTCAACTGACTGAGCCACCCAGGTGCCCCAAAATGATCAGTTATCTTATGATGATTTCTATGAAGCGTATCTAGGCTGTCGGATGAATATTTCTGCCTCGGTGCAAAAACTGATTTCTGCCTTCCTTGAAAAATCTCCTTTGCTATAATAGTCTTAAGTTAATGGTCAGAAAAGATAGTATTAAATAAAAGATGAGGTGAAAACATATACAAGCTATAATTCCTAATCCTTAGAAGTAAAGTAAATGCTGTCAAGAATAAGTGGATTATAATTAGTAATTTAGAGTAATTGACTTATACTGGTACAGAGGAGATTGGTTGAATTTTAGTTCTAAAAGAATAAGGATCAGCTTAGAGCAAAATAGTTCCTTGAAATTAAAGACAAAGTATGTAGAAAGGTTAAAGACAAATCTCAGAGTAAGATTCATAGGTAGAGAAAGTTCTGAAATGTCTTCATTTGGTCTCAGAGTACACATGAGTTAATATGAGCCAAAGAATGGTGAGGTTAGCTGTGCAACTTGTTAAACTCTTCATTGAGAGTGCTGTCTTGGTTTGAGTATTAGAAATTGAAGAAGAATGTTCCCGACAAAAAACAACAACATGATTTTGGTATTCTTTTCAAGAGTGTTTGGAATGGAATAGCTAATAAAGAAGAGATTATACTGGATGGAAACTGGTATTTGGCTTGAGAGGGAGGTTATGATTTTAGATGGTATTCAGCACCATTGGATACAACCTTATAATTAAATCCTGGAACTTTGTTATGGTGAAAATATTTTAGACGAATACTTTTTAAATTTTTTATGTTTATATAGCCATATGATAAGAGAATGGGTGAGAAGTCAGCATGAAAGATGTATTTTCAGGAAGTGATGTGTGGGAAGTGGGTAGGATTGCAGACGCAAGATGTCTCAGTTGGCAGTGGCCGTTTCTAGTTAGCCAGTCCTGGGGAAGGGGAAGAATCTTTCTTCCCTTTATGACCTAACATTTAACATTGCTTTCCTTGAAATCAATTACATTAACTACCATCAATTTGAATTTCACTTTTTTTAGGTAATTACTTTAAGAAGTCATTTAGTAAACGAAAATATTTGCTTTCCTTTTTTTTTTTTAAAGCAGAAGCAAGGTACAGCAGAATATGACAGGTATACATGAATTATAAGTTGAACTGACAGTTTAAATATGAAAAGCATTACTCCAGGGTGTTAATTTGAATACTGTTTTTTAACTTTTAGTGGAGAAGGGAAGTAATTATGTGCTTGTTAAAGAGGGCTGTTTCATTTAAAATATTTAGTTCACAGTAGTGAAAAGAAACCTGCACCTCCAAAGTAATAATGATTTTTGTAAACACACACAGATCTATACAGCCAAATACATAGCCACTATGAGAAGGATGATACTTGTATCCTACAGACCTGCCGATTCCTTTTTGGAAAGTTTTAAAACTTTCTCCGGTTATTTGTGTCACTAGAGTCAGATCTTCATTCGTTCTCAAGTGTCCAGTGCCTACTATGTGCCGGGCCCTGTAGATACAACTTGCAGAAGATTCGTGAAGGTTAATGAAGCTGACGGGAGAAATACAGGGTGAAAGAACACATGAAATACTGTGGAGGGAGCGCCTGGGTGGCTCAGTTGGTTAAATGTCTGAATCTTGGTTTCAGCTCAGGTCATGATCTTGGGGTGGTGGGCATGGAGCCTGCTTGGGATTCTCTCTCTTCCTCTCCCTCTGCCCCTCCCCTAGTTCACGCTTTCTCTCTCTCTCTCTCTCAAATAAATAGATAAAATCTTAAAAAAAAAAAACAAAACACCATGGAAATCAGAGGAGGGATGCTAAATCTAAATTTGGGGAGGGAGGAGGGAGTGGGGGAAGGGTTGAAGAAAACTTGCCAGAGGAAGTGGCATATAAATTGAGCCCTGAAGATTGAGTTTGAGGTAACCAAAAGAAGGAATAGGAGAGATGAGTTGAGGGGATGTGAAAATAGATTTTTTTTTTAAAGATGTATTTATTTTAGGGAGACAGAGGGTGGGGGGAGGGGCAGGAGAGGGAGAATCTCAAGCAGACTCCCACTGAGCAGTGAGCTGAATTTGGGGCTTGATCTCACAACCCTGAGATTGTGACCTGAGCCAAAATCAAGAGTCAGATGCTTAACCGACTGAGACACCCAGGCGCCTCTGAAAATAGGTATTTTAAATAAGGTGAATAGTATGTGAATCCCCTTAAAGAGAATATCTTGTCCAGTTTGAGGATGAAAATAAGTTCAGTGTGGTTGAACAGTAGCTTGTGGAAGAGGAGGGGGCAGGAGTTCAGAGCTGGACAGGGGATCTTTTGAGTAGGGGGGCCGTGTACGACCTGGTTTGCCCAAGAACAGTCTGGTTTGTGCCTGTAGTTCCAGCATGATTATTAATAGCCTCCTTTCCATTTCAGTTGTTTCCTTCTTTAGAGGATAAATTATAGGGCCCCCCTTATTGTGAGCATATTACAAAGTTTGGATTTCATCCTAAGAGCAGTGGAAAGTCATTGAAAGGATTTAAATAGGCAAGTGACACAGTTGCTCTAGCATACAGATTCTTGGAATGGTGGGGTGGTGGTAGGGTGGGAGGAGTGGGTGCTGAATGGAGGAAGGCCAGCTGGAAGCCTGTGGAAGTAATTCAGGTGAAACATGATTATGGCCTTAGTGAAGGCTGTGAGGGATGGATGGAGTGGGGGATGGGTGGAACTGGACAGAGCTTCAATACATGGTATTGGCACAAGTGGTTAATTATTGGGAAAAAATAATATAACCAAATATAATGCATATTATGTGTAATATACAATGAATTCCAAATAAATGAAAGATTTGAGTATAAAAAATTGAACCATAATCATGGGATAGAGAAGAAACACTCACTATCTCAGGAACAGATAAACAGACAGACACACATAGGAAAAGTAAAAGAGAAAATCCATGAATGTGGTTAGAAGGAATAATTTATTTATATAAACAGTCTACATTTGTCTTTAATAAAGTGATAATTTATTACTTTGACTTTAATTTTACTTTTTACAAAGGGACTTGATAAAGACTTTTGAAAGTAAACAGGAAATTTTTTTGATAATGCATAATTGTATTTTTAATTCAAACTATGGAGAAAGTAGAAGTTCCTATCTTCATTGCTCTGTGAAGATGAACATCATCCCATATGTTTAATGACTTTCTATTTTGTCTGTGAAGTGTGTGTTCATATACCTTTTAGGGACAACTACTGTTCATTGGCTGCATTATTTTTCCTTTTTGCATACAGAAATATTACCTATACATTTTTTCTTTTAAGATTTATTTATTTAGGGGCACCTGGGTGGCTTAGTCGGTTAAGCATCTGCCTTCGGCTTGGGTCATGGTCCCAGGGTCCTGGGATTGAGCTCTGTGTTGGGCTCGTGCCTCTTCCTCTCCCCTCCCCCTGCTTGTGCTCTCTCTCTCTCTCTCTCTCTCTCTCTCAAAAAAAAAAAAAATTACTTGAGGGAGAGTGAGGGGGCAGAAGGGGGAGGGAGAGAGAGAATCTCAAGCAGACGCCCTACTGAGCATGGAGCCCAACTCGGGGCTTTATCCCACAACCCTGAGATCATGACCTGAGCTGAAATCAAGAATTGGACGCTTAACCAACTTCGCCACCCAGGCGCACCTACATTTTTTTCATTATAAATAGAATGCACTATTTTTCTGTTTTGTTTTGTGGATTTTTAACTTTTTTTTTTTTAAAGATTTATTTATTTATTTGAGAGAGCGAGAATGAGAGAGAGAGAGAGAGCACATTAGAAGGGGGAGAGTCAGAGGGAGAAGCAGGCTCCTTGCTGAGCAGGGAGCCCAATGGGAGACTCGATCCCGGGACTCCGGGATCATGACCTGAGCCGAAGGCAGTCGCTCAACCAACTGAGCCACCCAGGCGCCCGATTTTGAACATTTTGACATGTTCATTGACATTACATTGCTCATGTAATTGTCCACCTCTAAGAGATAAGTTAGATAACTTTGCTTTTTTTTGCTTTTTAAATAGCACTGTAATGCATTATCTCTTGTATATTTCAGAATTTTATTGGGTCAATAAGTTGCTGGTTAAAATATCTGTACAGTTAAAATTTTGATAGTGATTGCCAACTTGTCCTTTGCAACAATCTGGACAGGTCCTGTGCAGTGCCCGCAGGTGTGCATGAGAAGGTCCTTTCCCCCTATGTCCTCAGAAGCCCTGTTTAATTTTCTTTTTCAGTTTTGTTAATTGATCACCACTGGAATATATGTCAACACTTTGTGTATACATCTTGCCACCCTCAAGTCTCCAACAGTTAAGAAATGCTTGTCATTTTGTAACCATTGTCTCACCTGAGGGCTGTCAAAGAGTTAAAGATTACGTCCAGTTGTTAAATCTCTGAATCGAGATGCACCTGGGTGGCTCAGTCGGTTAAGTGTCTGACTCTTGGTTTCTGCTCAGGTCATGATCTCAGGGTTGTAGACTGAGCCCTGCTTTGGGCTCTGGGCTCAGTGCAGAGTCTGCTTGAGATTCTCTCTCCCTCTCCCTCCACGCTTACTTGTGCTCTCTCTCTCAAATAAATAAATAAATAAATAAATATTTTATTGACATATAATGTGTTATTTGTTTCAGGGGAACAGGTCTGTGATTCGCCAGTCTTACACAATTCACAGTGCTCACCATAGCACATCCCCTCTCCAATGTCCATCACCCAGCCACCCCATCCCTTCCACCCCCCTCCACTCCAGCAACCCTCAGTTTGTTAGTATTTTTTAAAAATCTGTGAATTGATCAGTCAGTCGCCATATCCGAACAGTAAGTAATAACTACTCTTATTACTCAATAATGTTTATAAAATCCAGTCTTATTGTCCAAATCTTAAAGTCCAGGAAAAGTAATGAAGCATCAAAGAAACAGCAGATGGTGAGAAAAAGGAAGTGGGGTAATGAGTAGCAGAAGGCCTCAGTAGATGTGATAGGGTGTGGGAGCTTCCTGCAGTGATAGAGTGGAGAAGAGCAATAATGTTTGTGGCCTTTGGGGGAGCTGATGAAAGGATGAGGATCTCTACAGAGACTTTGTTTCTAGGGGAAGCAAAGAGAGTCATTAATAATAAGAACCACTCCTAGGCATCACATGGCCACATTAAAGGCAAATCATCATCTATGAATCATCATTCAGAGGCTCGTTTTTTGATAAAACAGTGAAGTGACATCATCTCTAGAATATGGTATTATAATTTAGGAAGTTGGGGAAAATTTGGTAGGTTTTAAAAAGGCAATAAAATTAAAAGATTTGTTGTAATTTTTCAGCTTTCCAAAACGTGCATTTACCAGAAATTACTCATTGCCTGAGCATGTAGAATGGATGAGACTTCATTTAAGCATGCAAAAGGGAAAAGTGAAGCTTCCTTCTGGAGGAATAAATCAGTGTTACTCATTCTTATGAGTTAGATACTTAATTCTGTTGACCTGACAGATACTAAAACATAGAATTGACTCCAGGGGGTCCAAAGCAGTGAAAGTCTGTGCGCCTGATGAGTTATAAGGCCTGGTGTTCAATTTCCTGCATAGTCTTCTGAGCAACAGGTAAACCCATCAGTTCTGATTGGGGTGACTGTGGCATATGGAAATACAATTTTCTTATTTAGGTGTGTTGCCTTTCAAAAGGACAATCTGTGTATTGAAGAATAAAGTCATCACAGTTAAAACAGGCAAATAGAATACAAAGTTACTTTTAGTTGTCCAAAATAAAAATGTTGCTAACCAAATATATTTGTAAAGCAAAACTATTAAAGAATTAGGAACTCAATATCTATGAATATTAAAAATATATTTTGGAATCCAGACATGGAAATGAATACAAAACTAAAGAGGAAAAATACATAACTGCTGCTGTTAGTATTGCCTATCAACTATGATAATCATTTTATTTTAAAAGATGTTTATTAGTGAT
Organism: Leptonychotes weddellii; assembly: GCF_054177405.1. Classification (NCBI taxonomy): domain Eukaryota; kingdom Metazoa; phylum Chordata; class Mammalia; order Carnivora; family Phocidae; genus Leptonychotes; species Leptonychotes weddellii. Next base: position 58,618,858 of record NC_138373.1, on the reverse strand, counting down.
CTCTATTAGTCTTATCTATGTGCAAGATAGTTATCATAGATACCCATAGTGAATATTTCTGATGTTTTTCATTCAACTCTTTATAGATCCATATCCCATCCACTGTCTGTTCCTATCTTCCTGTCTGAAAAACTCCATATACCATTTTTTGTGTAGTGCAAGTCTCCTGGTGATGAATTCCTTCAACTTTTTTTATGTCTTTAAAAAGTCTTCATTATCCCTTCATTATTAAAAGATATTTTTGCTGGGTATAGAATTTTAGGTTGCTGGTTTTCTTTAAGTATTTAAAAGATGTTGCTCTTTTATCTTGTAGCTCGTATTGTTTCTGATGTGTGTTATCTTTTTAAGCTTTTTTCCTTTGGCTGATTTTAAGATTTTTTCTTTCTCACTGGTTTTAAGCAATTTGGTGTTATTTCTTTTTATGGTTTTCTTTTGTGCTTGGATATGTTGAACTTCCTGGCCCTAGGGGCTTTTTCTCCCCCCATCAAATTTGGAATATTTTATGCCATATTTCTTCAAATATTTTTTTTTAACACCTCTCCTTTGGAGATGCCAATTAGGTGTATATAAGTTGTCCCATAGCTCAATAATGTTCCATTTGTAATTTTTTACTATATTTTCTCTTTGTGTTGTTTCATTTTAAGTACTTTATAAATTGCTTTAACTATAAGCGTTAATCTCATTCAGTGTACTTTTTAAAAAATTTCATACATTGTATCTTTTGTCTCTAGAAGTTTGATTTGAATCTTTCTTATATATGGCAAGTCTCATTTTCAGTGTTTTCTCTAGCTTTTTAAGCATTTGGAATACAGGTATAGTAATTGTTTTAATTTTCTTGTCTGCAGTCTCTCTCTAATTCCAGGATTTGGTTCTATATAATTCTGTCATCTGTGTAATTTTCAGAGTTTAGTTCTATGGTGTTATGTTGTTCTTCATTATGAGTAGTATTTTCTTCTGTCTTCACATGCCTCATAACTTTCGTCAGTAATTGATTGGCTCTCAGTCATTATGAGTTTTACTTTGTTTGATGCCGGATATTTTCATATTTTTATAGTGATATTCTTGAGGTTTTTTTCTGTTATATAATTACATGGAAATATTTTGGTCCTTCAGAGGCTTGCTTTTAAGCTTTGTTAGGTGAGATCTTAGCATTGTTTAATCTTGGATTAAGTATTTCCTCCTATTAAGACAATATCCTGTGTTAACTGTCCTCAGTGCCTTGTGAATGCCAAGCTTTTCCCCTCTGACTGAAGGGAACAGGAGCTATTCCTGCCCTGTGTGAGCTTTGGGAATTGTTCCCTGTAATGCATAGTTTCTTAACCTTGGAGCTATTGACATTATGGAGCTTGAAAATTATTGGGGGGAGGGGGTGTGGAGGGCAGGGAACTGCCGTGTATGCTGTCAAATGTTTAGGAGCATCCCTGGCCTCAAACTGGATGGTAGTAGCATCCTCCACACTGTGACAACCCAAAATGTCTCCAGACATTGCCAAATGGCTATTGGGGAGTAAAGTTGTTCTCAGCTGATAACCACTGCTCTAATCCTTTCTGGTAGTTTTTTTGTATGCATGTGCTTTGGCTGAGGACTCAAAGGGGGACCTCCTGCAGATCTCCAGAGCCCATGCCTCTCACCATCTTCTCTTTCATACTCTCTCCTGAGAACTTTAGTTCCTTGACCTCCCAGCACTCCTCACTGTGTTGTCTCAACTTACGGAGACCAGTGGGTTCTGCCTGGGTACCTTCTCCCCCTACATGGCCAGGAAACTCTGGCCTCACAAGGCTCACATTTGTTTCCTGTCTCTCAGTGATCACTGTCCTTAATTGTCTGATGTCCAGTGTCTTCCCAAACCATTGTGCATCTTTTTGATTGTTGTTTTTTTGTTTTTTTAAGTTTTCTGTTTTCTACTTTTTTCAAGTGGGATCCCTATTAACTTCATCTTGGCTCTCATCCTCATTCCTGAATGGTATTTTTGCTGAATACACAATTCTGGGCTGGCTGTTATTTATGTATTTATTTTTTAAAGCACTTACAAAGGTATTTAACTGGCTTCTGGTTTCCATTGTGGCTAATCACTCAGCTGTCAGTCATATTTTTTTTCTGATATTTTTAAGATCCTCCTGTTTTTGGTGTTCTGTAGTTTCACTACGATATGTATCTAATCTTGGATTTCTTTTTATTGTTCCTGCTTCCTAATGCATATATTGGGTTTCCTGAATCTTCAGACTCAGTCTCTCATCAGTTGTCAAAAATTTACAGCTATTATCTCTTCAAATATTTGTTCATCTTGAGGCTGTTCATTCCTTTGCTCTGAAACTCTTGTCAGATACAAAAAGCGACATTTGTGGCATATGTAACTAACAAAGGGTTGGGTCCAGTATATTATAAAGAATTCTTACATATCAATAAGAAAAAGACAGACTAGAAAACTGTGTGAGGATATTCAGCAGGCATCTCCCAAAAAAAGCTATCATTGGTTATAAGAAATATGAAATTTCAATCACAAGGAGATACCACTGCCAGATTGAAACTAGTAATGTAAAATGTTGGGGATCATGGGATATAACTAGAACTCACGGAAGCTGTTGGTAGGAGTAGAACTGGGACAACCACTTTGAAAAATTGTTCATCTTGTATCTAGTAATGTTGAATATACTTAGAAACCCACAACCCAGACTTTTCTCTCTTAAATATACTTGACCTTTGAACAATGCAGGGATTAGGGTCACTGACTCCCTGCCTGGTTAGAAATTTGTGTATAAGGAGGGCACGTGTTGTGATGAGCACTGGGTGTTATACACAACTAATGAATCATTGAATACTACATCAGAAACTAATGATGTACTATATGTTGGCTAACCAAACATAATTTAAAAAAAAAAAAGAAATTTGTGTATAACTTTTGGCTCCCCAAAACTTAACTACAAATAGCCAACTGTTGACTGGAAGCCTTACCAATAGCAAATAGTTGATAACACATATTTTGTATGTTATGTGTATTATATACTGTGCTCTTCCAATAAAGTATATGAGATAAAAGAAAATGTTAAGAAAATTATTAGGAAAAGAAAATACATTTATAAGACTGTGTTGTATTTTTCAAAAAATACCTGGATACAAATGGACTCGTGCTGTTCAAACCCAAGTTGTTCAACAGCCAACTGTACTTAACCCCAAGTGTGTGTGTGTGTGTGTGTGTGTGCACATGCGTGCACGCATACGCATTAGAAGATGAGAAATATTTATAGCAGCACTATTTATAATAGCCAAGAACTGAAAACATCCTAAATGTTCCTCAAAGGCATAGTGGGCAAAGAAACTGTGAGATATTCATATCTTGGAAAAAAGACCACAGGTGAATGCAGCTGGACCATTGAGAGGCTATTACAGTTCTCCAGGTAAAACACGACAACATCGATGTCTCTGAACTTTTCCTGTAAAAATGGTCTGTTGCTCCTACTCCATTTTGCTCTCGTAGCATGATGGCAGCGATGGACAACACATCCATGAATGAAGACTGGGTGACAGGAGCATTTCCTTTACAAAAACAGGTGGCATCATTTGCCAGCCTCTGGTCTAGAGCTGAGAGAAGACAACACATTTAGGATATATTTTGCAAGTAGATTTAACAGGATATGGATTGGGTGTTGAGGAGTGTACGGTGGAGAAGAGATTCGTTTCAAGGATGATTTCTAGGCTTCTGGCTAGAATAATTTACAGACTGGTGGTAGTGATTAGGGAACAAATGAGTTAAAAGTCTAAAACCCACTCTCCTAAAATAGTAGTGACATGTCAAGGTTTGAGAGTTATTTTGGTCATTGGTCTATAATGACAATGTGACAGTGTTTTGTGGAGATTTACCACCATGACAGTCATGACTAGAAAAACTTTCACTATACACAAATTAGTTATCTTATTACACAAAAAAATGAAAAGGTGAGAAAACAAGAAAAGAACGAAAGTTAGTCATTATTGGTCAGTTTTTTTGTGTGTTTTCTGCTAACAGGAGGAAGGGAAAAATACAGTTCTCTCAGACTCCTACTGGCTGATCAACAATGTACCTAGAGCCTCATTTTCTAGTAAAAGTAATAACCCCCACCCCATCCCCAGCTGCCACCCTTATAATGATGAACCAGAAAATATACAGGTGAGAGGACTTTTATGCTGATTCTTGTCCTACATTGGTGGCATTGGGGATGGGGATGGCAGCTAAATAGTGCCGCCTTCTCCTGTCCTACATATTCCCGTTTCTAAGATCCTCCTTTTCATGTAGTTGCCTATCACCATTGTTAAGTCAAAATTATAACACCGATTTGATTTTCTTTATAGTTGGATGTGCTTGGGATTTTGTATTTGATTAATTTTTTTCCAAATGTTGACTTTGATAGGCTTTGCTCTCTGTACATGATACTGTGGCTCAGAAGAATTACGATCCTGTATTACCGCCAATGCCTGATGATATTGACGATGAAGAAGACTCCGTAAAAATCATTCGTCTGGTCAAAAATAGAGAACCACTGGTGAGTTGTGGTTTACACTTTGTGCTCAGATGTGAGTAGCTATCATGATAAAACCAAATCTTATGGGGACATACCATTTATTCCTCTCTTTGAAACATAATTTTTCTGTGTTGTCAAACTTTAGAGTGTTCATGTCTAAAAAATAATATTTAGAAAAATGAAAAAAAAGCTAAATAAAACGACAAGCATTCTCTTGGTTATACATAGCAATAATTTGTACGATGTGACATTGACATTTATAAAAGAAAGTATAACATGTGCCAGTCACAGCTGATTTAAGATTAAATGGTGCAACTAAAAATAATTGCTTATGGTTTTTCTAGAAAGCTGATTTATTTTAAAGTAATGAGGAGAAGCTTACCAAATATCTGTTATTTCAAAATGTAAATGTACCCATTTATTTTAGCACCAGAATTTATACAATGTCAGATTACATCAAGCGATTTACGGTGGGCAGAATGATGGCCAGTGATGTCATGTCCTAATCTTCAGAGCCTGTGAGATATTACTTTAAATAGCAAAGGGACTTGTCATGATTTGGTAAGAGTCTTGAGATGGGAAGATTATCCTGGTTTAGATGGTGGATCTAGTGTCTTCACAAGGGTTTTTACTAAAGTAGAAAGAGGAGGCAGGGAGTCAGAGTTGCAAAAGGAGACGTGATGATTAAAGCAAAGGTTGATGTTGCCATGAGCCAAGGAATGCCAGAAGTTTCTAGAAACTGGAAAAAGCTCAAGGATCAGATTCTCTCCTAGATCCTCCAGAAGGAACACAGCCCTGCTGACACCTTGATTTTAGCCCCAGGACACTCATTTTGACCCTCCGACTTCCAGAACTGTAAGATAATAAATTTGTGTTGTTTTAAGTCACTACCTTTGTGTGGCGCATTTGTCTCAGCAATAAGATACGAGTACAGAGTATATCCATATTTTGATGAAACTACATTCAGAAGAAAAATAGATTTTATCATCTAGCAGTTGATTTTAAATGTGTTGTGGCTCATTTTGTCTACTTAAGACATTTTTGTGTTCTTAAAGCAAATATCAGTGGATAATGCAATATTTGCTGGGCATTATGTGAGGTACTTTACATACATTATATTTAATCCTCATAGTACGTGTCTTTTTCCATTTTTATAGACTAGGAAATGAATGTACAAAGAAGCAAAGCAACTTACCTAAGTATCACAGGTAATGAGGGGTAGAACTAAGGTCCAAATTTGGCTTTTTACCTTCTAATACTAGTTTTTTCTTCTATACCATATTGGGTCTTTATACTTTTACCTTTTAGGTGGTTTTCATATTTTGCTTTATTTAAGGACAACTTTGGCACCTTGATAAATACATTGGACACTCTTGCCCAGAAAAATACACAAATAAATTTGCATGTAATATAAGGGAATTTTTGAGCCCCTGAAGCTCATCCGTAGATATCCTAGGACTCCCTGTATTCCTGGCTAAGATTGTTTAATGTAGATTATGAATTTATGCCTTTCATCTGTGGTTATAAACTCATACTGGTAACCTAAATATCTCTTGGTATTTATTATGAAGGTGACATACTTAGTAAGGCTAGACGGTATGCAGTTGGGATGTAGAAAGGTGTATCTCAGGGCCTATTGCCATAAAGTGACTCCTTCTTGGTGGCTTCTGTGCATCCCTCAGTAAGAAATACGTTTTCTGTTTTGACAAATTCAGGCCCTTAGATAATCGAAAGGCTGACCATCTTGAGGAGTTCAGTAATTCCCTAGTAATCATTTCTTTGATCAGTCATAGTTTTCCCAGGGGTGGCAAGGTTTTGGGTGTGTTGGTTTGGTGAGCTAACATTTAAACCACCATCAGTGACATGTAAGTCCTGAGCCTCTCCTGATCAAATAAGATCTTCAGATATACAGTGCAAGAGGAGGGGAAGCACAAAATACCCCAGGATGTTATTTAGGGGGGCAGAAGTACTATACGTTCAGTTAGCAAGAATAGAAGGAAATGCATGGGAATAAAAATTTCAAGTTTCCCTACGGTTATATGGAACTTGTGGGGCTATGCAGGTGCTAAGAGGCTAGAAATTGGTTGAATGATTAGGGTGAGGAGCTTGGGTGGCTCCGTCAGTTGAGTATCTAACTTTTGATTTTGGGGTCATATTCTCAGAGTTGTGGAGCTTGCTTGGGATTCTCTCTCTCTCTCCCTCTCTTCCTCTGCCCCCCCTAATTAATTAATTAAAATAAGTTTAAAAATTATTTCTCTTAAGCATGAGAATGTTTTCCAGATTTGTAACATTTGTATATTCTGGGGATATCCTAAATATTTCTTGGAATTGTTCAGTTTTCTTATTCCTGTACCATGGTATAATTTGGCAATTTTGTATGTACTTGGTAGCATTTTCCTTTCTACTTCCCCTTAAATGATGAAATTTAAAATTTTTAATTTTAAATTAAATTTTTAATTCCATTGCATTTTTATCCATTATTTTTATTCTTCTTTTTGCCTGTTTTTACATGAATTGAAAAAATTTTTGTTTCTCCATTATTTAAAAGTAAATTAATAATAAAAGTTTTTTCCCCCCAAATTTATGCAATTAACTTCTTTAAACTCTAGGTTTATTTTTTTATACTAATATTCCATGTATAAGGCAATTTCAAGCAATTTCAAGGACTTTTAAGTTATCTTACTTTAAAAAATTATTTTAGTCACTGGTCCTTTGTCTTCCTAGTGAGCCACAATTTGCATGTTTTTTTGTTCAAGGAGCTGTATTGAAAAAAATAAAAATAAAAACTTCAAATAGAAAACAACATCTACATGGAATGAAGAAATCCCCCAAATTATTTGTTATGATTCCTGAGAAAAGTATTTAGATTTCAGATGTCATTTCAACCTTGGAATATGAAATCAGGGAAGGCGAATTACTTGTCTTGAATATTAGTTTGACAGTTATTGTAAAGTAGGAGTATTGGATGAATAAACTTAAAGTTTAAAAAATGAACTAGTCAGAAAAGTAGAAAATAGTCATTTTCAACAAGCTTGTCATTTTACATTTGTCAAATGTCACTTGTCATTTTGGAGAGGTTATTGGAAAAAGCCACAACCACCAAAGGGGTAGGGGGTGGGGAGGGAGAAGCAGAAACTGGGAGAAGATTAAGTCTGAGGCATCCTTAGGAGAATGAATCCAAGGGGTTAAGAATCAAATAGTTAAGATGAGGAAAGCCAAGCTGAAATAAAATTCTAGTGATTGGATGGTCAGTAAATTTTCGGCAAATGATTCAGGAGGAAAGGCCAAAAGATTTAGCAGTCAATGGGCTAGTTTATCAGTGTTACTTAAGCATGTGATTTTGGGGGCACGTGGGTGGCTCAGCTGGTTAAGCATCTGACTTGATTTCAGCTCAGGTCATGGTCTCGGGGTCCTGGGATCGTGCCCCACATCGGCTCTGTGCTTGGGAGGGAGTTTGCTTGAGGAATCTCTCCTTCTCCCTCTGCCCCTCCCCCACACACTCACTCCTGCCACGCACTCACTCACTCTCAAATAAATAACCTTTTTTTAAAAAATGTAATTTTGTGTGTTAGACTGAGTTATAATGCAGTGCAATAAATGCCAAGCTTGCATTAGATGACCTAAGTGGGAGGTATTATGCTGTCACTTATTTGCTCTATATCCTTATAGGAACAAGTCACTTAGCCTCTCAGCCTGAGGCTCCTTATTAGATAGTCAGGAGATATGCCTCTTCAAGAGTGTTTTGAATATCAACTAGTATAATGTATTTGAAATGCTCTGTAAGTTTTTATGCATTATGCACGCATTATATCAGTGTTACACAGAATGATGAGAAGGTAGGAGCTCTAGATGACAGTTGTTGAAGGAGAGGACCATTTCCAGGAAAAAGAGTCCGTGAACACAGATCATGTAGATAATTTGCCATGGAAAGGTGAGGGGGTGATAATTTGAGGGAAGGGATGATGAATGAACTGAGAGAAGGAGAGTTTAAAAACACTGGTCAGGATGCAGGGAGCAGAGTTATCCTCCCTTCCTGTGAATATGGAATAATTTGTAACTGTTTTATCCAGAAATAATGAATAATAAATATTAATTTTTAGGCAGGCTTAAGAAAATGACCTTCTATTAGTGAGTGAGTGGATTATAATCCCGATTTTCAGTTTCTGGCATGGGTTGTCCTTGATTCTTTTAGAACGGTGGTGCTCAAACCTTTTTTTTAGATTTTTTTTAGATGTCTCCGATGTTCTTGATGCAAATGTTTGGTAGATGATACTTGAAACCATTTTGATTTGAAACCATTTTGATTTCAAAGGTTCAACCTGAAATCACCTGTGCTACCAGCTGAAGGGGAAGGTCCTAGAATATTGGCAGTATTGGAGGAGATGCAATTTTTATGTAGGACATTGTGATAGCTCAGTCTCAGCAGTCCTCTTTTGTAAACCATTTTACAGCAGTAACAAGACAGACACATTCAAGCAGAATTTTAACTTCTCAATCTAACTTGAAGTTCTCTATATTCTATATTTTGTCAAAATTACATAGAATAATGGGATGCCTGCGTGGCTCAGTTGGTTGAGCATCCAACTCTTGACTTCGGCCCAGGTCATGATTTCAGGGTCGTGAGACTGAGCCCTGTGTAGGGCTCTGTGCTGAGTGTGGAGCCTGCTTGAGATTGTCTCTCTCCCTCTCCCTCCCTCCCTCTCTCTCTCTCTCAAAAATCACATAGAATAAATTCAGAATATATAAGAAAATATGTACTAAAACATTAGATACAATTTTAATTCATTTTGCCTTTGCCACCTGTGCCATTGGACTGTAGACTTTTGGATAATATGACATGTAATGTGCTCTGTTTTATTGAGTTTTGATCTTATTTTCATGCAAGTACATTCCACTAGGAATACCTCAAGGAATTGTGATAATGGGGGTTTGGAAAGCAATATGGAAATAGAAATCTTCAAGAATGAAGGGATCAAAATGAAGATAGAGTCAAATGCTGGTATCATGTAGAAACAGAGATTATTTCTCAGGGTCCATAGTTCACCCTCCAGGGATAGGTAAAATCAGCAGATAGCAAGCACTCTGTTTCAAGATTCCTATAACAGAGTAACCCTTTAGTGTTGGAGTGCTCGTCTTTATCTACACATTCGAGAAATGATTTCATCCAGCCCATGGCTTTAAAAATAATCTGTGTGTCAGTGACTCCCAGGTCTATTTCTCTTCCAGATCTTTTTTCTGAGTTTCAAATTTGTATGTCCATCTGTGTACTTGATATCTCCATTGGAATGTCTAATGGACAGCTCTGTCTTGACATGTCCAAAAGTTAACTGATCTTTGTCCCCAAATCTGTTCCCCTTCTAGGATTCCTCCTCTTTGTTGATTACAATCCCATCTTTCTAATTGCTCAGCCAAAAACCAGAGTCAATCTTTGATACCTTTCTTCTTTCATGTCCCATTTCCAGTCCATTGGGAATTCTTTAGGCTCTACCAATAATATATCCGGACTATTCATCACTTCCCCTCCTGCCAGTCAGATCCAAGCCTTCTTCATCTTTACCCTGGAGTATTTTAACAACCTCCAGTTTGTTTCCTTGCTTTAGCTCTTACATTCCTTCAACCTTAACACAGTAAGTGGAGTGAGCCTGTTAGATTATAGCACTTTTGCTGTTCAGGTTCTCCCTGTTTCTTTCAGAATAAAATCCAGAGCTCTCACGAGGATCTACATGATCTGGCTCTCTGTTAACCATCTGACCTTAGCTCCTACTGCTTCTCCCTTTTTACTTTACTCCAGGCACACTGACTTTTTTGCTCTTCCTTGATCATTCTATTCATAGCCCCATCTCAATACCTTTGTGCTGTTTTCATCTATTCTTTCCCTTTAGCTAACTCCTTCATCTTTCTTTTTTCTTTTTCTTTTTCTTTTTTTAAGAGAGGGAGAGGGGAGGGGCAGAGAAAGAGAGAATCTTAAGCAGGCTCCGTGATCAGCACAAAGCCTCTTGCAGGGCTCCATCTCACAACCCTGAGATCGTGATCTGAGTGGTGGACCCGCACACCCTCTCCTTCATCTCCTTTTTATCTCTCTTTACTCAGTGTCATCTTCTCATTGGGGTGTGTCTTTACACTGTCTTTACATTGTCTTTCTTCCCTGCCCTGGCACTCCTGATCTTTCTCACCCTGCCCTCTCTCATACTCATAGTGTTTACCACATTCTAACACACTGTTTATCTCATTATTTCATATTTTGTTTATTGTCCTTCTCCCTTGTTAGATGTAAGCTCCACAAGGGGACAGAAATGCTTAGTTTGTTTCACCACTGTATTACAAGCTCTTGGAACAGAACCTGGCATAGAGTAGGTTCTCAATAAATATTCATCAACTTCATTGAGTCACAGGATAAGTCAAAAGGACTAGCAGTAAGGGGCGCCAGGGTGGCCCAGTCAGTTAAGTGTCTGCCTTCGGCTCAGGTCATGATCCAGGCTCCTGGGATTGAGTCCCACATCAGGCTCCCTGCTCAGCAGGGAGTCTGCTTCTCCCTTTCCCTCTGACCCTCCCCCTGCTTGTGTGCTCAATCTCAAGTAAATAAAATCTTAAAAAAAAAAAAAAAAAAAGGCCTAGCAGTAAGCACAACAAACTGAATGGTCCTACATTGAAAAATAGTAAAATTCATAGTGAAGAAAAAGGTTTATTCCAGTTACTTAATTCTGTTACAAACCACCCCAAATTTTGTGGCTAAAACAATAATATATTATTATATTTCATAGTTTTAAAGGTTGATAGGCTCAGTAGGTGGTTCTTAGAGTCCCTCACATGTACAGTTAGATGGTGGCTGAGACTGGAGTCGTCTGTGAACTTCATTCCTATGACTGATGCCTGGACTGGGATGGCTGGAAAGTTGGGGGCTGATCAGGCATCTCTTTCTAGGTTGTACCTCCATTTGGCTAGTGTGGGCTTCCTCACAGCTTGGCAGGAATCATGATTTCTTATGGTGTCTGACTTCCCAAAGAGCCAGTATTTCAAGAGGCCCAGGATGCAGCTGCAAGTCTTCTCATAGCCTTAAATGCCTTAAAACCATTTTTACCACTTGATATGAGAATATGGCATGCACATACAAAAAAGGAAGAAATTGTTGATCTCCATCATAGACAAACTACTGCAAGGGTAATGAACTTACAAATTTATGAATAAGAGGTTATAGAAAGATACAGGGTAAGCAGTATTGAGTAAGTTACGATAAGCAATTCTGGGGCACCTGGGTGGCTCAGATGTTAAGCGTCTGCCTGTGGCTCAGGTCATGATCCCAGGGTCCTGGGATCGAGCCCCACATTGGGGTCCCTGCTCAATGGGAATCCTGCTTCCCCCTCTCCCACTCCCCCTGCTTGTGTTCCCTCTCTTGCTGTGTCTCTTTTGTCAAATAAATAAATAAAATCTTAAAAAATAAATAAAAATAAAAATAAGCAATTCTGATGAGTTTGCCTTAGATAAGTCCTGACTTCACTACACACTAATTTTCTGATCTTAGACAAATTATAACCATTTGTGATTACTTTCTCATCTATAAAATCTGGATAAATAGAGACTTGGGTTCAAGATGGCAGCGTAGGAAGATCCCTCCCATGTATACAACAAATATACAACTGCATATAGAATAATTTGAAAAAGACCAGAAAACTGGATGAACAGAGCCTCTACAATAAAGGGCAAAAAGAACAGCATTGAGATGGATAGGAGAGGCAGAGACACCATCTTGCCAGAAACAACCCACTGTACATTCAATGATCACAGTCAAGGAGGATCTCAAAAATACAGAAGTTTTCCCTGAGTGAGGGGTTTGTGTTCCACATCAGGCACTGAAAACCCTTAGATCCTGAATGAGAAAGATGAGGCCTCTAAGTGCCAGACTTTGAAAACCAACAGAGATTATGTTCAGGAAAACCATGGAACTATAGGGAATGGAGAACTTGCTCTTAAGGGTTCATGTGCAGACTCACTCACCAAGAGACCCAGCACAAAAACGCCAATTTGAAAAGCACCTAGACCATATGTGAAGGAGACCCACTTACTAATCTTAAAGTGCTTGCCAGAGAGGCTGGAAACTTTTGGAACTTTTCCCAGGGATGGAGACACTGGCAGGTGCCATACTTGTGACCTTATCTACCGTGTTAAAGTTGGTGAGGGTGGGAGTCATTTGGAAACTATTCCTCTAATCTGCTAGAGATGGGGGATGTGCCCAGCTGAGAATCCTGCCAATCCCCACACTGCAGTTGTGCATCCCGGCTGGGTCAGGCAACAGCCCTGCCCATCCCTTTGCCACAGTGCAGGCTTGTGCCACTCAGTGCAGCCATGCATTACAGCCAGACTGGGCACTACCCTATATACCACTGCATCACAAACATAGCCCTGCCACAGCAAACAGACTCATGCATCCCATACAGGGGATGCTTCTTGAGCACCTAGCTCTGGTCAGAGGGGATTGAATTTCTGGGCCATATGACATCTCCTTTGCAAGGTCACTCCTTCAATACTAGGAGAGGTGATTGATTTACCTAGTACATAGAAACAAACAGAGTCAGACAAAAATGAGACATAGGAAAATGTTCTAAATGAAACAGGATAAAACATTAGAAAATGACATTGATGAAATGAAAACAAGCAATGTATCTGATAAAGAATTCAAAGTAATGGTCATAAAGATGCTCACTGAACTCAGAAGAAAATTGGATGAACATAGATCCTCAACAAAGAGAAAATATAACAAAATTCCAAACAGAAGGTACAGAGCTGAACAATACAGTAATTGAACTGAAAAGTACACTAGAGCAGTTTGACAGACTGGATGAGGCCAAAAATCAGGTCAGCAAGCTGGAAGAAAAAGCAATAGAAGTCACCCAGACAGAACAGCAAAAAAAAAAAAAAAAAAAAAAGAATGAAAAAAAATGAAGATAATTTAAGGAACCTTTGAATCCACATCAAGTGGAATAACATTCACATTGTAGGGTTCCAAATACAAGATAGACAGGGCCAGAAAACTTATTTGAAGAAATAGTGGCTGAAAACTTTTCTAATCTAGAGAAGAAAATAGACCTACAGGTTCATGAAGCCCAGAGAGTTCCAAATAAGAAGAACCCAAGGAGATCCATACCAGGACACATTATAATTAAAATGGTAAAAGAGAATCTTAAAAGCTGCAAGAGAAAAACAACTTATATATCAAGGGAAACCCCATAAGACTATCAGCAGATTTTTCAGCAGAAACTTTGCAGGCCAGAAGTGAGTGGCATGACATATTCAAAGTGCTGAAAGGAGAAAACTTCTAACGTAGAAGTCTTTACTGGTAAGTTTAGTACTCAGGTTTGAAGGAGAGATTAAAAGTTGTATAGATAAGCAAACACAGAAGTGGTTCATCGTCACTAAACTGGCTCTATCAGAAATATTAAAGGGACGTCTCTCTAAACTGAAAAAAAAAATGGAATAATTAATAATAAGAAAGCATGTGAAAGTAAAAATGTCACTGGAAAAGGTAAATATATGGTAAAGATAGTGGATCAACCACTAATAAGGCAAGTGTGAAGGTCAAAATACAAAAATAGTAAAATTAACTAAAACTACAGTGATTAGTTAAGAGAGGCACAAAATAAAAAGGTGTAAAGTGTGACATAAGAAATATAAAACATGGGAAGCAGGAAGAAAAAATGTAAGGTTTTGGAATATGTTCAACTTAAGTTGCTGTCAACTCAAAACAGACCATTATATACACAGGAAGTTACAGGTGAACTTAGCAAAATTTATACTAAATACACAAAATGAGAAAAGAATCTAAACAATATAAAAGGAAACCATTGAACCAGAAGGGAAGAGAGAGAACAGAAGGGAACCACGAAAACAGCCAGAAAACAATGAACAAAATGACAGTAAGTATGTACCTATCAATAATTACTTTAAATGAACTAAATATTCCAGTCAAAAGACACAAAGTGGTTGAATGGATTAAAAAAAAGAAGACCCATCTATATGCTCCCTATAATAAGAGACTCACTTCAGAAGTAAGGACATATATAAACTGAAACTGAAAGAATGGAAAAAGATATTCCATGCAAATGGAAACAAAAAGCTGGTATAGCTATACTTATAGCAGACAAAATAGACTTTAAAACAAAAACTATAGTAATAAGAAAGGGCGTTACATAATGAAAAGGGTAATTCAACAAGAACACGTAACATTTATAAATACATATGCACCAAATACAGAGAGACCAAGATATATAAAGCAAATATTACAGACCTAAAGGGAGAAATTGACAGTAATACAGGAATAGTAGGGAACTTTTAACCACCCCTCTTACATCAGTGGATACATCATCCAAACAGAAAGTCCATGAGGAAACAGTGGCTTTGAACAATACATTAGACCAGATAGACTTAATAGCTATGTACAGAGCATTCCATCCAAAAAGAACAGAATACACATGCTTCTGAACTGCACATGGAATAGTCTCCAGGAAGATCATGTTAGGCCACAAAACTAGTCTCAATAAATTCAAGAGGATGAAATATCAAGCATCTTAACCCACAATGGTATAAAACTAAAAATCAATTACAAGAAGAAAATTGGGAAAACCCCCAAAATATGGAGATCAAACAACATGCTATTGAACAATCAGTTGGTCATTGAAGAAAACAAAGAGGAAATTAAAATTACCTAGGGACAAAAATGAAAATAGGAACACCACAAACCCAAATTTTTTAAATCCGCAAAAGTGATTCTAAAAGGGAAATTCATAGCAATATAGGCCTACCTCAAGTAAATCTCAAATAATCTGATTTTACACAAAACGGAAGCCCAAAGTTAATGGAGGGAGAGAAATAGTAAAGATCACAGCAGGGGCGCCTGGGTGGCTCAATCGGTTAAGCGTCTGCCTTCATCTCAGGGTCCTGGGATGGAGCCCCGCATCGGGCTCCCTGCTCAGCGGAGAGCCTGCTTCTCCCTCTCCCTCTGCCTGCCTCTCTCCTACTTGTGCTCTCTCTCTGTCAAATAAATAAAATCTTAAAAAAATAAAGATCAGAGCAGAAATAAATGAAAGAGACAAAACAATAGAAAAGGTCAATGAAACTAAGCTGGTTCTTTGAAAAGATAAAGCAACTTGACAAACCTTTGGCCAGACTCATCAAGAAAAAGGAGTCAAGTAAAATCAGAAATGAAAGAGAGGTTACAACTGACACCACTGAAATACGAAGAATCATGAGACTATGAACAATTATAGGCCAACAAATTGGACAACCTAGAAGAAATGGATAAATTTCTAGAAACATAAAATTTTCCAAGACCAAGTCATAAAGAAATAGAAAATCTGAATAGACCACTTACTAGCAAGGATATTGAATTAATAATCAGAACTTCCCAAAAGTCCAGGACCAGATGGTTTCACAGATGAATTTTATCAAACATTCGAAGATTTAATACATATCCTTTTAAAACTCTTACAAAAAAAATTTAAGGGGAGGGAGCACTTCATTAGTTATGAAGCATTACTCTGATACCAAAACTAGACAAGAATACCACATATACACAGAAAGTTACAGGCCAGTATCATTGATGACACTGATGAAAAAATTCTCAACAAAATATTAGCAAACCGAGTTCAATAATACATTAAACAGATCATAAACCACAATCAAGTGGGATTTAGTCCAGGGATCCAAGGATGGTTCAGTGCCCACAGATCAATCAACACCACATTAACAAAATGAAGGATAAAAATCATATGATCTTAATAGATGCAGAAAAATCATTTGACAAACTTCAACATCCATTTATATGATCCAAACTCAACAAAGTGAGTAAAGATAATAAAGGCCATATATGACAGACCCACAGCTAACATCATACTCAACAGTAAAAAGCTGGCAGTTTTTCTCTATGATCAGAAACAAGAGAATTGCACACTCTTGCCACTTTCATTCAACACAGTACTGGAAGTCCTAGCCACAGCAATTAAGCAAGAGAAAGAAATAGAAGACACCCAAGGGAGGAAGAACTAAAACTATCACTATTTGCAGTTGACACAACACTATATATAGAAAATCCAAAAGACTCTACCAAAACTGTTAGAACTAATAGATGGATTTAGTAAAGTAGGAGGATACAAAATTAACATAACAGAAATCTGGCATTTCTATACATGAATAATGAGTTATCAGAGAGAGGAATTAAGAAAAAATCTCATTTAAAAGCACACCAAAAAGAATAAAATACCTAGGAATAAATTTAACCAAGGAAGTGAAAGATCTGTATACTGAAAACCATGGCACTGATGAAAAATTAAAGAAGACACAAATAAATGGAAAGATAGTTCATGGTCATGGATTGGAAGAATTAATATTGTTAAAATGTCCATACTACCCAAAGCAGTCTACAGATTCATTGCAGTCCCCTCTCAAAATTCCAAGGGCATTTTTCATGGAACTAGAACAAAAATTCTAAAATTTTTACAGAACCATGGAAGATCCCAAATAGCCAAAGTAATCTTGAGAAAGAACAAAGTTTGAGGCTTCATGCTCCTTGATTTGAAATTATACTACAAAGCTATAGTAATCAGAACAGTTTGGTATGGGCATAAGAACAGACATGCTGATCAATGGAACCGAATTGAGAGCCCAAAATTAAACCCACACATAATATGGACAATTAATTTGTAACGAAAGAGCCAATAACATACAATAGAGAAAGGAAAGTCTCTTCAATAAATGGTGTTGAGAAAAACTGAACAGCCACATGCAGAAGAATGAAACATGACCACTGTCTTGCCCTATACACAAAAATTAACTCATAATGCATTAAAGACTTGAACATAAGACCTGAAACTGTAAAATTCCTAAAAGAAGAAAACATAGGTGGTAAGCTCCTTGACATGTGTCTTAGCAGTATTTTTGTAGATCTGATTGCAAAGGCAAGGGAAACAAAAATAAACAAATTGGACTACATCAAACTTCTGCAGCAAATCATCGAAATGAAAAGATAATCTACTGAATAGATTTTTGCAAATCATATCTCTGATAAGGGATAATGTGCAAAATATATCAAGAACTTCTACAACTCAATAAATAAATAAAACAAAACAACAAAACAAAACCCCAAACAACTCAATTAAAAAATGGGCAGAGGATCTGAATAGACACTTTTCCAAAGAAGACATCCAGATGGCCAATAGGCACATGAAAAGATGCTCAACGTCAATAATTATTAGGGAAATGCAAATCAAAACTGCATTTGACACGTCACCTCACGTCAGTTAGAATGGGTATTATCAAAAAGACGATATAACAAGTGTGGGTGAGGATGTGGAGGAAAGGAAACCCTTGTACACTGTTTATGGGAATGTAAATTAGTGCAGCCACTATGAAAAACAGTATGGAGAAGTCTCCGTTAAGACTAGAACTACTATATGATCCATCTATTCTACTTCTGGCTATTACCTGAAGAATATAAAAATACTGACTTGAAAAGATATATGCCCTGGGCACCTGAGTGGCTCATTTGGTTAGGCGTCTGCCTTCAGCTCAGGTCATGATCCTGGGGTCCTGGGATTGAGTCCCGCATTGGGCTCCCTTCTTATTGGGGAGTCTGCTTCTCCCTCTACCCCTCCTCCTGCTCGTGATCTCTCTCTCTCTAATTAATAAATAAAATCTTAAAAAAAAAAAAAAAGAGATATGCCCCCCTGTATTCATTGTAACATTATATACAATAGCCGTGACCTGGAAAGAACCTAAATGTCCACTAGTAGACGAAGAGGTGAAGAAGATGTGGGTTGTTTGTGTGTGTGTGTGTATCTATATATAGATACACACACAACGGAATATTACCCTGCCATTAAAAATGAATGAAATCTTGCCATTTGTGACAACATGGAGAGACCTTGAAGGTATTATACTAAGTGAAAGAAGTTAGAGGATGACAAATACCATATAATTTTATTCATATGTAAAGTCTAGAAAAAAGCAAATGAACAAACAAAACAAACTCATAGATACAGACAACTGATTGGTGGCTACCAGAAGGTTGGTGGCGGGGGGGGGTGGGGGCAAAATGGGTGACCAGGGTCAATTATATGGTTGTGGGTGGTAACTAGACTTCTGGTGATCTCTGTAGTGCATACGGGTGTCAAATTGTAATGGTGTATAACTGAAAGCCATATAATGTTACATGCCAATTTTACCTCAAAAAAGGAAAAAATATGAGGGAAAAAAGAACACTTTAAAAAAATGGGCTATTAATCTTAAATTAGGTCACTAGACCCTTCTGCCATTAGGCATACTTTGATGGGAAGGTTTGAGATATTGTTAAAGCAAATGAAAGTTTATTCAATCACACTAGTTTTATTAAAAATATTACATTTCTAGTCATCTTGGCTGTAAGTAAACTGTTTAAAGAAAGGCAGAACTTACCATTAATGGTAAGTTAATGATGGGTCTTTATAGGTTTGGTGTTTATGATTGTGGAGAGATGCTCATTTAAGTCTTTGGACGTGAACGGACATGCTTGGTGATAAAAAATGTCACAAAATCATCTGATCACTTAATTATTTGATTTTTTAAAAACCATTATTAGATATGTATTTGATAGCTATCATATAAAATATACTTATTACAAATGTATTCCTAATTTTGTTTACATACCTATTTTTTAATGATACACATGTGTTTATTGACATGTGAGAAAAATTTAATTTTCAGGGTGAATTCTGCCACCACCTAATGTGCATCTTTTTAGCTGTGTGATGCCATTGTAGAATGCTTTCCTACACCAATACCAGTTTCTTAGAAGGAAAGTCATAAAAAGGTGTTCAAAGTAACCATTTGTGCCTGATGTTCTTATTAAGCAGCATTCAGTTAATTTGCTTCTGAACATCCATAAATGAAGAGTTTCTGGACTCTTTTTGAAATTGTTTCCTAATCTTATGCCAAAATGTTAGTTCTCTTTGTACTAAGTACAGTCCTAGTACATAAAGACCTTGGAGTAACAGATCTTTCTTCCATTAGTTTATCTTAGCATTAGGTAAGGAATAAGACTAATTTCGGAGTTTAAGTCTTTTTTTTTTTTTTTCTCTTTCTTTGTCATTATGGCTGAGTTCCTTTACCATAATGGTGTAATAAAGGATCACTAAACTAAAAGCCAGATGACCTGGGCTTTAGTTTTCTAATTTATATAAGATTTTTATATTAACTTAATCTCAGTGTAGCCCACCTTCTTCATGGGGTATTATAAAGACAAATGAGATGAACAAATGCTGTCAAGCGGCAAAAACAAATCATAATTCAAATACAAGGTATTTTTTTTTTTAAAGATTTTATTTATTTGACAGAGAGAGATACAGCGAGAGAGGGAACACAAGCAGGGGGAGTGGGAGAGGGAGAAGCAGGGTCCCCGCGGAGCAGGGAGCCGGATGCGGGGCTCGATCCCAGGACTCTGGGACCATGACCTGAGCCGAAGGCAGACGCTTAATGACTGAGCCACCCAGGCGCCCCCAAATACAAGGTATTATAATGGAAAGAAGATATTTGTATTTTCCATCGTGTTGAAGAGGTTAAAGATTTGAAAAATCCTTAAATGTTGTGCTGAAAACCATAGATGATGTGTCTGATAGAAAATCTGTCCCAAGTCAGGAGTGTTTGTAAGACACCTGCCTCGTACCTTTAATTTTTTGTAATTGTTTTCACTTTTTCCAGGTAAATGTCCTTATTTCTGCTCCCTTTCGGACCACCCAATGCACACCTTTACCCACAAGTACTTTTTTTTGTTTTCCTTCAAAGGGAGCTACCATTAAGAAAGATGAGCAGACTGGAGCCATCATTGTGGCTAGAATCATGAGGGGAGGAGCTGCGGATAGAAGTGGTAAGGATTAAAAAAAAAAAGACGTGGTAAGGATTTCAACAGTAGGCTTGTGGACAAGTCATGTTGCATTTTATGGGCAACATTTCCAACATGTAATTTTAAAGAGGATAACAATCTTCTGCTGTAATACATCAAAACAGTGAGATATTTTTCTCTGTGTTGAACTGTGGGAACCTATTGAAATAAATGATACATCTCACTCCACTTTACAATCTCAGTTTACATGGGCTTCCAGAGTTACATTAAGATCTGTTTCAAATGTTTCTGATTTGAAAAGTACTACTGCATGTGTGCAGCCTTTGAAACAAAATAAAAATTCTTTTATTAGGTGAAAATAATATACATTTCTAGACGAAGACCGGGATGCTGATGTCCTTTCTTTGCCAGCATTATAACATGGTAGTCTTTGATTCATCGCTGTTTAGAGGTACAGAGTCTGAAACCTGAGAAGCCTAAAGGTCTCCGCAAATGCATTAAGGGAATGAAACAGTGCTTTGAGTATGGACACGATTGCAAATTGCGGATCTTTTGTAGGTAACTCTGCTAATTTACCAAATTTGCTACTTCTCAGGTCTTATTCATGTTGGTGATGAACTTAGGGAAGTGAATGGGATTCCAGTAGAGGATAAAAGGCCTGAGGAAATAATTCAGATTTTGGTAAGCTGAAATTATATTTTAAAATTGCAGTAAAAAAATGAAATTGAATCAGTATGTTTCAGACTTGGTTATAAATATAGGATTTGGATTTAGCTGTCTAGAGTTGTAATCCCAGCTTCATTACTTAATCCCTCTATGTCCTTGGAATATACCTTAATCTTTGCATTACCTCAGTGTTTCCATTTACAAAATGAAAACAAGAAGAGGTAAGTACCTCACGGCCGTGTTTTGAGGATTAAATGAGCTAATGTATGTAAAGAGTTTATTACAGGGCCTGTTCCAAATAGGTACTTAATAGGTGGCATCTACTCTGTTGTTCATGATGCAGTTTTCTTTTCCCTTCTCCCATCGACATGGCTAGACTGTAGGCTGTGCTTTCTAGGTATCTATAACAGTGAAACTAATTTAGATGTCTTGTGAAATCTAAAATGGAACAAAATTATTTTAGGCCTTGACAGTATTAATTCTCCAGTTCATTTGTAAGGATAAAATGAGGGAGACTGTCTCTGTTAATGTATGAAAACAAAAACATACAGAAATAGAATTTGGGGGGCGCCTGGGTGGCTCAGTCGTTAAGCATCTGCCTTCAGCTTGGGTCATGATCCTGGGGTCCTGGGATTGAGCCCCGCATCGGGCTCCCTGCTCAGTGGGAAGCCTGCTTCTCCCTCTCCCATTCCCCCTGCTTGTGTTCCCTCTCTCGCTGTCTCTCTCTGTCAAGTAAATAAATAAAATCTTTAAAAAAAAAAAAAAGAAATAGAATTTAGTATCTTCAAACAGACCCTTGTATATATGAAAATTTAGTATCTGATTAAGATGGCATTTTAAATCCATGGGAAACCAGTGAAGTCATTTCATAAATGGTACTGGATAAATTGATGATTCAGTTATAAATAATGAAGTCAGTCCCTGTTTTACACTATACCCAAAACAAATCCCAACGAATTAAATGTTTTTAAAAAATCAAAAAAATAAAGGAAGACTTTTTTTTTTTTTTTAAAGATTTTATTTATTTATTTGAGAGAGAGAGAATGAGAGACAGAGAGCACGAGAGGGAAGAGGGTCAGAGGGAGAAGCAGACCCCCTGCTGAGCAGGGAGCCCGATGCAGGACTTGATCCTGGGACTCCGAGATCATGACCTGAGCCGAAGGCAGTTGCTTAACCGACTGAGCCACCCAGGCGCCCTAAAGGAAGACTTTTTAAACTTGATGTGAAATTCAAATAGAAAAATAACTGAGGTGATTGTAAGAATTAAAAACTTTATAGGAAAAGATGCCATATGTAACTTGAAAGACACATGACACTTAGGAAAAATATTATCCATATATATGATAGAAGGTATTTTAATGTGTAGAGAGTTCATAAAAATCAATAAGAGAAAAAATATTTATAGAAAAATTTACAAAAGAAAACATGATGACTGAAAAATATTGGATTGGAGGGATTTGAAAGCTTGATAATGGCTAGAGTCAGCCGATTCTAGGCACATAACTGTACTCATATGTTTCCAGTGGTGGGATGAATTTAGTAGATCCTTTTGAGATGGCTATCTGAAACCATCAAAATTTTAAATTTGCATACCCTTTAATCAAGAAATTCAGTTGTTGGGAATTCACCCGTCAGAAATAATTTGGAAAGTGTATGATATAAGCAAGATTGTAAAAAATATTTAGAAATAGCAAGAAGGTTGCATTGATTGACTAATCATTCATCCACATGATGTGAGTCACAATGGCTGGTAGACCTATATGACTTAATACTAGTAATTCTAACAGTGGTTGAGCCCTTAATGACCTTGTTCTAAGGGCTTTGCACACATTAACACACACACATACACACACAAACTAGTAGACTGGAAGGAGATCATAGAGAAGACTTGCTTTCTCTCTACCTATGCAGTTTGGTATTATATAAATTCTTAATAAGATTTGTCAGTTGTTTTATGATAAGTAATAACAGTGATATTACCCTTTTGAAATCACTCCTGTTATAAAATTCTGATACTTATACTGTTAAAGCCCCATTTTACTTGAGTCTCTGTGCTGTCCTGGAGCTGCTCCTTACATTTGCAAGAGCTGATTCTATGCAGCTTTTCCCAACTGGGCTTTCAGGGACTTCACACTGGTAAATGGAAGTTGGCTGTGGTCCATGGACATTGGCAAACAATACAGATCAGGACCTCCCCTCCCACCTCCCCCCAGAAGAGAGCCCTTGTTTACGATAGTGCACCTCAGAGATAGCTACCCATTCTCCCTTCTCTCTCTCTCTCTCTCCCTCCCTCCTTCCTTCCTCCTTCCTCTCCTCTGCCTGATCACATCTTCCTCTTTTCTTTTCTCCCTCCTTCCTCTCAAATATGTGCCAGATACTTAGTGCTTTTGTGGAGCTTCAAATTTAGCAGAGATAACAGATATTAAGAAATAATTGTATAGGGCACCTGGGTGGCTCAGTTGGTTAGGCGACTGCCTTCGGCTCAGGTCATGATCCCGGAGTCCCGGGATCGAGTCCCGCATCGGGCTCCCTGCTCGGCAAGGAGCCTGCTTCTCCCTCTGACCCTCCCCCACTCATGTGCTCTCTCTCTCTCTCTCTCATTCTTGCTCTCTCAAATAAATAAATAAATCTTTAAAAAAAAGAAAGAATTGTATAAATGATTACTTTGTACAGTTGTGAGAAATGCTAGAAAGAGAGAAACAGAGAAGGACATGAGAGTATGTGAAAGGGACATCCGCTCTGGTCTGAGATGGTCGGAAAAGAATGGCCTGTATTGTTGTCGCTTGCTTTCATTAAATTAATAGGTACTTAATCTTTTCATCTTTTAATTAATCTATTACATTTGGTGTTTTACTCACTAACCAGAATATAATAGCAGTGAATGTTCTTCGTTATATTTTTCTGCTTAGCATCGCGGTGAATGTATATATATTGTAGATAGTGAATCATATAACTGCATTGCTGACAGTACAGGTATTTTGTTCCTAAAAACGTGGATGCCGATACTTAAAAATATCGTCTGAACCTTGCACATCATCTGTAATGTTGTCTGTATAAGGCATTCCGCAGATTCTGTGTTTCTATTCTGAAGTAGCTCAACATGGATGGTAATACATTCATCAGCATTTTGAAAGTGCACAGGAGGTAAAAGTGGATTTAGTGTTTAGTGTTTTTTAACTTACTTGACAAACTTGAGTGCTTTCTCATATTGCAGGAATTTCTACAAAAATAGTTTTCTCAGTTTGGTTTATCTAAGAGTAGAAACCCCAAGCTTATAAATTTTCAGAATCATTCCCTTTTCTGCCTATTTTGCCTTCCCTCCCCCTGGCTCTAGAAGTTCTCTGATAAGTCTTTCCTCTGTTATCAGGCTCAGTCTCAGGGAGCAATTACATTTAAGATTATACCCAGCATCAAAGAGGAGACACCATCTAAAGAAGGCAAGGTAATCATTCCTTAAGCAACCTTTTTTGTTTGTTTTGGCAGTGAAGGGCGCTAATGTTTCCCCATCTAATACATACCCTCTTTGTCTCAGTAAGTTCATTTTCATATTCTCTTTTTAAAAAATCATTCTTGGGGCGCCTGGGTGGCTCAGATGGTTAAGCATCTGCCTTCAGCTCAGGTCATGATCCCGGGGTCCTGGGATCGAGTCCCGCATCGGGCTCCCTGCTAGATGGGGAGCCTGCTTCTCCCTCTGCCTCTGCCTCTCTCTCTGACTCTCATGAATAAATAAATAAAACATTTAAAAAAAATCAATAAATAAAAAATCATTCTTTTGGGGGGGTAGGGATGCCTGGGTGGCTCAGTCAGTTAAGCGTCTGCCTTCGGCTCAGGTCTTGATCCCAGGGTTCTGGGATCGAGCCCCACATCAGGCTCTTTGCTCAGCGGGGAGCCTGCTTCTCCCTCTGCCCCTCCCCCTGCTTGTGCTCTCTCTCTCTCTGACAAATAATTAAATAAAATCTTTTAAAAAATAAAATAAAAAATTATCCTTTTTTTAAACAAAAATTATCCTTAAATCAGAGAAGAATGTTGGCCCTTTCACATTTACTTTTTATATTTATTCCTTTTAAATGAAACTCTCTTCCAGATGTTTATCAAAGCCCTCTTTGACTATGACCCTAATGAGGATAAAGCAATTCCATGTAAGGAAGCTGGGCTTTCTTTCAAAAAGGGAGATATTCTTCAGATTATGAGCCAAGATGATGCAACATGGTGGCAAGCAAAGCACGCAGGTGATGCCAATCCCAGGGCAGGCTTGATTCCCTCAAAGCATTTCCAGGAAAGGTGAGCTCCTGGCACGCCATCATAGTCTCTCTTCAAATGACCTTTTGTTCTCTGCAAAATATCACTCGAGGAGAGTTGTGATAAAATGAGCACTAAAACCTTGCTTTAGAATCCTTTATCCCTCAGGTTTGGATTTCTGTTTTGTCTAAGTAAGGATGAATAATGACCAAAAATAATATGACAGGACCAGGTCATACTCGGTTTTTGTTATGAAGCAAATGGAAAAATAGCACATTAATATCTGAAACTGTATTGATGTGAAAGATGGGGGGGAATGAAGAGTGATTTTGGAGTGGGGATGATTTATAAAACTCTGAAAGTAGAGGTTTTATTTTTTAATTTGAATAGATTGCATTGTGCTCATTTTTTCCCCTGGCTTCCCTTTTTTTTTCCCCCCTTGGGACTTTTAATATTTTGGTGTTATATTAATCTTGGATCTGTACTGAAAATTGATAGGCATTGACCTTCTTTTTCCCCCAGGAGATTGGCTCTGAGACGACCAGAAATATTAGTTCAGCCCTTGAAAGTTTCCAACAGGAAATCATGTAAGTTTGTTAATAAAAATGCAGAGTAACCAAATCTTGCTGTTTATTTTTGACTATTAAAGCAGGTGTTTGTGGGACAACGAGAGCTCGTAGTGCCTTGTGATAGCTTTTGGATCATCATTTCACGGCAACCAAATAAGAAACTCACAGTAGAATATTAAAGTGAATCTTTTGAAGAAAGGGGTGTTTGCGGTTGTTTATGATAAACCCATGACTCACACTTTAAGAAACTAACTAGCAACACTACTCTCCTTGACTTCTGAATGTAGGTGTTTTCATAAATGTAACCTCAAATGCAACTCTTTTATTTCTCCAAAGCTAGAAGGTTTGGGTAAGACACTTCTTGGTAAAATTAGGAGGGGAAAATCTACCACTTTCTTGGGCACAAAGGCAATTGAGCCTAAGAAGAGTTGCTGTTCTTCTTAACTCCTTGCTTAACCAGAAATCATATCTTTAACTGATCTTTAACTCGCCTGTTTGGAGTCGTTACAAGATGAGATTAAAACAAAGTAAGAACAGGAAAAGGATGAGGTATGATTACTGAAAAGAAGATAGTGTGGATTTGGGCGCATTCTTTTTCTCCTTCATACTCCCCTTCTCTCAGCTTCTCTTTTACTCCCCACCCCCTCACTCCTGTCAAGTCCCATCCCATAAATTTCTACTTCATCTCCTCTAAACGTTTCATGGTTCTAGGTATTTTAAGAGTAAAAAAAAAGCCTTTTGTTTTCAACATAGAGATTGTACATTAAAAGGCGAAATGCACAAATAAATGGTCCTGGAATTTTACACCAACATCTGGTTTTAGTATTGTTGCATTTTTCACATCTCCTGTTATTTCTGTCAGTTTGTAGACGTGTATAGCCCAGGAATTACATTATAAGAGAGCCAAGCTACAGTCGAGTATAAATCTCACAAGCAAGCAAATACTTCAAGTGGAGCACTGATTCAAAAGCCTGCTTGTTCTTGCTCCGTTAAGTCTGGGCAGAAGGAAAACACACTTGTCATGGAATGCCACATGGACTGTGACATCAGAAAGCATACAGTTTAACCAGAAGTTTGCATTGTTTTTAAGTGTGATGAATTTTTGCTGGCAGGGGCTCTGAGGCATCCACCTGACTTGCTCTTGGAGGGATTTCTAAATTGGGGGCCTGCACACTTGGTGCATGTGGGATAAAGTGTGTGTAACTTGAAAAGGAAATCAATGTGATTCTACTCGAATCTGGATCCATGCTCCCAATTTGTTTGAGTCTTAGGCAACTTAGAAATGTCCAGTTTGATATAGTTGTGGATTTTCATTTATTTGTTTTTATAAATGTGCTGCTTTAAACAACTACTCGGAATGGGTATATTGTCTTTCTAATAGATCTCCTCAAACTGGTTTCAGTATAAATGTGTGTGAATGTCAGAGGGATTTTGTGTGTGCGCGTGCATGCACATGCACGCACGCCTGCATGCACGTGTGTAGAGCTGTTAATTGTAATGGGTGATTTTTGTCTGTTAATATGCAGAGTTTTTTATATGATAATCTTGAATATTTGAGTCTAAGAAATATTTATTCCAAAATTACTGAAATGTCATTATCTGGATGTTTTAAGGTTTTTTGTTTTTGTTTTTTTGCTTTTTCTGCCTCTTGAAGACCATTTAGGAATGTTTACTGTTTCCCATTCACACTTCCTTCCTTTTCTTCTTTTCTATTTTTTGAAAACTGGACTTGATTCACGGAGAGATGTATTGGTGGTTCTCATATACGGATGTTCTCTATTTTTAAATAAAACCAAATTGGGTCAATATTACCCAGATCACTAGTGTATAGTAAATATGGCCTTATTCAGAGAGACAGTCTATGTCTATGAAGCTTAAATAGAAAGCTAGTACTTTTATTGTCAAAGAATTAAAAATTCCATTTGAAGTTTTTTTTTTTAAATGTTGTCTCCTAAACCCCTGAACTCCAAAGTTATGCAAAAATTGTTATACTGCTTCTGAACATTTTTAAAGTTATTTAAAAGCACTGTGTTCTATAATCTGTGTATCTGATAGTGATTCTTTACATAACTACCCTTATAAATTGCAAAGGCCATCTAACCCAACACTTCCTGGACTTCAACATTTGGTACTTAGATTTTTAGGATAGGACATCCATATCGTGCTCTTTGCTAAATTACAGAATAACACTATGAAGAAAAATAGAAAGTTAACATAAAATCTTTTATATATATGACTTTGAATAAAAATTCATAGACTAGGTTTTAAGAAACACTTCTAATTTAATGTAAACATTTTAAAAGAATAATTCTGTCTTGTTGGTGTTTTATAAGGGTATTAAGAAATAGTCATGTTGATAATTTTCTGTACTAAATTTTACAAGTGCTCTTAAAACCTAGGAGATAGTGTTAAACAATGAATTTAGAATAATGACTTTAGTCAGGTAATAATATGTATCAAATTAGCCAGTTAACTTTTTTCACATAATAATTGCTTGACTTACTGTGGTTTTACTCTTTGACTCAACAATCATCATAACTAAAGTTTGCATGGAGGAAAAGCTCTGGAACTCTATGGGCTCAGTCAATGTCAAGATCAAAGTCAAAAAGGATTGGAGAAGGCATTTATGTTTGTGCTAGAGCTGTAGATAAATTCAGGAGCCATAATACTGACATCTTCAGGCCTTAAAACTGGCATCTTCATGCAAAACTCTGTGGTATTCATCTTTGATGCTTGGTTATTTCCTCCCCTTAAGAATCTTGGCATATCTGGTACAGATTGAGAAAATAGGCTTCTCAAACAATCTTGAAATTAAACATTCCTAAAAAATATGAACTCTTAAAACTAAAGCATAAGTGAATCTTAGAAGCTTGATAGAGGGACTCATCCCCACTTCCTCCTGTTGTTTCAAAGAATAGCTTACCTAACAGAGAAATTGGCAATAGAATTCTGTGTTCCCTCCCTTTCTCCTTCATCTGATGAGAGGTTCTTACGTAATGGATTTACATTAGTAACAGAAACAGAAGAGCAGCCTAGAAGTCTGATAGGTTCTCTTTGACATGACCAACTTTTAGATTATTACATGAAAGACACAGGTTAAGTGTTTTGGAAATGAGTTAAAAGCGTATCCTATGTCTCAAGTAACATATAGGAGGAGTTTTCATGACAGCGACTTGGCAGCTTGCAATTCTTGTGTCGATATAATTTAAAGTATTCTATGATTTTTCTGCCAAAAAGCTTATTTTTTATAGTTCAGTTGCATATATAAAGCAATATGATATTACCTAACCTTATCTAAAAAGCGATATGATTTTCTTTGGTTTATTAAAATATTGTTTGTTCCCTTTCTATTGAAATTAAACTTCATAAGTTTTTTGTCTTCCTAATAATACAAACATTAAAAACTTTGACTTCAATAGTATAGAACTTATTTAAATCTAATTTTACAGTGTATTCCACAAAGCTTCTTCTTATTCAAGTAGTGTATTTTATAGGAGAATATTCCAGTATGATTTTTATTTATGGTGCTTAGTTTCTTTTTTTAGTTCTCAAAAGTATAAATACCTTAAAAGATCTCATACTGCTGACTGAATAATATTAATTTAAAATTTTTCTTTTACAAAATAGCTTTTATAGAATTTTTGTAATAAAAAAGTCCAGAAGGTATGATTTATGTTTTTAAAGATTAGAAGGTAAAAATACAAAATATTGTATTTTAGAATCTATTTTAACCAGTTGTGGCTGCTGTCATGTGGGTACAAAAGAAAATATTTAACTGGAGCCAGAGGTGGCCATTCAAACAGCATATAACCGAGTTCATTCAAAGACAGGCATTTTGTGGATTGAAGATCACAGTCTAGCAACAGTACAGTTTAAACACTGAGTAAACAAATGAATTTGCTCTGCATGGTACCAATATTTTGGAAGGCCAAACATTTGAGAATAATATATGTAACATTCCAGGTTGTTATAATACAACTTTTCAAATTGAGTAAGCTCCTTTCTCCTAGCATCTTAAACAGTATTTATTTAGTGTGTTCATATATAAAGTTAATTCAGAAATTAACAAGTAGATTGCTTATGTTTAAATTTGTATGCCTAAAACTCTGTCAAATATTTCTTAATATTGGTGGGATTTTGTGTTAACAGAAACATGGGGTTTTAAAAAATACTGAAAGTGGGTTTTTCCCCCCCCCTAATATTTACTGATATTCTTTGGGAAATGCCAGAGTTCAGAGATTGTGTGGAGAGAGGTGCAGATGAACTAGGCTTGTAAATTGTATGTCTGACTGTGTCAGGAGATGGTTGAGGTGATGGCCTAATTGTTATTGCTCACTTTTCATCTTAGTAGACTGTGTTCTTCTTACATAAATTGAAAATGTTCTTCTAAAACACTATCAGGGTCTGTGCTGTTAGCTTTTCCATATGAAGGGTTTTAAGCCATACCCACTCTTGCCTTTTGTCTTGGGGACCCAATGCTGTGCAGGTAAGAAAGAGTTGATTAAGGATTAAGGGTGTGGTCTATGGTCACAGGTTATTTCAGACTTGTAGGGAAGATTGCATGTGGGCAGAGGGAGGCATAAGAAAGCAGTTTCTAGGGTGGGAAATTTAACTTTGCCCCCGTAAATACGATCATACCTATTTAGACACAATTTCTCCACTTGTCAAGAGTATCTGACATTGCACGGCTGCGAGTAGCTAGCATCCGGCAGTGTAGAAAAGTTCCTCCTGTCCTGTTACGTGAAGCTCATCAAATGCTCTTCATGAGAGCTTTCCACTCCATTTTCTGAAGACATCCACAATTATTCTTTGTGACTTTGTTGTCCTCTCCTCTGTGATTTTTGTAATTTTCCCATCCTGCTCTTCAGGGCTTGAAGATGTGGAGAGTGGACTCCTGATAGGCTGGGGAGAGTCTCCCCCAGACTCTCCAGTCAGGAGAAACACACTTGGGAGGGTCAAGTGTCAGGGGAGGGGTCAAGAGGCTTGTACGCTGGGAGGTGGTGGAGAGTAGACCGGAAACTTGAAAGAAACTTCCTTCATTTGACCTCTCCACCGACGTACATTTCCTAGCGTAAAGTTAGAGTAATTAAAAAGTG
The DNA here is from genome assembly GCF_054177405.1 of Leptonychotes weddellii. Taxonomy (NCBI): domain Eukaryota; kingdom Metazoa; phylum Chordata; class Mammalia; order Carnivora; family Phocidae; genus Leptonychotes; species Leptonychotes weddellii. The sequence continues at coordinate 58,587,930 of NC_138373.1, read as the reverse complement.
ATTTTGGTGTGACAGTATAGCATAGTAGTTAAAAACACAGACTCTGGAGCCAGATTGTGTGGGTCCCTGTCCCAGAATGCTTCATTTCTCTGTCCCTCTGATTCCCATCTGTAAGACGGAGATAACCATACTGGCTTCATAGAGTGGTGGGAGAATTCAATAAGTTTATGCATTTAGTGTACACAGAACAGTGCCTTAGTTAAAAATATAGTTAAGAATCGTGCAATTATCCCAAATGTCTTCTGAGATCACCCTTTTATATGTTTTCCTCTTTGTTCAAACTTGCTAAGTGTAAGGAAGAGTGTTCTTTGCTTTTCCTACCGGCTGTCCATGAAGAATGTTGCTGGCTTGGATATATATGCATGTGGGTTATCATGCAAAAAATACCATTCTCTTCCTACGTAAAGCATGGGGAAAATATTCTTCTGAGAACGTACACAGTGTATTCACAACCTTTTATTAGAATATGAAACATACTATACTATATGTGACATGGAGATGGTTATTTTTATTCTGGATTGACTTCGGTGTTTTAATTTTTTTCTTATGTGCGTGCGTGTGAGAGAGAGAGATGGCTTTTATCATCTGTTGTACGTGACACTGGTTCTTTAATCATGGTGCAACACTCAGTCAGTCCTATTGTTCCTTCAGAAAATATACCTTCTGTTTAATAATCCACATAATGGTTGAGTGTCTGAGATTGCAGATTGAACCATCTGAAACACTGCTTGTATTATTTCCACTAAGCCTAGTTGCTTGGCTTGGCTAATCCGTATCACATAGTTGATTGTTTGTTTTCTGATAATTTGTCTTAGATGTACATGACATTTCAGAGCTACTAAGGAATGAGTGTAAATAAATTCACAACTTGGGTGACTCACAATTCGAGTCCAAATAATAATGATTTGCTTGTCATTTTTGCGAATTATGTTCAAATAGAACCAATCCAGCTGGAGCACCCATAGGCTTTGGAAAAATAAAAAGACAGTGGTGCACACTCGCTCCTAAGTGTTTTCTTTGACTGACATTCTGTAGTTTGGAGAGAGAAGTGAGCCAAAAACTGTCCCAATCAGTCCTATTCGCTCTACAAAGTCTTGTAGAGAAAAATGTTCTACCTTGATTTGTGGTTCCATTTTGCTTCTATTAAATTGCCAGTTCTTTTTCCACCTTTAACTGAAGGTGAGTTTCCTAAGTCACACATAACTCTTAAATTTCTTTCCTATGAGTAACAATTAGTAACAATTAGTAATTTTTAGAATTATTTTTTTAAAATACCTTTTAGCAAATAATATAGCCAGAATGAAGTAAAGAGTTCTTCCTGACTCATTTCATATGTGTAATAAGTTGATAATACTGTTAACTTTACAGGGTATTGAGATATTTTAAGGGCATTTTAAGGGTTATTTCTAAGTATGTATCCTAAGTGTTAAACAGACAGATTAGTTTACAAACAGAAATGTCCTATGAAAATAATCCCCCATTGAAGGTATTATTTTGAAAAACTTGTTTTTTCCCTTATTATTTTTCCCATTTGGGCATTTAATAAACTGAATGAAGGCTTTGTGCTTTTACTGCTTTAGTATATACATTCTTTTTAGACCAAGACTACAGTGCAGTCTAAAATGCAGTTTTTCGTGAATTCTGTTTATATGTTGACTAATAATTTTGAAATACTTAAAATACATTTTTTCCCCTTTGGCTTTTCTAAGATGAGGAAACAATTGAGTGTGGTAGGTGGATTTTTTTTTTCTCCCTCAGATGCATCTTCTTCTTACTTTAATTGTATTTTCTGCACATTTAATCATTTCCTTTCTCATTTTCTTTGTGCTTCTCAGAGGAAATTAAAGGTACATGTATGAAAGCTTCCCTGCCATAGTCTACTAATTTTATTTAGTACACCTATGTGTGGATTCGATTGAATATAGCAAGTAGTTTATAGAAGATTATTGTAAATCCAAGCTTCCATTTGATGTTACAGTACCAAAAATCATGGTTGGACTCTCTTTGAGAACTGCACTATTTTTGCTTTGTATAGCAGAAATAAAGAAAGTGATCTGAAACAGTACATCATGTTTTTGTCTCTGTCGGTAGTCTCAGTGTTATTCGGTTATATTGACATCCTTATTTTAACATAAGGATGTCAGGTGAATCTTCTCAACTATCTGATATCAGCACATGCTGTGCTGTTAGTTCCAGAAGCATATTTATGTGAAGATAAGAGGCCTAAAGTAGTAAGTACCCACTACAATTAAATTTTTAAGATATGCATAACCCAGTTTTCACTTCACTCCAACAAATAATTAATAACACATCATTTATTTTAAAATGTTTTCATCCGTTCATTTCTCAAAAACCAAATAAAAATAGAAATAGTATGCCTTTATTCCTTCCCAACACAGAATTTCTTCCTATCCAAAGAAAGGATGTCTCTTAATCTTAACCTTTCTGTCTAATCCAGTGAGCCAAAGTAATTGCTGTATTTTACATATTATCAAAGAGCCTGATTTACAAAAATAAATTTACTTTGGGGGATCAAGTGTTGTAATTTTCTTAGCTATGGAAAGTATAAGGAGTGTAGGCAGATCTTTTATAATTTTCTTGGAACTGCATCAAGGAACCTCTGAAGGAGGCTGAAACATGAATTGCATGATGTTTTAAAACATTACTTTAAGCTTAAATATAAAACACAATGTTTTATGTTTAAGAGTGGCATTGTGAGGGCTGTTCTATGCTGTGCTTTACATAATTGTTTTTAAGTAATTTATTTTTTGCATCTGTGGCTGGGCTTCTAACTGTTCTGCTTTATTTCTTGGCTTTTGTTCTGTATGCTTTTACACTCCATCCAGAAGATGCTGAATATGCTGGTAACCACAGTGGAACCTATATAGGTGAGCAATTGGTCATGGAAGAGGATTTCTTTCTTTCTGTTGCTTTCTCCAGAACCATTATAAATTGTTTTACCTTAAATTAGCATATTTGCACTAGCATGCTCTGATGTTCGGTGGGGGGTAGCATGACCCTTTATGTTAAACAGGCTCAATGGGTTGGACATAAAGGAATTCATAGTGTGCTTTTGTGTTGTTGTTCAAGAAGCTTTCCAGTTGCTACATTTTTGTAAATCATTATTTTTGGGTAGAAGTTGAAAAACGTTTGTGGCTAAGTCATTTTACTCAGTTAACAGTGTCTGGACTTTTCTCAATTATCTGGTTAGCTGTTAATTTGTCAAATCTTCTAAATAACTTCTTCCAACATAACTTTTTGGTTTTGTTTTCCGATGATTGATTATTCACGTTGCACCCCTCTACGTAACCGTTGGCTGAACAGCCCCAAATATAATTAAGTCTATGATTGATGTGCTTATCTGTATCGGAAGGAAACTTTCCCAGTGTGGCCATGCCGAGGGATGTTATAAACAAAAGCCAAGATATCTAGAAGTTGTTAAAGGCCTCAGAATTCTCTTCAGCTGCCTCCCACTTCAGACCTTTCCCACCCTTGCCCTGACCAGGTCCCTGCCGTACGAGTGACAGGTCATAGTGTAGAAACACAGTTCGAGAGAGAACCTCTTCACCCTCCTTATTTTTAGATTAATATTTATGGATATGATAATATCTCTTGGTTATTGAAGAAATTTGCCAGATGTGATATTTGGTATTTAATAAATATTATCTCTACTCCTGTGAGATTGGTGGGATTTTTTTTCCACTTTACAGAAAGGAAACCAAGCTTCAGAAAATTGACAGGAATTATCTCCGAACCTACAGGTAGTGAATGGTGCCTCCCGGCTTCACATTCACATCTGTGCAGGTATAATGCCTATACTTTATCTTTGACAGTATGCTGCCCTTTCGTTTTGCATTCTACAAAACAAACTCCATGCAGAAATCTAGAGTATTCCAGTTTTTAGGCTAGAAAAACTGTAATTGGATGGTCAAGGAGAGGTTAAAATTTCATTAATTCTTTACTCATTTCAGAACAGTACAGTGTGCCAGATACTCTGTATATCAATTAATACCTCTCCTTATACCCTCAGAAACTTTTAATGGCTTCAAGGAGCAAGTGTTTCTTCTCCTGAATCTGTGGTCACCCGAGTGGTTCTTCTGGTCTGTGTCAGCTTGGTGGACCTTTGCACTCTGGTGGTCGGGCTGGGCTCTGGTTGGTCTGAGGGGTGGGATGCTCACCTGGGTAAAATTGTTTCTCTTTCCTATAGTTGTTCATCCTCCAGTAAGCTAGCCCATAATGCATCCCAGGGTTCCAGAGAGCAACAGAAAAAACGATCTCTGGTATGTTAGTGCTGGTGAAGCCTCTGCTCACGTCACATCCACTAATGTCTTGTTGGCCAAAACCAGTCTCATGGCCAAGCCAGCGTCTGTGTGCGAGGCGACTGCCCAAGAGCTTGGATTCAGGGAGATGTGAAGAGATGTACAGACTTTACTACGAGCTTCTACCTCTCTCCAAAATAGAGAGATACCTACTCTCCCTGACTTTCAGGGTATACACTCAGTCAGTAAGATGGCAAGTGTATATCCGCTGAGTGAATAACTGTGGCATAAAGCAGGATCTGATAAGAGTCACATAAAATGCTATGATTCAGGGGTTCAGGGGATGGCCTTCCAACCTGAGGCAGTGAAGGATCCAGTCCCACAAGGAACGACATTAGAACCAGGCACCAAGGGTTAGGTGGAATTAGAGTTTAGCAGCAGGGGATGAAGGTAGAACCAGTAACATGGAGAGAGGTGACTGTTGCAGAGCACGAGGCATATTTGAGTTTGGATGAGGTGATGGGTGTGTTCTTTTTTACTTTCTCTGTTGCGCTCTGGAACCCTGAGACCACAATATGGGCTGGCTTCCTGGAGGGTGAAAAACTACAGGAAAATGAGTTCTGGATGAAATGCCGTTGGATCTGGCAAGAACTCCATTGTTATCTGGAGTCAGTGATAACTCTGAGAAACAGCTTTACTGGAAGCCAAATTGCAAGGTGTTAAAGAGTAAGTGGACAGGGAAAGAAAGATAGCAGTTGAGTTCAAGGCCATTTTTATGGTTGGGAGTAGAAATATTTTAGTGGGAGAGGAAAATTGGATCAATTCTGTGGACAGAGTTGGTGGATCTAATGATAAAGGATTAAAATATCTTCATGAATTTTTGGGGGGGCGAGGGGGAGAGGGAGAGGAAGAGAGAGAATCTTAAGCAGGCTCCATGCCTAGCCTCAGAGCCTAACATGGGGCTCGATCTCACGACCCTGAGATCATGACCTGAGCTGAAATCAAGAATCAGATGCTTAACCAACTGAGCCATCCAGGTGCCCCAAGGATTGAAAGTCATGAAATCAGAAGTAATTGGTTGAACAAGCCCCAAAGCAGACTAGATTGGGTGGAATTGAGACTACAGGAGTGCCTTAGATTAAAGAATTTGGGATTAGCAGGTGAGATTAAACATGCAGTTACCCCATGACCTGTAATAATTTTTTGGAAAAGGCAGAGGGCTTTGTGCTTCCAGGACACCATACTGTAAAACCCAATTACAGAGGAAAAGAGGGTACCATCTAGGTAAAATGGGAATATCATGAATCATATAATGATTCATATCCAACCTGGTGGCACACAGACAAGCTTCAGGCCATGTTTGGACAAAAGATAGATATTTTTGTTAGTACCACAAAGTTGGGAAATTTTAGGTAAAAATTTCTGACTCCTTTGACAAAACAGAAGACTTGGCTAAACGAGGCCTTCGTTTCCCGATGTTAATAACTAGCTGGAGTTGAGTTACAACCGACTCTGTCAATGGCACCCAAGGTCTCTGGTTCCACACGGTTTCCACCCCTCATCATCTTGCCAGTGCTGAGGCAGGATGTGGGTAGACATTGTCCTAACAGCTGTGTTGGTGTTTGTATTATACAGGGAAGTATTTCTTGGTCTCCATGTTCTCCAACGTGGGGAAATAAAAGTGGCCAAAGAGTATTTCAGACAAATGGGACACCCTATTTCTTTGAGGACTGATTTTCGTGCAAAATATATTTGTGTAAGGCGATTGACAAGATTTTTCTACCTGTCTGGCTTCCGTAGGCTTTTGAATTTGCAAACCCTGTGTACAGATTCTAGCCATCCACTCTATTCAACTTCCGCTCTTAGAGAAGATTATCTTTCCCTGTGGCAAAGGGGAAAAACATGGTTAGTGTGTTTTAATGGATGTGCATCATGTTAAATCTTTCATTCTGGCCTAAATGTTTATCCTGACACATGTAGCAAGAGACTGCCGTAGGTTCACAGACCTCGAAGTTCATTTAGCTAGGAGTTAAGAGGGTTAAGGGAGTCTAGCAAGGTGCCTGAGAAGAGAAGCATATAACAAAAGACTTTGTTTTAAAAAAGAATATGAAAATATAGGTTTCATAAACTAAGCATGATTCCGGTAAGTTTCTTTTTTTAAAGAACACTTCAAACTAATGACCACAGATTTGAAACTTTATCTTTTACAGGATAAACAAGTTTGATCATACTCTCTGGTTATTTTATATATAATTTAAATTATATGATTATTTTTATACTATTACTACTTTGTTACAGATACGTTGAACAAATTGAATGTTATGTGGAATTCTGTTTTTCCTCAAAAAGCCAAATCCTCAAAATGCTTCTAGATCTTGTGGATTTTATTATGATGATGATGATGATGATGATGATGATGATGATGTTCAGTTAGCCAACATATAGTACATCATTAGTTTTTGATGTAGTGTTCAATGACTCATTAGTTGCATATAACACCCAGTGGATTTTTATTTTTTATTGTTTCTTTTTTTTTTTAAGTTTTCATTTACATTCCAGCTAGTTAACATACAATGTAATGATAGTTTCAGGTGTACAATATGGGGATTCAACACTTGCATATATCACCCGGTGCTCATCACAAGTGCCCTCCTTAGTCCCCATCACCTATTTCACCCATCCCCCCACCGCCTCCCCTCTGATAACTATCAGTGTGTTCTCTGGAGTTAAGAGTGGATTTTTAAAAGAGGTCTCATAAGTAATATGCTAACATAAATGACAGACTTTTATGGTGGAAGTATTATTTGGTAAACACCTTAAAACATACTGTGAGTGTAATGCTATGACTTTTTCTCGGTTTTTCTCCATTTTTTTCCCCCTCAACTAATTATATCTTTGCCTTTTTTTTCTATCAAGTTCTTTATCTGTCTCTTGTTAGTTTGATGAGCTCTTTCTGTGCAATGCATATTAGCCCTCTCTCTGTTGGGCACATTTTTTCTGATCTTTTGGTTGGGTTTTACCTTTTTCTATTCCAAGATTCACAGCATGTAGATATTTCATTGCCAGATCCGTGAATTGTTTCCTTTGTCTTCTGAGTTTTCTTTCATATTCCCCACACTAAAATTTTTAAAAAGAATTCTAATTTTTAATTTTTTAAAAAAGATTTTATTTGAGAGAGAGCGAAAGTGAGATCACAGAGGGAGAGGGAGAAGCAGGCTCCCCCCTGAGCAGAAAGCCTGATGTGGGGCTCGATCCCAGGACCCTGGGATCATGAGCTGAGCCGAAGGCAGACGCTTACCCAACTGAGCACCCAGGCGCCCCTAATATTTTTTTTAATTAAAATAACATATGCATTAGGTTAAGCCTATGAAATTGCTTCATAGTCCTGATTTGTAGGTCAGAAAACAACAGAATGTCAGCAGTTTCCTATGGCTTTATTTAATAAATTGTTTGAAAAGTCAAACAGTATTTGCAAGTCTTGCAACCCCAAACAAGTGTACCTTTCCCTTTTCCAGTCCCACCTTTTCCCTCAAGAGACCACCACTTTAGCTCTGGTTAGCTGTTTCTTCTGGTATGTACAGAATATAACTGTCTTATAATGATATTTCTGGATTTTTTTCTAATATTTACTGAATGCCTATTATGTTCTAGACTGCTGTAGACACTAGAGTTTCAACAAAGATCAAAACAAATACCCTTTCATAGAGCTTCCATATTGGGGGTACGTTTGGGACCAACAACTAAATAAATTATAAAAGATCTTAGGTGGTAATAAGTGCTATGAAGTAAAGTAAAACAGGAATGGGTGATGGAGGAGCTGGCAAAATGGGACATCAAATTTCTATAAGGTGGTTAAGGAAGGCCTCTTTGAAGTGGTTGTGTTTGAGCAAAAACCTGAAAAGGAGTCTCATGGGGAATGAGAATTCCAAGGAATGGGACAAGCATGTGCAAAGGCCCTAAGACAGGACGCTGATGCCTCTGAGGATCAGTAGGGAGACCAGTGTGAACAAGGGAGGAACTGATAGGACTTGAGGATTGGCAGCGTAACAGAATGGTTGTAGAGAGAAAGGGGATGGAGGGAGTTTCTTGGCTCTTACTATGTGTGAGATTTGAAATCATTGAAGGGTTCTGAGCAGAGCAATGACTTGACTGATGTATGTTTAAGGAGCACTTGGCTGGTCTGTTGAGAAGGGACTGTAAGGGAGCAAGGACAGAAACAAGGAGCTATGTGGAAATCCAGGCAAGAAATGATTGTGGCTTGAAAGAAAACATTCTCAGTGGAGGTAGTAATAAGACTTGAGATGCTGAATACATTTTAAAGGTGAGACTGACAAGATTTTGAGAAAAGTTGGAGGCTCAAGGATGAGAGCACCATTTTTGGAGTTAGTAACTGCAAGGGTGGAGTCACCATTTCCAGAGATGGAAGAGACCATGGAGTAGAAGTTTGGGATGGGGAAAGATCAGGGGATCCTGGTCGGGTTATACTGAGTTTATAGTGCTCATATACAGGTGTTAAATAGGCAACTGGGTAGGCAGCTTTGAGTTCAGGCAGTTGATTTAGAAGTTGTCAGAGTTAGATCAAATTTAAAGTACAAAGCTGGATAAGATCACTGGAGGGTGGGTGTAGATTTGGGCAAGAAAAGAACCCAAAGTGAAGTAGAAGGAAATCCAGAGGTGTGATTCTTCTAGGAGCCAATAAAAGTTTTAGGAAGGGAAAGAGTGATCAAACAAGATGAGGAAAGAGAAGCGACCTTTGATTTAGCAATGTGGAAGTTACCAGCAACCTTGATATACAGTTGGTAGCTTGGTTGGTTGAAAAGCATTTGACAAAATCCACCCTTTGGTGATAAAAACTTAACCTAAGAATAGAAGGGAATTTCCTCAGCCTGGTAAAGGGCATCTACTAAAACCCGAGAGCTAACCGTGTACTTAATAGTGGAAGACTGAGAACTTTCTCCTTAAGATCAGAAACTAACAAGGATGTGCATTCTTGTCACTTAATTTACCGTAGTACTAGAGGTGCAAGCCAGAGCAATGGGGCGAGGGAAAGAAATAGAAGTCTCCAGATTGGAAAGAAAGTAGTGAAACCATCTCTATTTGAATATTACTTTATCTTGTATATAGAAGATCCTTTTTCTGCATCATTTGAAATGATCATGTGGCTTTTTTCCTCATTCTACTAATGTGGCATATAACATTGATTGATTTTTATATGTTGACCCAACCTTGTATTCCTAAGACAAATCCCACTTGCTCATGGTGTATAATCCTTTATATCCTTTATATGTGTTGCTGAATTTGGGTTGCTAGTATTCTGAGGAATAGGGATATTGGTCTTTAGATTTTCTTTTTCTAGTGATATCTTTGCCTGATTTTGGTATCAGACTAATACTGGCCTCATATGATAGGGTGGGAAGTGTTCCCTACTCTTTTTTGAAAGCGTTTGTAAACTTTGTTTGATTGTGTTAATTGTTTTCTAAACTTTTGCTAGAATTCACCAGTGAAGCCATCTCATCCTAAGCTTTTCTTTGTGGAAAGTTTTTTGACTACTGACTCAATCTCTTTACTTATTAAAGGTTTGTTCAGATTTTCAGTTTTAGTAGTAAATCTCTAGTAATTTGTCTATTTCATTTAGATTATCCAATTTGCTGACATCCAGCTGTTCATATAGTCTCTTATAATCTTTTTATTTCTTCTTGGTAACAGTGTCCCCTCTTTCATTCCTAAATTTAATAATTGGGGTCTTCTCTTTTTTTTATTGGTCCGTGTATGTTAAAGGTTTGTCAGTTTTGTTGATCCTTTCAAAGAATAAAAAATTGGTTTTTATTCATTTTCTCTCTTCTAAAAGATATTAAAATGTTACAGTTTATTTCTACATTAACTAGGAAATGCTAGTTTATTCTAAGATTTTAACATTTCCCTTCTAATCCTCTGTATAACTCAGGCAGCTGTGTACTCACACATACACACACACACAACACAGAGAGTGCAAGGAGTTGGTTCACATGATTGTGGAGCCTTGGTAAGTCAAACTCTGCAGGAGAGGCCAGCAGGCTGGAGACCCAGGGATGAGTTGTAGTTTGAGTTCAAAGGCTATCTGCTGGCAGAATCCCTTCTTTTTCAGGGGATATTAATTTTTTTTCCCCCAACGGATTAGATGAGGCCCACCCACATTCTAGAGGGTAATCTGCTTTATTCAAAGTTCACTGATGTAAAGGTTAATCTCATCCAAAAAACGCCTTTACAGAAACATCTAGAGTAATGTTTGACCAAATATCTGAGTACTATGGCCCAGTCAAGCTGACACATAAAATTAACAGTCACATTCTCCTACTCTAAGTATGTCTGTGGTCAATTACTGCATTGAAGAAATATTTACTCTTGGGAGATTTGATAATGTCTTTCACATCAATTGCTTCTCTTACAAAAAGAAGTCATTTAAACAGTACAAGTCAACAAAAATGGTTTTGTAACATTTTAGTCACTTAACTGCGTATCATACAAATACCCATAGTGTCCTGGGATACATCAAATTCCAATAGATACCACTATTTTTACAGATACATTGTAGTGCCACTGATTTTAAAGAATATCCACATACACAGGATAGGTCTATATCTATCCTTGGCACATGACACCCTATCCAGTTCTAGGAAAGCTCTGGAAAATAGGGAGTTTCCAGAAATTTAGCCTTCTCATGAGGGCTTTCCCAAGGACTGTTACGAAGAATTTCTGAGACTCTGGCTTATTTTAGAACCTTACTCTTGCCCCTCATGCACCTTCACATTCTGTATCTCCTGAGCCCACAGAAGGAGAGGAAAAGGGGAAGTGATCTACCCTGCAGGCACAGTACCCTTGAACCAGAAAAAAAAAAAAAAAAGGGGCTGCCAAGGGTCTACTAGTAGATTGACAACTGCTATTGATCTACATCAGACCAGTAGCTCAGTGAATACATTTGATGATTTTCACTTTCTTTGATGTGCATAAAATCAAGCACGAAACAGCATATATAAGTAGCCCTTAACCTCATGACCATTAGATTTTTGAGAACCCATGTCAAAATGATCTAATTTGACTCTTTCAAAAGAAGTAACATTATAATATTCCAAGAATTTTTTTTAGAAGAAAACAAGACTCTTTTTTTTTTTTTTAAAGACTATCACTGATATGAATGTACACTGGTATGATTCTTACTGATGTGTAGCATGCTGCATTTCTCAGGGGTCTGTTCATCAATAAAAGAGATTGGGTTGTTATTATTGGAAGGAAGGAAAAAGCTCACCAAGTGGGCAGTGTAAGTTGTGTTAATTACATACAATTTTATGACAATAATATGAAGATAAATTGATAGTATGCTGTAAATACGAGGTGTAAAAACTGGACCTTTTAAATTTGAATCCCGGGCGCCTGGGTGGCTCAGTTGGTTAAGCGACTGCCTTCGGCTCAGGTCATGATCCTGGAGTCCCGGGATCGAGTCCCGGGATCGAGTCCCGCATCGGGCTCCCTGCTCAGCGGGGAGTCTGCTTCTCCCTCTGACCCTCCTCCCTCTCATGCTCTCTGTCTCTCATTCTCTCTCTCTCAAATAAATAAAAAATCTTTAAAAAAAAAATTTGAATCCCTGTAAGTCAAGGGCTGCCTATCTATATAAAGATTGTCAAGCCATTTATATTTATATAAATATATAAATTAGTGGGAATAATTCATTTCCTCTTATGAGCTCTCGAAAATTTCATTTAGCTTTGGTGGATGGTGTGCGAGTTCGTGGCGTGCGTGTGCACGCCCGTGCGTGCGTGTGCGTGCGTGCACGTTGGCTTCCATACGGCAGTTGTTTCTCAGTAGTAGGATAGCTAGCTTTGGAGATTCAATCCTTTTTCCTCATGCAGTACAAAATAGTTTATATGAAGAATTAGTTTTCTTTTTTACATTGGTAAGAATTACAGAATGTTTTTCCTCTGGTTAATTCATTATCATAATCTTGTTATAACCAGTTAACAAAGCCCTGCTTATCAGGCATCTGTCTTCAAACATAACGTCTTGCAAATGGTTTCCCGAAAACTCACCAATTTCTCCACTTCTGCCTTTCTTGGAGTACTTCATGCATTCTTTTAAAACAAGATCAGTTTTGGGACTTCTGTAAGTTAAGACTTTGCTTTCTATTTAACTGAAGCGTTTACCATAAAGTTCAGTATAAACAAAACTGTCCATATGCTGTTCTTTCAAATGTTATTTACCTATCTCCACTTCTGTGGGTTTTTTTCCTAATCTTTTTTCTTCTTTCTGTGTGTAAGCACCATTGATTTTCAACAAGTTACACTATTTTATAAATCTAGTAAAAATTCCCATTTGCTCTATTATTGAGCCATTTTATTAAAGAATGTTTTGTAGGTAAGTACAGATATGTCAAAATATACTGCCTTAATATTCTTCCAAAAAGTAAAATTTATACAAAGAAAACATTTAGAAGCATTCTTTTAAAAATGGTACAGGTTCTTTCTTGAACAAGAACTCTGCATAATCTCAACATGTCTGGAATACTACTTGGAAATATTTTCTCTGACAGAAAGAAACCATTCCTGCTTGGAGAATTTTTGGTTGCATAGACTCAACTTAAGAAAATATATTAAAATTTTAAAATCAATTTTCCCCTTTTTAGAACTATATTTTTATATTTAATTTTATGTGTGCATACTGTACTTTCTCATAATTTTGAAAGTGTAAGTAAAAACTAATTTCTTTATTAGCTGACTGGCAGAAAATTAAGTTCTCATATGGTTTCTCCTTTTTTATGGTAATCCTGCGCTGTGCTTTAAAAAGAAATTGTCAGTGGTATCCGGAAAACTTTTTAAGACCTAAGTAGTTTTTTTCTCGGAAATTGCAAATTGATATATTAGCTTCCATGATTTCACTAGGCAGTTCGAGTTTCTATTTTTATTTTTAGCTTGAGATGAGCTGAATGATTAAAGGGTATTTATGGCATTTGAACATTTCTTTAAGTTTTTTTGAGAGCAACTGGAAACCTGTAACATTCCAGAGATTAATTTTACATTTGTTTGTTCAAAAGCTTGTTCCACTTTATACACAAAATTAGCATATGTAAAGTTGGTTAATGTAATCCGCGGTAATGTTCCTATGTCTGTGATGATTTTTTCCCCCCTGACAGTGTTTTAGAAGATGAATACAATAAGCTGACTAACCCAGCTTCTTCAGATCTCCGTTACTTTTATAGTTTTATATTGGCGTTTCTTTTCAGTTTAAACGTCCTCCCAAGATTTTTGTCTGCTTGTTTGGTCTTAATTATCCTCAGTTGTCTTTGGGACAGTTTTATGATTGGTGTCCTATGGAAGCATCATTTCAATAATAATTTTGTCTTAGGACCATGTTTACATAGTTTTTACATGTCAGTTATGACATATCATTACAGCAACATTGGCATTACATTAAAAATGTTTATTTTAATGGAAATTTTCAATGTTTTGTTGGCAGGAACCTAACACTGTATAATAATTTCCAGCTGCTTAGTTTTTATTAATGTCCACATAAGTTTTTTAATCTTCTTAAAAAGTTCATTTACGTTTAAAATATTTTCTTCCTTGTAATAAGGTAGCTGTTGAACTATTAAATATGAGCTTTGTCAAATTAATCCAGCATTTTAAGATGCAAAAGATGATTTTCATACAACGTTTGATAGTTCTCCTAAGTTAAAGAAAAAAGAAAGAGAATCCACATTTTCATGTATTTGAGAGAAAAAAGAATTGAAATGTTTATTTTTATCTCCTTTTAAGAAAGTAAACAGTTTTCTTGATTGTGTTGGTATCAAATAAATGTATTTCTCTAAAAATTTTGGAACTTTAGAGAGGATCCTTCCATAAAACTCTTAACTTTTGAGGTGGCTACGATCAATATTGCTATTTTATGATTCAAACAATTTCACCGAGATGCTTCTTTTCCCATTCTACAAACATCTATAAAACTTAAACCTTAAAAGCTCCTTATTATTAAAAACATTGAGAATATATAATATCTGATGTTTTTAGACCAAATTGGTTACATAAAAGAAATGTAACCAAAGATTGAAACTGTCCCACTTGAAAATTGTGGGTGGTAACATAGTCGTATTTATTTTCTTTGAATTAACAGAAAGGCAGATGTCACTTCACTTGCTCACATGTGTGATTTCTGGGGCTGTGTTAGTATTGGTGATGACTCTGTTGGAGGGCCTTTCATGTTCATGGACATGTTTGGTCATAAAATGATCAGGTGTTTTTTTATAAAATGCCATCTTAAATGTCTTAAAGTTTTATGAAAAAGTAAGACTATTAAATGATAAGTATTTACATTGTAAATTCACACTAAAGTTATTTATGGGAGCCAGTGAATATAATAACATTATGATTTTTAAGAAAAGATTTTAATATTTTAATTTATTGGCTATTTCTCACTCTTATGAATATAAAAATGTAGTCTTTTACCATAATTATTTCAAAATACAGAAGACTAGACCCTGCCTCTGAGACATAGTCACATGTATTTTGTATTATGTGTTAATATGACAGCTGTCTGTAGTGGATTTCATTTGTTTGGTTCATATATTATGAACTCTGTGTTTTGTGGGCTTTTTTTGCTGCAAATTTTAAAATTATGTAACATTACGGAAAGTTTGAAAAACAGAATAACAATTGCCCACATCCTTCTCTCCCTAACACAACCATTGTCTGTTTTCATGCATTTTCTTCCACAATTTTGTATCCATACCAACTTCTCTATTAGTAAAAAAGTAAAACTAGTAAGTATGACTATTGTATTCTGTCCAGTTTTTTTCAATAATCAAATGTATTTTATGGTGCTGTGTAGTTTTAGAATTATAAATTTAATAGCTTCAGTCTCATTTCTTTGAAAAAGTATTGCATCATTCCCATACTTACGTATATTTTGGATACTGCAGGTTTTTTGTTTTTGCTGTTAAAAATATCACTAACATTTGAAATTATAGCATAGATAGGTTTAATACTTACCTACAGTGTGAAGCTTATTTTAATAACAACTGACTCTTAATTTACATGTTTAGGCATTAAACTTTATACTCTTTGGATGAATGGTGTTGTATAAATAAAATGTAGTCAGGTAGCTTTGTAAATGACCAAGTCACAACTTCCTGAGTTTAATTTTTTTTATTAAATAAAAAAAAGTGAAATAGAAATAGATAGGTCAGTGTCAAATTAGAGAACTTGCTAAAAATCTTAGTTTCTAGTCGTGAGGCTGTGTTATAAAACCCCTTAAATTATAAGTATTTGGGAATATTTCTGTGTCCCCTAGTAGATTGGGAGCTTTTGGAGGACAGAGACACCATTGTATATATTTTTATATTTTATACATCATCTTGAATACAGAGGAGTATCAAAATGTATTTAATTATATCTGAAAAAAATGTCTC
Source organism: Leptonychotes weddellii (assembly GCF_054177405.1). Classification (NCBI taxonomy): domain Eukaryota; kingdom Metazoa; phylum Chordata; class Mammalia; order Carnivora; family Phocidae; genus Leptonychotes; species Leptonychotes weddellii. The sequence goes on along the minus strand of NC_138373.1, from coordinate 58,572,240 downwards.
CAACAGAAAAGAGCTTATAATTGTTAAAGTCTAAAATGAACTGCTGGTCCTTCATTTTTTCCCGTTTACTTATTGCATAAAGTAACAGAAGGCTCATCACTTTTTCTATTATACATCTATATATTTGGAGTAACATTTCAAACTTGCTTCTTTCTTTCATCATGTAGTATTTCAACCACAGCCTTGGTAATCTTGTTTTTTGTTTTGTTTTGTTTTGTTTCAGATTTTTATTTAAA